>NW_026606064.1:56997500-58197500 GCF_029834395.1 Sorex fumeus | reverse complement strand
TTGGGCTGGAGCAATAGCACAGTGGGTAGGGCATTTGTCTTGCACGCGGCCGACCCGGGTTCGATTCCCAGCATCCCATATGGTCCCCTGAGCACTGCCAGGGGTAATTCCTGAGTGCAGAGCCAGGAGTAACCCCTGAGCATTGCCGGGTGTGACCCAAAAAGAAAAATAAAAGAGAGAGAGAACATCTTGGATAACTTTTTGATTTTAGGGCCATAGTTAGAGGTGCTCAGGGCTTACTCCTGTCTCTGTGCTCGGTGATCACTCCTGTCAGTGTTTAGGAGACCGTATGGGGTGCCAGAGATAGAACCCAGGTCAGCCATGTGCAAGAAGGTGCTCTACTTGCTGGACTACCTCTCCAGCCACCCCTAACTTCCTCTTGGTTATTTTTTTTTCTTTTTTTGCTTTTGAGGTCCTGGCTAACTTGAGTTGGTGATGTTTGGAGAAAGGGAATATTCAGGGGTTGTTGTTGTTGTTGTTTAAATTTAGAAGAGCAGGACATTTGATCATAGTGCTCAAGGGAAGTATTTTTCACTGCCGAACATGACCATGGCTTTCCAAGCCCTGGTCAGGACCTGTACCTGCCACAGCTCCCATGATGACCTGCTCAGGCTACTTGAGTTGACCCTGGGGTCACCTGTGCTGCACCTAGTTTAGCAGCTTGTTAGTCAACTAACAAGAAACCGTGGAAGAAACCTCAGTGGACCCTCATGGCTGAAGAGCATCATTTACTTAGGAAACTTGCTTAGGAGTTTCTTTGACCTAGTTAGCGGGATATTGCAGGCAAGATTCTTGGCGTGTACCATGTTGGTTTTAAGAGGATCATTCTGTGCTCCGAGAGTGGGAGACTGGGCGAGCCTCCAGGAGTGTTTCAATAGTGCAGGCTTGGCTGGCGAGAGCAATAATAGTACAGCAAGTTAGAGTATCTGCCTTGCATTTGGTCAACGCAGTTTCAATTCCCAGCACCCTCTATGGTCCCCCAAGCCAGGGGTGATCCCTGAGCACAGAGCCAGGAATAAGCCCTCAACATTCCTGGGTGTGGTCACAGAACAAAACAAAACGAAATAAACCGAAAAGAAAATAAATAGTGCAGGCTTGGGAGAAGACTCACAGAAGACTCACAGGGACTCACAGGGAGAAGACTCACAGAACTCGGATGCGTGATTTACTTGCAGGAGCTTTAGGTTCGATTCCTGGAACCAAAGGATCCCCTAGCACCCTTGGGTATATCCCCAAATCAGAACAATTAACCAGCACAGCCTGTGCAGGAGGGAGTGAGAGTGAGGCCCATCTACAGGGGTGTCCCTCCCTCCCTCCCTCCCTCCCATGCTGGGAATGCAGAATGATGCCTTTGCCACATTCCTTTAGCAGGCCCTGTCCTCTTAAGGAAAAATCACTGAAAACTCATGCTTTTGGGTGGCTGCTGAGTCATCTAAGCGGCCACTCTGGCTTTCTGCTCTGTCACTTGAAAGTGACACATCCACAAAGCCAGGAGTAAAGTTTGACAGTGTCTTCCTTGTGCAGGTTGGAGTTCAGTCCTCTGGAAGACGGGGCTCCCTGTTCATTTGTGGGAATACTGAGGAGCAGAATGGAGGTGACTGTGTGGGGGCGTGGGGGGCATTCCTATTGAATGCCTCAGGGCTCCTGGCTGGGAGGGCAACCAGCAAGGGTGTCTGGTGGGAGAAGCGGGGGCGGGGTGGGGAGACGGCGCTGCTCAGGACTGAGACTCCCTACAGGAAAACTGACACTCCAGGGCAGCTCCAGATGCAGACAGCAACACCACCCCCTGCATCCCACCCCCCCTTCCCTGCCCCTGCCATGCTTGTAGGCTTAAGGTACTCAGGCACAAGGTACTCAGCTTGAAGGCTGCGGGGCCAGGCTGACATGGAACTTAGTCCCCACACTCCTTTCCACTGGGCTGGACTCAAACTTGGGCAGAATAAAAGGCCACCGAGGAATAAAAGGTCATTGTAAAACACTGATGGCAGTCTCTCCATTTGCAGCCCCATTAAAACTGTCACTATTGTTCTGGGTGGTCCAGTCAGGCAGGCCTCAAAACCTGAGTACCCCAGGGGAAAGGGTCCATGTGTGAAGAAGCAGGAATGGCTGAACCTCTGGGTGGGACTTCCCCCATCACCGAAGGATAAATTGGGGTGAGTCTGGGATGAGGGGCGGTTTCATACTAGTGTGAGCTCTCAGAGCCAGGGATGAATTTTTTCCCCACTCACAGCTCCTGGATAGTGCATGTTCAGGCCTGTGAAACGCGGTTGCTCTGTAGTAGGGGGTGGGAGGGTGGGGGGGGGGGGAGTGTGACATGAGGTAAGAACCCCTGGAGAATAGCGAGGGGAGCAAACAATTGCATGTTTCTGATTCAACAGCCTTTTCTGGGGGCTGACCATCTTTCCTGTGTCTTAATTTCATGGTCTTCTAGAAGAATTACCCTCCGAAGACTCTGCCACAGATCATGGAGCTGATTGTAAGAACCTTCTAGCTATCTCTGCCCCAGGGCAGCTAGCACTTAAGGAGTTGGTAGGTGTGGCCTGGCAGGCATGTCCCTCAGCAGTGCTGCCAGATGGGAACAGTTGAACCAGCCCTCAGAGAGTGCAGAGTCTGCTAGCCTCACCCATGACCTGGACAAGACCCTTCAAGTCTCGCTTCCCAGACCTGACACAAAGAAAAGGGACCTTTAGCCTTTTTGCAGGTGGGTCAGAGGGCTCCCCACAAAATTGGCTCTCTTTTCCTTCTGGATCTTGCTACCAGCTGCGATTAATTCAGGGGTTCCCACCCTATATTCAAGGGATTTTTAAAGGGACTGGGGAAATGGTACAGGGGGTAAGTTGCAAGCCTGGCTAATTCCTGGCACCGCATTGGTCCCCTGGGTGCATCCTCGGGCTTTGCACTGAACCCCAGGCCTGGTTTGCTGAGGATGGTTAAATATTCCCCCCAACTATTACAGAAGGGCTTAATATGTGCTTAAGGTCTTTCTCAACCTTTTTTTTTTTTTTTTTTTTTTTTTTTTTTTTTTTGCTTTTTGAGTCACACCCGGCGATGCTCAGGGGTTACTCCTGGCTCATGCACTCAGGAATTACTCCTGGCGGTGCTTGAGGGACCATATGAGATGCTGGGAATCGAACCTGGGTCGGCCATGTTGGCTGTGTGCAAGGCAAACGCCCTACCCGCTGTGCTATCACTCCAGCCCCTCTCAACCTTCTTTAGTCCTTGGTTTACTCAAAGCCTTCTTGTTCTTTCTGGATGAGTCATAGTGAGTGTGTGGGGAGATTGGGGGTAGTGGTGCACCCACAGCCCTGAGCACTCGCTCATCCCCGGAAGAGGACCAGCCTGAAGTCAGGACACCACCACTTCTTACCTCGGCTCAACTTTTCAGCCGAGCACTCCGTTATGGAGCTCCCTCTTCTGGGCCTGTCAACAGGAGAGCCAATTAGTGTCTGTTAGAACAGTGGATTCGGTGAGATGGAAAATGTTCCCCCTCATCACTGAGCTCCCCAGTGACTCCCCCAGGACCCAGAGAAGCATGAGAGTCCTTCATGCCACAGGCATCAGATTGTTCTCTGCGACAGGAAAGAGCCTCAGCGCCTGATGATTATGACGGTAATGATCATTTTCCACAGAAGATGGACACGTCTGTGGAGGATTTCAAGGTGCTGAGGAGCATCAGCATAGAGGAAGCACCTGTCAGTCTGTTCCTCCTGTCCTGGGGCCTTTCTTTAGCACTGCAAAGGCCCTGTCAGTTCGCCTCATCCACACACAGATAAACACACACCATGAGCAGCCTCTGGTTAGACCGAAGGCTGAAGACCTTCCCCCAATCCTTTAGGCCCATAACTCCCACCCCCTGCTTATTCCACTCCTGCTGACCACCCCGCCCCCACCAAAAAAAAAACCCCAAGTGGGCTTCCTGGTCACTCTCCACATGCACATGAACAGTCTAGAGCCATGATTTGGGCCTATGCTTCCCCCTACCCCAGGGGACTGGGAATAGTTCTATAAACACTTAGGACAATCTGGGAGAGATTTCAGCTGCTGTAAAAAAAATGGGGGAGGGGAGTCAGCCTAATTTTCTTCAAATCAACAACAGTAAAATTGAAAAATGTGGGAGTTCTAAGGACTGCCCCCTTGCACCACCAAACAATGTGAATTCATGAGGGGTTACTTTGGATGCTTGGGGCCAAGCTCCCAACACTGGATACCAGGTATCTGCCAAGGGTCAGCAGGAGCCTTTGTTTGCATGGAATAGAGGTTGGGCCTAATTTCAGAAACCATGTCTTGGAAAGAGGATGGAAGGATCCAGATCACTTTGAAACCCACGAGGACCTTACTTGGCCATTTCTACAGCTGTCCTGCTTTCAGGGCAAACGGCATCATATCAAATGGGAAGCTGGGCTGAGGCAGGGGAGAGCACTGATCCGAAGTGACCCTTCAGCCCAGGAAAGAAGTGGCCTGGGTGGAGGGTACAAGGAGGTTGTCAGTTCATCCCTGTGGTGATTCGTGTCTTCCCAGAAGAATCCTTTATGCTAAAGTCATCTTGTTTGAATCAGGTTGAGAGATGGGAGACGCACAACCCAAACCCAAGAATAGGGTAGTTTGGTCAAGTGAAATGGAAGAGGCATTTCAAATGCTAGCTGCTGGCAGGTTTGAGCCTAAGTGAGTCAGAATCTTGAGGTTCCTGAGTGAGGGCCTTGCCCTTTTCCAAATCAGCTCTCCAGATCTGCTTGGGCTGTCACTGGGGAGGGACCAAAGGCCACAGGACACCAACTCCCAGCATCAGTCATCCCTTTGGCTCAAGATCACCCTTCAAAAGGCCTGTGAAAGGCAAATTTGTGGGGGAAGAAAAGAATCACCCCAGAAAACCCCCCACCCCTACAAACAGCAGGAAGTAGAAGGGATCAATGGTAGTTGAGAGAGACCGTGACGAGCAAGGAAAAAGATCAGTCACACGTGCCTAGCCATGGATTTCACGTTGTCTTTGCTCATGAGTTTGTCACAAGAGCAATTTAGTGTGAGGTAGCCAGTCTGGAAAAATGAGTGAGGGGTTCAGGGATGAGGCTCTGAGGTTGAGCACCTGCCTGGCAGCCACATAGTTTTGAGTCGGATCCCCAGCACCACCTCGGCTGCCAGGTGCCATCCTGGCAGGGCGCTGCTTGCGATCCCTGTCCCACAGCAGTGAGTGGTCCCTGGAACATTCTGCCAACTGTGAGCGCATGCAGGCAAGTGTGTGGTGTGTGTGTGTGTGTGTGTGTGAGACCTTGTCATTGCAACAACTGAGAGGAGGGGACAAGGTGAGTTAGGGCAGGTTCAAAATCCCAGTACAGTACGCATGACTGAGTGTACCATATATATATATATATATATTTTTTTTTGGATCTCATCCGGCAATGCACAGGGGTAAGTCCAGTGAGTAGGGCATTTGCCTTGCACAAGGCCAACATGGGTTCGATTCCCAGCATCCCATATGGTTCCCCGAGCACCGCCATGAGTAATTTCTGAGTGCAGAGCCAGGAGTAACCTTTGAGCATTGCCAGGTGTGACCCAAAAAGAAAAAAAAAAAGAAAAAAAGAAACAGCGTGTACTTCAATCTGATAGTCATTCACTGTCACTGTCACTATCCTTCCATTGTTCATCGATTTGCCCGGGCCCAGTAACATCTCCATTGTGATACTTGTTACTGTGTTTGGCATATTGAATACGTCACAGGGAGCTTGCCAGGCTTTGCTGTGCGGGTGAGATACTTTCAGTAGCTTGCCAGGCTCTCCGAGAGGAGTGGAGGAATCAAACCTGGGTCAACCAGGTTGGCCACGTGCAAGGCAAATGCCCTACTCGCTGTGCTGTCGCTCCAACACTGATAGTCATTAGTTCAACTAAAAAAACACTACAAGAATGGAAAAGTAAATGTACCAAAGTTTCTTTAACCAGTCATCTGTTCTTGGGCACTCAGGTTTCTTCCAGTTTCTGGCTATTGTAAAGAGTGCTGCAATGAACAAACAATTGCTGATGTCACTTCGACTATACCTTTTTGCCTCTCTGGGATATATTCCCAGGAGTGCTATAGCTGGGTCAAATGGCAGATCAAATTCTAATTTTTTGAGAGTTGTCCATACTGTTTTCCAAAAGGGTTGGACCAGCCGGCATTCCCACCAGCAGTGAAGGAGGGTCCCTTTCTTGCCACATCCGCGCCAGCACCGGTTGCTTTTGTTCTTGTGGATGTGGGCCAGTCTCTGTGGTGTGAAATGATCTCATTGTGGTTTTGATCTGCATCTCTCTGATGATTAGTGATGTAGAGCATTTTCTCATGTGCCTTTTTGCCATTCAAATTTCTTCTTTGCGAAAGTTTCTGTTCATTTCCTCACCCCATTTTTTGATGGGGTTGGGTGATTTCTTCTTGTGGAGTTTAACCAGTACCTTGTATATCCTTGATATCAACCCCTTGTCAGATGTGTACTTGGTGAATATCCTTTCCCATTCTGTAGGCTGTCTTTGTAGCTGTTAGAAAAGATGAAGTTATGAAATTTACATACAAGTGGTACTACATGGAAAGTATCATGTTAAGCGAAATGAGTCAGAAAGAGCGGGATAGACACAGAAAGATTGCATTCATCTGGGGAACATAAAGCAACAAAAAGGGAGATTAACACCCAGGAATAGCTGAGATTAGTACCAGGAATTTTGCTCCATGAATGGAAGGCCAGCCACACGCTCTAGGTGAAAAGGAAGCTCAGATAGAGAAGAAAGTACCAAATGAAGGGTGTTGTGAGGACCCTCCCAGGGTGGGAGAAGCATGCTAAAAGTAGTCGATAGACCAAACATGATTGCCACTCAAAGCCTCTCTTGCAAAACACAGTACCCAAAAGAAGAGAGAGAGAACAAGGGGGAATACCCTGACACAGAGGCAGGATGGGACGGGGGGGGGGGGGGGGGGATGAGGGGTGGGAGGGAATGCTGGGACCCGTGGTGATGAATGACGGGCACTGGTGGAGGGATGGGCACTTGATCATTGTATAACTGAAACCCAAGCACAAAATTTGTAAGCCTATAACTGTACCTCATGGTGTTTCACTAATAAAAAAAGAAGAAAAAAAAGAATGGAAAAGTACCTTTCTTTATTTTCTTTTTTCCAGGTTGGGTGGGATGCTCAGGGGTCACTTCTGGCTCTGAACTAAGCATTTATTCCTAGCAGTGATTGGAGGTCCATATGGGATGCTCTGGATTGAACCTGAGTGGCTGTGTGCAAGGTAAACGCACTACCCGCTATACTATTGCTCTTGCCCCAGTACCTTTCCTTCTTATTTTTAGTATCCTTTTTCTGAAGGAACTTTCCGGAAATGTTCTATGCACTTGCAAACATATATATATATATATATATATATATATATATACATATATATATATATTTCTCCTTTCCTTTTTCCTAAGGCAAATAAGAGCCACTCTAGCTAGATATCTTGTTTGCACTTTGCTTCCATCACACCGAGCAGACCCAGTCCTTAGAGTGCAACATCAGAATATGACTTCACACAATTCTTTCACCAGCACTGCTGGACATGGAAGTGGCATCTCATCATTTACTTATTGTAAATAATGCTGCATCACCTTATATACCCCTCGGTTTGCATGTACAACATCTACAGGGCAGATTTCTAGTGGCAAATCTTGGGTTAAAAATTCTCTGTGGGGCTGGCAATAGTAGAGGGGGTTAAGGAATTTTGCTCGCCATGTGGCTGACTTGGTTCCCCAACACCACATACATTCTCCTGAGCACTTCCAGGGTTCACACCTGAGTGCAGGGCCAGGAAGAGCTGCTGAGCACCGCTGGGTGTGACCCCCAACACTCCTCCCCAAATGTGTCCATTTTAGAATTTTTTTAAGTGCATAAAATTTTTTGATAGACTTTTTAGTGGATCAAAATAAGTTTTATTAAAAGACATTTAGAGGTGTGTGTGTGTGTGTGTGTGTGTGTGTGAGAGAGAGAGAGAGGAGAGAGAGAGAGAGAGAGAGAGAGAGAGAGAGAGAGAGAGAGAGAGAGATATTACATGGGTTTCTCTAGAGGGGAAAAAGCATAGAGAATATATGTCCAAGAGAGAACATGCATTTTCGATTTTAATAGACAAATGCTGTTTTCTCCACTGATGCTGTCTGGAAATATTAATGGAATTTTGCTGTCTGGAGACTGAAGCCAGACCCCTCTACCCTTACGCTGCCCCGCTGGCCCCTCATCATAAAGCTCCTACTGCTACGTCTTGTCTTCCTGTTCTCCAATTCCGCCCTTCGAGAAAGATTGCACACTACTCAGGCTGGGAGGCAGCTCAAAGGGTCAGAGAATGTGTATTGTATGCATGAGGCCCCAAGTTCAGTCCTCAGCACCACATACCCCAAGCACTGCTGCATGTACTCCTGGACACCCCATAAGCACTCCCCCTGGGATACTCTGCTGAACCCACCTGAGAAGCACCATATTACAGGGCCAGGACTTTGAACTACCTGGCCTAGTTAGGAGAAAACAGAGGAAGTGGCCCTTGGGCCATCTGAGCATTGTTTGGGAGGCACAAATAAATAAAAACCAAACTCACCCATCTCCTCCCCAAGCCCATTTAATCTTGTCCTATATCTTAACTTTCCTTGGGAATAACTATTGTTGAAAGGGTTGGGTTCAATGAATCTTTACTGAACTGTATTTTAATTTGGATTAGACTAGGAAAAGGTAGAGCTTAGCTTCCTAAGAACATACTTTTAAATATTACTTCCAGATAAAACTGAGCTCTGGGATAGTTATACTGTTCATATGTTTGAGCCACCTGGATCTCTTCCATGACCACATTTTTTTTTTTTTGTGTGTGTAGCAAGATCTGCATTACAACCCAGGAAGTAATCTGATCAAATTCATTACTCTATTTCTGCAAATGCCTGTAGGGTACAGGCCAGTCGCTGCAACTCCTAGGTGGAGATTAAATGTATATTTAATGATAGGAGGTAAAATCTTTTATTATTGTTCTCTTAGTAGTACCCAGTGACTATTCAAAAGCATCTATAATAATGCTACATCCTCACACTTTTGTTTATAGAATGTACTAAAAGAGGCTAGTATTGTTTTGTTATTATGGGTGGGTTTTAAAAAAACTGATAATGGAGAGAAAATTTCATTTAAAAAATAACCTGTTTAGCTCCACATCAAAATCAGCACAAGTAATCTTTATTTCTCTTTTAGTGGTCACATTTGATTTCCTGCAGTAGATAGTGATTTTTCCTAGGGTTAGGCAATGCACTGAAATATTTTCACATTTCAGAGTATGGAAAATGTGATGGACTGCAAAGCAAACATCTGCACACTAAACCCAACTTTACAATCTGCGTGTAAAACTGTGGCTATTGTTTTATTCTGGGGATAACCAAGATTTATCTCCAAGTCGGAGACACAATCAACATTTTTCCTCTAAAAGAAACATTCTCAAAGAGGTGGATGTATTAAATATATATATTGGATTGTGCCACAAGTCTAGGTAAGCCGTTGACCGTCTCACATCAAGGACATCAGTATAAAGTTGAAGCTAAAAACCTCCCTTGCTAAATCCCAGTTCATCCTCACCAGGGCACTTTTTCTCAGGAGCTCTGTAAAAAGTGGAGACTATAAAATATGGCCCTAACAAAGCATGTCAGCAGCTTGAATGGAGCAAACTAGCCCAGATCTGAGAATCCTAATAAATAAATGAAGTTGAGCATTTATTGCCAACAGCCATGTCACTGGGGCCACAGAAAACCAGAGCCGTGCAGCTGGGAGGCGGGAGTGTGGAGCCCGGGAAGGCGATAGAACGCACCCAGGCTGGGTTATTTATGGCGTGCTGATGAAGAGACAACTTTCCATATGAGGAACAGCTTAGCAGAAGAACAGTCAAGCTAAACCAGGACGAGGTCCAGAAAAAAGGGAGAGAAACAAAGGGGGATCTGAATAAAAATGACAGCTAATAAAACAAAACAAATCGAAAACACTGTATCTTTCAAAAATAATTTAGGACCAAAAGGAAAGGGGGAAAAAAGCGATTTTTTTTTTTTTTTTTGCTGGCTTTGAGACAACTTTCCGAGAAGTCAGAGACATTCAGTGAAATGAATATGCTGCACTGGAGAACCACCTTGCCTTGAAGCCTTCCTAGCCTGGAGTCCATTGCTTTAAAGGCTGGGTTTATTCTTAAAAAAGGGAAAGTGGCGATGTGTTTGGACCAAGCCAATTTGCATGTTTCAACAGACATGTATTATGCAGATTCCTTGTCAAGTGCTGTGTGCTGAATGAAGGCAAACTCCCTACCCCCAAAAGGCTTAATCTAGGGTAAGAAGGTAGACAAGTCCACTGTCTAGCTGAGGACACAGGTGAGAGCTGGGATAGCAGCTAGATTTAGGCCAGGAAGGACAAAGGAGAGGAAGACAAGGTTGAAAGTGGAGTTTGGAGCAGAAATGATTTAGTGTTGTTTTCTTTATTGACTGAACAGACACTTTCCAAATCTCCATGCAAGGTAGACCCCGACCTGATTAAAAGGAATACATTTTAATGCAAAAATACAAATGTCTATGGTTTTGAATAATTTTTATTCTCAATTCTGGGATCTGAGGCTAATCAGAGCTGTTACCATCTTTCTGTGGTGTAACATTCTGCCTCTTCTTCTAAGTCTAGCTAAAGACTTAAGTCTCACTCATCATTTACCATGTGGTTCCAGTATGTCAAACATTTAATTTGTGTCTCTTCAGGTCTTTAGAAATATGCCAATGAGGCATGACCATCGCCCTGATTTGACAGATGAGGGATGGAGTTCTAGAGAGGTGAGGGCCAAGGCCATGGGGAGGAAGCACCTTCTTCACCTCACTGCCTCTGGGCTTAGAGTCTCCACTGGTGCCAGTGACAGAGCTACACCTAAGGCAGGTTCCTTAACTGAACCCCATTGGCCTTTTGATTTGAGCTGTTTTCAGAGGTACCTTTGCTAGCCTTTCTTTTTTCCTCCCCAATAGGATTCCTTCTTCCCAACACTCTAATGGAAGAAGAGTTATGAAGGCCCAGAAAAACACATTCCCTCATGTTAAACAGAGGTTGCTCTCTTGGGGTTTTCTAGACGCTGAGAGTTGTGACAGGCTTTCTCTCCTGAATGAACCCAGATACAGGCATCAAACGAGGTCACACTGCATTAAGAGTTTCCTTCACTCTTCAACAAGCGCCTTTACAGGTGTGTGGATCTCTCCTTCCCTTTCCCCCTACTTCCTCCCTACCCAATAGATTTAGAGTCCTTTGGGGAAAGAATTCTGCCAGAGCAATGAATCACGATCATCCACCTCTGTTCTCTGTCCCCTTTCTAACCCTTTAATTCTTTCTCTTGTGATTCTAAGAGTGATTGAACATTGGCCCCAGTACATGTCTCCACAGCCTTGGGCAGCTAAGACTTTCCCTCAAGGGAGGGAAGGGGAATTTCTGCTACGGCCCCTTTACTGACCTGCATGCTCTGGGCTCCCTTCTCTGCCCCTGTCTAGGATTTCAGAAATTCTGCTTTACCTCTGAGGACTAAGCAGACTATGAGTTGGCGTTTTCTGGCCCTTCATAGTAACTATTCATAGTAAGATCGAAAATGAGTTACTATGAAGGGTATTTCTGGCTCTTCATGGTTACTCTTCATCCTTGAGAATGTTGGGAAGAAGGGATCCTACTAGGGAGGCAAAAAAGAAAAGTTTAGCAAAGGTAATTCTGGAAACAGCTTATGGACTGTTACATAGTTTGACTTCAAGTTTCATGGTATGACTTTATGCTATATTCTTCGTGTATCTCATTTTTTAATATCTTCAAGAATAACCTTTCAGAAACAAACTGGCACTACACCAAAGTGCTGTAAGCTTTTTCATTACTAATTTTATTACTAATTCTAAAAAAATTCAGTAGCGGAGTCTAAAAGTTTGTGATATTGGGTAGGTCATGATTGGTGGACAAACCATGGGGACATCTGTCAGTGAGTTCCATCCCTGTCCTCTTAGTTGTAAATTTATAAACCTGTTTGCAAGAAGTGAAGGATTGAGACATCCCTTTTTGTATGATGAGTCAAACTGTGACCATGAATATTTGCTTTGAAAACTAGACATTCAAACAAGATAATTTAAGATACTCTTATTAGAATTTAGTTCTTCCCCTCTTGAGGTAACTTACTCTAAGTGGAGAAAAATGTTCTGATGATGTCTGGGCCAAGCTTTGGGCAAACAGAATGAGCCCCACACACAGTATTCTGATCCAAAGACTGAAATTTTAGTAGCAATGAGTGCTCAAATGGCCCCAAAGAAAATGATTTTGCAGCTGAGAAGACCAGGAATTTCAAATTGGCAACTTTTCTGATTCAAGGTAATAATTTCCTAGGAATTTAAGAGGCAATCATTTACCCTTGACTTTCAAAGGGAACCTAGGCTTGAAAGGCACAGTTGAATCTAATATTGATCAGCTAGAGACAACACTCTGAATTTGAGAGGGGAGAAAAGCAGTTTCTACACCTAGACATCTGGACTGAACTATCTAGTTCACTTTCCAGGTTGTAAATTTTCTGGCCTGAAAGTCTATTTGAAAATAACTTTTACCAAAAGAAGATCTTTTTGTTTTTTATTTTATTATCCGAAGTACTAAAAGTTTTTTTTTTACTTTCACATAGAACAATATAGGTCTAAGATTTCCAGCATCTAATTAATCTTCAGGACAATAGATATTTAAGAAAATATAGTCAAATTTAAAAAGTGTGAGCCCTTAAGAGATGGATTTTTAAGTTAGGGTAGATGATAACTTTTTCAATATACATTTCATAGCATATTTTAAAAAAAGAGAATCAGCTTGCTATCAACAATATCCTATGGTTGAGACTAAAATGGTTTTCCCACCTGGATTTTTATCACATTTGTCAATCTAATGTAACAGAAATCTTTAAATAAAAGGATACAGAAAATCTTTAAATAAAAGGATGCACACATATATTGTCAGACAGGACAGGCTCAAACACACGTTTTTACTGAAAACTATACTAGAAGAATGACCTATATCCTCTCATTTTAAATCCCTAAATTTCGATCTTTTAAAATTTATTCTGTGGTAACATCTAAGACTTTAAGTTAGTACACAGAATTTAAACATAAAAACTGCATTGAGGTTAGAAAAATATGCACCAAGGACATATTTGTGTGTGTGTATATGTATATACACACACATATATACACACACATATATATATTTCCTAAGAAAATAAAACTATGTACAAAAAAATCACTTCTGATTATTAATGCTGATTCTACCCTGTGTGACTTAAAAAAATAATTAAGCACCACCATAAAAACATAAACCTCAAGGAGCAATAGAAGAGCACAAACTCTTCTGAAGGGCCTCTTGGCCCAGTATTTCATTTTTCGATTTCCTTGGCGAGTTCCATCACTCCCTGTGTAGAGAGTGCACTTAAAATCGTCCATAGTTTGAGAGGATTCTCGCAGTTGTGCTGCTGTCCCCAGTGCAGGAGCAGTTCTTCTTTCTGTCCCCAAGTCTGTGGACAGAGGATGCAGTTAAAGCTGGAACGAGGTTCCTGGGCCCTGGGGCTGGGGAAATCCAAGTCTTGGTGGTCTCCTTGGGGCTCCCTGGATCCTGACTGGGCTCTGGCCTCTTCCCCGGGCATGTCCTTGCTGTCATTCTGAGGCTGAAGGGAGGGCTGCCTGTTCAGCTTGGGAAATGTGTGTGGTTCCTCCTCAGAAGGTGTCGGCTTCCCCTGCTTTCTTCTTTCAGGATGTTTCCAGTGTGGGGCCGCGGACTTGACCAGTTCCTCTGGAGCAGGAGCACCTCTGCTTCCGGGCAAGATGGCCTCCTGCAGCCTGCCCTGGATTTCTTCTCCGTGAGCGTAGAGTAAGTGGAACTTGATGTCAGCGAAAGACTGGGCAGTGATCTGACAGCGGCCACATCGGATTTGTAATTTTACTTCATCTGCCTGGTTGAGGAGGAGGTCTTCCAAGCTTGACTTGTTTTCCCTGAAAGGGGAGTGAGGGGAAGAGATGGAAGATTATGCATAAAAAGCCAACGGGAACATTCCCCGTCAGCTCTCACCTTTAGGGGTCTTCTTTTATTATTATTTGTTTTTTAATGTAGAAGTACTGCTATTTATTCAGCCACTGATTAGCTGATTGAATTGGGCATAAACTCCACCTTACCTTTTTTTCCATTTTTTATAATTTTATTTACTGAATCACCGTGAGAGCAGTTACAAAGTTTTCGGGTCTAAGTCTCGGTCATACAATGAAACACCCGTACCTTCACCAGTGCCCATTCTCCACCTCCCAAAACCCCAGTATACCCCTATCCCACACTCTCCCCCTACCTGTGGGGCAGATGATTTCCACATTACTCTCTCTCTACTTTGATCACATTCAATATTTTGACACCAGACCCACAATTATTATTTACTTTCTTGGTAAAGTTTGCCCTAAGTTTTTGGGGTCTGGCCATAGGCACAGCAGCAATTTGGGGACATCTGGAAGTCTGAAGGCTCCATCAGGCTGCTGATGCACTCACCTCACAGGTACAGATTGATCTGCTGGCGGCACCATACCCCCATAGGGGTCTTCTAAGACACACCCAGTGAAGTGAAGTGCCCTGGAGTAAACAGGAAACCTTTCGTGCAGACCACAGTAGCACCAGCCACTGCTCTAGCTCAGGTGGAACACTTATCAAGCCCAAGAGTCTATTGTTTCCCTCTCTGTATTTCCTCCATGGGTGCAAAATATAATCAGTTATCTCAGGAGCAGGGAAAGTGCTGCAGGAACATCCCTTGGTTGAACATTATGGTGGAAGGTCACTACCCATTCACTGCATCCACAACTGTCCTCCCAGTCCAGAACAGCAACTGCTCTTTGGACATATTACCTTAAGAATCAAAACACACTAATGTATCGCAGGAAAGAAGGTACCTTCATGCAGGGAGTCAGGTACCTTTCTAGAAGCAGCCATCTGAGAGGGGACAGAAATATCTCAAGAAAAGGGAGAGAGGGGCCGGAGCAATAGCACAGTGGGTAGGGTGTTTGCCTTGAACGTGGCCGACCTGGGTTTGTTTCCCAGCATCCCACATGGTCCCCTGAGCACTGCCAGGGGTAATTCCTGAGTGAAAAGCCAGGAGTAAGCCCTGTACTTCACCAGGTGTGACCCAAAAAGAAAAAAAAAAAAGAAAAGGGAGAGAGTAGAAAAGTCAAGAAGAAATAGGACAGGCTCAGGTTGTTTTTTGTGAACGTGGCAGAGCAAGGAAGAACTGACGGGAAAGCAGTTGGTGTAGTTAGGACGATCAAGAATGAGGTGGCAGAGAAATGGTGGAAAATGGTGAGATTTTGGGGAGATAAGGAACATTGATTTCAGGGAAGCTTCTGGGCAATAAGTGAAGTGGAGAACTGACGATGACTTGACAGCCCTTTACACTGCCTGCAAAGGTCTCAGGCGACTCCGCTGGTTTGTCAGAAGCAGTTACAGTATTACTGGAACCACACATATGAATCCTAGCTAGTAGTCATAGGAAGTACTCAATATTACTTGTCTGTAATGTGACTATGAAGCACAAGGGAACGGCCTGGGCTAAGGTCATCTGTCCTGACAGAAAATACAGAGCCAATGTGGGAGCACTTTAGGATGTGGTCTTTGTTGGGCCCTCCCCACCACAGATCACATGGTGTATTCTGGGGTAAATAATACTGTTTAGAAATAAACATCATGGACACAATTTTGAGGGCCATTACTTATGAAGAATACCAGCACCGATACAACATTTACTATGATGTGTTTCAGAAGCAAAATTCATCTCTCACCCCACTGGCACTGGTGTCCTGGGTCATGGGGGTGACTGTCACTAAGATTTGTGACTGACCAAAAAACCAAAGAGAAATGAGATAATTATCATTCTTCACAGCACGGGGGCGGGGGGTTTGGGGGTTGGAGGGGAGGGGGTTGAAGAGTGAGCTACCTTATGAGACCTTCATCAGAGATGTTTTTCTGAACTCATCCTTTAAATATGTTTAAATACGTTCCCCCACCCCCCCCCCCCCCCCCCGCCCAAAGGGATCCAAAGAGACCTTCTCCCCAATCCCCCTCCCCATCCTCCCCACCCCCAATCCCACTCACCTCTCCCCAGATCCCTCTGGCCAGCGCACAGTCGCATCTCTGTTCCTGGGTGGGTCCCCCGGCTGCGGCTCCGAGGGGGAGGGTTCCGTGCTGATGACCACCCTGTGCACCTCTTTGAGGTGGCCGAAGTAGACTCTGACGTGCCCAAAGACCTTGGCGCAAAACTCACAGCACACCAGCTTCTTGAGGCGGTTCTCGCTGTGGTGGAGCTTCATGTGCGTGCTCAAGTTGCCTGAGCGGACGTAGGCCTTGAGGCAGATGCGGCAGCGGTAGAGGCGCCGGTTGGTGTGGGTGCTCATGTGGTCCCGGAGGTGCTGCTTGAACTGGAAGTGGTGGTTGCAGACGTGGCACCGGTGCCAGGAGAAGCCGTTCCGGAAGCTGGCGCTGCGCTTGGGGGCAGGGCTGCCGTCCTGCTTCCCCGGGAGGTGTTTAGGCGGGAGCGGATGCCTCACCTGAGCATCCTGCCCGGGGCTGCCCGGGATGGGGGGTGGCAGCAGAGCAGCGGGCGACGCCAGTGGGGCCAGTGCAGGCATGACCAGCACGGGTTTGGGCATGATGCTGCGGTATTTCTTCATCGCCTCAGATTTGTGGTCTCTGGATTCTTGGGGACCACTTTTCACTTTCTCTTTACTCTCCCGACATTTACTGATGAGACATTTTCTCCTTTTGCCCTGGAAGGCCAAAATGTCCTCGGGGACCTTGCGTTTTCTTCCCCGTCTTTTGGTTGGGCCCCCATTCAGCTTGGTTTTGTGATGGAGATCCGGCTTGGTGGCCGGCCCGAAGGCGGTTCCACAGAGATTCTGCCTGGATATGGGTGGGGTGGTCATCTTGTCGGCTGCGTTTGTGGCTGCCGGGAGGGAGGAGGTCTTTCCACAGTCTGCTCTGAGCCCAGCCAAAGACAAATCTGTACGGTGGCCATCCAGTTCACTCCTGTGAGTGTCGGCAGTTTTTACTCTGGAGTAAGGTAAGATGGGCAGTTTTCCTTTGGGGATGGACGGGATCAACTGAACAGTGTTACCCAGAATGGCTGGTGACAACACAGTCATGGCTTTGGCCAGATCGATCTGTCCTTTAAGCTTCTCGCTGGCTGCAACGTCAGGTTTACTGGGTGCCATTTTGCTCACAGAAGTTGCCTTCCTTGGCGTCTTCCTGAGGCCCTGCTTGGCGGTGAGTTCCCGGGGGATGGATGACATTGGAGTGACAGAAGAGTTTGGTGCTCCTCGCTCACTGCTCACTGGTGATTGAGGGTCTCCCAAGCTACCTCTCCTGGTGGCGCTAATGCCAACTGGGGCTTGGAAGACAACTGGCACTTGCTCTGTGGGACCAGGTTTGTGTGGGGGTTCCAGCTGGTCAACTGGGGAAGGGGAGGCTTGGATTTGGGGACGCTGTTTGCTGCTCTCTGAAGAACTCAGAACAGGCTTTTTACTTGGGCCTCTGTTATTTCGGGGGGGTTGGTACCGAGGAATTGGCAATTTGAGGTTTTCAGGTGGGGGCATCCTGGGTTTCTGGATGGGCTGAGCTGAGGGAATCTGGGACAATGCGACGAGAGAAAAGGTCCCCTCGTGGCCAGCTACCTGCATCAGAGCATAATTCTGGGCAGGCATCCCTAGGGACTTGGAGGTGACGGAGGGGCCTGGGTTTCCCCGATCGGAGAGTGATGGTGAGTGGCATGGCAGCATCCGGGGAGGTAGGACCTTGGGTACGATTTTTGGTGCAATGTTCCTAAACTGACTCTTATTCTGCAAACCTTTCCCACTCTGAATTGCTCCAGAAGGGATGTTTGGTTCACCTGCAATGACAAAACAACAGAAAAAAAAAGATATCATGTAACTGTCTCGTTGAATGTGCAAATAAGTATCTTACCACTGGCTCTACCTGGAACATACTCCAGGGACCAGTCCGCCCCACTTGGGCCAATTCCTCCGTTCTTCCAGAATAGCCTGATGGTCAGCTCCTGCCCACCTCCCCCGAGGACTAATTATTCTCCTCCATAGTTCCACAGTCCATATTAGAACGTTTACCACTTCCCACAATACCTTAACTTTTTATATCACTAGCACAGAACACAGAGCTTCTGTGGGGGATGGCCCTCACCCCTGGATTTTGAGGGTGCACCCCCCATTCCCCTAGTTTTGATTCCTTTTCCTAGGCCTCCTTGACTGATCTAAACTGCAGCATCTCTACTTGGGTCACCTTCTTCCGGCATATTTTGTTGTTTATTTTGTTGTTCATCTTCTTTTCCCAGTTAAGCTCAAGCTTTGTGAGAACAGAGTCTCTATTTAATTAATATGGATATTGCCCACTGTATCTTTAGCATGAAACAAATGTTTCTTGTATCAAACTCATTTTTCACTCCATTTCAGGAGGCACCATTTGACCCACTGGCAATGCAATTTGTTTTGCACAGTGGATGAATTCCAGACTGAATGCTAGCTTTGTTGCCATTTTCCCATGTGACTTGTGAATTTTTTTCTCACACCTTTCAAACTCTTTTTGCGTGCTTTTGCAATTAAATCACCAGTATTAAAAAAAGCTGACTTGACACCTTAAGAAATGTTGAAGAAAAACAAAAAGATACAAAGTGATAAGTAAAGACACAGAGACAACCCCCCCCCATTTCCCACCCCCCAAAACAAAACCCCACAAATCACACCAAAAAAGCACCTTTTAGGGCTTTAACAGGAATAAGTTTAACTCACTGTAGCACTGTCCTCCCGTTGTTCATTGATTTGCTCGAGCGGGCCCAGTAACGTCTCCATTGTGAGACTTGTTGTTACTGTGTGTGGCATATTGAATACACGGGTAGCTTGCCAGGCTTTGCCGTGTGGCGAGATACTCTCGGTAGCTTGAGGGCTCTCCGAGAGGGGTGGAGGAATTGAACCCGGAACTCATGGAATGATAATTCATACTTCAGGGATCTAATACAAGACCAATGACTATTACTTGAAGAGAAATAAGGGAACATTCAAGGTGCAGCTTCTGAGGACTAGATCATTTCTTTTATTCCCCATGGCCGAAACATCTTAAATTTCTGGAGGTAGAAATTTCTCATTTCTATTATTCAAATTTTATTATTCAATAATATTATTCAATAATATTATTATACTCATATTATTCAAAATTACCCGCTGTGCTATCGCTCCAGCCCTTGATATCATTTTTAAGTAAAATTTTTTCTTTAAAACCTTTTGAGTTTGAAGTTGTGAGTAAGAAATGACAGAGCAAGTCACTTCGGGATTATCAAGGATAGAAAGGAGAATAGACATAATTTATGCTTTAGGGAATAATACACTGTCACTGTCCTCCCGTTGTTCATCGATTTGCTTCAGCGGGCCCAGTAATGTCTCCATTGGAGACTTTGTTGTTACTGTGTTTGGCATATCGAATACATCACAGGTAGCTTGCCGTGCAGGTGAGATACTCTTGGTAGCTTGCCGGGCTCTCCGAGAGGGGTGGAGGAATCGAACTTGGGTCGGCCATGTTGGCTGCGTGCAAGGCAAACACCCTACCCTCTGTGTTATTGCTCCAGCCCAGGAATAATTATAAATTATAAATATTAACTCTGGTTTTACAGGTCTACAGTTAGGGATCTAATAAGTTTAGCAAAAAGTTGATTTGTTCAGCAAAAATAGCATTTCATAAAAATAAGTTGGAGAGCAGGAATAAGGTAGAAGTGGGCACTGACCAATTTATTTTAGGAAGTAAACACTGGTGATAGAAAATAAGTTAAAACATAGTTCACAGGGGGTATGGTGATGCCAGGAGGTCAATCTGTACCTGTGAGGTGAGTGCATCAGCAGCCTGATAGCACCGTCAGACTTTCAGATACCCCAAAATTGCTGCTGTGCCTTTGGCCAGGTCCCAAAAACTTGGGGCAAAGTTTACCAAGAAAGTAAATGGTCAAAAGTTAGGTATGTGGGAGACACACCCACAAATCACCTCCAGCTCAGCTGGAGGCATGGCCTCTCTGGTTCCTGATTGAACTGCTTAACAGCCATGATCTCAGAGACTCAGAAATGAATCCCGGAACCCAAAGGCTTTTGGCAGAAATACGTCCTGTTCCTGCAGTAGGTTACTGGCGCTGGGCCACTCCAGGTGGGAATAGGTTTCGTGCCTTGGCCTGTTCTCCCTGGTGGCCCGGTGACCGCCATTCTCCAGAGGCTACTGGACAGTCAGGTTTGGGCCTGCAGTGACGAGACACGCAGGGCCTCAACAGATGGGGATGGAACAGGCCATTTCCTCCCTATCCCAACAAGACCCCGAGTCCCCGCCTACAAACAGCCTTTCTGGTTCCTGATCAAGCTGATTAATAGCCATGATCCCAAAGACTCAGAAACAAATCTCGAAACCCTGCAGCTTTTGGCAGAAATGCATCTGGACCGCGTACAAGGTGGCTGCCGCCTCAGAGCTTATTGAAAACCCAAGTATGAGCCGGTGGTGACGGGGAAACTGCAGTCTCATGGGAAGGGGGACAGTACCGGCTTGTCCTTCACGCCCTACCGAGGTCACAAGTTGCCCCCCACAAGTGGCTCTCTGGCACGGCCAAGGCTCCAGAGGCAAAAGAACTTAGTCCAGAGCCCGGCAGCTTGCGGCAGAAAAGTGAATGGTCCATGTGTTAAAATATGGTGCCATGCTTCCCCAGGAGGGAAAGGGTGTTGTTCCCTTCTACCTCCCCCCAACCCCCCACCCAGCAGCAAGGTGGCCGCTGGCTCAGAGCTTATAGGAAAGCCATGTATGAGCTGGCGATGATGGGGCAACTGCAGTCTCATGGTAAGGGGGGGTGGAACTGGTAAAGAGGAAGGTGTTTGATAATTGTATGACCGAGACTTACACCTGAAAGCTTTCTAACTTTCCCCACAGTGATTCAATAAACAAGTATAAGAAGAAAAAAAAACATAGTTCACACAGTAGTTTGCATTAGAGTAATAATAAAAAAAGACAAATTTTTAGAGAAATCTTATAAGAATAATGATATAATATGTTCTTTGCCTCTGGTTTTATTACCATAATGTTCATGGACAAATGGATAAGTCACTCACCTTACAAAAACCACAAAGCCAGTCCTCTTATCTACTTCTTCCTACCTCATTTTATTCATTTTAAATTCTATTTTATAGCCTTTAATTGGGCTGGAGTGATAGCACAGTGGGTAGGGCATTTGCCTTGGACACGGCTGACATGGTCAACATGGTTGACCCGAATTCGATTCCTCCACCCTTCTTGGAGATCCTGGCAAGCTACCAAGAGTATCTTGCCCACACAGCAAAGCCTGGCTAGCTACCTGTGGCGTTTTCGATATGCCAAACACAGTAGCAACAAGTCTCACAATGGTCCCGCTGGAGCAAATTGATGAACAATGGAAGGACAGTGACAGTGACAGTGACAGCCTTTAAATATTTATGGCTTTTTAAAAAAAATTTTTATTAGTGAGACACCATGAGGTACAGCTGTAGACTTACAAATTTTTGTGCTTGGGTTTCAATTATACAATGATCAAATACCCATCCCTCCACCAGTGCCCATTTTCCACCACCACGGATCCCAGTATCCCTCCCACCTCCCATCCCCCCCACCCCCCCCGCCTCTGTGGCAGGGCATTCCCTTTTGTTTTCTCTCTCCTTTTGGGTGCTGTGGTTTGCAAAAGAGGCAATGAGTGGCAATCATGTTTGGCCTATAGTCTATGTTCAGCATGCTTCTCCCATCCTGGGAGGATCCTCCCAACACCTTTATTTGGTGCTCCCTTCTCTATCTGAGCTCCCTTTTCCCCTAGCATGTGTGGCTGGCCTCCAAACCACGGAGAAAAATTCCTGGTACTAATCTTGGCCATTCTTTAAACTCTTTTTCTCACCTTTCTTGGAAGGAGTAATGAAACTGTCAATAAATTTTCTGAAACAAGGTTGAGTTTACAGAGAGCTTAAAACTACTGATAGCTTTTGGTGGATCAGAATTATGGTTTATTTGATAGTTACATTAATAAGAACAATAGTCTTTAGAGCTACACAACAGATATGGGGGGGCTGGGGAGGTAAAGTAGGGAGAATAAGACACGGGCTCGTTATATCTAGTACACATACTCCGAATTGATTGAGCAGAAAGTATGTACAGCAAGAGGGGCTGGAAGACAAGTGATGTGATCCTTCAGCAATCATTAGTCCCCTGAAGGAACGTGTGAGGATAACAAATGCAGCACGAGGCATCTTACTTCACTGGTCTGCTCCAACTGGCCAATGTTGGCTGACTGTCCCAGAGGCAAAGCCAAAGTCATTGCAGTGGCCTCAAAAGCCTCTGTCCTCTGGCTCCCAAGAAACTCCTGTAATCCCTCCTGGCCTGGCTCATCCACTCCAGCCCGGGGCCCTTTTCCACTTTCTCATGTTTTTTTGTATGTATCACACATCTCCCCACACTCTTCCCCGAGGCAGATCTCCAACTATTGCTGCCAGATTTCCCTCAAGTTTTGCTTCCACAGTGTCTTTTGTGTGAGCGCATCTTTGGCTACCTCGTTGAAAACCGCAGCCCCGTGTGGACTTGATTCTAAAAGTCTTCTCAGGGGTGAGGGTATATCACAGTAGTTGTCAGAGCTGTTTCTGGTGGAGTTTGGAAGACTAGGCAGTGGGGGAAGCACACCCACAATTCGTGAGTGCAAAGTGTACACCTGGAACCATGCACATATATAACTGAACGCAACCATAGCTCGTCCCCGCTCTCCCCTGCTTGCTTTAGCGTACAGATGATGTAAAAGCTCCCCTCCGCTGCCCCAACCCCTGCCTCCTGCCACCTTCTTTCTCTGGAGGTACTTTCCTGAAGGCAGGGAACTTGTGTCTTCAGGGACTTAAACAGTGTGTAGCATGTGGTAGGAATTTAATAATAATGTACAGAATTTGTAACTGGTAAGAAATGAAAGCAAAGAAGCCTAGAAATAGTTCTAGAAAAACTTAAAAAGAAAGGGAATTTCAAAGTGGACATTTTTTAATTTGGGGGAATTAAACAAGAAATCAAATATTTATCTTGGGGAAAATTATATATCTTAATTTCATTCACTGACAGAATGAGAAAATAGATTAACATCATGATCAAGCTCATTGAAATAAAGGGGTAAGGATGGTGAGCCAGACCAGTCATCTGAGGACATAATAGTAGAGAACAGTAAAGTATGCAGCTGGGGTATAAACTAAAAAAGTAAGGTAAACAAGCATGCCATGATGAAAAAAATGCTTTAAGAGAAACTGATAAATACAGACAGGAAAGAAAAATCAGAGGAGAGGAGGAACAACTCAAAATGGAAAAATTGAACCTCAGAGGCCGAGAATGGTCATGTCAACATGAAGAAGAGCAGAAATAACAAAGAACAGAAGATGCAGCTGAAGCAACAAGCAGTGGTCAAAGTCACCTCAGGGTCCCCCAGGACTGAAGTTGGGGAGGCACTCCCTAATCTTCCTGACCGAGAGTAAGAGAATGACCTCCCGACAGCTGAGGTCTCCAGAAACGAAACCAGAGAGAGACAGAGAACCCTTCCAAAAGGAAGTGAGCTAATTACAAGGCTTTTCAAGTTAAGGTGTTTGGATTGATCTTCAAAAGTTTGCACGCTAAGATGGAAATGAAAGCACACAGGAAGAGCAATGGCACTCAAAGGAAAAGGAGGTTGATTGGGGTCCAGGAGACGAGGGAACTCTTTAGGGTAAACAGCTGTCCTAGCAAGGAAGAACAGTGAGGAGCAAGCCGCCAGGCTTCCCCAAACCACAGGCTCTGAGATGACAGGGATAGTGCCTGCCAAATGGGACCATTCTCCTCAAATTCCCTGAAATGAAAAAAAAAGTAGGCCCTGTGCTAGATAAGTGTATCAGCTGGCTGCAGGTCATTACTTGCAAGCATGCCCTGGGAAATCTGTGGGATGAGAAGACGAAGTTGAATTTATTTTTATTTCATTGATTTCTTTTTTGGATTTTGGTGCCACACCTGGATGTGGTTAGGGCTTATTCCTGGCTCTGTGCTCAGGGATCACTGGGGGGAATCAGGGAACCATACATGGAGCTGAGGGTTGGATGTGGATCAGGTGTCCCAGGCAAATGCCCTACTCGTGGAACTATCTCTCAGACCCTGCTGACTCTGAATCTCCCTTCTCCACACTTGTCTGGATCTATCTGGAGGCACATCCAGGAGAGAGGACTTCCAGGAACACGGAGATGGACCTCAGGTCCCAGGATCTTTAGGGGTGAAGTACCGGGAAATGCAGCCACTGTGGTAGAGAAAATGCAAAGCAGGAGAATGGGAGAGGCCACAAAAATGGAAAAACCTTTCACCTCCCTTTAGGAACTACTTAAATGTCTGGTAAAACAGGGTACTTAGAAAATAATCATTTAAACGTGTGATATAATATTGGACAATAGTAGGAAAGAGTGAATTACACTGTGTATTAAGATGTGAGATTTAGGGGCTGGAGCAAAAGCACAGTGGGTAGGTCATTTGCCTTGCACGCAGCCAATCCAGGTTGATTCCCAGCATCCCATATGGTCCTGAGTACGGCCAGGGGTAATTCCTGAGTGCAGAGCCAGGAGTAACCCCTGTGCATCGCCAGGTGTGACCCAAAAAGCCAAAAAAAAAGTGAGATTTAAAGCACGTTAGTAATTTGAAAAAGAGATGCACAAGAATATATATTCCTATACATGTTCAGATGATCTCTGGAAGAAAATGAAACAACCTAGTATTAGCGGTGGCTTCTGGGAACTGAGAGGTCAGAGGGGAGATTGATGCTTATTTTCCAATGAATATCCTCTATTGCTGGCATACAGGAAGTGTTAAGAAATATTTACTGAATGAATGAAAGGAAAGTTTCTCCCATTTGACTTTACAAAAGGGGTTCTTTGGGGATGCTCATGGTGGGTATATGTCTATATTTCACACAGAACATCTCAGGCTTGTTATTCTCCTGACCTTGTAGTGCCAAGATAAGAGAAGTGATCTAAAAACTATATGATGGGCCCAATCTATGCCTATTGTGTCTAACTATGCCGACAGTCAAGCTCTGAGAAGTTATTAGAGCTCATGAACTCCCAAGAACAACTGGAATCCTGAGAATTGTTACTCCAAAGATTTGGCTCATTATGTTTTTTTTTTTTTTTAAAGGCAAGGCTGGAGTGATAGCACAGTGGGTAGGGTGTTTGCCTTGCATGCAGCCAACCCAGGTTCGATTCCCAGCATCCCATATGGTCCCCTGAGCACTGCCAGGGATAATTCCTGAGTGCAGAGCCAGGAGTGACCCCTGTGCATCGCCATGTGTGACCCAAAAATGGAAAAAAAAAAGGCAACTGGAAGTAATAGTTAGTTATAATTTCCTAAAAAAAAAAAAAGAGTTTGAACAGGAGTCCTGAGAAAAACTGAAAATGTCATACAGTTAAAAAAATTCAAAAAATACCAATGATAGTCTGTTCATTAGAAGTTTTCGCATTCAATGTCAGAACCACAGTAGTTTACTTTATTTACACATTTATAAGGCCTGGTACACATGGTGGCATGTCAAAAGCTTTTACCTATCACTTCACCTCGTAAATTACACATTTCATAGAATTGTGCACTAAATAATGAGAGGTAGAAATTTCCACTGACATACATAATTTTTGGAAATCCTGCAAAATTTCCCACACCACAGTTAAAGAGACTCACAGGACTCTTAGGTTCTAACCATGAACTTTTATGAACAGAAAACATAAAAGGTTTACTCAGTAAACTTAATCTCATACAATTACACAATGTGAATACTTAATATTAAGATCTAAATGCAGACTCTTTTTAACAATTACGCATATTAAAGATAACTATTTTGAAAAGTGACATTAACAACTGGCAAGAAATTGATCTCACAGGGATTAAAGGGAACCTAGGATATATTGAGTCCTAATTACGATACAGAATCCGGAGGTATTTTTACTGAACACATGCCAACTGTTTGCTTCCCTTTTACAGATTAAAAGGAGACCTGAGTGGAGATTCAGCACCTGGATTAAGCTCAAATTTATCTGTCACATTTCAGAATAAAGCATTGACTTTCCTCTCTTTTCTTGTCCCAAAGAAAGGGTTTTTTCACCCCTTTTCACCCAATGGGGTGAAATTGTATATAAAACTCTAACTCCAGGATACCTTTGAATTTTAATTTTTTTGCTTTTGGGTCACACCTGTCGATGCACAGGGGTCACTCCTGGCTCTGGACTCAGGAATTACCCCTGGCGGTGCTTGGGGGATCATATAGGATGCTGGGAATCGAACCCGGGTTGGCCGTGTGCAAAGCAAATGCCCTACCTGCTATGCTACTGCTCCAGCCCCCGACCTCTGAATTTTAAAGGAAAAAATACCCTAAAAATGTCTCATGATAGCCCCAAACTTCAGTTACCACCTATTACTAAAGACAACTCGCAGAAAATTACTAGGCATATGAAGGTTAAAGCAGATGTTTAAAGTTGAATCGATCACTTACTAGCCCTGGACTTCTGACACAGCCAGCGAGGCATTTGCTTGGAAAAAGAACTGTGGGCTGTTCCCCCCTTCTTCTCCATCACCATCAACATTTTTCATCTGCTGGATCTCAGTCACAAGTTAGAGCCAGGCAGAGAGCAAAGGATGAAGGCTCTGTAGTGAGAAGTGCCAGCACAGGACCCTGCTGGAGCAAAGTGCTTCAGAGTGCTGCCAGGGAGACTTCAGGAGACAATCTCGCAGAGCAAACAATTCTCTACACAGTTGCAAACAACCCACTTCCTGACCTACCCTGGCAGAACCTGGTTGGCTCTGCTGCCTGGGAACAAAGCTGTTCCCCAGGTTTGCCTGGGCTCAGCTCCATTATCCCATGTGTGGAGGCCCTTAGGCCAGACGCAGAGCTTGGAGCAGGCGGCAGGGAGACAACAGAAAGAGCCTGCAGAGACTCCTGAGGAGGGCTCTCGGGATCCAGGATCAGGACACAAGGGACACCAGGTCTTGGCCACAACAGAGTCAAAACTCTGAGGTATTTTTCAGCTTGCAACTTTGCTCAACCCCATCCCCTCATTTTCAGTTTTATTTGTTGGCATCCCTGTTAAGGCTTGCAAATTCCAGTTGCATTTTAAACTGCTTCCCAAGATGGTCTCTGGTGGAACCAAACTGGTAAAAACCTGGAAGTCAGAGTCAAAGAAAAGGCTCCTAACACAAGGGAATGTAGCTTCTATTTTGTTAAAACAAAAACCCCGATAAATACATGTAATTACTGTCAATCCTCGTCCCAAGGCACTCTCTAGGCTAGCAAATATAGGAGTGAACGGGTTTTCAGCCACACTGAAGAGAGTGTACTGAAAATGCCTGGCAGCAGGGACCCCTGTCTCTGTCGGTAAGGACTCAGAACATCCAGGGTTATTTCCTAGCCCACTGTATCTACAACACCAAGAACTCCCAGAGTTCTATTGAGGGGCCAAATTTCCGCCAACATGACAATACACAAAAGAAGCAGATACGTTCCTGGCTGATTGGTTCGTATTCTGAGTCGGCTCTGCCAGTCCTCTTTGGCACTCAGCTCTGCTGACCTTTGCTTCATAAGCAGTTCCCTCCTTTCTGTCAGGGTATCACTGATATTCAGGCACCTTGCCATTGCAGAGGCTGGGCATAGCTGCTTTTAACTTAAAAAAAAAATAGGCTAGGGGCCAGAGAGACAGTAAAGCAAATAAGGTACTTGCCTAGCATGCAGCCAACATGGGTTAGATCTAAGGCAACACAGAGGGTCTCTGAACTTTAATAAGAGTGATCTCTGAGCACTATGCCAGGAGTAAGCATTGAACATTGCTGGCTGTGGTCACAAACAAAAAAATAGTTATGGTAAAAAAAATTATGGTTCTGGGGGTCAAACTCAGGGCCACATACACACAAGGCAAGCACTGTGTCACTGAGCTACGTCACTGGTTCTTTTCTGTGCTGTCTTGCCAGTGAATTCATTGCCCATCATAGCAGATAGGGAAGTTTTACTCTGAGGGCAAGAGTAGTTTATCAATCCCATAATTCCTTGCCATTGCCAACACTTTCTTACATTTTATTCCATTAGTAAGGAAGGCTTTGTGCCTAGAGTTGTGTGAGATACTTTACATGTATACTATCACTTAATTCCCACAAGAATCTGAATTAGAATTACTGTTATGCCCATTGTATTTTGATTTTGAGTCACACCCAATGGTGTGCAGGGCTTACTCCTAGCTTTGTGTTCGGAGATCATTCCTGGTGGGGTTCGTGGGACCATATAGTGTATTAGGGACTGAATCTGGGTCGACTGTGTGCCAGGCAAATGCCCTACCTGCTGTACTATCACTCTGGGCCCAGTTATGTCCATTTTAAAGATCAAGATTTTGACAAGATTTTGAGCTGGTAAGTAACAGGGGTGGGACTCAGTCCTGGCACATCTGACCCCACATCTGACTGTCATTGTTGCAAGCTGTCTGTGATTATTAAGCTAGCCCAAACAAGTTAAAAACTGAATTTAATATTAGAAAACAGAGGGGCCTGAGAGATAGGCCATCTGGTTGGATGCATGCTTTGCATGCTGGAGGTTGGGGTTTAATCCCCAATACTGTGAATGATCCTGAGTATTACCAGAAATCACTGGCAATAAATAAGCAATGAGCTGGGTATAGCACCAGTCCCCAATGTGCCCCCTTCCCCCAAAATAGTACTTCTATCTGGCTTTTCCTGAAAAAAAAAAATAAGAAATCAAAAAAGTTGTCTATTTGAAAACACTGAGATTGTCCCCACTTCTTTGTACCGAAGGATAAGAGGGCTGAAAGCTTAATCAGAAACCTTTATTTGCAGTGACATGAGCTCCCATATAATCCAGCAATTCCACTTCCTGGCATCAACCTTAAGGGCCCAAAAACTCTATTCAGAAAAGACATCTGCACTCCTATGCTCATTGTTACACTAGTCACAATAGCCAAAACCTGGAAACAGCCCAAGTGTCTAAGAACGGATGAGGGGATAATGAAACTGTGATATATACACACACAATGGGATACTATTTGGCTGTAAGGAAAAAATGAAATCATGCAATTTGCTGCTACATGCATGCATCTGGAGAGTATCATGCTGAGAGAAGTTAGAAGGAGAGAGATATAGAATGCTAGTTCTCATATGTGGGCTATAAAGAAGCATAGTAAGAGAATAACAGCCAATAAAGCCTTGACTCTGTATGCAAAATGGTTTTATTTTTTTTGGTGGGGGGGAAGGGTTGGCTATGAATTTTCCATCTTCCAACTTGGGGCAGGCTTATTGCCAATAAAGGCCTTGCTCTACCCATCACTGTGTCTCTTGAGTGACTGTAGCATGAGCAGCAGTGGAACTGCACCTTCTCAGCGACAATTACACGTGCTTATTGTCATCATCACAGTCAAATGAAAAGATCACAGAATTGGGAGTTTTGGCAGCAGTGGCTTCAAACCTTGGTTCTGTCTCATTACTTGGGCAAGTCACTCTGAGCCTAAATTCTCTCCTTTGTGAAACAGTACCTGACTATAAGGTCATTATCAAAAATAGAAAAGCCAAAAAATACCAATGAAGGAGCCAGGGTAATGCCTGTTTAAATGCTCAGTGGATGTTAGTTTTCTACTTTCTCTTCTCAGTATGTATGAAGTTTGTTACATTTATTTACTTATTTTGGTGGGAGTCAAGAACATCATCATGAATACTAATGCATGAAAACAGTCTCGAATCATTAAACTGATTTTAAATTTGAGAGGTATATGAAAAAAATAAAAGAGAAAGAAATGGTTATTACTTGTGGGTAATGTTCCCAGTAAAACTATCTTTTTCTTCTCTTGCCTCTCTTGACGGCCACGTAGTCAAGTTCAGCCTTCCCCAACTAACCTATTAAAACTCTGATTTGAGGCTGGAGTGATAGTACGGAGGGTTGGGTGTTTGCCTTGCAGATTGCTGACCCAGGATTGATCCCTGGCCTTCCATATGGTTCCTCAAGCATTGCCAGAATTAATTCCTTAATTCCAGGAATAGCCCCTGAGCATCATGGGGTGTGACCCAAAAAGCAAAAGTAAGTAAAGTAAGGCCCTCCCGTTGATCATCGATTTGCTCGAGCGGGCCCAGTAACGTCTCCATTGGAGACTTTGTTGTTACTGTGTCTGGCATATCGAATACTCTCGGTAGCTTGCCGGGCTCTCCGAGAGGGGCGGAGGAATCAAACTCGGGTCGGCCATGTTGGCTGTGTGCAAGGCAAACACCCTACCCGCTGTGCACAGCATAGCACAGCTGTGCACAGCATAGCAAAAAGCAAAAATCAAACAAAAAACAAACAAAAGCCCCAACAACTCTTTTTTTCCTGGCCTATATTGCTATTTTGGCAAACTTATTGGCAAAGCACTGGTCAAATGAATGATTCAGTGAAAAGAAGTATCATATGCATTCTAAGTTGTCTTATGGGGACCCTTCCCAGATTTTGTTTAGAGAGTGGTGATGTTGATTCCAAACCTAGCAGAAACTCCCCACATGGAAACTTGTGCAATGCTTGAACAGATAAGCCGATTATCTATTTGTCCTTTTTGTTAATATTGCTAGAGCTGACATTATTCAGTGTAGTCACACAACAGAAGTTTCGAAGAGCTTCATATAATGGAACGTCATCAAGGCAAATGTCAAAGATCACTTCTTATGCTGTCATATCACCCATAACCAATACCTGTGCAAATGGTCTTTTGGGGAGATTCTGACATTTTCTGAGTCGGCTGTTTCTCAATAGGACTTCTGAGCTTGGGAACATCTCCTGCAAGAAAGGTTCAGTAAGTTACACAAAGGCATTATGGCAAGAGATCTATCAACAACTTAAAAACTTGTTCCCTTGAGCTCCCATTTGACCCAGCAATACCACTCCTGGGAATATATCCCAGAGAGGCAAAAATGTATAGTCGAAGTGATATCTGCACTTGTTTGTTCATTGCAGCACTCTTTACAATAGCCAGAACCTGGAAGAAACCTGAATGCCCAAGAACAGATGACTGGTTAAAGAAACTTTGGTACATCTACACAATGGAGTACTATGTAGCTGTTAGAAAAGATGAAGTCATGAAATTTATATACAAGTGGTACAATATGGAAAGTATCATGCTAAGCGAAATGAGTCAGAAAGAGAGGGATAGACATAGAAAGATTGCATTCATCTGGGGAATATGAAGAAACAAAATATGAGATTAATACCCAAGAATAGCTGAGATCAACACAAGGAGGATTACTCCATACCTTAGAGGCCAGCCAGGCATTCTAGGGGAAAGGGCAGCTCAGATAGAGAAGGGAGCACCAAATAAAGGGTGTCTGGAGGATCCTCCCAGGAGGGGACATGCATGTTGAAAGTAGACTATGGACTGAACATATTTGCCACTCAAAGCCTGTTTTGCAGACCACAACACTCAAAAGGAGAGAGAGAACACAAGGGATTGCCCTGCCACAGAGGCAGGGTGAGATGGGAGGGATGGGGGTGGGGGGGATATTATCCATGGTGGTGGAAAATGGGCACTGGTGGAGGGATGGGTATTTGATCATTGTATAATCAAAACCCAAGCACAAAAAATTGTAAATCTATAACTGTACCTCATGGTGTTTCACTAAAAATAAAAAAAAAATAAAAAAAATTAAAAAAAAACTTGTTCCCTTTCTTTTTAAAATCTTAACTTCATTATTAGTTGGAACAGATAAGTACCTGGGAGAACAAACAAGGTATAGTTGTTGAAGAGACCTTTTCCTTAGTGGGATCAACAGAAAGATAAAATTTCAACATCAAAATGTGCAGTTAGTTGGAACGATTAAAGAAGGACAGACAGATGCAGAAGCTGGAAAGGTTTTGCCTTTGGCCAACACTCCAGGATGAGGAAATTAAAGTGGAAAAGATCACAAGGTTTCAACATCAGCATAGTTAAATCACAGAATGGAATTAAAATATATATTCTTATTTTCATACTAGAATTCTAAATGCATGTTTTCTTCATAGAGAGAGAAGAGGTATCTTTAACAAGTGTACAAAAGGTACACACACGTATACATATATATATGCATATATATTTTAAAGCAATTGTTTCACTGCTGAATAAAGTATCACTGATGTTTTACCTTCTGATTTATCTTGAGCTCTCAGTGATTTACAACACATTGTTTTCTGTAATTTATTAGTAGAACTCTGCTTTTATGTCAAATAGTTCATGATCTGTAATACTAATGAGATGGCTATGTTCCCCCATGCTATGTGGGTAATTGCTCCTTCAGGGGCTGGTTTGGCCAAGTATTGACTATTACTTGCTCCTTTAATCTAAGCACACCTTCCCTTAACATAGAAAGACCTACTACAGTCCTGATACTTTGAAGAAAATAAAAAAATGAAGCACAAGGCATTTATTGGTACTGAGACAGCCTCTTGATCATTTGACATCTCGTTACTCATCGATTTGCTCGAGTGAGCACCAGTAACCTCTCCATTTGTTCCTGTCATGTCCTAGTGTAGCCCAATGGAATCTGCTCACTCCAGGAACACAAAGAGCCTTGACCATTTTGTTCAGGTCTTGACGAAGAAGTCTGAACATCTCGTAGGTGTTTTGACATGTTTTGACACACGATCTTTTGACATCCCATGGAATCCAGTCGGTAAAGGCTCTAGTCCAGTGGTCGTCTCCAAATTGCACCGTGTCCAGACCATCTGATTTTCGATGCCTTGGCAAACCAGATGGAATCTCTGATTCTCTATTGTTGACAGTGGTCAGAACTCCGGATTCTTTCTCTCACTTGAGTGAAGAGTGATACTCCAAGCATTTCTCTTTCAATTCAACTTTGGGAGACCCGAATAGCATTCTCATCCTGTTTTCATAGGGCCCAGGTCTCTGAGGCATACGTTAATGCAGGAAGAACAGTGGAGTTGAAGAGATGTGCCCTGAGCCGGGGGTTCTTCGTCCTCTTAGCTATTTCTTCGATGCTCTTGAAGGCGTTCCAAGCCGCTTTCTTCCTCCTGCGCAACTCAGTTGCCAGGTCATTCTTCATGTTGACTTCTCAACCTAGGTACACATAACTTTTGCATTTGGAGATGTTCGTTCCATTGAGAGTGAATGGAACGTCAGGAACAAGTCCGTTTCTCATAAACATTGTCTTCCTGAGATTCAGCTGCAGTCCGACCTTTCCACACTCACAGTCAAAGTCGGTCAGCATTTGTGCCGCTTGGCTAATGTTTGATGTTACTAGAACGATGTCATCAGCGAAGAAGAGGTGGCATAGTTGCTGATCATCCACTCCATTTCTTCCCATTCCAATCATCGCATGATGTTCTCGAGGGTGGCACTGAAGAGTTTCAGTGAAATGGTATCACCCCGCCGAACCCCTCTCTTGGTGTTGATGATCACTTCCTTGTAGAATGGTGAGATCCTGGTAGTGAATCTGTAATACAGCTCACGGAGGATCCTGATGTATTGAGTTTGAATGCCCTGTTTGGCTAGGGCTTCGATGACTGCTTCTATCTCAACAGAATCAAAAGCCTTCTTTAGATCAGTGAACATTAGACAGAGTGGCATCTTGAACTCCCGAGAAACCTCAATGAGCTTGGTTACTATGTAGATATGGTCTATTGTGCTGAATCCTTTTTGGAACCCAGCTTGCTCGCATAGTTGTCTTTCATTGAGTATTCTGCCAATCCTATTCAGGATGACTCAAGTGAACAGCTTGTAGACAACAGAGAAAAGGTAGATCAAGTGATAGTTGCCAATGTCGTGGATGTCTCCCTCCTTGTACACAGAATGGTCCTGCTGGTTTTCCATTGGGATTCCACCTTGCATTTAGACAGGTAGCTGTGAAGAGTTGAGCCAGTATATTGATGAGTACTGATGGCAGATTCTTCAGGTGTTTGGGTCTGACCTTGACTGGGCTGGGTGCTGTTCGCTTCTTTACTGATGAAATGGCATGTCAGATTTCGGAAGGGAGAACGTTGGGAATGAGATATCCATCCTGTGGAATTTGGTATGTGGGCAGGTGGACATGGCTATCGATGAGATCCGAGTAGAAGTCATGGATAATCTTCTCTATTGCCTGTATAAAAGATGTGATAGAGTCATCAGGACATCAGAGGGCAGTCATCTTGGTCTTGTAATTGGCGAAGGACAGAGGGGCGTTGCGAATGCTTTTCCCCTGCTTCTGCCACATCGGCCATCACTGCTGCTCTTCTCTCTTTGAGGTCTTCCTTTATCACTTCTCTGCTTGGACATTAGCTTGTGGTTGCCTGAGGCTAACGCCAAGCCACATTGGTGAATGAGCTCGAGAGTTTCTGAAGACAGGCATCTTTTTTTGGCTATCTCTCTCTCCATGTTCCTTGCACAATCATGGAGGTGCTGAATCAGTCAATCGTATTCCTCTTCAATGCTGTCAACGACAGCCGCAATAGTGTCAAAGAACTCCCAGTAGGTGGTCGTTCTGGGAATTCTCTTCTTAAACTTGCCACCCTTTCTCCCAACTCTGTGATGTAGAATTTTGCACAAAGGAAATAGTGGTCCGATCCTGTTTGGAATTTTGGGACAATAGCGAATTGTTGTCAATTGAGTATGATGTGGTCAATGTCGTTGTGGAACTGTTCACCAGGAGACTCCATGTCCAACATTTGGATTCGGCCTTCTGGAACTGTGAGTTACCATGGATGGTCTTGGTTGACATAATGAATTCAGTCTCTCACCCTATTCATTCCATTCTAGGCCATGGGTCCTGATGTGGAGTTCTTCGACCGATTTTCTTGGTCCTATCTTGGAATTACAATCACTGACAATGATCTTGTAGAAGGTGTAGTCTTCTTTATAGAACTTCTCCAGCTCCATGTAGAACTTCTCAATTTCTTCTTCATCATAATTGGATGCTGTTGCATAGACAATGAAGATAGAAACTGCCGGCAGTGAGCCACATCTATTCAAGTGTAATTGTCCGTTTCAGGTTGTTAGGCATTTAAATGAATCAATGCTCATGGCCAAGTTTGTGTTGAGAAGGACACCAACACCACCGATGCCTCTTTTCTCACATGTTCTGAAGAACATTTATTCTCCAGTGTTAAAAATATCATGATGTGACTGAAGCCTTCTTGTCTTGGTCAGACCAGTGATGTTGTACTTGATCTTCTGCACTTGCACCATCAGGTCCTCGATGGATGCTTCTGATGCCAGTGTACATGCGTTGAAAGTACAGACAGTCATTTTAGTCCTTCTTCATTTTGGCAGTCTAGTTTGGCCCTGATATTTTATCAGCCTCTCCTTGCTCATCCATCTTAACGCTGCCATACTGGGGGCTCTTTCAGGGTCAGAGGAATGATACCTATTGTATTTACTGTTTTTGGCATATTGAATATGCCATGGTTAGCTTGCCAGGCTCTGCCGTGTGGGCAGGATACTCTCGGTAGCTTGCCGGGCTCTCCGAGATGGATAGAGGCTTTTAGGGTGGCCTCTATTCACCCTTGCAGGTGTTCCCATGGTTCAAACCATATTTGAACCCCATCAAATATGGTGAGGTAATAATAAAAAGTGGGTATAAGTGTCTTATGATGTTTCCAGCTGTGCAGTCTGGAAAGCAGCCTGGAGTGTGGCAGCGGCTGGGTAGTGAAGGTAGTGGAGGTCGGCCGATGAGGTATTTATTTCGCTCTGGCAGGGTGAGTCTTCTGGGTGTAATCTCTGAGTTGCTGGATATTGGTGGAAGCAGGCAGAGGATCTCTGTTTCCAGGTCCCATTGAGCCTGGAGTCCAAGGTCACAAAGTTCCGCTTTACCTGGTTCTGTGGGGCTTCACTCATGCGTGACAGTGACTGTGATCTTTTCCTTTGTGGAGCAGAGCAGACTGACTTAGGTTGGTTAATGGGCAGTTACAGACTCTGAATTCAGCCAATGGAACTGGATTCTAGTCTGAGCTACTAAATGAAAGCATCCAAGTCTAAAAGCTGTAAGTCTATTTTGGGTTTCTTTTTCTCTGAATTCTGTGTGGCCTCTCCTCCATCAGTGCCTTTATTGTCCACTGGGGGACATATCTCGAAAGTTGGTTGAGGAATGATTTACTCTCACCTGCAGAGATTATTTATACCCTGACTGGACATCTTCCTGGAGAGAATGATTATGTAACCCACTACACATCTCAAGGCTATACATATTTGTATGGGTACATGGTGGTAGATACTTCAAGTACATCCATGGACACACTGAGCATACTGGGTTTCACCCCACTGCCTGCTGGAGTAATCTATGCTCTGTGCACACTGAACAAGCAGAAAAATTCAAGGTTTCTAATATTGAACCGTACACTTTATTTATTCCATAATCCACTTATCTCTAATGTGGTCAGTTCTCTCCTAGGCCAACTCCAGATTTCCCCCATAGCATTTCTAAGGCCGTTCCCTCTGGCCCGTCCCTTCCTTACCCCATGGTCATTTCTCTTTCACTGAAGTGCTTTTGTCTTGGTCTCTCCTTTGTAATTGTTTGACAGAAATTAGAAAAGTCAAGACAAAAGCAAAAAGTCCTTTGGCTCTATCTTCCTGTTAGCCTGTTGTCTTATTTTTTTATATTTTATGAAAAAATTTAGGTAGTTTATTCCCTGTCTCTACATATCCAATTCCTTCTTTTCTAACCCCCCTAAATCTTTCCATTCAACTAACCGAAAATGTGCCTCTGTCAGGCTTCAGATTGAATCTTTAACTCCTTGGGTAGACTTATTTGAAAAAAAATTTTACATGGAGAACAGATTTAATATTTTGGTGCATGGAATGTTATATAAAAGCACTAGATTTTTTTAAATGCAAATGATACTACTCCAAATGTATATGTAAAATATTGACTAAACTTGAATGATAAGTTAGACTTATTATCTTGCACAACAAGTGCACAACTTAAGCACAACAAGTGCATGGGGCTGGAGAGATAGTACAGGGGTCAGGTGCTTGTCTTACATGCCATTAACCTGAGTTTGATCCCTGGCACCCCATAAAATCTCCCAAACCCACCAACAGTGATCCTTTGAGTTCAGAGTCACGAGTAAGCCCTTAGTTCAGCCAAGTGTGGCCTCCTGCTACCTCCCAAAACATGCATGGCAAGCCTCAGTCATCAAAAGTTCCCTAATCTATTAGTATCACTTAATCACCTCAAAAATTCTTGATAGTGACATCTCTAGTCCACAGATGGAGAAGCTAAATATCTTTCAATAAGTACAAAGTTAATAAGTGATAGCAGCATTTGAATGCAAGTCTGTAAGGCATTGGACTTTTTTTCCCATTTCAACACCCTGCATTTATTAAGGTGCATTGCAATTCATTACTAGTCAACTTTGAAGGCTGTTTAGTGGCACATCATTCATTTCTATGTTGGGAAAATGATCTTTTTTTTTTTTTTAAATGACTATCCCTTTCCATTAAGAGAGTAAGAGAGCTTCCTTTTTTTTTTTTTGAACAGGAACCTCTAGTATCGTTACTAGATAGAAAGGCAGGGGCTAGAGCAATAGCATAGTGGATAGGGTGTTTGCCTTGCACGTGGCTGACCCAGGTTTGATTCCCAGCATCCCATATGGTCCCCTAAGCACCACCAGGAGTAATTTCTGAGTGCATGAGCCAGGAGTAACCCCTGTGCAATGCCGGGTGTGACCAAAAAAAAAAAAAAGGAAGGCAATGAAATTTCCACAGGGAGATTCCCTTCCCAGTGTCCTGGTTCCTGGTTCTTAAAAGTAAGGCTCTCCATCAGTGACCTTCTTTTTACCTTTGGGTGAACAAATCAGGCTTAGGCCAAAATGTAACTGAATGTTTTGGTTTTGGGGCCACCCCTGGTGGTGCTCACTCCTGTGGGGCTCACGGAATAGGAGGAACTGTGGGAATCTAACAGCAAGTTGGCAACATGTAAAACAAGTGTCCTATTTGCTGCACTTCTGTTCTGACCCCAAATGACATAAATATAATGTCACTTTTAACTACTAATTTAAAATGCTTTTTTTTGGGGGGGGGGTGTTAGGGGGAGGAGAAAGCTCTCAAGAGGCATGCCAGAGGCCAGGCTTGGTCCATTGGGCTGCAGTGTCAACACAGGGGCATGATGATGAGACACTGCTCAGTCCCTCAGTGGTGCTAGACATGCCAGTGTGTGCTGGGGCCACCAATGGCCACACCTGGAAACGCTTCGGGGGCCATGTGGCCCCAGGAAGCAAACCAGGTTGGGTGCATGTGGAATAAGCACCCATTGCATTGGCTATCAGCCCCCTAAGAGATTTTTTATGATGAGAAAGATGAAAATCATTATCAGGAACTTTTATAATTCTAGAAGTAATGTACATTTCCTAGACAGTTTCAAATCCCATTTACCTGCTTCCCAAACTGAGGAACATTATGACCGAAAAGTCAAAATGCTGAATAAGTTTTGATTTCCTCTGGTGGCAAGTCCTTTCCCTTCAGTAAAACTGATAAACTGTTAGAGCTGTGGTGTGAATTGGATCTGGGGAATTTTTCCCTTTCTCTAGGGGCTTGTAGGGGGTGGGGGTGGGGTATTTCTCTGGGAAAACAAGACAAATGGCAAGAGAGCAAATGCTTGGCTTTGGTTCTTCCGTTTCTCACTGGAATAAGTCTGAGCAAAGCTGTGATCCTGTTGGCCTCGGTCCCCTCTTGACCAAGATTAGACTCCAGGTCCGTTTCTCAAAATCAGGGCTGTCAGGCCTGAGGGGAGAGGTCCCAAACCTCTCTTTACAGACATATAGATGCCATTTCTGCTGTGCCAACTCTGCACTCATGGGAAAAGACAGATGAGTGAAGTGCTCTGCCCGTTTTCCTGAATAACAGCAGTGGCAATGAATTGTCCAAGCAGCCAGATTTTCGTTAGTGCTGCCCACTCTGTAGGGCAACAGGAAAAGCAGGACGAAATTTTAGCATGCTTGTGCCTTGATCTTAACATGCCTTTTCAATATTCTGTGTGATGAAAAGCGGTTCATCCTCAAAGAGCACGTGTGGCGTCTGCTGAAGTCGGGAGGTTTCCTTGAGGAAAAACTCTGGGTGCAACTGATCAGCGAAACCCAACCAGCTGCTTTTTTCACGGGATACATTTTTACTTGAAAGAACATCTGACAGACATATGTTGAAAGAACAGATTCAGACTCGGGTATTTGGCAAATCTTTTCTCAAAAGTGAACAAATGGAGCTTGTCACTACAAGGAGAAACACCTGACATTATCTGTTACCAATACAAAAAAAAATCTTTCTTTCAAATGGCAATTAGAATTTTGAACAAGTTGACTCCATCAATGGGCATTTAAAGCTTCCTGAAACTTAATGATTTTTCAGATGTAAGTGGAGGGAAAATTAACATCATTAAAGATCACAAATTATGCATATATATATAATAAAAGATCTATATAACTACTCAACTATTTTCCAAATGACCAATGCACAATACTACACGGACAGTCAATGAACAGAAAACAAGATACTATTGATATTATCTCATATTTCATAGTACAACTAAACTCCAAGAAGCTACCAGACATGTTTTAAGTCAGTTACCTGACATGCTTTTAAGTGGTATCTAATAAAAACATCAACTAGTATCTGAAAAGATTTTGAAAATACCCCTCCCCCTTTTGAGCTATAATAAAGATAGAGATTCGCATCAAGTATGTCCATACAAAATAAGCAACATGTCACAACACACTAAATAAAACCTGATTAGAAATGTTATCTCAGGGAATCTAGTTTTTAAAAGTATTTGTTAAAAAAATCACTTTTCTCTTTCATTTTTAGTTTTGAAAAATACAGCCAATTCCATAAAAATGTTACTTATAATAAGAAATACTTGTATCTGTATTGCAAACTATAATGCCCAAATGTACAGAGAGAGGATAGGGCAAACTGTCTGCCAGGGAGGCAGCGGGAGGGTGGGAAAGGGGGGATATACTGGGGAGGCTGGTAGTGGAAAAAGTGTACTGGTGAATGGATGGGTGTTTGAACATTGTATGATTGTAACTCAAACATGAAAGCTTGTAACTGTAACTCACGGTGATTCAATAAAGTTTCTTAAAAAATTTTTAAAAAAGAAAAAAGAAATACTGGGCTTGTTCTCTGGAGATGAATTCACAAATAAATATTTTTCCATTTATAAGCTTGCATATGTAAATACCAAGAGATGTAACTTACATAAACAGATGTTAACTAAAAAGTTTGAGAATTACTCATCAAGGTGAAGTTTAATGTGCAAATGATTTTAAGATTCTCTGATTTTCTATTGTAGACAGTGACAGATGTAACAGTAGAAAATAAAATCTGGTGGGGCCTTGCTTTCTGCTGACAGGTTTTTGTTCCTTCATCAATATTTCTTTGCAAGAATAAAAAGAGACAGACCCACAAATGAGAAGTTCAAGAATAGATTGAAAATAAGGAGATTTGAAAATAAAGCACTCAGACATAATTTGCCCTAATAAAATATCAATTATAATTAAAATGTCACTACTTGGAAGCATTAGGATACAGAAAAATAAAATGCGTGACAAAATCTTATAAATATGCAATGTTTTAGAAATTTATTTTACTTAATTTGAATTTGTATTCATGGCATATTATAAATTATATTTAAAGACTCTGTATTCCCCAACTTTACAAAATATTGCTACAAAATTATCTTGTAGTATATAATCTTTTTTTTTTAAAAGAAAGTACTTCTTCAGAACCTTATTGTATGCAAAATCATTTAAAAGTATTTTATCAAATAATATAATCACATTGCTGTTTCTAGTATTAATTGGAGGTTGGGATTTCTGTTTATGTCTTTATGATTTTGGTGCCAATTAAAATCAAGAGCAATGTGTTTTCTTTATTAAAAGCATTACTAAACTGTAATATTTCAATTCCTCCAAGTAGTACGCTTTTACAAACAAAAGTGCTTCGCCTATATTTTCAGCTTGTATAACATCCTAAATACCTGTCAAACTTTTTTGCTTTTATCCCCACTCAACTCATCACACCAACCATCTGCATAAATAAAGATGTAAGCATCTGCTCTATGGCAAATGGTCTCAGGGGCAGATGTTTCTATCCGTGTGTTCATGTCACTGGGACTGGATACATTATTTGAACAGATGTACACAATCTGAAAGTGTTGTGTCCCACAGTGAAATGTCTCCAACTGCTTTCTATCAAAGTACATAAACGCTATTTGCACCTGCATTTATGTTAATGATATAAAGGCAGCGGGGGTTCTGACAAAGTGAGATGTGATGCTATGAAATATATTTACATGGTTAATTGGAGTTTCTCAGACAGTCTGCTGCCAAATGGCCATCCTGACATTGATGCATGCCCCAAAAGGTGACCCAATGAGTAGCCTTTCTAAGCAGTAGAAATATGACTATTTCAAACAGCAACAAGGAAATATATCAGAATTTAAATTTGCTAATAAGAAGACCTCAAATGCTAGGATTTTATCCCCAAATAGGAAAATTACTTCTAGTATAAGTCTATCTGCTGAGAGATTTCAGACCACCCAGGTTAGTTCCATTTTGTTCTACAAGGATATTTCTATAGGTGTGTGTGTTTTCCATTTGTACTTCTGTCAACAGCCTAACATACTAATAACCAATCGTGGTATTTTGTAGAGGTTATTACACTGGAAAGTTCCAATTTCCAACATTTAAGAAGTTAACCAAAACCAGCTTGAAAATGTCAATTTGTACTTGGTCTGCAACATAAAATGGTACCAAAAGTCCAAGAACAGCATTTACACCACTAGTTAAGATCAAAATGTTTCCATATGAATGTCACATATTTGGAAACATAATATTTTGGTAATACATAGGGAATGTGTTCCCCCCAATAATGAGGTCACAAAGCCATGTTAACCGCAAAATGCAAAGCATCAAATTACAGTGGTTCTCCTTGCTACTGTGCATTACATATAAAGGCTTGGGGAGCCAAATAATTTACACTAATAGTTGTATTTATAGCTTTTACTGAGCTACATATTTACTGAGCTAAGAGCTTGTGGTCACTTCCAGATAATATGTAACTTCATTAACTTGAAAGTTATAATGTCAACTTTGTACACTGTCATTGTATCTATGAAATATTACCCAAATTTTATTCTGCAAGTTATCCTGAAACTCATATTGCTCTTTAAAATTTTATGAGATTCAGGACTAGAGAGATAGTACAGTGGGTAGGGCACATGCCTAGCACCTGGCTGACCCAGGTTCAATCCTCACAGTACCCCATATGTTTCCCCAAGTTCCCCCACTCAGGGAGTGATCCAGGGGTACAGAGGCAGGAGTAATATGTGGTCCCCAAACCAAGAAACAAAACAAAAACAATGAAACAAAATAAAACTTTGCAAGGTTCATTCATGTACAGTTAACCTTAAGTATTCACAGATTTTATATTTTTGAATTTGCCTGCTAACATTTGGGATGGACTTGCAAGATAGGTTGACGCTTTGGTGGTTACCTATGGAACGAAGCAGGCAAATAATCTCAAACTGCCTAATGTGTGTGGTCTCTGCAGCTATTGGTGCTTTATCTTCTTGCTTTAACTCCTGGTCTATGTTTTTGTATTTTGTCCTTTGCGTTTTTAAAGGACAAAATCAGCCTACTCTAACTCAGTGTCTAGTGTTTTCAAGTATAAGAAGACTGTGATTAAGCTAATGGATATAATGAGTTAGGTAAGTTTTATTCAAGCATGAATTACAGTATTATTGCCTAGGAGCTCCATGTTAAGGAACCAAATATATGTGTGTATATGTATATATATATGTACATATATAATATGTGATATTACATATGTTACACGGGGATATAACTAGGTCCTGTTTTGGTTACTATGAAAATGTAACAAGAGGCCCAACAGGCTCACCTAATCTCATATTTCTTCTAGATGTCATGGTTTCATATTTGCTAATTTAATACTTGTCATGAATTTGTCAAACACTAAGTCCTGTGAATTACAAGAATCAACTGTACCAGTTTCATGGACTACATTAGGGGACCAATTATTATCCTCATTTAAAATATGTTTGGACCCAGGCCCCTGGACTTATATTTAAGAGAACTGAACCTAAAAAGAAGGGCAAAATAACCATATTTCAACTTCCTAGCTCTTGGCTTAATGGTCATTCACTAAAGGAGGGTGGCAAAGGAGGGAAGGAGCGACAGGAGAAAGACAAATAGAAATGAATTTAAGAAACAGCTTTAATATGTTCACAAATAAGACTGAGGATTAGATAATAAACCATTTTTAGGTCAATCCTCATAAAAAGTAAACTCCTGCTTGGTCAGGCAGTTCACTTTTATGACTTGAAACTGAGCTAACCGAGAGTAGTGCTTAGTTTGGGTTTCATTTTTCCTTTTTCCTCCTTGCTCCTTGCCTCTCCAAAGGCAATAAATACTTGCTAAATGAACACATGGACCTTCGAATTCCAGCTTGGTGTTTCATTAAAAAACAAAGATTAAAATATTTTCACAGCATCGAAGTCATATGCTTAAAAAAATTTGAAAGTTTTAAGCATTTTCAAGAGAATTTAATATGAATTTTGGAAACCAGTAAATGCAAGGTTGTATATAGAAGTCTGCCAAAGATAGAAAATTCAGAAGTCTAACATAAGATGATTTTCTAAGTTAAAAAAAAGTTAAGTGATTATCCCAAATGTTCCTTTTTGTTTGTCTTTTGGGCTGTACCCAGAGATACTCAGGGGTTACTCCTAGCGCTGAACTCAAGAATTACTCCTGGCAGTGCTCAAGGGACTGTGTGGGATGCTGGGGATGGAATTCAGGTTGGCCATGTGCAAGGCAAATGCCCTACCCACTGTACTATTGCTCAGGCCCCACATGTTCCTTACTTTTTTTTTTGGCTTTTTGGGTCACACCCAGTGATGCACAGGGGTTAATCCTGCACTGCACTCAGGAATTACTCCTGGTAGTGCTTGGGGGGACCATACTGGATACTGGGAATCAAACCCATGTCAGTCCCATGCAAGGAAAACGCCCTACCCGGTATACCATCACTCCAGCTGTTCTTTACTTGAATTTTAAAATATTATACTAATACCAAAATGTTGGTCTACTAAAGATGGCATTCATATGTCTATAAGACCCAATAGTATATTTTTCAATTGTGTCATAATTATTTGTGTTTTGTGCGGGAAACTTCCAAGGATTGCTGGGGGCCACCCAGGGTTATTATGCTTTGGGCCTCCCTCATGGTGCTCTGGAGGCCAATGGGCAAGGGACAGACTCTGGGTCCTGGGCACATCAAGCACAAGATTCAGTCCTTGAAAGCCATCTCCATGGTCTCTGTAGCAGATGCTTTACAAAAAAAATTTTTTAAAAAAAGTTTTCAGTGTATTTTCTCAAATAATAAAACATAGGTTTTGTTTGTTTGATTCATCTGAAGTCACATGAGAGACAGCATTAGCCCTGGCTTTCTCAGTCAAAGAATGGGCTAGCCTTGACAATCAGAAGTTGTGCAGTGCATATTTACTTACCTGCAAGGATGCCAGGGAAGTCATTAAGATCCACAGTGTTTCAGACTCAGAGCATCTGTCTGCTTGCTTCCAACCCCCATGCCTTACCACTTTCTCTGAATGAAAAACACAACTCACAATCTAAAAACCACCTTTACACAATACAAATGTTATGACAGAGTTGGGAAAAGTGGTCAAAGATTCCTGTCGGTTGCAGCAGACGTGCCTAGGAAATGGCAACACTGAATGGTGAAGCAGGGAAGAGATTTAAGATTTCTGAGAAACTCCAGTGAAAATAGACCCTTCTGGATTTAAATCAAGGCTCCCCTGACCCGTGAACAGTGGCACTTGTTTTAACCAACTGTGTGGGGGGACTTAAAATTCATCCTTTCTTCTCCAAGGTGCAAACTTCAGTCCTTAATTGGCATAACCACAGTGAACTTCCTTCTAGCACATAAAAAACATAAATTGTCCCTGTTAGAGAACCATTTGACAGTTGCTCACTTGTGTGCTTCCTTATCTGGCAAGTAAATAAATTCATTTGCATTTTCAGTCACTGTGGTGGTTTTGTCTTTCCTTCAGCAAATTTAAAGTGGAAGTGACCAAAATGTAGTTTGCCTTATTATGCTGTTTGCTAGCATTTTTTAAAAACATCATTTATCACTTGCCATGATTTGGTCCATCTGAGACATTACATTGCACTTCTTTGAGTTTATTATTTGAAAATATCAAAGAAAAAAAGAACATAATTAGAAAACCCATCTCTGAAGGTTTAGGAAGAAATAATGCGCCCAAATCCTATATGCAGGAGAGGTAAAATTGTAATAAAGTAAGCCTAATGAACTGGAGATTCTACAAAGGGATAATGATATTAAATTATAATGGGAAGATTTTAATTCGAAACAAATTATCACTAGAGTATTATTACAATATTACTTCTCTTTATAAAAAAATTAGAAAACATTTAAATAGAAGCCAGTAGAATGTTTACTTAGCTCTAGTTTTTATCATCAAACCCAAATCCCCTGCCCCCTAAGACCCACTTGGTTGATTCTGCACATGTCAATTCCCTCTGTTGTATTTTCTTACCATTCTGAAAATTGTTTGGCTTCATCAAGGTTCCAAAAAACATTGAGCATCAAATCTGACATGCTGCATTTTAGTTAATTATATAAGTGTCTGTTGTTCGAATTTTGTGTGTTTCATAAAAGCACAGTTCCTATTAGATTTAGCTTTGAATTTCTCATAGTATTTGACATAGTTCCTTATATTAAACGTGGAGATTTTTCTATCTGTTTCTACCTTTGGACATTTTGTTAGGATACAGTATGTTAGGCATGTTTTCCTTGAACCCCGTAACTCTGCTGATGCTGTTCTTCCCTAAAGTTCATGCATAAATATGCAGAACATGTGTGCTTATACATAGAGACATAAATAGCTTATTAAATAAGAGAGTATTTAATTTATAATTGGCACATGTCCAGCCCTTTTAATAAATGATTATGCTTGATGATATAAACAGAATCATAAGTAACAAATCTGATCGTTTTCTTTCTTAAGAAGTAGTAGGAGACGGAGTGATAGTACAGCGGTGAAGTATTTGCCTTGAATTTGGCCAACCCAGGTTCGATCCCCGGCATCTCATATGGTCCCCTAGCACCTCCAGGAGTAATTCCTCAGTGCAGAGCCAGGAGTAACCTCTGAGCATCACTAGGTGTGACCAAAAAAGAAAAAAAAAAGAAAAAAAAGAAGTAGTAATATTCCAGGACACACACATGTACACATATAGCATCTGAACAGATGAAGGAAATAATTTAAAAATGAGGAAATTCCATCATATGATCATCTAATCTTTGATAAAGGTGCAAGAAATGTGAAGTGGAGTAAGGAAAGCCTCTTTAACAAATTGTGCTGGCATCACTGGACGGCTACATGCAAAAAAATGGGCTCAGAACTCTGCCTAACACCATGTACAAAAGTAAGATCAAAATGGATTAAAGACCTCAACATCAGACCAGACACCATAAGGTACATTGAAGACAAAGTTGGCAAAACCCTCCATGACATTGAGACTAATGGTACTTTCAAAGATGCCACGCCACTGGCCGAGCAAGTAAAAACAGAGATAGATAAATGGGACTATCTTAAACTAAGAAGCTTCTGCACCTCCAAAGAAACAGTGACCAAAATACAAAGACAGTCTACAGAATGGGAAAGGATATTCACCGAATACACATCTGACAAGGGGTTGATAACAAGGATATACAAAGTACTGGTTGAACTCCACAGGAAGAAAACATCCAACCCCATCAAAAAATGGGGCAATGAAATGAACAGAAACTTTCTCAAAGAAGAAATCCGAATGGCAAAAAAGCACATGAGAAAATGCTCTACATCATTAATCATCAGGGAGATGCAGATCAAAACCACAATGAGATACATCTCACACCTCAGAGACTGGCCCACATTCAAAAGAACAAAAGCAACTGATGCTGGCGCGGATGTGGCGAGAAAGGGACACTCCTTCACTGTTGGTGGGAATGCCGACTAGTTCAGCCCTTTTGGAAAACAGTATGGACGTTTCTCAAAAAATTAGAACAGAGACTGGCCCACATTCAAAAGAACAAAAGCAACTGATGCTGGCGCGGATGTGGCGAGAAAGGGACACTCCTTCACTGTTGGTGGGAATGCCGACTAGTTCAGCCCTTTTGGAAAACAGTATGGACGTTTCTCAAAAAATTAGAAATTGAGCTCCCATTTGACCAGCGATACCACTCCTGGGAATATACCCCAGAGAGGCAAAAATGTGTAGTCGAAGTGACATCTGCACTTGTTTGTTCATTGCAGCACTCTTTACAATAGCCAGAAACTGGAAGAAACTTGAGTGCCCAAGAACAGATGACTGGTTAAAGAAACTTTGGTACATCTACACAATGGAGTACTATGTAGATGTTAGAAAAGATGAAGTCATGAAATTTACATACAAGTGGTACAATATGGAAAGTATCATGCTAAGCGAAATGAGTCAGAAAGAGAGGGATAGACATAGAAAGATTGCATTCATCTGGGGTATATAAAGCAACAAAATATGAGATCAATACCTACGAATAGCTGAGATCAACACCAGGAGGATTACTCCATAGCTTAGAGGCCAGCCGGGTATTCTAGGGGAAAGGGCCGTTCAGATAGAGAAGGGAGCACCAAATAAAGGGTGTTTGGAGGATCCTCCCAGGAGGGGAAATGCATGTTGAAAGTAGACTATGGACTGAACATGATTGCCACTCAATGCCTCTTTTGCAGACCACAACACTCAAAAGGAGAGAGAGAACAAAGGGGAATGCCCTGCCACAGAGGCAGGGTGGGAGGGGGGGGTGGGGGGATATTATCCATGGTGGTGGAAAATGGGCACTGGTGGAGGGATGGGTATTTGATCATTGTGTGACCGAAACCCAAGCACAAAGATTTGTAAATCTACAACTGTACCTCATGGTGCTTCACTAATAAAAAAAAAATGAGGCAATTCTTAGGCTTTACTATATAATATTATTTTTCCTGATTGCTACGACTTTTTACACTACAAGCTATTTTATATCTAGTTTAAAATAGCACTGTAGCACTGTCCTCCCATTGTTCATTGATTTTCTCAAGCAGGCACCAGTAACGTCTCCATTGTGAGACTTGCTGTTACTGTTTTTGGCATATCGAATATGTCACAGGTAACTTGCCAGGCTTTGCTGTGTGGGTGGGATACTCTAGATAGCTTGCCAGGCTCTCCAAGACGGATGGAGGAATCGAACCTGGGTAGGCCGCATGCAAGGCAAACACCCCACCCACTATTCTATAGCTCCAGCCTCCTAGTTTAAAATAGTTCTAAATATTCACACATAAATAAGTCTAATATCTTTGATTAGTGGACAAAAAAGGGGATGACCCAAAGAGGGATTTAAAATACTAGTACATTTACAGTGACATAAGGACAAAGGTGAGCTTTGGATTTTGAGCCACCTGGGTTTCCATCTTAGCTCGGTTACTTAGCTGGCTGGGGATCTCTTTGGTGGAGAGATGGTAGTGGTGGCTGCTCAAGTGGCATGTGGGACCCACCTGGTGACTCCTGGCAGTGGGCTCAGCAGTTCAATGCTGAGGGTCTGAGAACATGGTACTGCTCAGGCCCTGTCGTGCGGGGGCGGATCGACTGCAAGTCCAGTATCTCAATACCAATACTATCCCTCCAGCCCCTGGTTGTGATCTCATAGAAATGCCTCATCTCCCAGAATATTTAAGACAAATGTTGTGATTTAGTGTGGGTAGAGATTACAGTGGGTAAGGCTCTTGCCTTGCATATCACCCATCTGGGTTCAATCTATGGCACCACATGTGGTACCCTGCACTCTGCCTGAAGTGATCCCTGAACTCAGAGCCAGGAGTATGCCCTGAGCATACCAGATGTGTCCCTCCTTCCTTCCCCCACACCCCAACAGATAATATTTGACTATGAGAATTAAATCAATGAAAGGACATAAAGCTATAGGTAGAATGAACTGCATGCCAGAGCCACGTGATTAATTAGCTATTTTAGTTGTTTTAACAGTCCAAACAGGGCTTAAGTATCTTCGGTTTTAGGAAAAAAAAAAAAACATGAGGAATTTACTGAAGCTGTTGAATCTATGAGGTTTGAACAGATTTTATTTTGTGGTCAAATCTATGGAGGAAACTAAACTTATACAAAAGCCTAGAATGTTCAACAGAAATGGGCTGGGAATATGGCTCAAAACGGTCGAACAGATACTTTGCACGTGCAAGGCTCTGGGTTCAATTCTGGCACCTCCTGCCCCTTCACCATAATAAAACATAAAAGCAAAGTAAACCTTGATGAGAAGCAAAGAAGGCAAGAGGTATATAAGTGTATGGCTTAGTTAGACACTCAGAGTTAGAAAAGAATGAGTTTACTATTCCTGGCTTAACCATTAAGGAAACTGAAGCCAAGGCAAAATTTCCACAGCTGGTCAGAAGTTGTGAATGAGAAGCCAGTTTTTTTCCCTCCTGACATTTAATATAATACTCTTTCTTCGAAACAGTCACATCTCTCCTAGCTTGCTCAGATGAAGGTGTGAGAAGAAAGAACACCAGATTTCCAAGCCCTTCATCAGCTGCCACTGCACAAATCTGCATATGGACACCAGGAACACTCACAGGAATGCAATTTGTTCTCTTCAGTAGGGTTGTGTTCTCCTTTCTCCCATTTTGATCTCCTCTCTTGCCTAAGAGTTCAAGACCATATCATGAAGGGGTCTCAAGGATTCTAACTCTTCCTTTCTTTCAGTGCCTGAATGGGAACCAAGCCAAGGGATTGAGGCTGTGTTTACTTTCTATAGGTTTTCCTTGGGACATGCTTGGTCCACTATGGCCAATGCACAGCCCAAGCTGGAGGCCAATGTTTTGTCATATTGCACCAGCCCCCAAGGACAGAGAAAAACTCAAAAATAACTCCTACTAAGAAAAATAGACACTATCATCCCATATTCTCATATGTGTCTATTTTGCAAAAAGAAATATGCTGGGTAACTGACATGTATTAGAAATGAGAAAGGTGAGGTCAATATTAATTCAAAGGTGGAATTGAGTTTCAAACCTAAATTCCATTCTTAATGGAGTTGTTTTTTGATAAGGAGACCAAAGAATATTTGCTCCAGTTGAAGGTTCTTGACAGTAAATTCCCTACACCCTTCACTAAACCAGTATAATTAAAAACATTCATATACATACACACAGACACACACAGACACACATACACCCCAAACGTCCCTTCCATGTGATAAACAACATGTAAGAGCAGGTGAAAGACTTGACTTCTTTTCTAATAGGTAGAAGGTAGAGTTCAACCTTTTACAGGGAGAAAAAGTTTATCTGTAAACCTTTTTTTGGAAAACTCTAGGAGATTTTTTTTTTTTTAAGTCACGATTTTCTGGGCTAGCGATATGGCTCAGAGATCTAGAGCACAAGCCTGGGTTATGCACAGGACCAAGTTCAATCCTGGGCACCACCAGCCCTGTCGTGTCTGTGCTGGGCTGTAGCCCTGGTGGCTGCCACTGTTGGTGGGCTTGAGCAGCGCCGCCCCCATCTCTGGGGCACAGCACTGAATAATCTGGCTTGTGCAGCTGGATGGAGTCCCAACAGGAGTGGCCCTTAGTACTGCTTGGAGATGCCCCCAGATCTAACTGCCTTTTAAATAAAGTACATGAAAGAGAAACAGTTTTCCTTTTATTTCTTTTAAAGTAAGTATTGGGGCTGGAGTGATAGTACAGTGGGTAGAAGGGTTTGCCTTGCACACGGACGACCTGAGTTCGATTCCTAGCATCCCATATGGTCCCCTGAGTACTGCCAGGAGTAATTCCTGAGTGCAGAGGCAGGAGTAACCCCTTGTGCACCACCAGGTGTGACCCAAAAAAGCCAAAAATAAATAAATAAATAAAATAAGTATTAAAGGAAACAGTTCAAAGAGATCATAAGCAAATATCTTTCCTCTCCATGTGCATTTTAAAAACATACATGCATGACTATAAATGTGTGACCATACATACTACATATAATAACTATATATGTACATATATTCACTATACACTATATATGTATCACTAAAAACATGCATTTTTGCTTTCCTGAAGTCAACACACCCTATAATTCCATTTGACAGATATTAATGCCAGCAAGTGCCAGCTAACGGCCTAGGCTGTATGAGCTTTGGTCAAATGAGCTAACCTCGATTTCAAAAAGAAGAATGGGGGTGGAGAGACAGCTGGGGGGTGAAGGTTGCTTGCCTTCCATGCCGCCAGCTGAGCGAGGAGTAGCCCCTAAGGACTGCTTGGGTGTGACCCAAACTTCTCCTACCTCCCTCCTATCTCCAAAAAAGACCTCAAAGGAGACATACATAACTAGCTTTAATTTTCTAAGTTTCATGATATAAATTACCTTATGGTCAAAGGATGGTGACATTAAATGTATCAAGTGAAGCCATTTATATAATACTATTTTCCTTACCTTGATCTCTTGCTGGTACTGACAAAGAATTCTGCATTGTGAAGTATTTGACTTGAGGAGTCACCTCCCTAAAAATAATTAAGCATGAATAATTCTTAGAAACTGAGGTATTACCATAATTGAATACTAAAAAAATCCAGTTATACTTATATTATTTATTATTTTGCTATTTACTGAGATGCGCTTGGTTAAAACGACTATATATGTTTTAGGGTACAATTTTAAACACTGAAGAAATAGACCACACTATCAAGATACTGATGTCTTTAAAAAAATTTCTCTCTATATATGTATATTCAGGATTTTTAATTTTACCTAATGTGCCTTTGTGGTACTGGAAAGGGAAGTAATAATACATGGAAAGGGATCTGAAGTGGTCTCATAGTGCCAGGGAAATAAGCATGAAGGCAAAGATAAGCTTCTTTAAAAACAACCCTGTCTGATAATTGTTTCATATAAATACATAATGAAAATGCTTAACAATGTATATAAAAGTAATTACAATTTAATCATTTGATAAAATTTAATCTTGTCATTAAAATGTAATTATGAAGATGATGTAGCAACAAGGAATATGTTGATACAGAACATACTAAGAAACACATACTATAGGATTACAATCCCCTAGTAGAATTGCAGTCCTATAAAATAGAAACACATAGAAAAGTGCATAGCAGGAAAAATGTGAAAGCACAGAGACACGGCACAGTGACTGGATATATGGACACATTATGAAATGAACACATATCTAGTTAGTAATTATCACCACATATGTTGCCGTTATTTTCTTGTGATGAAAACTTTAACAATCTATTCTTAGCAACTTTCAAATACCTCATATTCGAAACTATATTTATTAACTATAGTCATGCTTTGCACACACATCCCCAGGACTAATTTTGTAAGTGGAAGATAATATCCGCTCTACCCACTTTACAAGACCAGTTACCCTCTTGTTTGTGCCTTTGGCATCAGCAGTCTGTTCTCTGTGTCTGGGAACTTGATTTATGTGGATCATGTACTATTTCGCTTTCTCTGGCTTATTTCACTTATACGAGGCCCTCTCAAGATTCCTCCACACACATGGCAGTATTTTATTCCTTTTTAAAATGGATAAGTAGTGTTTGATTCCTATATATAAAACTCACTTTCGGGGGCCTAGAGTGATAGTACAGTGGGTAGGGAGTTGGCCCTGCATACAGCTGGTCTGGGTTTGATCCCCAATATCCCATATGGTCCCCCAAGGCAGTCAGGAATGATTTCTGAGTAACAACTAGGTGGAACCCTCCCCCTCAAAAAACACTTTTTTTTCCTACATGCACATGCGGAACTATTTCCCTCTTTAAAAAAAAAAAACTATTTCCCCCCTTTTTAAAAAAAAATCAAATGAATGACTGTATTTTTTGTGGGTACTTATACATACATGTATACAAACACACACACACACACACATACACACATCTCATTTTGTCATGCGTTTCTTTCCTGCATTTCCTGGACACTGTGTTTCCCCCACAGTGGAAGGTTGTAGTGCAATCTATCATCAGCATCATTTTCTCAGTAACATGTGCTCCCTTGGTATTGCCACATCAAGTTTTGGTTATTCTCCTAATACTTTCAACTTTTCCATGATTATTGTATGTTACTGATTATTGTATGATTATTGTATCATACTGTTCTGTGATCAGTGCTCTCCATGGTAATCAGTTATTAGAGACTGTTCCTACCAGCCAGAATGAAAAAATTCCCACGTTAAAAAACACTGGGAGGAGTACAAAGGCAGGTCTGGACTTAGAGGAAATAACCTAGACCTAAAATAACAGAATTTTGGTTTCATATAACAAATTGTAGAAGCAGACCTAAAAGGCTTGATTATACTATTTCTGACCTGTCTAAATTTGTATCAGAACATAGCTTAAGAACAGCTATAGACAATCACAAAAATTTACATTACCCTGCAAAGCATAATTCTTAACGCATTATATAAATTAAAAAATAAACACACAAAGTAGTAGGAAAATCTGGGCTGAAATGTAAACAATAATAAAAACCAATCCTGAACTGACCCAGACCTTAGATTTTGTAAAGACAAATGAATGACTGTATTTTATATGCTTAAAAAATAAAGCACAGACACAAAAGATATTTTTCTTCTCAAGTTGTTTTTATATTCTTTAAAATTTCTTAATTGAAATTCTGTGGTTTACGATGGTTTCTTATGCATATAATTCCAACACCATACCCGTGTGGAAACAGAAAATATTTTTTCAAACCCCAGTAAAATTTCCAGAGACTAGAATAAGAATATATAAGATAAAATATGCTAGAATGGATTAATGGCATATGAAAAATGTTGGAAGAGAGTATTAACAAATTTGAACTCATTGTGCTAGAGATCATTAAAATGTGACTCAGGAAAAAGAGAGTAAAAAAAAACAAACCTCATCATCATTGAGTGGTAAAACAATTTTAAGTAGTTTAATATTTTAAGAATTGGACAGAGACAAAAGAACAGAAAAATTATTTTAAGAAATAAAGGCATAAGTTTTTTCCAGATTTGAGTAAAGCCATAGACAGATTCAAAAAGCTGCATTTGGAAACCAAATGTGTTCGGAGAAAATATTGTTCAAAAATACAGAGAAATAAAGACATTTTGCTCACTAAAAGGCTGGACCAATTTATCACCAATACACGCAATACTATAAGAAATGTTAAATTATGTCCTTCAGGGAGAAGAAACAAGATGTCAGATTAGGATGTGGATTAACAGTCAGGAAGGAAAAATACTAGGAATGGAAACAACATGGGAAGTATCTTTTTTATTACAGTTTAGGTTATAGGGTTACAGTAGCATTCAAGTTTCTGGTATTGATGTACAAAGTTACTGCACCCCACTCCTCCACTGACGTGCCCCTGACTTCCCCTTCATCCCGTCCCTGTGTCCACTCTGGTACAACTTCCTTCCCTCCAAATCCTGGCCCCATTATTGTTAATTGACAGTTATGCTTTTGAGAGGAAAAAAGTTGAAAAAAGAAATCATGTACTTTACTACCTGAGATGTGGCATATTACCAGCGGAAAGCATATTATAATCAGTTAAATAGGTAAAATCATGAAACAAGTAGGCTTAGCTAATAAGACAAACACAACCAAATGAAATACAAAACTATTCAGATTTTCAAAAAACAATAAAGGACAAAGAATGGATGGCAAATATGTCCAATAAGATGACATACTAATCATACTCAATGAGATTATACATTAACCATTACCTAATCATTAGTCATATTCAATGAAAATAAACTAATATCTGAGTTATAAGATATATATGGATTAAAAATAGAAAGACCTAACTAAAATTTTCTTATAAGTTCAAATATAAAAAGACTAATAGATTACAAAAACTAGGGAAAAAAAATACATGTCAATAAAAACTACTGTCAAAAGAATATTCATAGTATCAGAATACTAAAATAAACATTCTACTTAAAAAGAATGCTTATGATACCACTCCTGGGAATATATCCCAGAGAGGCAAAAATGTATAGTTGAAGTGACATCTGCACTTGTTTGTTCATTGCAGCACTCTTTACAATAGCCAGAAACTGGAAGAAACCTGAATGCCCAAGAACAGATGACTGGTTAAAGAAACTTTGGTACATCTACACAATGGAGTACTATGTAGCTGTTAGAAAAGATGAAGTCATGAAATTTACATACAAGTGGTACAACATGGAAAGTATCATGCTAAGCGAAATGAGTCAGAAAGAGAGGGATAGACATAGAAAGATTGCATTCATCTGGGGGATATAAAGTAACAAAGTATGAGATTAATACCCAAGAATAGCTGAGATCAGCACCAGGAGGATTACTCCATAACTTAGAGGCCAGCCGGGTATCCTAGAGGAAAGGGCAGCTCAGACAGAGAAGGGAACACCAAATAAAGGGTGTTTGGAGGACCCTCCCAGGAGGGGAGATGCATGTCGAAAGTGGACTATGGACTGAACGTGTTTGCCACACAATGCCTCTTTTGCAGACCACAACACCCAAAAGGAGAGAGAGAACACAGGGGATTGCCCTGCCACAGAGGCGGGGGGTGGGGGGTGGGGGGATGGGGGTGGGGGGATGGGGGTGGGGAGATATTATCCATGGTGGTGGAAAATGGGCACTGGTGGAGGGATGGGTATCTGATCATTGTATAATCAAACCCAAGCACAAAAAATTGTAAATCTACAACAGAAAAAAAAAAAAGAATGCTTATGCTATTATCAGGCGAAATGTTTATATTAGTAACAGAAAAATTTAAAAGCAAAGAATGCTACCAGAGATATAATTATAAAATTATCTACTCACCAAGAGGATATAATAATCCTAAATGCTTATTTTCATAATATCTAAGCTTCCAAACCCATGAAGCTAGAACATATGAAACTGTAAAAAGAAAGAGACAATATCAGTAAATAATTTGTAAAAAAAAGCAGATACAATAACTCAAAATATTAGAGATTTGAACACTAGATATCAACTATACTAATACTAGATACCAACTATATCTAATTGACACTAGTAAAACACTCTACCCAACACAATGGAATACACAGTCTTCAAGTTCATATAAAGTATTTATCAAGAGAGACCATGTTATGGATCATTAAGATAAAGTTCAATACACTTTTAGAGGGTCAAGTCACATAATGCATGTTCTGACCACAATGGAGTAGAAGTAGAAATTATAATAGCACTGTAGCATTGTCCTCCTCTTGTTCATCAATTTTCTCCAGTGAGCAACAGTAATGTATCCATTGTGAGACTTCTTGTTACTGTTTTTGGCATATCTAATACATCAAGGGTAGCTTGCCAGGCTTTGTCATGCAGGCGGAATACTCTCGGTAGCTTGCCAGGCTCTCCAAGAGGGGCGGAGGAATCGAACCCAGGTCGGCTGCATGCAAGGCAAACGCCCTACCCGCTGTGCTATCACTCCGGCCCAGAAACTATAATAGCAAACAGTATTTGGAAAATCTTCAAATGTTAACTGCATCACAGGTATATATTAAGGGTGAAAGAATAAATAAAAGAGAAAATTAGGACATATTTTTAGTTGAATGGAATGTACCAAAATTTGTGTGAACCGATTACAGCAAAAAATGAAGGAAATTTTAGAGCACTAAACATCTACATTAGAAGAGAAGGTAAGGCTCATGTAAAAAACCTGTTTTCATCTTAAAGCTAGAAAAAGCAAGTTAAATTCAAAGCAGGTATGAGAATTAAAAATAAACAGTAAAATAGATATAATAAAAGTAGATAAAAAGAAAAAAGAAGATTCATTATAAATATAATTCTGAGTAATAGCAATTAATAAACTTTTAGTCTAGTGGGACAGAAAAAAGAAAAAATAAATGACCAAAACCAGGAGTGAGCCAACTGACACCATTATAGATAATACCGTTATTGAAAAGATAATAAAATATCCTTACACACACACACACACACACAAAATTGACGCTTTATAAAGGTGCAGATAAAAAGCGAAGGTGCAGTGAACAAAAGAGAGTCATATCAATAAATGGCATATATTAAATATGCTAACAACAACAAACTATGAGACAATCACCACACCTCACAGAAATTCAAAATGCTAAATTTAAAAATGTAAAACTTCAGAGAGAAAACATTATGTCAGTAGGCAAAGAGACCTCAATGGGCATCTGAAGCATATATAATCTGAAGTATATATAATCCACACAATATCTAACAAATTAAAGAAAAAAATGAAACAAAAAGTCAAATTTCTATTATTCAAAAGACAGTTAAGACAAGTGATGTGGTAAGAGAAAATTGAAAAGAATAAAATTTTTTTTCCAGAATAGAGAACTCTCTAAACCCATTAATAAGTAAACAATGTAATTTTTAAAGAAATGGCAAACAATTTGAAATATTTGACCAAAACAGATATATGACTTGCAAACTAAGGGCATGAAAGGATGCTCAACATTATTAGTTACTGAATAAATGTAAATTAACACCATAAAAAGGTATCACACAACCTACTAACATGGCTAAAATTTTAAAAAGAAAAAAAAATAAACTGGAAGTTTTAAACACTTGTTTTAAAAGTTTAAAAGTTTAAAAAGTTTTAAACTAAAATGTCACAATTACCATAAAAGGGTGCCCTATAGCTTCCAATAGCTTCCAGCACTGTTACTGTGACCCCTCCAAACAAACAAATAATAAAATGAAAACAAATTTCTAAGTAAATTATAAGTGTTTGTACAATGATGTCAATACAATGTTTTCTTTCTCTGATTTCTTCCTTTGGTTTTTTTTTTTTTTTTTTTTTTTTTGGTGGGGGATGAACATCCAGTAGTGCTCAGCACCTTACAAGAGGGTCACTTGTGACAACAGTCAATTCCAGCAATGCATAGGAGAACATGTGTGTTGAGTGTCCAATATAATGCTTTGTATTTAAAAATAAATCAGCGTAGAGTTGAAAAATGATGTTTTAGTTTTGTATAAAAGGGGTTTGTTAAAGAGAAGTGTGGCTTCTCTCCCTTATTCATGCATGAGAAACTACCAAATCTTAAAAATGCCTAAAAAGGCTATCTCTGGTTGATTCCTTTATACCCTCCTTCCCTCCCTCCCTCCCTCCCTCCTTCCTTCCTTCCTTCCTTCCTGCCTCCCTCCCTCCCTCCCTCAACCCTATCAGGATGTGAGGGATCAAACCCAAATGGGCCACATACAAGGCAAATACCTGACAGATTTGTACTATCTCTTTAGTCTTTTAACCTTTTTAATGTTTATGGATTAGTACTAAGTTTTTCCATTGAACAAATACAGTCTTTGCAGTAAGAAAAAAGTATGATATTTGATTTCAATTATTTTGAAAAGTTGCAATATTCAATAAGAAGTGTCATGACAATAATTTCAATTGTATCCACAATATCCATGGTTAATATTTAAGACAGAAAATTCAGTTGAGCAGAGCCTACTGTTTTTCTACTACACAAAACACTGCTGTATTTAATTCTATTATAATCATAAAAAGTAGATTACATAATAAATAAAACTAACGCTTATTAAGAAAAGTATCTCAATAGCCACAATACTGCATCTTCTGATTTGCTGGAAATAGCATCATTCTTTAAATGTGCAAGAAAAAAGGGAATAACCTTAAAAATTCACAGAAGACTAAGAGTAATTTTAAAATATGATACCACCTTAGGGGCTGGAACGATAGCACAGGGGGTGGGGCGTTTGCCTTGCACGTGGCCAATATGGCCGACCGGAGTTTGATTCTTCTGCCCCTCTTGGAGAGCCTGGCAAGCTACTGAGAGTATCTCACCTACCTGGCAGAGCCTGGCAAGTTACCCATGACAAACACAGTAATAAATCTCACAATGTTACTGGGCCCGATCGAGCAAATCGAACAATGGGAGGACAGTGACAGTGATACCACCTTGAAAGATAGTAGAGAGAGAAGGGTGCTTGCCTACATGTGGCCAACCTGAGTTTTATCCTCCCCTCCCAGCTTCACCCCCAAGGTGGGGGGAACCTTCTGCCTGGCCAGCAGTGATCCCCTGAAGAAGAGCCAGGAGTGAGCCATGAGCACCTTTGGGCCTGGTCCCCAAACCAAAACAAAGGATTGGTGGTAGCTCTTTTTTTGAAGATTTGTAAGAATTCGCTGGTGAACCTACCTAGCCCTAAATTTTTGTTCTTAGGGAGATTATTGTTTTTAAAATTATTTCTATCTTGAGGGGCTGGAGTGATGGCACAGCAGGTAGGGCTTGCCTTGCATGCGGCCGATCCAAGTTCGATTCCCAGTATCCCATATGGTCTCCTGAGCACCACCAGGGGTAATTCCTCAGTGCGGAGCCAGGAGTGAGCCCTGTGTATAGCTGGGTGTGACCCCTCCCCCCCCAAATTACTATCTTGACTGCCTCAATAACAATAGATCTTATTCAAGTATTTCTACTTCCTTGTGATGCAGTCTTGAAGGCTGCAAGACTCTGGAAATTTATCCATTTCTTCCAGAGTCCCCAAATTAATGACAGGTTGTTCATAGTAATCTCGCGTGATCTTTTGTGTTTTTGAAGTATTTGTTCTAATTTTTCCCCTTTCATTTCTGATCTTACTTAACAGAGTCATCTTTTTTTATTTCCTTTGTAAATTTGGCCAAGTATTTGTCAGTCTTGTTAATTCCTAGACAAAAAAATAAGGTCTTCATTTCACTAATCTTTTGTATTATTTATTTGTATCTGGTTTTCTTTTGTTTTGTTTTTTGGGCCACACCCAACAGGCGATGCTCAAGGGTTACTCATGGCTCTGTACTCAGGAATTATTCCTGGTGGTGCTCAGGGAATCATATGGAATGCAGGGGATCGAACCTAGGTTGACAAGGCAAGTACCCTACCTGCTGTACTATCTTTCCAGGCCCTATTTGTACCTGTTCTTGTTTCCTTATAAATGTACTGCTATGAACAGCGCTCTTCGTACACCTTTTCCTGTGTGCTGTAAGTTCTGGTACTCATGTCGTCATCTTCATTTGTGCCCAGGGTTCTTTTTATTTCTTCTTTGAGTCCTCTTTAGCCCAGTTGTGGTTAAGTAGTGTGCTGATGATCCTCCGAGTGCTTGAATTTTTCTCAGTTTTATGTTTATGGTTAATTTCCACAATCAAAGCACTGTAATCAAAGCAGATTCTTTATATGATTTCTATTTTCTTAATTTTATGTTTGTTTTAGAAGCACAGATGTGGCTTTCCTTAGAAGAGAATGACCCAGATGCACTAGCATTTTGAAATGGAGAGTTCTGTAGCTGTCTATTAAGTCCAATTCTTCCATGTCCTCATTTACTGCCTCTACTTCTTTATTGATTTTCTGTCTGGTTGATTTATTCAATAGTGAGAGGGTGGTATTAAAATTTCCTAGTACTATTAATGTTACTGTCGATAATTTCCTTCTGGTCTGTTGGTCCTTGTATTACACATCTTGATGGTCCTAGTTTTGTGTGTATATGCTGATGAGTGCTAAGTCTTCTTGGTGGATATATCTTTTGATTATTATACAATGACCATCTCTGTCTTTTAGTATTGTTTTTAGTATAAAGTTTACTTGTCCTTTTAGGTCTACTGTTTACATGTAGGGTTGCTTTTCAGCCTCTTACTTGGGGCCTTGTTTATCTTGATGGTTCAAATGTGTCTCTTTTAGGTAGCAGAAGGTTAGGTTCAATTTTCTGATCTAACCAGTCACACTATGTCTTTTCATTGGTGGATTCAGGCCACTCGCATTAAATAAAATAACTGAAATAATGGCATTTTTTGCCACTGTTTTGTGTGGAGTATGGTAAACAATGATGAAATTCCTTTCTCAAGATCTTTGCTTATATGAGGATCCAAGTGCCTTAAGGTGCAATTGTGCTATGATACCACAATTGCTATAACATAACTTTACAGTACATAAATTCTGATTAGTAGCAGTATTCATCATTTACTCAATTAACTACTTAATAGTTCATTAATTAACTACTCATTTCAATATTTCCTATTTTAAAATAAAAATTTCAAATTGGTACTAAAGAATATATTGATTATATTTCTATAGGATATACTCTTCTATAGATTATAGAATATATTCAATAGACTAACATATTCAATATCTATATATGTAGATAAGATATTGAAAGATATTCTATAGAATAAATTTTATCCACTTAGAAATTCTTAATCCTTATATTAACACTTGCATTAATACAATTTATTAATATCTGATAACTTTCTTTTTTAAATGGCTCCATCCTCAACAAATTCAATGAAAAGATCACTGCTCACTGAGTTTTCCCCACACCTCAATGCAAAAACAAATCACCTCTTTAAATTTAGATATCTCTTTTGGTTTTGGGAGGGTCACACCTGGCAGTGCTCTTTATTCCCAGCTTGGTATTCAGGGGACCATGCAGGGCTGAGGGCTGAATCTGGGCCTCCTACATGCAAAGAATGAGCTTTAGTCTCCAGGAAATTGAACTATCCCTTTAGCCCTTAAATTCACATTTTTCTGAATGTCAGTCAACAGCAGAGTAAAAGTTTTACAGAGGCATCCTGGGGAACACTTCAAGGCAACTTCTTTTCTATGTAGAGTTGGGAAAATGTTAGAAGTAGTGCCATTTCCCCTCATTTTTTAGTCATGCTTATACAGTGGTTTTACCAGATGCTGGTTATTTCTCAAACCAAAACCACAATAAACTAGTCCCTTGATTTTCAGAACTGTAATGCAGTCCAATTTCAAGTTTACTATGAATTAAAACATTGCAGAGAAGTTAGTCAACAAAGTATGGAGATGTAAATTTCCTACTATTTGACCTTGGAGGAGTCATTATTTAATCCTTTTTTCTATTTCCTCACATTAGAGTGGGATAATAACATTATTATTAGCTGTAAGATTTTATAAATCGTAAAATACCATGTACAGTGTTGCTGAATCAACAACACTCATCAATCACAAGACCCGAACTTTACAGAACTTAAAATGGCAGGCTTTGGAGAGGAGGAGTCTGGCAGGGAACCTGGGAACTATGGTGGGGGGAAGTTGACACTGGTACAGGGACATTGTATGTCTAAAACCCAATTGTGAATAACTTTGCAAATCACAGTGCTTTACTTGAAAAAAAAAATAAAGGCATTCATATACTGATACTTAAGTTCCTAAAGCAGGTTACATGGTGAGGGCATTTTTGTACTTCAGTAAAACTCTATTGAGAAAAGTATGTTACAGCTTTACACTATCATTTCTTTTCCCTTTACAGGGTTTCTATGTAATTTCTGCTAACTCTTGTGGTTCTACCTACAACCAAATTTATATTTCTAGTTCCTAGGTTCCAGGTGAAAATGTATTTTGCTTCTAATTTTCTCGACTTGACTTCCTCCCAACTAAATACAGCTCCAGCCTCCTCTGAAGTAGATTTTTCTGCCTCCTCTGAAATAGTTTTCAAAGTCACCACCTCAGTTCCATGAATCATTACTGCCTGAGTTCAGATGATGCTGGTATTATGACAGCCATCTAAATTGCATTCTTGCCTCTGGTCTTCATCTTTCCAATCTAGCCTCTATGATGCAGCTAGAATAAACCTTTCCTCTTATAATAAAAAATGCAGTTTTAGATTTATTGAGGAATAATATACTTAAAATTGTATGTATATAAAATGTACACTGCATTAATTTAATATACGTATCTCTAACTTAATAATTATCAGTCAAATTAATTAGCACCACATCACTCAGTTTTATGTATGTATGTTTGTGTGTATGTGTACACACATGTGTGTGTGTTAAGAACACTTAAAATGGGCCCTCTTAGCAAATTTTAAGAACAAAACTGTTATTTAACTATGCTGGATCCTACAACTTTAGCATCTTAATTTCTCTAGAAACAAGTACTTTCTATTCGTAAAGCTGATTTCTTCCTTAGTATAAGTCAATCACATGTTTATAATTTTCTTGATTACTGTGTTTTAGCAATATCTATGACTTCCCAGTAGCAAATAAATTTTATCTATTTTTCTATTTCTTAATCCACAAAAATAGTGCTTAATTTTTTTTTTCAAATACTTTCAGGTTGAAACTTAAAATGTGCTGGCTTACTGTTATTTGGTTTCTAATGTTGATATTAAGAAACCCCAAACCAATTTGTAGTTCTTTGCATATAATGTTTTTATTTTTCTTTTTGTCTATAGAAACAATGTTTAAAAATTCCACAATGAAGCATGAGAGCTTCATTTGCAAAGTGCCTGGTGGACCTTTTCTATATCAAAACTCATATTTCAGACTACAAGATATTTTCTTTGATTATTTTTTGAGATATTTACTCATTTATTTTTCTCTGCTTTCCCACTTGAAAGTATCTCAATGAGTTTATTATCTTTACTCAGCAGTTCATGAAGGTCTTTGAAGATGCAAATATTATCATGTTTTTTCATACTTCACATCATTCTGTAGTTTCTGGTTTGTCTACTAAGTAAAGCCAAACCTCTTTTGCATGGCACAGGAAATCTTCATACTTGGGCTGATGTGAGTATCATTACTAAGAGATCATTATTAAGAGTTACATCTAAGTAGTAGGTCAAACAGACCAGATCTCAGAGTCATGCACAATTCTTGAATATATGGCCTTCTTTCCCCCTCTCTTTTAACAGTTCCTACTCAATTCTTTTGTAATGTTCACCAGGCTAATTCAAGACATTTTTATTAGAATACTGTCAACTAACTTCCAGCAAACTTTGGTTTTCTCTTTTAATCTCTTTAAATTTGTTTATTTCTCCCTTAAATTTGTGCTTTTCCTGAGTCCTGAGACAACCCATATTTATCTCTATATTTCCAAAACCAAGAGATTAGTATATACCAAGATTTAATAAGTGTTTATTGAATGTCAACAATGCTAAAAAAGAGAGGTAGAAAATGTTTGATAATATTTGTATAGTTCCATTGTACTTGTCATACCACTTAAATCCTTTAATTTTCTATAAATTTCTAAAGTTGCATATTTTTCATGAATAGTGTTTTAAAAAAACTGAAGCAGTATTTTATTTCCTTGTTATTACTGTATTTGTTCACAAATCACTGGATAATGACTTAAAATTTTCATAAATCACTTTCCTTCGATTTCAGCAGACAATGGGTAGTTGTTCGAACCAGCTCTAATATGATTTGACTTTTTATCTTTTATAAATGTAGAAAGGTGGTTTGATTGCTTTAGTTTCTCTAGTATGTAGGGAGCATTTTAAATATTTTTAAAAATTCATGTATAGGTAACAAATCTTAGTGAACAATCATCTCCCACATTCTATGCAGTCAATCTATATACAGTTTTCAGGAGCTGGAGCCATACTAAAGCGGGAAGGGCACTTGGCCTTGTGCGGGGCTCCCTGATCCCCACCAGAGTGCAGAGCCAGGAGTAAGCCATGAGCACTTCTGGGGGTGGCCCCCAAATAAAGAAATAAACAGCGTGAAGATCACGTTACTTTACTGAAAAGAAACTTCAGCACATAGTTTGTTTCCACTGCCCCCGCCCGCAGCCCCACCTGACCCCCACCTCCAACCCCTTTTTTTGTTGCTGCAGTTGTCTAGAGACTATGCACACACATGCCTGGCTGTGACACTCTCCAGAGATGGCACATCAGGCTGTGGAACTTGCACTTCTGCTGAGATGCTCATAGAGGTTGGTGCTCCCATAGCTGTGAAGTGGGGATGGGGGTGGGGATGGGTGGGGAGGATGTTGTTTTGTTTTGTTTTCATGGCCAAACACAGTGATGCTTAGGGGTTACTCCTAGTCCTGCACTCAGGAATTACTCCTGGTGAGCTTGGGGAACCGTTTGGGATACCAGGGAATGAACTTGGGTTGGCCATGTGCAAGGTAAATGCCCTGCCCACTGTACCATCTCTTCTACCCCAAAGTAAAAATTCTTTACTTTGAAATGAACACATTTCCACTATTCTTGCTCTTCTTTTGTCTACATTTCATGACAAAATGGTCTTAAAAACAATTTTAGATAAAGCAGATATAATTTGAAGATCATTTTGTGTTACTCATGTGGAGTACCACCTGCCACACACCACAGACCAGTGGGCTCGACAGACCCTTGCTACCTCTTACACCTCTTGCATTTTCTGTTCATCTCTAACTTTCCCCTTCTGTATGAAATCCAACTTCTGTCCAATAGTTTCCTTATAACCCAATTAAAAAAAAAGCAATGCAGCCAAAAAAACCCCCAACATTCTGCTCTTTTTCCTGCTTATTTCACCCATACCTCACATTTTAAAAATATTCTTGTGGGTGTGTGACTCGCTGTTCAACAAATGATTCTGGAAATTTTCTTTCCTCTTTTAAAATAATTGAATCTTTATCCTTTTCTTTGGAGCCCTCAAGTCACAGATTTTTCTTTTCAGTTCTTATTTTCCTCCCTGCCACTGTTGGCTTCTGCCCAGTAGATTTTCCTAATATACTATATCCAGCATGGAAAAAAACCAAACAAACGACAATAACAACAAAAATCTCTTATCCTATACCTTCAACTTCCCACAGCAGAGGCAGGATGTCTTGGGGTCTTTGTGGGCATCTTTCCAGAGAGAGTGGGTGGATACAAAAAATTGGTGGAGAAATAAAACTACATCCCGCTCTCTCCTGTCCACAAATTAGAGCAGACTACACATTACTTATTTCTTTTTCACCTAATATCTTTTCAAGACCTCACTTCGTATCAGTCTTCATAGATTCTTTACATTCTTTTTTGAAGGTGGTACAGTGTGACTGACAGGGAGATTGTTCTGGGTCTTTACTCTAATGAGCAAAGCTACAGTGTGTGCATCTTCTACATGCATCTTTGCCAAGAAGTACAAGTGTGTCTAGAGGATGAAGTGTCAGAAAGTTTCTTTGAGTCACTTTATGATTCTTACATGGATCTTTCCAGATGATCACCCAAGTAAGTGGCATGGATTTATCCAACAATGTGACCATCAGTATATCTAAACTACTATAGCCAACTTTGCTACAACCTCCCCGCCTTCCCGTGCCTTCTCAGCTTCCACGGCTGGGCACCAAGAGACTGGCATTTAAACGTGCCAGGACAGTCGCAGAGGGGAGGTGGGGAGCTCTGCCCCTTTACTGGAGGGGGCAGCCAAGGGCCCTCCCGGCCTGGCCCTGGAGGCTGGCAGGACTCACCTGGCCTAGATGCCCTCCCCAGCCTGGAAGATGGGGGTGGGTGTGCACTGGCCCCCTCCCCTGGGGGGGGCTTCTCCCTAGGCCTGTCAACCCTCAGCAGGGGGGACCCACTGTCCACGAGCCCCTGGGCCATACAGGGTCGGGGTCACAGGAGGCAGAAGTCTTCAATCAACTATCTAAAAGCTTCAAAGATTCAAGCGTCACCAATAACCAGCAAGTCTCTGCAAAAATATGACAATAAAATGAAAAGAAAGCTAAAACCCAAGTTCCACACATTGATGAATTTTAGAAGGGTTACAGGTGATGGGCAGTTTCTGAAAAATGTGTCAAGGAAAAAGGTGTAAGTTGGAGGAGATGGGGGTCTCTGCCCAATGTCCCCTCAGGAAGGGTCATTTGGGCTTCAAAGCATGACCTACTCTCAGTAGTCAATACATTTTTATTTTGAAAGTAAAAAACAAAGTAATCTTCAAACAGAAGAAGACCTATCAAATAAAATAGGAAGAAAACATTCGACATATTTTTAAAAGGCTACATGTAAAAATATTTACTTCCCTTTCAAAACATTAGAGAACATATAGGTGTAGTCTGAGAGACTTTTTTTTAGTGCGAAAATGGTGCTCTTTAGTCTTACATATAATAGTGTCTTGACTAAGGTACAGTTGGGGAGCAGGTGAACCCAATTAACCCAAGTTTTACTTGTCTATCCTCAGTGGCTTATTTTAGATGTATATTACCTCCCTAAATCCTGTAGGGTACAACATGGAAAAACCATAAACAGGCTATAAAGGTCATGACATTAATTTTCCTGTCACTCTCATGCTTTAAATAGGCATCAAACCCTAAAGAAAAATAAAACCCCACCAAAACCCATGTCCTTTGGGATGGAAGGAAAATCTGAAACTAATTATGGTAGTTATTATAATACTATTATATTAAACACTGTGACCCTACTTAAATTTATTTGGGTACCTTTTGTTAATGAAATAAAATTCTCAAATAATTATCTATCCTGATAGAACAAAGTAGCTTCTCCAAAACCTGAATGTCCACTCACCTAAAGCTTGACTAGGATGTGTAAAAACAGTCGGGAGAAATAGTAAGGGGGTAAAGACCATGCCTTGTCTGTGGCCACCAACAGGCCGGTGTCACATGGGATCCCTGCTCTCAGGGACAGCCCTGGAGGCTACTGAGCACTGTCAGGTGTGGCCCAGTTAACCCCAGCACCTGGGGGCCCGAACAACCTTGCCTCTTCAGGCCTTACCACTACACCACTGGCGCATTTGGCTGCATATCTCGAGTTGCTGGCTGGGCCTGCCGAGCCCCGCTGGAGAGGCCTCTTTCCCAGAAAACAAGAATGTGTAACAAAGGGAAACCTTTCACAGAAAATGCTGCATCTATTACAGAGTTCCAAAAATTAAAACTTTTCAAAGGATGGACTACTGTGTCACTGTCACAGTCATCAACCTTGTATGGAGAGTTATCACTTGTCCTATGATTTCTAATACGTCTGGTTTGTCAACTGAGAAATTCTCGTAATTCTGACTACTAATTTAAATCTTAAAGACAAAGGGAAAAATAGATACATAGCTCTTTTGGGTTTGGCTTTGTCTTTTGGTTTTGGAGCTAAATCCGGTGATGCTCATGAGTTACTCCTGGCTGTCCTTTCTGGAATTACTCCTGGAGGTGCTCAGAGGACCATGTAGGATGTAGCAGATAGAATCTGGGTGGCCCGCATGCAAGGCAAGTGCCCAACCTGCTGTACTATCTCTCCTGCCCCAGATTAAGTAGCTTTATGTTGTTTCTGCTTAATTTTCTAAGACTCAAGCTGCTTTCAGGGCCAAGATGGTTCAGAGGTAACATGCTTAGATGGTTTTCTGGTAGTTCAGCCTCCCTTTCCAACTCCTTGTGTGGGTACCAGGTGGGATATGAAGCCTCCTGTTCTGGTTATTACTCTGTGTGTATCCTAGAGCTCTGAAATCAGAAGCACAGCCACACAGCTTGGTTTGTTTTATTCCTTACAAATGTTGGAGAAGAGGTGAGGACTAAGGACAGTGAAAGAGAAGCTTGGATGAGTGGGAAGGAAAATTAGGTAAGTACAAGGACTCTCAGCATCTGTGTAGGTACTAATGAGCAGGAGAAAGATGAATAAGTAGCAATCACAGAGGACAGAAAAGGAAGTGGGAGGGGGAGAGGAACAATGGCAATATTACTTTAAAAGAAGAAATTACATATGAAGAAAAAAATCACTTAAATTTGTTTCTTTAAATATCTCAGAAGATACAGAAAATCATTTTGGATCTAGCTCTTCATGTACTCTGTTGTAGCTAGAAAAGATTTTTTGGTGCATGGTGGATAATCTTTGAAGTTATTAACTATTGATTGGGCCCCAAAGTCAATAGTTATTGACTGTTAAAATGGTGCTGACCTATTACTATAGTCTATTAAAATTTGAGTTGAGATAAGGACAGTTAAATGAGGTTACCTTTTATTTCTCTAAAACAAAAGACTACATCTAATTGTCTCTTCTTGCTTCAAAGTATTAATTGACTATGTAGCAGTACCACATAGGAAAGATGACGGGCATAACCAGAATTCAGAAGGCAATAGAAGACTACTCTCACTGGGGTTTCCTCCATGGTTAATCGTGGGCTCACAGGAATTACTATTAATGCGGTATTCTGAGGAGTGCTTTCCAAGTCCCTTGTTTTCTAGTAATTTGACCATGTTCCTGTGATGTTTCTTTATATTTTATAGATCCAAATCTCAATTGCCTTTTGTATTGCAAATGTTTATTTTCACATTAGCAGCTGAAGTAATTTTTCAAGCTAGTGCAAGCTGGTGTTACCTAGCAGCCCAGAGTGATCACAGAGACAGCGATCACAGTGATTTTTTAATTATGTAAAAGGGATGTAAGATTTGAATATTTAATTATGTCATTCTTTTTTTTTTTTAGAAATATAGTGGAGCTATCAGAATAAAAGCAAGTGTGATTATTATGATACGAAAAGCATAACCAACCAAAACCTGGTTCAAAATAAAAAAAACCTCTATGCAACTATGGCAATCAGAATATTCTATGTGGGCAAGTCTATAATATTTATTGGAAGCACATTAGACTTAGTCTACATTTCTATGCTATATTGTGAAAAGAAAAATACAATTTAGAAAACCTTACAATATTTATACTAAGTATATATTGATGTCAAAATTAATGATATAATATTAAGAAACTATCTTGTTTAGTTAACTAGCTGATTATTGAACTTATTTTGTATAAAAGTAAATACTTTCAGCACACATCTCCCATCCCGAATGATTTATCCAACCATCATTTTTTTAGTGATCCCTTCACTATTCCAGCTGCCTTCTCCCCTCTGCTCATGAAGCAGGCTTCCAACTATGGAGAATCTTCCTGGCCCTTGTATCTATTGTCCTTGGGCGTCAGTCTCATGTTGTTATTTTATACTCCACAATGAATGCAGTCCTTCTATGTCCCTTTCTTTCTGACTCATTTCACTTACATGATACTCTCCACGTCTATCCACTTAAAAGCAAATTTCATGACTTCATCTCTCCTAACGGCTGCATAGTATTCCATAGTATTCAATAAAAAAAAAAGTAAATACTGTTCATAAGCAGGAAGTACCAGCTTAGGGTAATACAGTGGCCTGCAAACTGTATCTGGCTTATTTCTGGTTTTCTCAAAGAGGTATCACCCCCAAGTTTTCTGTGTTTATCGGAGAGGGAGGGGTTGTAGGCATCTTTGTCTGTGAGGCCACCCTCACATTAGCAGCTAAGGTAAGATTCGGTGTTATAAGGAAGGTGCTTCAATAAATAGCATCTCTGCTCCAGGCTGGCACGGGCAAAGGATAGTCTCCACCGCACTGGAATCCCTGCCACCCAATTCACCAAGCCACCTCCCACTCTCTAGGGTCTAGACTATCGCAGTTGAGGGAATCAAGTAAATTCAAGTGGTTCTAGACTTAAGACAGTTTTCAAGAACCTCACAGGATTTTTTGAGATTGAGAATGAGATTGGATTTGAGTTTTGAGACGAAGTACCAAAGGCCACTGACTCTTGGGCCCACATTAGCAAATACAACAGTGAGAGCAGCCACAGAGGAAGTCCGTGGGAGGCAGTGCTTGAAGTCATGCAGGGCCTTTTGGACCTTTTCCTGGGAAAATTCAATTGCATTTTAAGGATCTAACACTGGCAAGGATTTCTGTTATCCACTAGGACTCACATAGCATGAAATCCAAAACTGAAATGCAACTAATGGAAAATCTTTTCCCATTTTAGTGCACAATATTAAATGCTGATTTTACAAAATCAATTGGTTGCTGCTGTAAATTCACTAAGCAGTTATCACTACGAATGACAAAGCAGGGGGCTAAAGGATGAATTCAAAGAATCAGAAATTGATCTGGGAGGCTGCACCTAGAAAGAGGAGATTTAGGAGGCACGTTTGTAATCAACTCCCACTATATACCTTTTGGACACACCTTGTGAATATACTTAACAAATGGTTAACAGAGAGAGAGAGAGGGAGAGAGTTCAGAGGGCTGGAGTAAATGCATTGCATGCAGAGCCTGGGTTCAAACCCAGGAACTACTGCATTCCCCCAAGTATAGCCAGGAGTGACCCCCAAATACCAATCAGTAAACAGTCTCTGGGCATTGCCAGATATGGTCCTCCCCCCAAAACCTACAATAAGAACAAGAATGAATCTAGAGCTAGAAAGATAAGTGTGTATCAATAAATACTACCAAAGAAAGATCTGTGAAACAATTCTATGAGAAGCAAATTGCAAAACAGTGGGTATATTATAATCCATTTGTCTTTGAAAAAAAAAGTGTATTCCTGCAGAAAAAACATGAATTTATCAATACTGGTTATACTTGGGGCTCATTCCCCCTTCTCTCTGTACAGTCCGTGTATGTTGTGTGTGTGTGTGTGTGTATACAATTAAGCAGAGACCTTTTTATTACTCTAGGGGCTGGAGCGATAGCACAGTGGGTAAGGTATTTGCCTTGCATGAGGCAACTCAGGTTCAATTCCCAACATCCCATATGGTCCCCTGAGCACTGCCAGGAGGAATTCCTGAATGCAAAGCCAGGAGTAACCCCTGTGAATCACCAGGTGTGACCCAAAAAGAAAAAAAAAACTGCTCTAAAAAATCTGCTTGGAATCTACTCTAAAACCACTTTTATTCAAAGAGAACATAAATTTTTAAGTATTAATGAATTATTTTTTTCCTTTTTTCCTAATAGCTGATTCATGATGACCAATTTACTCAAAAAATAACTAAAATTATATGCACAAGATTTACTGTCTAGTATCTAATAATAAACGGCAATTCATAGATTATCCCAACAATAAGAGGATTAAATGAAGTATTGAAAAATTCATAATTCAATATTTTTCTAAACCCAAAATAATGTTCAACTTTGTAGCAGTCATCTAGTTAAAGATGGTCTTTCAAAATCAGCACAAAACTAATACAGAAATTTCAAAGAAACAATATTCTCTGACTTCCCATGATTTGCTTAAATCATCTTTCTCTGTGGGGGCATCACATACCCAGTATTATTAAAGGGTGTTTAAGGGGTTATTCCTGGCTTTGTATTCAGGGATTACTCTTGGGGATTAAGGGGTGCCAGGTACCAAATGTGGTGCTGAAGAGTGAACCTGGGTCAGTTGTGTGCAACTTACCCTCTGTATTATCTAGTCATCCCATGTTTAGATCATCTTAATCTATGTTCACATTGTACAATTTAAGTCTCTTTCTGCAACACTGATTAGCCTTGCAGTAATTAAATGTCTATCTTTTCTAACAGACTCAAAACTCGAGGGTCCAAATCTATCTTGTTCCCATTTATCCCACAGTCTTGCACGACAGGTTCTTCAAAAATATTTGATGAAGCATGGAAAGAAACCTAAAGGAGTTGCAAGAACTGAACAAAGGTTATGTAGCCAACCAAACAAAAAAGATCAATATTACAGTTAAAAATAGCATAAGGAGAGAAGAAAAGGTTATTTGCCTAAGTGATCGGTGTGACAAAATCAAAGCATATGCTCTCTAAGAACGATTGCCAGGGGTCTTCAGAGTTTTGGCTTTTCATATAATATTGGTCTTTGAATGACAGCCAAAGTCTTGGGGGGAAAAAACCTCAAACAACTTCTAAAATGGGATTATAATATCATATTATTAAAGAATGTTATCACTGAAAAATTTATCTTATTAGAGCAGACTGTTTCCGAATTCAGCGTACTTTGATAATCTTTATTGGGGGGTAGGGGGATTGAGGATGGGGTGGGCCCTATAGTTCTGGGGATTATACTCCAGCCCTCTGAGCCATCTCCCCAGCCTGAATTAAGGGTTGAAAAATATATTTACACACACACACAAACACACACCCCACCCTTGAATCTTTGTTTTGACCATTCTTGAGAGAATTCCAAATCTTAATACTCTTTACTGAATATGTATGGCTTTTGGAATGCAATTTTACTTATGCGATCCACTAGAGTTAAGTCTACTCATGAACTCATATGCCAGTTTCAATCGAATTTGAACCAAGCTGGAAAGTTATACTTTTTATAAAGCAAAACAAAACAAAAACGTCCTGGCTACAAGAATGACTAATTAAAGTCATATGCTTTCTTATCCAAGTTTACATCTTTTGTCAAAGCAGGACAGTATAAAAAGCATGAGTTCATTCTTCTAATGTAACTAATAACCTCACAAGCCAGGCATTAGAAAATCTTTTCTGTAAATGCTCAGATAATAAATATTTTCAGTTCTGTGAGGCCTCCAGTCTGTTGCAACTGCTCCTTTTCACTGTTGTAGTATGAAAAGCAGCCATAAACAATACAAATGAGTAAATGTGGCTGTGTTCCAATAAAACTTTTAAAATTTATGAGTACTGAAGCTTGAATTTTATGTAACTTTCCCATCTCACAAAGTAGTACCTTCAATTTCCCCCCCTAAATTTCATTTAGGAAATTAAAAGCCAATTTCTGCCTGCAGGCCATGAAAAAACAGGTCCATTTTTGGCCTTCAAATCACAGTGTGTTAACCCTTGACTTAAACCAAGTTTTTACCAAGCCTGGTTTATACCACTTAGGAGACAGGTAGTCATGAGATTATTCCATAACCAGAGCCCCAAACAAATAAAAACACGTGAATTCACTTTCTAAATTTTCTGGTCATTAGCCATTCTTTTGGTTAAGCAGTTCTGCAACCAACATTTATTTTGAGTTTACTATGTCCCAGAGTTCTAACCATTTCATTTTGTTATCATCTAAGGCCACAAGCATTTTCCTGGAGCTCTTGAACACTTGGCTGTCCTACTTGCACATATTATGGGGGAAAAGTAGCGTCACACTTTTTAGTTGTGCTCCTCCTTGAACATTCTGGTAGCTGTGCTTGTCAGATCACACCTCACTGTGGCCCAGGGCCCACCAGAGTTTTATTCAGTAGTATATGAAGGGGGGCAGGGAACAAACTCGGGATCTTTCACGGGCAATGCGCTCTACCCCTTTGAGCTATTGCCTAGGTTCTCAAACTGCCCATTTTCCCCCTTAAACACTCCCAATTCTTTTTTTTTTTAATTTTTGGGTCACACTAGGTGGTGATGCTTAGGGTTCTCTCACAATCAATCCTGGTGATGCTTGGGGGACCATATAGGATGCTGGGGATCAAACCCGGGTCGGCCGTGTGAAAGGCAAGCACCCTATCTGCTGTATTATCATCTCTCCAGCCCCTATTTTGGTTGTAAAAAAATTCTAAGGAGTTGAAATGCACTAAAGAATGAGCACCTATGTGGAGAGAAGTGTAACATAGTGAGTGCTCACCAGTTAAAAGCTGACACTCAGATGGAGCATACACTGATAAGAAGAGAAAAATGATTCAAAGAGATGTGACTTCAGTGCTCTCATGGAAAATTTAGGACCATACTCTCTGACTCTCTGCTGGGTGTGCTGGCTCTTCAGAAAACAAAGTGAAAAACACTCAGGTGAGGGTTGCCAAAGGGAGGCCACAAAGATCTTCCCTAAAATCACTTGATTCTTGTCATTTAAACTTGTCTCAGTTTTGATGAATGCTAATTCCATTTAAGGCTTATAATATTTTATACTACAAACGGGCTGGAGTGATAGCACAGCGGTAGGGCGTTTGCCTTACAAGCGGCCAACATGGCCGACCCGAGTTCGATTCCTCCGCCCCTCTCGGAGAGCCCGGCAAGCTACTGAGAGTATTTCGCCTGCACGGCAGAGCCTGGCAAGCTACCCATGACGTATTCGATATGCCAAACACAGTAGCAAAAAGTCTCATGATGGAGACGTTACTGGGCCCGCTCGAGCAAATCGATGAACAACGGGAGGACTGTGATACTACAAACACTGAATTTTAAATGTGATTCAATATTAAATTTGGTAAATTATAATAGTATCAATACTTTATGAATAAAGAACCAAAAACCAGGGAAACCTCATTCTTATAAGTTAGTCCACCTAAGGACAGCAGAGATAAGGGCCAGGAAGATCACACCATGGTTTGGAGGCCGGGGGAAAAGGACAGAGAGGGGACCACTAAGTAAATGATGAGTAGAGGGATCGTCCAGGTTGGGAGATGTGTGCTGAAAATAGACCAAGGACCAAACATCATGATCTCTTAGAATCTGTATCGCAAATCACAATGCCCAAAATTAGAGAGAGAATAAGAAAGACTGTACCTGACACAGAGGCAGAGAATGGGGTAAGGTGGGGGTGGCGGGTGGGACACCGGGAACAATGGTGATAGAAAATGTGCACTGGTAGAGGGTTGGGTGCTTAAGCATTGTTTGAATAAAACACAATCATGCAAGTTTATAACTCTATCTCACAGTGCTCCAGTAAAATCTGTTTAATTTTTTAAAAAAAAGTTAGTCTAATAATCTAAATCACAATCCATTTGCAAAAAAGATTTTCTTCACACAGTCTACCTCTGTCACTTGGTTCTGGGTACTGACATTCCAAATCCCACTGGATGCTCAGTGACTGACTCTTCAAAGGCCATTTGAGAAAAAAAAAAAAAGCTTAGGATATAGATTAGAATTTACCTCAGCATGGTTCTTACGTTGCCAAAGTGACTTTTAGAAACTCTAATAAAAAAATTGTTTCTGCACAATTGTAGAATAAAAACATCTTTAAAGAACTTGACATTTTCAGACTTTGGCTAGTCAAGGAAATAAGAACTGCCAAAACTGAATTCATTCCAGTTATTACTTATTGGAAGATGGTTACTTGCCAGAAAATTATTTCAGAGTCTATTTTCATTACTTGCACCCAAATGAAGAAACTTAAATGACAGATGATCTCTGCGGCATCAGCAAAAGCAAGTACATTAGAATAAGACATTGAAAATATAGATGATGACAAGAGACCGCCAGAACAAAATTCATCCGATAACTCTTTAAAGTATCTATATTTCTGAAAAAAATTTTACTTCACCCAATAATTTGTCATCAATTACATCATTTTATACTATGCATCAGTTTCTTATAAGAAATTATCTCTTTTTTTTGACAGGAAAAAATAGTTGCTTATAATGAAGTGTGTCCTGGGGCTGGAGATAGTACAGTGGGTTGAGTGCTTGGCTTGCATGCAACTGAGCCATGTTCGATTACCAACATCTCATAGTGTCCCATGAGCAACACCAGGAGTAATCCCTGAGATTGGCAGATGTGGCTCCCAAACAGACAAACAAAACTTAAAGTGTGTCTATTTTTTTTCTTTTTTGGGTCACACCTAACAATGCACAGGCTCGGCTATGCTCTGCACTCAGGAATTACTACTGGATGCTGGGAACTGAATCTGGGTCGGCTGCGTGCAAGGCAAATACCCTACCTGCTGTGCTATTGCTCTAGCCCCAAAATGTGTCTTATAGGAAAGTATCTTGATATAACCCATTCATTTTGAAAGGCCAGCATCTTTGTCACATCTTTTACTACAGTTTTCTTACTTCCTATGCCAAAATCTTCATAAAGTGTCCGATTTTATCTCCAAAAACATCGTTTGGCATGTATATTTCTCATCTCCACTGCCAACAACCCAGTGCTAGTTGCTCTGTTATCCTGGGAACTCTACGCAAAAACTTTTGTTCTTTTATATCTACTTTGCCCACTCCTTCTCTAACCAGCTTGGCCAGTGATGCTTTAGAGACATAAACTGGAAAACATCATTCAGAATGAAAACCCTTAGAAGCTGAAACACCTCACCACTGGTTTTACAGTTCAGTCTTAACCTGCACCTGTTTCTAAATCTCAAAGGAATCATGCTAAATGAAAAGTGCTATATAGTACAAGATAACATCTTTTACTCATATAATTGAAATGACAAAATTATAAAAATTGTGAATAGAGAAGAGGAATATTGTCTTAAAAGGCAACGGAAAGAATCCTTCCGATGGAACTGTTCTGCATCCACAGTACTTACAAGCTATACATGAGATAAAAACTGCACAGAAACTAAATACATAGACAAATGAGTTTCTGCAAATTTAGGATAATCTGAATAAGAGAGTTTGTGTCCTTGTTAATATCCTGAATGTTACCATTTTATGGAAACTATATAAAGCATAACAGTTTGGTATGTTTTTTTATAATTGTATGTGAAATTTATAATTATTCCAAAATTTTTAAAAATTTAGTTAAAAAAGTTTTAATGTGCTTATAGCACATTCTCAGAAACAGTTACTACATTATCTATCCCTGATTATAAAATTTTAAGTTTTAAAGTAGTTTTTGTTATGTACAAAGAAAATTAAAAATAATATGACAATCAATCTAATTGTCAAAAAAAAAAGTAGTCTTCCTTTACTTAGTTTATCCACATCTCACCTTTGTTGGTGTAAGTCAATGAAGAAAGGTTGACTTAGGCAGATCCAGTAATGCAAGAATGTCCTGCATTTATAAAGAACATAAAATATATTAATATCTTAAAAGTAGATCTTGAAATATACTTGAAAGTTTGAGATCATAATGACATAAACAAGTATTTATGACCTAGGAAAAATGTCCTCCCTTGGTACTTTGAAGTATTAAAAAAAAATCACATAGAATTAAATTACAAAGCTAACACATTTGTTTATGCAGCTGGTCTTTTTAAAGTTGAAGAATGTTAAACCTACAATTCTAATAGGCTTACTGGTGACACCCCGATCCTTTGAAAAATAAATGAAATATCATAAATCATCTGACAGTTCTTAAGCTTAGAATTTTATCATCACTCAGAGGCTTTAAAAATAAAAAGCAATATGAAAGGATAGGATCTTGTTTTGTGCCTTAAAATGTTTAAGATAGAAAATAAATCATACTATTAAATGTCATTTAGAACCCTAACTTCAATACTTAAGATTGAATTGGCATAATATTTTTGGTCATTCCTATGAGAATTCATGCAAGTCGGGTAGCTTTTCTTACAAAATATTTCAGAACTCTGGCACTTCCTGTGATAAATGAAGCAATAAGGCTATGGAATTGCAACAGGGTATATTTAAGTACTTCATATAGGCAGCCAGACTGTCATCTTACTGGATATTTAGCACTACAGATTTATTATTTGACACCCAAAGAAATGTTTGAATACTTATAGAGAGTAAAAGGTTGTGGTAAGTCCTTTTAATTTCAAACTACAAGTTTAGGACCCACATTACAGCTCCAGAGTTCAACCTTTATTTTCTGGCAAGTTGATTTAAGGAAAATATTCACAGACTTAGCAGGAAGTGTTGAAATGAAAAATCTATAAATGTTTGGGAATATTTAAGATTCAGCCTTCAGCAGTCAGCTGCTAGCATTAGGTACAGGTGAGAGAAAATCAGGGTCAACGTAAGATTGTGCTTATTTTCAACTTCAGTAGTTTTTATAACTCTTTTTTAGATAGTCACAAAATGGTAATCTTTAAATAAAATTAAACAGCATCATGTCCTCTTAGGATATGTAAGGGTATTTCATAAACATATAACTAAGAGGCTGAATTGATATCAGAAAGCCTACTTCTTATACATTTTATATCAGAATGCTGATAATGAAAGATTACATAATAATGAACTTTAAAATGTACATTTTATTTCTCAAAAAATTAGTAGCAAATACTAATATAAATTAGTTTCTAAAAACTTTGTTACAAAGGAAAATAACAAAATGAACACTTATCTTCCCACTAGTCATTTGAGGTTACTAATTGAGTTATTAGTAACATTGAAGCCCTCCTTAATGGCCAAGAATTCCAATTCTTCTTGCTAAGTCTTTTCACCAACAAATCTATTTCTTCCTTTGCTTTTCTTGATAGATTTATAGGAATCTCTGATCAATATTCTGTTTAGTTTTGCAGGATTTGGGGAAGAATTAAGTTGAATGAAATATTTCATTATCATTTAAGTTGAATTCCCATACTAATTATGTTGAGCAAGTTATAAATGTCTCCAAATAATTTGTAATCTCCCCCTTTTTGTTAGTTTTGAGGCTGCACCCTGCGGTGCATAGGGACTAGTCCTGGCTCTGTGCTGGAGATGAGGGGAAAGGAGGAATCAATACTGACAGTGCTCAGGGGACCATGTGCTGCCAGGGCCTTCTGCATGCAAAGATATACTCATCAGTCTATCTCATAAACTATCTCTCTAGTCCCACGCTTCTAATTTTATTTAATTTGAGGACCATACCTGGCTGTGCACAGTGATCACTTCTGGCAGTGCTCTGACACCAACTGTAGTACCAGAAATCAAACCGAGGTTGGCTGCATGCCTGAGCCATCTTTACTCCCCACCCCCAATATTTTTCATAGTTCTTTTGCTATGGAGTATACATTTTTAAATATTCCTTTGAAAAATAAATTTTGTGAATATTTTTACCCAATCCATCACTTACATTTTTGTTTTCTTAATGGCATTTTATGATAACATAAATTTTGTCATGTTGTATATTCCTACATGTGTGGTTTTTTTTTTTCTTGATGACATAAGTTTTTATTTTATTTATTTATTTTTTAAATTAGGGCAGGAATTGAACTGGGCAGTACCCAGGACTTACTCCTGACTCTATGTGCAGAAATCACTCCTAGTGGGGCATAGGGAATCATACTGTGGCTCTGAGGACTGAACCTGGTTGGCCGTATGTGGCTCTGGGAACTGAACCTGAACTGATCACACAGGCAAGCATCTTGACTATTGTACTACTTTTTAAAAAAATACTTAAAAAAATCTTAAAAAATAAAGTTCAACTTATTTTTTTCCCAATAGCTATTGTTATCTATCTTAAATCCTTATCTAACCCAAGCCATGGAGATATTGATTTTTGAAAAAGAATATCTTTATGATTCCAGTTTTTACATTTCATAAAACAATCCATCTTTAATTTTATCTTGATGCAAGATAGGAACTTAAACTGACTTTCTTCCATATGAATATTTACTTGTTCCAGCTCTATAGATTTAAAACTTAAACCACTGGGTTGCTCTGGATCTTTGATGGAAATCAAATAGTTCCCACGGATCTATTCTGATTTCTCTATTTAGCTACATTGGTTTATATGTAGATCCTTAAGGCAATTTCAACCCATAGTGATTACTGCCAACACGAAACTTACAGCTATAATGTGAAGCCAATTCCTTCGGATCTCCTTTTAAAATCATTTTGGACATTTTCAGCTTCTCAGATTTTCATATACATTTTCCATTTGATCAATTTTATAAAAAAATTATATGGCATTACGATGGGATTATGGTGACACTATGGATCAATCTAGAGAATCTAGGTTATTGTCTTCAAATACATGAAATGGTTTTGTTTTGGGCCCACACCTGGAAATGCACAGGGGTTATTACTGGCTCCGTGCTCAGGAATCACTTCTGGTCTGCTCAGGGGACTATATGGGATGCCGTGTATTAAACCCAGAACAGTTGCATGCAAGGCAAGAACCTTACCTGCTATACTATCTCTCTGATCCCAAGTACCTGAAATATTATTGCTCTTAATTTATCCAACTCTTTCATTTTTCCTCAGTAATATTTTGTTTTCAATGTAGAAATTTTATATCCATGTTAAGTTTATTCTAAATTCATTAAATATTATACTTTTATTTAAAATGGAATGTAGGCTTATCATTCATAATCTTAAATCAAAAGTACTTCTTATTTATTAAGGCTATGCCATCATGTGAGTTCTCACTAAAAACATTAAATACATCAAAATCCTGAGCATTTGTATACATAATGCAGTATATTTATTTATAGTTAGCAAGACAAGGATTTCTAAAACTGGGACAAGGATTCTAAAGTTTGGCAGCAAAATAAAATAAGAGGATAAAACCCAACAGCTTATATACTGGAAATGGGATCAGGAAATTTCTTTAATCTATTCTAATTTTAAGTATACTCTTGGTGGATCAAAAAGGGGATTAGATGTACAATCACTCTGTCTTGAGTTTCGTTGATTCTTTAAGCATGGGACTTTGTTACCTAACTGTTCCAAAGCCAACTTCTCTTTGACTTCTGGCCCACATAATTATAACCAAGGATTTCAAGAATATTAGAGCAAGTATTTGGCTTTGACTTTTGAGTATAAATAACACAAGCTCTTTGTCATCTGCACAAGACAGGCCTGCATCCAAAGGCTCTTAGGTTTCCTACTTGGCCTTTCTTTTGCAACTTGTTTGTTTCACTTCTTCCATTTTACTGTGGATCCTTTTCCTCATTCTGTATTTCTTCAGGGCATCGCTAATTGAATTTCCCATATCTTTCCTCTCGGATTCCTAAGACTTCTGTATTTATCAGGATCTGAGAGTGAATGGATCAAATTCCTCCACATCACTCTAATCCTTGCAGACATTCTTCCCTTCATGGTTGGCTTTTACTTGTCTCTTTTTGGCTTTCACTTTTGGCTTTCTTTTTGAAGTCTTTTCTCCATATGTTTTGTCTTAATTTTCTTCTTTGGTCAAGTTGGTCCTTTTCCTGAAGACTTTCTTTTGCTCTTATTAAGGATCTTTTTTTTGTACCCTTCAAAATGTTTTTCTATGTTGTAGGCCACTGGTAAATCAACTTCCTTCAATCAGTAAACATGATTTTCTTATTCACTATAATGTTTTCCTATCTTTTCACCCATTTCTGTGATTTCCTTTATTTTTTTTTCTGTGCCTCCTCAGTATTAAGATAGAATGGATTTGAGGCCCTCTTGTTTTTATTGTCCTTTTCCATTTCTGTCTTTAACTACCTTCCTTCTCCATTCCCCCTCTTCTTTATTAATAACAGTAGGAAGCTTGTATTGTTATCCTTCTGCTTTTGATCTCCTTCCAGTTTACAAAAAAAAAATGGACATTTTTGTCACTGAAATAGGCTCTATGTTATTCGACTTATTCCATATATATCACTGGTTTATGGTATCACAGACCAAGAGACAGCGTGTATTTGGATAAAACTCTATTCTTCATCTAAAACACTAATGCATGTAGAGAAAAAAAAGAACACCATTGACCTCTTTCTTTTAATTACTGATTGTGAACTAAAATGACTCCAGTTTTATCTTGGATTTTTTTTTTTTTTTACTTTCAGAAGTTGATATGTTGTCTGGATGGACATTTTCTTCTCAGTTACTATCTTTTATCTTCAGAGGTAAACAATAAAGTTTAAGCATCTATTCATCAGGTATATCTTTCCTGTGAATATAAGTTGAGAGTCTGAGTAAACTTAAGAACTCAATTCATGGGCTGAATAGCCACCACCGTGACTACAATATTCGTAGCAGAGATCACCATAAACAATCTGGTAGAAAATTTACCACAGATATCCTTTCTTTTTAAATCCATTGCTATTAACCAAAGAACCAAACAGAAATAGCAGCATTTAGGCAGTAGGAAACCTATTTTAGATACTAAGTTTCTTTATAACTGGGAAAGATATAAAATATAGAGAGAAAAACTCTTTATCGACTGGTTTTTCAAAAAGGCATATAAATTCTCAGTTTTTACTACAATTCACACAAACTATGTAGTTTTGTTCCAAAGTGACAGGGGTGATATATTTCACTTTTCTCACCAACTTAAACATATACAGAATTTTTGAAACTCAAACATATGTTGTCTCTTAGAAATATGACTTGTTAAATCTAGAAAAAAAAGCAGAGTATACACTTTAGGTTTTTATTTGGTTTAGGTTTATTCATTTGGTTTAGGTTTTTATTCGGTTGTTTTATTTTTTAATAACAATATTCATACTATCAGCCAGATTCTACTTTTATAATGAACTAATCTTATGGAGAGTGATATCATAAAAATTACTGGTTCATTATTCTGCTGAAGAAATGCAACCTGCATGCAAACAGATGTATGATGTGGTTTATCTCCTTCAACATTTGTCTCAGATCCTGACCATCAATGATAAGATTGTTAAAGAGTCAAAAGTCTTTTCTTCTACGTGGTGGAACCCTCAACCTTTCTCAAAGGTAGTCAAGTCACTACATGTGTCAAGTTCAATGCATGCTAAAAAAAGGGTCCCAGAATTGGGACAAAGACAATTAAAATCTTGCCAAATTCTACTCTAAGTGCTTCAAGCACATATTTATTTTGGAGAAAAGAAGAAAGTCCATCATCTGGTACTGCCTTTAAAAAGGCTCCAAATTTTCTTTCTTGATTCTTTTTGTAAGTTCGAAATTATTTGCCTGTTGACTTGAAGGACTGTTTGAAGAAATACAAAAACATTTAACCTACCAATTCTTTTCTTGTAAAACCTTAAGGTATACTCTATTTTCTTGCATGAAATGAAATCTGAGGCCCTCATAAATAACGACATATTTCTTTGGCTCTCAACAAAAATCCTCCTTTCCCTTCAAGGCTCAGCAACTTTACTAGACCCAGACATACAGCATGCCCTTGTGATACTCATATTCAAGTGTTCTTTTGTTTTTACAAAAGCTTAATTTGTATACAATTATTTCACATCATTAGTTGAAGTATTGTGTGCCTATAATGATACATTTGATGAATCTGTTCTGCCTATAAAAGTAAATTACAAATTGATGTACAATATAGGGCTAGATGGAGACCAAAATCTGTGGGCATGGATAAATTTATGGTTCATACCCAACTTCCATCCTCTCCTACTCCTCATCAACAAGTGAACGTTTCTGCAGCAAAGGTATCATGCATCCTCTATTATTGTTTTCCCTCTTTCATAATCACTTGTTTACTGGTTTTTGAAAACAACATATATCACTCAATTATCCTGACTAGTGTACTTCCCTACGATGGAGAAAACTTCCAGATACCAAACCTGTGAAGCCTTTTTGAATCAACGCACTATAACCAGGATTTGTTTTTTTTCTCCATCATCCTTATGTATTTATTTTAAAGGGAAGAAATGGAGACTGTAAGCCCATGAGAGAGCAGTATAAATTAAGATGTACAGTAGAATGTAGCAGGGGGGAGGATATTTTTACATAAGAACCTTACCTCTTCCACACCTTTATTACCGTTAAAGGATCACCTCAACTCTGTGAGATTTTAGAGAGCACAAAGACATACTGAATGCAGAAGCAACTTTTTGTATCTAGGCAACAAATAGTAAAGCTCTGTGCCTTACCTATTTATCTTTATTAGAATTAGAATTCAACTATGTGATGGTTGTCATGGAGACACATATTAACATATTTATTGAACAGAAAAATCAAATTGGACTTTTACTGACAGAAGAAAGACTGATTTAGAAGACTGGTTTGAAACTGAAGATTACCTTCCTTTGTCAATTAAATAAAATAGCAACCATTTCCCCTAAGAGGAGTGGTCTATATTTATAGCTAGAAGGTTTTGATAAAAGTAAATTTCAGACACATATTAAGCCTAAACACATTCTCTGAAAACTCATTATATGTTAGTAAATTTGTGCTGAAATTAATTTTGTTTTTAACAATCCAAAGTACATTGAGTTAAACAAGTTACCTCTAAATAAAAGAGTAATAAGTACGTTATTTGATAAATCTCTCAAACTATTTTTATAAACTCCCTAAGTTGAGTGATAACATTGAGCTTTCCAATTCATTGCTTTCCACAGGTGATGGAGTTATAAGTAGATAAAACAATTTAATTTATATATTTACCTTATTTAATTTATAATTTATCTTATGATTTATGGCATAAAATTAAACATGAGAAAAGTTATTAATTGATACAGCTTTGGCAAAATGAAGACACTAATATTTTAAAGTCAAAGTGTTAAAGTTTCTTTTTCTTTGATCATCGTTTTGGGGGCACACCCAGCAGTGAGTTGGGGTTACTCCCACTTCTGTGTTCAGGGATCCACTCCCATAGATGGTGCTCAGGTGACCAAGTAGTGCTGAGGATCAAGCAGTTACTTTCCTTTCCCCTCCCTTTCCTTTCATTTATTGGTGCTCAGGGCTTACTCTGGCCATGAATCACTCCTGGCAGTGCTCAGGGGACATTATGTGTCGCCAGGGATTGAACCTGGGTTGTGTGCAAGGCAAACATCTTATCTACTGTAATATCGCTCAGCCCCACCCCCATAGTTTTCTTTTAAATATATATTTTATTTGACTTGCTTTTCTTTGCGCTGGAGCCATAGCACAGTGGGTAGGGCGTTTGCCTTGCATGCGGCAGATCCGGGTTCAATTCCTCTGTCCCTCTCGGAGAGCCCGGCAAGCTACTGAAAGTATCTGCCTGAACAGCAGAGCCTGGCAAATTCCCCATGGTGTATTCGATATGCCAAACACAGTAACAACAAATCTCACAATGGAGATGTTACTGGGCCTGCTGAATTAAGATAATAATTTTCATAAGTATCTTCAGAATTTTGGGGTCACTTCTGAAAGTATCTGCCTGAACAGCACTTCTGAAAGTATCTGCCTGAACAGCAGAGCCTGGCAAATTCCCCATGGTGTATTCGATATGCCAAACACAGTAACAACAAATCTCACAATGGAGATGTTACTGGGCCTGCTGAATTAAGATAATAATTTTCATAAGTATCTTCAGAATTTTGGGGTCACTTCCATATAAGTTCTAATTACAAAGCTAGGTATCACTGAATTAATGAGGATGGTATTCATCATATTATTTAATATTAAGCTCACCCCTCACAAATGTTATGAATTTGTACTCCTAATGAACTCGAAGAATTAACATCTTTGCAACATTTTCTTTCTTTCTTTTTTTTACATCGAGGGCTCCGGACATTGTGAAATTTCCCTGTAAGTTACGACGGGAATCGTGAAAAATGCTTTATGGGTCCCTTGCTGGGCAGCATGGAAAGCGCAACATTTTCTTTTAATACATTAATTAAACTCTTCAATTTAACTAGATCCTATGAACTATCTTTTATAGAAAGTTGATGATTTTCTTGCTAACAGTCATTAACATTATTATTAGATATATTCAAATATTATTTATAACCTGTTGCTATAAATTATGCTTTCAGATGACATGATACCATTCTTAGAAAACTCTTAAGATGAAAGTGCAACTCCCATTCATGGGTTGGTGGGATTAATACTGTCAGAATGGCAATTCTACGCAAAGCACTACACAGATTCAACAGAGGCCCTATAAAAACACCCATGATATTTTAAAAAGCATCCCTAATGTTGTTGAAATTATATGGAACAATAAAACTCTCCCAATAGCCAAAACAATCCTAGGGGGAAAAGTGGGAGGTTTCCCTTTCCCCAACTTTAAATTATATATAATAATCAGAATAGTACGGTACTGGAATAATGACAAAATCCTAAGCAAAAGGGATAGAATTGAGAGCACAGAGTCAGATACTCAGGTATATGGACAGCTCATCTTTGACACAGGAACAAAGAGTAGAGCAAGAAAAGCCTCTTCAACAAATAGTATTGGGAAAACTCACTATACACATGTAGAAAAATAAACTCAAACACCCATCTTACTGGACACAAAAGTCAGTTTGAAATAGATTGAAGACCTCAATATCAAACCCAAGTCCATAAATTATATCAAGAAGAACAAGGACAGAACTCTTCATGACACTGAATCCAGAGGTATCTTCAATAATTTAATGCCATTGACCAAGCAAATGGAAGCAAAGATAAACAAAGGGAACAATGTCAAATTAAGAAGCTATTGCACCTCAAAAAAAAAGATGACTGGAATTAAAAAATTCCCCACAGACTGGGAGAAAATATTTGCGCACCATTCATCTGACAAAGGGTTCATATCAAAATATACAAGGCGCTTGTAAAACTTGCAAGGTAAAAAAATCAGAAGCCAGAGATAATAACAATGAGTGAGAAATTTATCTTGTATGCAGTTCTCCCGGGTTCGATCCCTAACATCCACATGCTCTCCCAGAACACTGCCAGGAGTCAGTTCTGAGTGCAGAGTCAGGAGGAAAACCTCGGCAAGGCTGGAAGTGGTGCCCCACCTCTCCCACCCAAGTCGATCAGCCCCATCAAAACATGCAGAAGATAGCTAAACACAAACTTCCTCAAAAAAGACATACAGACGGTCAACAGATATATGAAAAGATACTCTTCATCATTTACTATCAGAGGAATGCAAATCAAAACAGCAATGAGGTACCACTGCATACCAGTCAGACTGGCCTACATCAAGAAGAACAAAAACAACCAGCATTGAGATGATGTGGGGGAAAAGAAACCCTTATGTACTGCTGGTGGTACGTCAGAAAAAGGAACCTTTACCAGTGCGAATGAGAATGGTGAGAATGCTAACTGGTTCAAACTTTTGCGGAAATAATATAGACATGTCTTCAAAAACTAGTGTACAGGGTTGCCTTGCACAAGCCCTAACTGGGTTCTATCCCTGGCACCCAATATAGTTCCCCAGGCCCATTCAGGAGTGGTCCCCGAGCCCAGAGCCAGAAGTATGCCCTGAGCACCATTAGGTGTGGCACTCCCCCCCAAAAAAAACCAAACAAACAAAACTCCTAAGAATTGAGACTCCATATGAACCAGTGATTCCACTTCTTGGGATCTAGTTCAAGGACCCCAAAACTATTCAGAAAAGTCATTTCTCTTCTACGTTGAATGTAGCACTAGTCACAATAACCAAGATCTGGAAGCAACCCAAGTGTCTAAGAGCAAGTGATTAGACACAACAGAATACTACTCAACTATACAAAAAGGTAAAATGCAATTCATCACTATGTGCATGAATCTGGAGAGTATTATGCTGAGTGTACTCAAGAGAGGGAAAAGATACAGAATGATCTTCTCACATGTGTGACAATGAGAATAAAGAAGCAGAGCAAGGGAATACCAAATGGCCAAAGGCAGCCGAAGCTGAGATCTTGCTCTATAGAACTGGTCTTACTAAGGTGGGAGATGATGGATGGGGGTTAAGGGAGGTGGGTGGAGGGAGGAACACTCTGGCGGGGGTGGGGGTGAGGTTGGAACATTGTAGGTTAGGCAAGAAACCCTATCATTAACAGTACTGTAAATCATGGCAATTAAAATAAAATTAAAAAAAAAATTCCATCTGCAGATGCCGAGAAGTCATTTTAAGTGGAATGATTTCAGGAAAAACAGGTTGCTTTGCTTTAAACTACTGAGAATTTACCTTGAAGAAAAATCATCTTAAATGTTTATTCAAAGAAAACAGAATATAAAAAAACACAAAGAAACAGAACACGACAAAGGAGCAAACCATTAAAAACATTTAATAATGTTATATTATTAAAGAAAAATAATGCTCCTTTATTCACCTTTCTAACCTGGGATGTGGAACTTCCTTACCCTTCTCTGCCCTCCTCTCAGTGTGGACCTCTGCCTGGTTTAGTGGCTGCTGAGTCAGCCCACATATCCAAACCCTTCGCCCACCTTTCTGACTGCTGTGATTTGTGAATTGTTTTCTCCAGCAGCTTATCAGTGGAAGTTGACTGAATGCCAGTTCACAGACACAGGCTTCTGAGCAGTGCATGGAATCTGTTCATGCTCTTTCCCAGCTGGAAGGTCCAGGTTTTAGGAGGTAAAGATTTATCAGGAACATCTTCAGTGCACATCTTCACTAGGAATGAATGTGTTTTAATTGGATGTAAGCTAGTATGTATTTTGAGGTCCCTTTATTATTACAGCAGTTCACTTTCTCCCTAATTAACCTAAAAATGGTATTTTGAAGTGAGATGCTGACCAAACAAACAAAAAAATGTTCTTAAATATACAGCAAGAGCTTGGCAGTGACAGAGAAGGAAATGAAGAAACTGAATAAAGGGTGGAATGATAGTGATACTATGCAGTCACCAAACACTTAATAAAAATATTGCTTGTGCTAAAAGGAATTTATGGTACTAGAAGTCAAAAAGAGTTGTCTCCAAGGGACCAAACTAGAGAAATTGCTACAAAGGGGCATCCATAGTAGGGAATAAAAATGTGTATCTTATTTGGGGTTGTGGTTTCCACAGGTACAAACAGTTGTGACAAGTCACTGAACTGGATGTTTAAGAGTTGTATTGCATACAAATGGCATACAATAGTTTATGTTGAGTTTTTGAAAATAGTTCTTGGGTTTTGGACCATCCCCAAGTGGTGTTCAGGGCTTGCTCCCCGTTATGCACTCAGGAATCACTCTGGCAAGGGCTCAGGGGCATGTGGTGTGCTGGGGGTTGAACCTGGGTTGACCATACGCAAGACAAACACCCTACCCACTGGCCTATCTCCCTAGCCCCTATATTCCATTTTTTTAAACTACCTTGGGTAGTTTCAAAGGCTATCAAGCCTATTGCTATAGGGAAAAGAAGAGGAAAACAAAGTATTAGAATAATATAATATTACTTTATTTGTAAAAAGGTTTTCTTCTCCTTTCAGTAAAGCAAGGAAGTTTTGACTAAATGTTACTTAGAAAAACCAGAGGAAACAGAAGAAATGTGTTCAAGAGAAAACATGGGTTTCTCCAAAGTGGAGAAAGCGGGTGAGGGGGGGGAATACATCATCAGGGGAGAGTACAGGCTTGAAGGAGCAATCCAGCATTCTCAGAGAAAGAAATGTCAACAGACACACCCTCATAATGATGAAGAGCAGAAATGAAAGAAGGAATCCAGGAATTGAGGGGTTTGCAGTCACAAAAGCTGGCTCCCTTTGGATTTTTCCCAGTAACAGATTGAAATCTTTGAGTAAAAAATGGGCTGTTTCTTAGGGAAACACGGTAGTCAGTGACAATTCAGATCCCGTGAGAAAGATTCCCTTAGCACGAAAGTTGTTTCAGATGCAGTACAGCAGCACCCAGGAAGCGGAGAGATGAGCACACTAGGCAGGAGAGGGCAGACTAATGAACTGGGCCTGATTCTGAAGCGCTTTTTGGCTAGGGCAACTATATAATTCACTGACCAAACTGGGATTGTGCTGAGACTGCAGTATCAGTTAATAAGCACAGGTGGTATACACCGAGACCATCCCGACTGGGCTGGGACATACAGTCACTCTATTACTTGCACATGAGATTAATTATCCGGAGACAGATCTGAGGAAATAACATTGCCAAGAAATCCACAAGCCTTACATATATGCCTTCAACTGTTTGATGCTTAAAAGTGTGCGATTTGTCAACATGGCAAGTATAAAGAGTAAAAAGTCTCCACGGAAGGCATATACCCTCATGGCCACGTAAATGTGTGGTCTTAGAGGAACATAGACAAGGAAAACAGAAAATCCCAAAAGGCTGTTGTACAAAGTGCAAAGAAGCTCCTGTCAGAGGACAAGAATAGTCTAATCAAGGGACAGGAATTCTTAGGTGGGGATTATTCAAAATGCCTCTTGACATCTATTCTATTTTATTTATTATTTCTTTTGTCACTCATTGTTCTTGATTCATTTTTCACATATTGAGAAAATTAAATGCAAATTAATAAGGCCTAATGCCTGGACACTGCATGCAGTGTGGTAGTTGTAAGGAAAAAAAAAACCCAAGTCTTTCTCTAAGATTCCTGAACTACTTCCAGGAGACTATGGTTCTCATTGCACCTTTGCTTAATTATTAACTGGACAAATAAATCATGATTTCCAGGACTTGGGTTCCTTCATTTGTAAGGTAAGTACAAGGATGACTCCTAGTGCAATAATTCAGATTTATTATTCTTGCTATGCTTCAAGAGTGGCAAAAACCCATTACAAAATGCCACTGCCCGGAGAACCCAAAAAAAGCTGCTGCTTACAGCAAAGACAACTCACCACAAGTCTAAGAAACCACGCTTCCAAGAAAAATGCTGGCAAGTGTTCATTTCTTGATTTTTTTCCATATTACTTTGTTCTCATAGAGCACATTAAGGAATAATATATAACAGTGAGGGGGGAAAAACACCTTTCATTTCATTAGGCTATTGAAATTAATCCAAAGAGGAGGAAATTCAGTGAATTTACAATATTTAATTCTTCCGTAATATTTTTAGAATAATATTGGGAATGCTTTAAAAACCCAAATATGGGTCGGAGCGATAGTACAGGGGATAGGGTATTTGCCTGGCATGCGGCTGACCCGAGTTCAATCCCTGGTATCCCATATGGTCCCCCAAGCACCGCCAGGAGTAATTCCTGAGTGCAGAGCCAGGAGTAGCCCCTGGGCATCACTGGGTATGATCCAAAAAAGCAAAATAAATAAATAAATAAAAATAAATAAAAAAATAAAAACCCCAATACAATTTGGAGATGACTGTTCACAGTGTTTGTTTTTTGTTTTTTTTTTTAACAGAAGCCATTAGGAGTCACTGCTGAAGGCCACCAGGGTCACAGGTACCAGTATTGGGAGCCAGATGATGCTAGGGAATGAACTCAGGGCCTAGCATATGCTAAGCACGGGCTCTACCACTTGCGCTATCTCCCCATACCCCTGGAGATTTGTAGTCTACAAACACAATAACATATTTTATTAGTTATATAGTCAGTATTTGTTGAAACCTAAAAATATTTAAATAAATCTGAAAAGCGTGTGCACTGAATTTCAACTTTTAGTGCCTCTATTTTTTTTTGGTTAAAATAGCATTCAGAATTCCATCTTCCTCCATGATAAAAGTTAAGACAAAAAAACAATATTCCATGTGGATGCTTTGTTATTCACAATGACTTAGCTTTGTACATCTATAAAAAGAATAGCAAAATATTTTAAGAGGGAAGGATGCAACTCTTGCCACTTTCAGTCACTATGTGTTAAGACAGAGGGGGAAAATGGAAACATTTTACAATTCCTGCTATCACATACCCAAAATCATCTGTGAGTTTCTAAGTCAGTCACATTTGATTGCCACGGGATCAGATGTTGGAGTACCATAAAAAACTTCATTAACCACACAGGACTTGGAGAAAAGAGTACTCCATTGTTGAGTGAATTAGTGAACCAAAAATAAGGATCCATAAATGAGGGGCAAAATAGTATTTTTACACAGAATCTGTGCACATTTTCGAGACAGCAACTAGAGTTTGCTTTTTCTGTTGTTGTTATTTTAACTTTCTTACTACTGTCTCCACAGTTGTGTTTTTTGTTTTTAGGTTCGAGGTTTTTTTTTTGGCTTTTGTTTTTGGGTGACACCCAGCAACGCTCAAGGTTGACTCCTGACTGTACTCAGGCATCAACTCCAGGTAGGCTTGAAAGACCTTCCTGGGATAGAACCTGGGTTGGTTGCATGCAAGACAAGCACTAGACTATTGCTCCAGCCCTTATCTGTATAGTTTTTGTTTTACCAAGGTTGTTCAGCTACCGCCTGTTTTCAGTTAGACTCACTACCAATTATCTGGCGATTATAACAAATATTCCTATTTGTTTAAAATTATTAGGAAATCAGGTGGCAATCTCAGTCTGTGGGGTTGATCTTTCTAAAGAGCAACTGGGCAGCTAGGTGGCGTTCTTGGGTGTGTTGGGAGTGGGGGAAACTACTATATGGTGTTTCTCTGAGACCACTGAATTTCCAGTATAAAACTTTCTGTGTTCATATTTATGGATTAGAGTTACTGATGTGACCAATTTTTAAATCGAAGAATGAGTTAGAGAATTTGTTTCTGTTTTCCTTTCTTTTGGATGGATATTATAATTAGAAGAAGACAGATTTCAATCATAAAATAGATGTCATGATCTCAATTATTTCCCATAGCATTTGTAGTGGTTTGAATTTACTATGGGTTTTTCCCCCCTCTTTTTTCTAAGTTTGGGTTTGGGTTGGGTTTGGGTTTGTTTTATTGTTTTTTGCTTTCTGTTTTTGTTGTTGTTGTTGTTGTTGTTTTTGGTGAGCTGAATACACATTGCCATCCTCTTTCTTCTAAGTCCTTTGGAGAAAATCTCTTCCTCATTTCATGAGATCAAGTGGGGTTTTCAATCATGGGTCACAGCCCAGGTCATGCCCCTGAACAATAATGCGACAACTAGCTCTTGGCTGACCTATCAGTTTTTCCCATTTCTGGGCCACGCCTTTGGTCAGAGTCAATCTACATCTTCTCTGAGGATCTACATCCAATCAGAAATGGATGTCTGACTGAACAAGTATTCTTTCTGATGGAATTCCTAAATGCCAGAAAACGAGTCTTCCAGTACTACTAACCATTTTATTAGTCGTATTCCTATCTTTAAATAAAGGTAAAATAGGTTCAGGAGGCTCAGAGTATCAAATGGAATAAACTACAACATAACAAAACCAAGACACACTACAATCAAAATATTGAGAACCAAAGTACTGAATGAAAAAAACCTTCAATTTAAAGTCCTCTATCCTGCAAGGCTGTCACTCAGATTTAAGAGAGGAACATAAAAATTCTACAAAAGTTGAAGACATTTTTTGCATCTAAACCAATTCTATCTGGTATACTGAATGCCTCCTACAAAATAAAATTTAAAAAAGAAGACTGAAATTTAGTAACCTAATCTCACTTTAATTTCTTACCAAATCTCACTTTAATTTCCTTGTCTACAAAACTGGATACTAACAATCTCATAATAAAGTCCCAAAACAATGATATCATGCTTCTACCCCTTCAAGTCAGTTTAGATTTACCATAATTCAACAAACACCATCTGTTTATCAGTTAAAATGCTAGATCAAACAAAGAAATACTGTCATCTTTGTCATTGCAAAGGTGTTTCTGGGAAACCTCTGTTATTCAAGTTTTTCTTAGAATATATGTGAAATATAAAGTTTATAATGAAAATGACACAGATGCATTGAATATGGAATACAAACAAAGTGAAGGGAGATTTGGGGGTTGCCCCAATTTCAAATCTGAGGGAGGGATCTTAATGCTGAGAAGCACTGAGCAAGCAGCTTAGTCAAATCACACAGTAAATAAATTGTCAATATTAATCTAGGCATTCTGGGTCTCTAATCCAGGGATATCTATTCTTAAACTTTACTCCAAACTCCACAAATAAACATTCCACATGTTATGCTTAAGTCCTAACCTCTGATTAAGGTGGGCTCTAAAGCAACATGTTCTTATGAAAAAGCAAAACTAGACACAGAGGGAAGACATGAAAAGATGGGCAGATACTGAATTACGCTGCTTCAAACCAAGGAAAACCTAGAGAAATGGCAGGAAGGACAAGGATCCTCTTCTAGAAGCTTCTGAAGGAGGATGGCCCTGTCAGCAACTTGATTTAGACTTCTATCTTCCCTCACAGTGAAAGTGTAAATTTTTCTTGTTTAAAGCTACCCAATTTGTCGAAGTTTGTTATAAGCGCCCCAGGAAGCTAACACACTGTCTCTCGCATATACTGAAATATGCCATTCCTATCAACCTGTTACTTCCAATTTTAACACAGTATAGGTAATGTTAACTTTCCTCTTAATTCTATTTAAAGATAATCAATGCCAGGGTGGGACCACCTTACAGAAACTTACAGCTTTAACACGACCTCGGTGCTCCTCAGGCTCACTGCCTCTGTGTATACAGCACTGTCATTCACCATCCTGTAACCTATGCAAGTTGCACAGAAACCTGGAAATATTTTTGAAAAGCAATTCTGTGAAAGAAGTTTTGCCAAAGGTGACATTACTCATTTGTTCCAAAAACAAACAAAAAACCAAAACAAAACAAAAAACCAAAAATCCTTAAAAAATATAAAGAACTGCACACCTAACTTCGACCATACTCCTGAACCTCTCACTCTTTCAGGTGAGACTGATCTCCTTCCAGGAGACACTGATCTCTCATCTGACATCACTGGACTTTCTCTGGAATGGAGGCATCTGCCCCTCTTTTCTAGCTAGGTCCTGGTAGTCTCCTTGGCCAACCTCTGCCATACTAAAGGGCCCAATACCACATCTCCTGAAGTGTGTGCCAGGGAAAAACTCTATTCATCAAAGTTCATACTGCCTACAGTTACATCTCTGGTCACTGGAAATAAAAAGCTCAACCTCCAGCCTAATCTTCAGAATCTCCTCGTAAAACAATCAGAGGTTCACCCTAAGCACAGCAGGCAAGCAAAGAACATAATGGACATTATCAGAACAGTTCTTAATTTTTTAATTTTTTGTTGAAAATATCAGTTATGAGCCAGAGTGTTAGTAGAGCAGGTCTGGAGCATCCTCGGAAGCCTGTATGGGATACAAGGGATTAAACCCAGGTTGGTTTCTCTACTACACTGATATATGAAATTCACTGAAGCAGTTTGGTATATGACAAAATCTGGGACTTGTAAAAGTAAAATTGACCAGCATAATTTTTTAGTTTGTAGAGCAATGTTATGAATTAATATATCACAAAAACTGAGTCAGAATGGTAAGTACAGTGGGTAGGGTGCTTGCCTTGCATGAGGTAAGCTGGGTTCAATTCCCAGTATTACATATGCCCTGAGTCCAGCCAGGAGTGATTCCTAAGTGTGGAAGCAGGAGCAAGCCCTGAGCATGGCTAGTTATGGCCCCAGACTGAACAAACAAACAAACAAAAAAACATATATATATATATATATGTATATATATATATACATATGTGTGTATTTAAAATCATATGTTAATACTGGGTTGTTTGGGTTTTTTTTAGGTTGTTTGAATTAAAAATATCTCAATATTCTATTGGATTTTGTACATCTACAATGATACTGAAATTCACTAGATGATTATTCTCACAACAAACCTAAAAGCTTACTAAAGCTGGTTTCATACACATGACAGATGAAGAATCAGAAACTGAGAATGCTAAGTAATATGCTCTAGATTGTTCTTGACAGAGGTAAAGCTTGAACTCAAACTCTTTGAGGGGTGACTATTGGGGGAAAAGAAAGATAGCTCTTTCTTGATTTTCTTGAATTTTGTAGAATTCAAGAGTTTAGTTTTATTCATCTATATGTATGTTGTTGTCACCATCTCCACAGTTTAAAAAAATAAAATGAAAAGGTCTCTTATATACGGAATATAAAGAAACACAGTAAGGGAACAACCAATGTTCAAAGGTACTGGAACTGGAGATTCTGTCTACAGAACTGAGCTCACCTGGGAAGAGAGGTGGTTGGGAGAGGCCCTTGGGACTTTGGTGGCGAGAAGTGGGTGCTCCAGTGATGGGTATAGTGTTGGAGTGATATATGTATGAAGAGTACCATTAACACTATTGTAAATCATGGTACCTCAATAAAAATGGTTATGACGACAGACAAAACCAAGTTCTGTGGCTTACTGAATTTTTGACTTCAGAAACATTTTTTAAACTTCACTAATTCCAAATTCCCCCAATTGTATATTGGAATTATAATGATAAATCCATATAAGAAACATGCACAGTGCTGTCATTCAAATCGAGTTCCCTTCTTTTTCCTAGAAGATCCCTCAGTTCTAACCAATGGCCCATTGCCTGGGTAAAACTGGAGACAAAACTCTACCATTAACAGTATTATAAATCACAGTATCTACTCGAATTTATTAGAGAAAAATCAAAATAGTTATAGAAAAGTAATATAAGGTTTGATAAGATACAACAAACATACCTCTTAAGACTAATGAAAAAACATGATAGTTCTCAGAGGGAAGTGGGGGCATTAGAAATGGGTGGGAACCAAGAATAGTAGAGATAAGTAGCAGGAGATTTGCTCCACGGCTTGGAAGCTGGCCTGACATGCTGGAGGAAAAGGAAGCTCAGATAGAGAAAGGAAAACCAAGTAAATTGTGGCTGGAGGGCCCGCTTGGGATGGGAGATGTGTGCATAAGGTAGACTATAGATCAAACACGATGGCCACTCAATACCTCTATTGCAAACCACAACACCAAAAGGAAAGAGAGATCAAAAAAGAATGCCCTGCCATAGAGGCGAGGTGTGGTGGGGGAGATTGGGTGGTGGGGTGGGAGGGATACTGGGATCATCAGCTGTGGAGAATAAGCACTGGTAGAGGGATGGGTACACGAGCATTGTATGACTGAAACAAGCATGAAAGTTTGTAAGTCTTTAACTGTACCTCACAGTGATTCACTAATAAAAAATTATAAAAATTTTAAAAAATGTTAAAAAAAAGAAATGGGTGGGAAGGGTCATTTGAAGGTGGGTACAGTAAGAGGTATGAAGTTGTACTCCCACAATTTTACAGTATCAATAAAATGTTTCTATAAGATGTAATTCAAGGGATATGGATATACTGTTGACAAAATAATTGTCCCAGGCAAAGAAAGCAGAAATAGTTGTCACTGAACGCACTATTACAAAAGAACCCTGATCTTACTGAGTGCTGCCTAATGAATATGGCTCATTGTTTCCAAATATAATATAAGGGAAACACATGAAAGAGGTATGAAATTTTTTCAACTCATGGTATGGTTTGAAATTCCTGAGTGTGTGTATCCCAGCAGCTGTCATTTTTCCACAAGGGTGACACATACTGGGAGTCACCAGCTCGTCAGTGCCACTCGAGAACTTACACTTGAACTCCTTTTAGACTACACCTGACCGTTTAGCTGGGTGAGGGCGGGTTTGGTTTCAACCCTGCAGGGGCCTGAACAGGAGCAGTTTTTGCAGTGACCATAGAAATGGACAGAAGAGAAGCATGTGTTCAGCCTACACACTGCTACTGTTGTCAGGAAGCTTGCACCGCTTTGCTGCCAAAAATTGCCAACAGTCATCAAATTTTCCATGAAAAATTATTAAAATGTATAGCATGATTTAGAATATTTCTTCAAATTTCAACTGCATGCTGGAGGATCACATAGAATCACATGCAAATAACTCTTCCATGTGTGACTTCCGCCCTTGGCACAGTTCTGCTTGTGTTATTGCATATGTGGGTTGTTATTAAACACTTTATGATGATTATATTAAAGGTCATATTGCTCACACATAACTTCATTTACTATTATAAGCTAGATGTGTACATGAGCAGACAATGGTCTTCTTCCATTAAATGCAAACACTTAAATTACTGTTTAAGTTGCCGGGTCGTAAGAGAAAAGTGATCAAATTAATGAGGGTGAAGTTGTATAATCAGTTTATAAAACATATCATGCTGATGTCAAGGCAGACACCAACCTACTCCCACACATTCAAGTACCCTTAAAAATGTTTTATTTAGGCTGAAGAGAAGGGCCACATGGAGGGCGGGATCCACAGCTCCCGGAGAAAAAAAAAAACAGGTTCCAAAAAGAGCCGAGATCACTGGGAAGTCCCAGATGGGGTAGGTACCACATCCCGCCTCCCCCAGATGGAATCCCGGTGACCAGAAGCCTCTACAAGCACTGCTCGAGTATGCGGGAACTTGGACTTTTCCTCAAAACTGCCGGGACTACAGCTCCCAGGTAACCTCTGATTCCGGAAGTCACGCCCACAGCCCGCCCCCCAGTGCCATCTTTACAGCATACAGCTGAAGAGAAGGGCCACATGGAGGGCGGGATCCACAGCTCCCGGAGGAAAAAAAAACAGGTTCCAAAAAGAGCCGAGATCATCGGGAAGTCCCAGATGGGGTAGGTACCGCATCCCACCTCCCCCAGATGGAACCCCTGTGACCAGAAGCCTCTACAAGCACAGCTCGAGTATGTGGGAACTAGGACTTTTCCTCATCAAGTCTGCCGAAGGGGAAAGGGTGTTGTCCCATTCGCCCTCTCTTCTCTGGAAAGAAGGATGGCAGCCGCATGGGAGCCTTGTGGACAGCAGGTATGAGCCGGGGGTGTGGGGGCGACTAAAACCTCATGGGAAGGGGGGCGTTCTGGTCCGTCCTTCACGCCCTACCGAGGTCACCAGTTGCCCCCCACGAGCGGCTCTCCAGCACGGCCACAGCCCCAGAAGCACAAGGACTTAATGCAGAACCCAGCAGCTTGGAGCAGAAAAGTGAAAGGACTATGCGTTAATCCAGGCCATCATGTCTGTCCGGAGGGGAAAGGGTGTTGCTCCCTTCCGCCCTCCTCCCTCTGGAAAGAAAGATGGCGACCGCATGGGAGCCTTGTGGACAGCAGGTATGAGTCAGGGGTGTGGGGGCGACTAAAACCTCATGGGAAGGGGGGGCGTTCCGGTCCGTCCTTCACGCCCTACCGAAGTCACCAGTTGCCCCCCCGCGAGTGGCTCTCCAGCACAGCCACGGCCCCAGAAGCACAAGGACTTAATGCAGAACCCGGCAGCTTGGAGCAGAAACGTGAATGGACTATGCGTTAACCCAGGCCATCATGTCTGTCCGGAGGGGAAAGGGTGTTGCCCCATTCGCCCTCTCTTCTCTGGAAAGAAAGATGGCGGCCGCATGGGAGTCTTGTGGACAGCAGGTATGAGCCGGGGGTGTGGGGGCGACTAAAAGCTCATGGTAAGGGGGGCGTTTCGGTCCGCCCTTCACGCCCTACCGAGGCCACCAGTTGCCCCCCACGAGCGGCTCTCCAGAACGGCCACGACTCCAGAGCACAGAAACCAATTTCTTAATTATCTGACTTTCAGTAGAAATACTTCCAGGGTTAATAAGTAAAATAGCAGAAATCCAAAACCAACATATAATTCTTGAACCCAGCTATAGAAAGCAAATCACTTCACAATGCTTTTTCAGCATGTCTGATTTGGGGGGGGGGGTAAACTCTAAATAATAGTGGTGAATCTTTTATTGAAACAATGAATCTAATAGAGTGTTAACTAGAATTCTTCTGCCTCACAGGGACTGGGAGGGTTGGGGGTGGGGTTTTATTGGGGTTCTTCATGGTAAAAAATAAGTATTGGGAAAGGGAAATGTGTTTGATATTTGCATGACTGAGACCTAAACCTGAAAGCTTTGTAACCTTTCCCACAGTGATTCAATAAATAAATAAATAAATAAATTTAAAAAAATGTTTTATAGCCCAATTATAGCACAGCGGGTAGGGTGTTCGCCTTACAAGCGGCCAACATGGCCGACCCGAGTTCGATTCCTCCGCCCCTCTCGGAGAGCCCGGCAAGCTACCGAGAGTATTCGATATGCCAGACACAGTAACAACAAAGTCTCCAATGGAGACGTTACTGGGCCCGCTCGAGCAAATCGACGATCAACGGGAGGGCCTTTACCTTTACCTTTACCTTTTATTTAATTGCCCACCCCCCACCATTCCAATTCAATCTGTTTCTTATTTCTTTCCCAGGGACATGCAATTGACAAATCATTTATCTTGGCAAACACCAGATTTGATCATGTCACCCACTTCAGAAATGTAAGAAAGGTCCCACTGCTTCAGGGACAAAGATCCAACTCCTCACCAAGGCACTCAGAGCTCTTCTAAATTTGACTTATCCATCTGTCTCAGTGGCTTGCAATCTCTACAGGAACACTAAAATAAAATAAGTAGGGTGGGGACCCAACAATAGGAGCAGTGGGTAAGGCATGTGGCTGAGTTAGGTTTAGTCCTGGCACCCTATATGGTTCCCCCTAGTCTACCAGGAGTGATCCCTAAACTCAGAGCCAGGAGTTACTGAACACAGTTGGGTGTGGTCTCCAAACTAAATAAACATAACAAGATAAACAGCCTTATATCTCATGTTCCAGAAATTGTATTTATTTATTTATTATTTTTTTGGCTTTTTGGGTCACACCTGGTGATGCACAGGGGTTACTCCTGGCTCATGTACTCAGGAATTACTCCTGGCGGTAGCTCAGGGGACCATATGGGATGCTGGGAATCAAACCCGGGTCGGTTGCGTGCAAGGCAAACACCCTACCTGCTGTGCTATCACTCCAGCCCCGAAATTGTATTTATTATTTCTGAGGCACAATTCTTGTGGCTAGAGTGATAGTACAACGTGATAGTACAAGGGCTGTTCTTGCAAGGGGCTGACCCAGGTTCGATCCCCAACATCTCATATGGTCCCCTGAGCCTTTTAGGAATGATTTGGGTGCAGTCAGGAGTAATCGCTGAACACCACTGCCCCCCAAAAAAGATCCAGGCCTCATACTTTTAAAATATCTACGGCTGACTTGATTTACTGCCAGAGTTGAACCACTAGAACAACTACCTCCCACCCACTCCCATTTATTTTGACAAACACGGACTAATAATGATTTTTTTTATCTTTAGTTCTCTTTTCATACTGTTAACTGAACCTGGAACATCACTTTCTCTCAGCTCTTTATTTAAATATCCATCACTTCTCTAAGACTAACTGCAACTGCGCCACTATCAGATACTGACCTACTAACGATTCTAAGATTAATTTATTAATTTTTTGGCAGCTAATTACATTATTTATACTGTTTTTTTTAACCATACCTTGTAATATGGGTTTTCAGAAGGAAAGAAAACTTGTCATAACTTTCTCACTTTCTGGCCCCTAGTATTTATGAAAGTATTAAGCATAAAGTAGATATTTACTCATGAGCTCAAAGCTTATGATGACTGAACAAATTAAATTCTCTGAATTTATGAAGTGTTTTTCTTACAACCTGACAACATAACCTGTCAACCTCCAAGGCTGTTTATGCGCACAGTGATGTGTTTTGCACAGGAAACATCACTGAGCCTATGTAAAAATGATAATTACTTGTCCACAAAAACTGATGTGATGTCAAATGTAGGACTGGTGTTGATAAATCTATTTTTTCCCCCTACAGACCTAAGTATGTTCTATGTTTAAAGTGCTAAGTGCCATAAATTTGTGGAACACCAAAGAGTTAAGTTGTAAAACTTTCCTCCTGTGTTACCAATGACCTACAAGTGATTCAGCATGTGAGAGAACAGCTGAAGCCCTATTTACCATCCTGATCTACTCTGGGGAGGATCAGAAGAGCAACTGTTCCCTTGCCCTCAATTTAGAAGACATGATATTATCAGTAACCTACAGGTAAATGTCTCATATACATATTAAACACAAAACAGCTACGAATATGAGAGTCTTCACCATGTTTATCCACTGGCAGAGTGTTCCAGCTCATATACTCCTGCTCAAAGTTGCCAAGAAATTTACTGTTCTCTTTCTAGGGTCTGGAAGATGTGTGCCTATATCCGAAGCTAGAATTTATTTACAGAATACTTTTATATGCTGACTGTCTGTAAAGTAACTCTGGTACATATGAGTTAGTCTTGAGAGATTGTTGAGAAACTATTATTTATCATACTGTTTTTATAGAAGAAATGAATTCCAAACAACAGAATGAAACAGTTGAACTTTTGTACTCTTCTTTACATTTTACTTAGTAAATTAGGAACTGACTGTATCTTGTTAATTACACAACGGTCAATATTTTCTTAGAAGATGGAAATCTGGAAATCTGCTAGGAACGCAAAACAGGAATGAAGAATTGTTATACATACAGTTTCTGTGTGCCTCTTGTAGGATAACGCTGTTTTTGTTGTTCCTGCATAGCCTCAGGTAGTTTAGGTTTATTGGGTTGCTCCCATCACAGTACTCCCATTCCTCTGTGTTTATTTGTAACTTCTTTCTTTGTGCTCTGTTGACTTGTAAATATTAGTTTTCTCTTCTCCCTAAGTCCTTTGCATATTTTATTCAGAATAATGTCCTTTTTGTATAAATACAAGATGACAGTATATGCTATGCTTTTGTAATGTGACTCTCAGTGATATTTTCCTCCTGGGCATCTGTTCTCTCAACCTAAGCCTGAGCTGCCCTTACTTCTTAGCACTCCCCAAAATCAGGGTCCTGATGCAGGGTCCTGATGAGGGACTGGATGGAACCAGGGCAAGCGGTAAGCTATGTGCTACCCTGGCATTGACATGAGCCTGGCCAAAGTACCATAATGCTTAACTGTAAGTTAAGAGCTTGGTCATGGACAAATGCTGCCATGATCTAAAAAGTAATAGCTAGACTCAGACCCTGATAGAGTTAGGAATGATTCATCTGGCCTGAGAGCTGTAGTCTGAGTCTGTAGCAAGATGTTCCAAGGAGAGCTGCCCTACAAGCCTCTGTGTATGTCTTACTGTGTCCATACTAATATTAAGATGTTGATAGAGGGACAGACATAGAAAGTTTGCATTCATCTGGGGAACATAACATAACAAAATAGGAGACTTACACCTAAGAATAGCCGAGATAAGTACCAGGAGGTTTACTTCATGGCTTGGAGGCTAGCCACACATGTTAGGGGAAAAGGCAGCTCAGATAGAGAGGGGAGCACCAAGTAAAGGGTGTTGGGAGGATCCTCCCAGGATGAGAGATACATGCTGAAAGTAGACTATAGACAAAACATGATTGCCACTCAATGCCTCTTTTCCAAACCACAGCACCCTAAAGGAGAAAGAGAACAAAAGGGAATGCTCTGCCACAGAGGCAGGGTGGGATGGGGGGATGGGGAATGGGAGGGATAGTGGGATCAGTGGTGGTAGAGAATGGGCACTGGTGGAGGGATGGGTGTTGGATCATTGTATAACTGAAACCCAAGCACAAAAATTTGTAAGTCTACAACTGTACCTCATGGTGTTTCACTAATAAAAATTTTTTTAAAAAAAAGCCACTGTAGGAAACAAATAAAATCAGATAAATAGATAATTGGGAGGGAAAAAAGATGTTGATAGAGTTATTAGACTGAGGAAAGGAGAAAAACACCTTAAGAGGTATTTTGCCTGAGGCAATCAGGAAGAGCTTTGGAATACCTCTTAGGTGGTGTTCCCTTTGAACTTGGTGGGCCCTTAGGAAGGGCTTTCTTATGTTGATCTGGCTACCAGACTGGGTGCTGCGGAGTTGGGGAGGCAAGAGAGCTGGGGAGAGAGTGCGAGAGCACAGGGCAGCATGATGGAGTGCAGAGAGACTAGGGAGGAGAACCAAGAGAGAAGGATGTAGAAGAATACAGGAGCAGACTCGTAGAGAGAGTGCCCAGGCTGCAAGATGGAGTGTGGAGAGATGAGCGGGAGAGACAGGAGACACAAATGAGGGGAGTGTGAGACTAAAATGGGAGGCTCAGAGAGACTGGGGCAGGCTCCTGGGGAGAATGGAATAAAAGGCAACCGATTAACCAACCAGCTTGGCCCTCTTTGTCCACCCTCTGCCCTATGACCCAGGCCATTCTGGCTGGGGGAGTGGCCCAGGCCCACCAAGCAGCTAGGGGAAGAGCTGTCACCCCACCACCCCTTGAGAGTTTATATACCTCTCAATGAAAAAATGGGTTAGGGAGGGAGGAATGATGGGAGAAAAAGCCAGACACATTCTTTTTGTTTCATTTTCTTTTTAGTTTTGGGGTCACACCTGGCTGTGCAAGGGTTTACTCCTGGCTTTGTACTCAGGGATGACTCCTGATAGGCTCTGAAGACCATACATGATGCCAGGGAAAGAACCTGGGTTTGCTAATACAAGGCAAATGACTCACCCACTGTACTATTACACTGGCCCTAACCAAGCACATCATTAATTTATTGAACAAGTATTTACTAAGCATTATTAAAGGCTATGCCAATATCTGTGAAAGCCAAAAATAAGTCAGACAATATCTTTTTACTATAGATTGTCTTCATGGCATAGGATTAGAGATAAGATAGCCATAATCACAAATAATAAACTTGCATGGTAAAATGTGTTATAATAATGGCAATAATGAAATAGTCTTATGGGAACTATCAAGAGGGATAAGGAAATCTTGGCAGAGCTAGTACTTGGGCTAAAACCTGGGGTACTGCCATAGGATTTCAACAGACAAAAAAGAAAGAAAGAAAGAAAGAAAGAAAGAAAGAAAGAAAGAAAGAAAGAAAGAAAGCGAGCAGGAGGCAACAGAGAAAAACATCAAGAAAAGCAGTAAAAGTTAAGATACAAAACAATGAAGGACAATAACAATAAAGGCTTAAAGCACATAAAAGAGTTCAGCTGACCAAAGTAGGGGATATTTTTAGGGGTTGAGTAGAAGGCTTTGTATGTGAGGCAAAGAAGTACAGATTCACAAAGCAGTGAAAAGAATTACTAGAGGGTTTAAAAATTGTTAGAGTAATTCAACTGGTAGATTTTTCTGGCATAAAATATCAGATGGAAGAAGAGAATAAAGAGGTTGGTGAAGATGATATTTAAAACTAAGAATAGTTTTGAATAAATAATTATGGTTCAAGTGCTAGTTAATTACTGAATATCTCTCTTTAACAATAAGGATCATATAAATCATTAGAATGGTTATGAAAATATTCAAAACAAAAAAATTAAGTATTTGCTACAATGGAAAAATTCTGAAAGCATTCTTTGGCACATAGTGAGAATTTGATGACCATACTTGATATAATGAAAGGATAACTTTGTAGACTACTTTCAGTTTTCAAATTACTTTCAGCTTTCAAATATCATGATTTTTAGCATTGTTTTTATTAAGAACATGAATTTAATAATAAATCACCTTTCCACTGTTTTCCAATAATAGTGATGATTTAAGACATTCTAAGAAACCCGAGAGCACAGATACTATCAAAGCTAAAGGACTTAATTCTTTATATTTTAAACCAATCTCTACTGGAACCAAGATGGGTAATAGCCGACTTACCTGAAGTAAACTGACTTCAGCAATTTCTTCTAAACTTCAAATTTTCAATATTGGACAGTCCATGGCATTCATTTTTATCTGAAAACCAACATAATGGGAGCAATGAAACAGAAAAATTGGTAAGTAGCTTTTGAAGACAGATGATTACACCTCAAAAACCATAGTATAGAAAACCCTATAAAATTTATATTATTTATACTACATAGAAAAACCTTTATTTTAAATCTATGTGTTTATACCTGAAGAGAATTTAATATAGGTTCTACAAAGTTAGTACTTTCCTTATTGAGTAAGGTCCAGACTCAGCAGTCCTCCAAGCCTAATGATTCAGTACTCAACCAGGAAGTGCTGGGGAACACCAGGACACTACATTGATATGCAGTGAGAAGATGGTATCAGATGCCATGAGTCAAACTCAGAACTTTGCACAAGGTAAGCATATGCTCTATAAATTAACTGTCTGGACTTGCCTTTTCACCTAGTCTGAAGATCTCTGCCTTTATAGAGTGAATTTGCTTCATTTACACTTAATGTTATTACTTATTTTATTTTATTTTATTTGTTTTGGCTTTTTGGGTAACACCTGGCGATGCACAGGGATTACTCCTGGCTCTGCACTCAGGAATTACCCCTGGCAGTGCTCAGGGGACCATATGGGATGCTGGAAATCGAACCCAGGTTGGTTGTGTGCAAGGCAAACGCCCTACCTGCTGTGCTACTGCTCTAGCCCCAATGTTATTATTTAAATAGTTGAATTTGAATTAGTCATCATTGTATTTTATGTCTATCCAAATCTGCTACTTGTTGGCTTTTCCTTTTCTGTCTCATCTTATCTGGAACTAAATAGTGTTTGGTCTTTACTTCTAACTCATGGATTACTTATCAGACATGTACCTTGTTTCTTTTGTAGATTTACGAGGTTGTTCTACTGTTTCAATTATACAATTATACAATGGCCAACACAGCTGACCCAAGTTCGATTCCTCCGCCCCTCTCAGAGAGCCTGGATAGCTACCAAGAGTATCTCGCTTACACGGCAAAGCCTGGCAAGCTACCCGTGACGTATTCGATATGCCAAATGCAGTAACAATTTCACAATGTTACTGGGCCAGCTTGAGCAAAATTGATGAACAACGGGAGGATAGTGACAGTGACAGTGACAACTCTAACTTATGATGCAAATTTATCATACCACTTCACTTGTAAGAGTTTTATAATAGAATAAACCTATTTCCATAAGAATAATCTTGTCTTTTTACTATTGTCATCATGGCTTACCTATGGTAAGATGGAGAAGTCAGGTGTTGGCCAGGTGTAAGCACACCTGTTAACAGTCCCAGCTAAGATCATCTCCAAAAGATCCTTCTCATAGTACCAGAAATGTGAGAAAATCAATCCATACTACAGCTGAATGCCACGAAGTGACCTCAACTGAAGTTGAATGAAGAATAACTACTAGCCAAGTTGGACCTTCTCACTGACACACCAAAGTAAAATATTGTAGCACTGTCATCCTATTGTTTATCAATTTGCTCAAGTGGGCACCAGCAACATCTCCATTGTGAGACTTGTTACTGTTTTTGGTATATCGATTACATCACAGGGAGCTTGCCAGGCTTTGCCGTGCAGGCAGGATGCTCTCGGTAGCTTGCCAGGCTCTCTGAGAGGGACGGAGGAATAGAACCCAGGTCGGCAGCATGCAAGGCAAATACCCTACCCACTGTGCTATCACTCCAGCCCAAAATATTTATTTTTATTAGTTAGACACTATGAAGTGCAATTGTAGACTTACAAACTTTCGTGTTTGTTTCAATTACACAATGATCAAGCACCCATCCCACCACCAGTGCCCATTCTCCACCAATAAACCCAGTTGCCCTCCCACCCACCTCAATCACCCCCACCCCACCCCACCTCTATGACAGGGTATTCCCTTTTGCTTCTCTCTTTCTTTTACGGTGTTGTTGTTTGCAATAGAGGTATTGAGTGGCCATCAAGTTTGGTCTATAGTCTATTTCCAACACATGTATCACATCCCGAGCGAGTCCTCCAAACACCCTTTACTTGGTGTTCCCTTCTCTATCTGAGCTACGTTTTCCCCCAGCATGTGCTGCCAGCTTCCAAGCCGTGAAGCAGACCTCCTGGTACTAATCTCAACTATTCTTGGGTGTTCATCTCCCATTCTGTTACTTTATATTCTATGTCTGTCCCTCTATTTCTGACTCATTTCACTCAGCATGATATTTTTCATGTAGAAACACTTGTTTGCAAATTTAATGACTTCATCCTTTCTAACTGCTGCATAGTATTCCATTCTGTAGATGTACCAAAGTTTTTTTAACCAGTCATCTGTTCTCGTGCGCTCGGGGTTTTTTTTTTTTTTCCAGATTTTGGCTAATGTGAGCAGTGTAGCAATGAACATACAAGTGCAGATATCATTTCGACTAAACTTTTTGCCTCTCTGAGATATATTCCCAGGAGTGGTATTGCTGGGTCTAATGGGAGCTATATTTCTAAGTTTTGGGAAATTGTCCACACTGTTTTCCAAAAGGGCTGAACCAGTCGGTATTCCCACCAGCAGTGAAGGAGGGTCCCTTTCTCGCCACATCCGTGCCAACACCGGTTGCTTTTGTTCTTTTGGATGTGGACCAGTCTCTGTGATGTGAGATGATATCTCACTGCTGTTTTGATCTGCATCTCCTGATGATTAGTGATGTAGAGAATTTTCTCATGTGCCTTTTAGCCATTCAAATTTCTTCTTTGAGAAAGTTCCTGTTCATTTTATCACCCCATTTTTTGATGCAGTTGGATGTTTTCTTCTGTGAAGTTCAACCAGTGCTTTGTATATCCTTAGTATCATCCCCTTATCAGATGGGTATTGGGTGAATATCCTTTCCCATTCAGTAGATTGTCTCTGTATTTTGGTCACTGTATCTTCTGTGGTACAGAAGCTTCTTAGTTTAATATTTATCTCTGTTTCCACTTGGTTAGTTAGTGGTGTGTCATCTTTGAAAATATCATTAGCCTCAATATTGAGGAGGGTTTTGTTGACCTTGTCTTCAAAGTACTTTACGGATTCTGGTCTGATGTTGAGGTCTTCAATCCATTTTGATCTGATTTTTGTGAATGGTGTTAGGTTGAGGTCTAAGCCCATTCTTTTGCATGTGGTTGCCCAGTTATGCCAGTACCATTTGTTAAAGAGGCTTTCCTTGTTCCACTTCACATTTCTTGCTCCCTTATCAAAAACTGGATGTTCATACATTTGGGGTTGTGGGTAGGGATATTCCACTCTGTTCCATTGATCTGTGCCTCTGCCTTTGTTCCAGTACCATGCTGTTTTGTTACTGCTTTGTAGCAGAGGTTGAGGTTGGGGAAGGTGATGCCTCCCATCATCTTTTTCCCAAAAATTGCCTCAGCTATTCATGAGTGTTTGTTGTTTCAAATGAATTTCAGGAGTGCTCGATCCAATTCTTGGAAGAATTTCATGGGTATCCTTATAGGGATCAAACTAAATGTGTATAGTGACTTGGGGAGTATTGCCATTTTGACAATGTTAATTCCTCCTATCCATGAGCAGGAGATATGTTTCCATTTCCTCATGTCCTCTTTTATTTCATGAAGTAGCGTTTTGTAGTTTTCTTTGTAGAGGTCCTTTAACTCCTTAGGCTGATTCCGAGGTACTTGATTTTCTGGGGCACGATTGTGAACGGAATTGCTTTTTTCATGTCACTTTCCTCTGTCTCATAGGAAGGCCATGCTTTTTCAAGTGTTGATTTTATAGCCTGCAACTTTACTGTACAAGTCTATTGTTTTTAGGAGTTTCTTGGTAGAGGCTTTATGATTCTCTAGATATAGTATCATATCATTTGCAAATAGTGAGAGCTTGATTTCTTCCTTTCCTATCTGGATGCCCTTAACATCTTTTACTTGCCTAACTGCTATTGCAAGCACTTCCAGTACTATATTGAACAGAAGTGGGCATCCTTTTCTTGTCCCTGATCTTAGAGGGAAGGTCCTTAGTTTTTCCCTATTGAGGATAATGCTTGCCAAAGGTTTGTCATAGATGGCTTTGACTATCTTGAGGAAAGTTCCTTCTAAGCCCATTTTGGTAAGAGTTTTTATCATAAACATGTGTTGGATCTTATCAAATTCTTTCTCTGCAACTATTGATATATTCATGTTTTTTATCTTTACTTTTGTTAATATGATGGACTACGTTAATTGATTTCCAAATGTTAAACCATCCTTGCATCCCTGCGATGAATCCCACGTGGTCGTGGTATATGATATTTTTGATGATCTGTTGGATTCTATTTGCTAATATTTCATTGAAGATCTTCGCATCTGTATTCATGAGATATATTGGCCTATAATTTTCTTTGGTAGTGGTGTCTTTGTTTGCTTTTGGTATTAGGGAGATATGTGGCTCATCGAAACTGTTTGGGAAAGTTCCTGTTTTTCAATTTCCTGGAAAAGCTTAAGGAGAACTGGCAACAGGTTCTCTTTAAATGTTTGGAAGAATTCACTAGTGATTCCACCTGGGCCCGGGCTTTTGTTTTTGGGAAGACTTTTGATTACAGTTTCAATTTCCTTGATATGAATGGGTCTATTCAGGTATTCCAAGTCTTCTTAGCTCAGTCTTGGGAAGATTGTAGAAATCTAGGAATTTATCCATTTCTTCGAGGTTCTATTGTTTTGTGGCATATAGACTTTCAAAGTAGTCTCTGATGATCTTTTGAATTTCATTAGTTTCTGTTGTGATGTCCCCGTTTTCATTTCTGATTTGGTTATTAGGGTTTTTTCTCTCTCTTTCTTTGTGAGTCTTGCTAGCAGTTTATCAATCTTGTTTATTTTCTCAAAAAACCAGCTCTTGGTTTCACTGACCTTTTGGATTGTTTTTGGGTTTTCATGACATTAATTTCTGCTCTGTCACTGTCACTGTCCTCCCATTGTTATTGATTTTCTCAAGTGGGCCTAGTAATGTCTCCATCGTGAGACTTTGTTGTCACTGTGTTTGGCATATCGAATATGTCATGGGTAGCTTGAGAGGCTTTGCCATGAGGGTGAGATACTCCAGTCGCTTGCCGGGATCTCTGAGAAGGGCAGAGGAAGCAAACTCGGTTCAGCCATGTTGGCTGTGTGCAAGGCAAACGCCCTACCTGCTGTGCTATCGTGCCAGCCCTAATTTCTGCTCTAAGTTTTATTATTTCTTTCCTTCGGCTGGGTTTAGATTCCTTCTGTTGTTCTTTTTTATAAGATCTTGACTTGTGAAGTCAAGTTCTCTATGTAGGCCCTTTATTTCTTCCTGAGGAATGCCTAAAAGACTATAAATTTCGCTCTTAACACAGCTTTAGCTGAGTCCCAGAGGTTCTGGTAGTTTGTGTCTTCATTTTCATTTGTTTCTAGGTATCTTTTGATTTCTTCCCTGACTTCCTTCCTCACCCACTCATTGTTCAACATTGAGTTGCTTAATTTCCAGGTGTTTGATTTGGTTCTCCGTGTCTGTATGTAATTCACTTCTACCTTCAGCGCATTGTGTTCTGAAAAGATGGTTGATACAATTTCTATCTTTCTGATTCTATTGAGGTATGTTTTGTGACCTAGCACGTGGTCTATTTTGTTAAATGTTCTGTGTGCACTGGAAAAGAATGTGTATTCTTTTTTGGGGGGGTGTAAAGCCCTGTGTAAGTCTGTTAGCCCTCTCTCTTCTAATTCTTTCTTCAAAGCCAGTGTTTCCTTGCTGAGTTTTGTTCTTGTTGATCTATCCAGAGGTGATAATGCGGTGCTGAAGTCTCTGACTACTATTATATTGCTAGCAATGTCCTCCTTAAAATCTTTTAGCAGTTGTTTTAAGTATTTAGCTGGGTTCTCATTAGGTGTGTACACATTTAAGAGAGTGATTTCTTTCTGTTATATGTATCCCTTGATAAATATAAAATGGCCTTAGCTCTCCCCTCTAATCTTTTTCAACCTGAAAGCTATCTTGTCAGATACTAGTATGGCCACCTCAGCCTCTTTGAGGGAGCTGTTTGCTTGCAGGATTGTTTTTCATCTTTGAGTCTGCGTTTGCTCTGACTGTTCAGATGAGTTTCTTGTAGGCAGTAGAATGTTGGTTTCAGTTTCTGGATCTATTTTGCCACTCTGTGCCTCTTGATTGCTGCACTTAGACCATTGACATTGAGAGATTATTGTCATGGGGTTTTGTGCCATCTTTCTGTATTGGTTTGTTGTGCTTATGGGTGTTTTCCTTCTTGAATTACAGGAGTCCTTTTAGTCCTTCCTTTAGGTTTGGTTTTGAGTCTATGAAGTTCCTGAGCTGTTGTTTATCTATAAAATGGTATATCGTGCAATCGAGTTTGAGTGAGAGTTTAGCTGGATAAAGTATTCTTGGTCAGGTGTTCACTTCATTGATTTTGTTCACTATATCCCACCATTGTCTTCAGGCTTGGAGGGTTTCCTCTGATAGGTCTGCTGTAAATCTAAGAGGTGCTCTTTTGTATGTGATTTCCTTCTTTGACCTTACTGCTTGCAGTATTGTGTCTCTGTCCACAGCATCCATCATTCTGACTATGATATGCCTTGGAGTGTTTTTATTAGGGTCTCTTTTAGCTGGCACCCTTCTGGCTCCTTGGATCTGGATGTCTACATTCTTTAACTCTGGGAACTTTTCAGCAATGATTTCTTCCACTGTGGCTTTTTCATGAGGTTGTCTCTCTGTCCTTCTGGTACTCCGATGATTCTAATGTTGTTCCTCTTGGGGTCATCCTCCAGTTCTCTAGTTCACCCGAGAGCTATTTTTAGGTCTTTTCCCATTGTTTGTTGTTGCCTGTACGATTTCTGTTGTTCATCTCAAGATCACTAATTCTGTCTTCAGCTGTAGTCATTCATTCTACTGCTGATGGCACCCAATGAGTTTTTAATTTCATCTACCAAATCCTTGATTTGGGAAACTTCTTTTTTTAGCTTTCTTATTTCTGCTCTCATTTCTTCCTATATTTTCTCGACTATGCATTCCACTGTTTCTTTCATTTCTTTCTTTAATTTTCTGGATGTCTTGTCATTGATTCTTTGAGTAGTTCCTTGAACATCCTCAGCATTTCATCTCAGAATTCTTTATCAGAGAGATTGTATTTGTGGGCAACCCCTTTTAGGGTTCGGGACTCTTTTCTTCGTCCTCTCCTCGTAGTGGAGATTTGCACTGTATCTTCACGCTGTTGTGGCTGTCTAGAGGTAAGACCTTGAAGTTCACTAGCACTGTTCCCTCTTATTGTGGGAAAGGATTCTGAGTAAGGTTGGTTGATAGTGGTCACCCTTCTTCCTCTTCTAGAATCTGTCCTTTCTCTCAGACATTAATCTGTGGCTTATGATAGGCATCTAGTAAAGCACTGGAGGAGGTGCTCTTTTATATTGGGCTTTGTACAGCTTCTTGCATACTGGTCTTTTGTTGGAATTGGAGTAAGCCAGTGGATTACTGTCGTATTGTGTTTGCGGCGACCAGGACTTTTCCCACAGAATTAGATTATAAAGGTTGGGATGTGAGTCGAGAGGATTGGGAGTGGGAAATAAAACTGTGGCTGTGTGAGCAGCTTCTCCCCTCAGAGAAGGCCACACCCACTTTCAAGGAGGCCATGCATCCAGCCAGTCCTGATGCTAGTCCATAGACCTGGGCCTGTGCAGAGGAAAGGGTGGGGGCCTGGTGGGCGCATGTGGCAGAACTCCGGAGAGTGCTCTCAGGTGGTTGTCCAGCCCAAAATATTTTTCATTTTATTTTTATTATATTATTTCAAATTATTTATTTCAAAATAAAATGATTTTATTTCAACGTTTAAATTTTCAAGATTTAAACTTTTCAGGTAATTTATTTCAGTCCTAGATAATCATAATAGATTACAGTACACAGGAGTAGGGTTCTGTAATAAAAATCTTGAAATATGTGTCCTTCCTTTTGGGGTGAAGTGGTGAGTAGAGTTGGAAGGACCCTGAAAAGTCTTAAAAATGCCTGATAGATATTAATACAAAGATTAATGAAGAATGGACAAATGACAATATGTCTTACATAGTGGGAGAATGCGTGCAAAACTGTTCCTTGCATAACAGAGAAAAGAAAAATATAACCAATAAAGTTATGTCTGCTAAGGGGACTTAAAAGTCTGATCTATGGTTGAAAGACTTGGCTTATGTTTTGTAGCCCTGTTTGATAAGGTATGCATATAGAAAGACAATCTATCAAAATAATTTTTTCACTTTCAAGAAGAATCTGGAAGAAAAAAATAAAAGGATCCAGGATTGGTTTCATATCTGAATGAGTTTCTCATCTCCATCCTTTCTAGATAAAAAGGTAAGAAATAGCTTCAGAGTAAATGTACAGTATAGGGCTCTACCAGTAAAGCATGACTTTAGTTTAGAGCAAAAATCTCTAGAGTAGCTGTTAAAAGCTGTTGATATTGCAAAAAATAATTTTAATTGTGTCCATACACTCTGTCTGTCTGTCTCTGTCTCTGTCTGTCTGTCTGTCTCTCTCTCTCTTACACACACACACACACACACACACACACACACACACTACTCCGTGGCTTCTTAAGGTCATTGGAAATACTAAAGATATACCTTCTTTTAAAGTCAAAGGGTTCTAAGAATCTTAAAGAGTGTTGTTTTATTAATACTTAACTGATAGACATAAGTAAAGGGAAAAAAGCCATCTCAGAACAAATATGGGTTTCTATCTAATGGAGTGAATTATAATTTGATACAAAAGAATCTCAGAGATTTTAAAGGGATTATGTTAGATTATACTAAAATGGAGATGAAACAATTAAAAAGGTTTTTTGAACTTTAGGCTTCTATAAGCAGGAAGCAAAGCTGGAAAAGGCTATGCAGTTGTAAATAGAAACTAGAAATAGGATGAATCAGAACTGACTGGATGTAGCTAAGAGCCAGGAATAATCAGTTTCAGGGGCAGGAAAACCCTGAAAAAGGAACTCACGCCAGTATTTCAAAATTACCATGGGCCAATGAAAGTTACATGCTTCCTGTCTGCCCATTTTTTGAATGAAAGTGTTGATTATCCACCTAACTCTTTGTTATATGTTAAGTAGAACTTCTTAGAACAACATGAGGACTTTCCTTGCACAGCTGGGCCTGTTCCGAAGTGACAAGATCCTGAATCTTAAGCTTGACACTGAAGTCACTGTAGGAGAATTTTGGGATTCTTGGAAGATAATGTATATTTTGGAGAGATAAAAGAACTATAAATTATTTTGGCCAGAGGGTTGTCTGTGGCAAATAAAAGATTGGCCCCAAATTCTTACACTTATCTGTATCCTCTCTCATAAAAACTGGAATGGTTCTGTAGGGCTTTGAGCAATAGAATATAGTAGGAGAGACACAGGGGAGTTTCCAGTGAGAGACCTTAATATATAGGCACCTCCAACTTCTAACTCTAAGAAAATTCTCTCTGAGAGCCACAAGCCACCATATTAGATGTTTGACTATCCTGAGAATACAATAACTAAAATGGTTAAATGAATTCAATCTCCTACTCCTGCCCAAGCCCTGAATATCTTCATTAAAGTATCCAAATCCTCCTGAGAAATCCACCCATCACTTTTGTATTATAAAACAATCTCAGTCAATGTGACATGATGTGGAGACCTGCTTTTATTCCCAGCCCGCATCATAAGCTATATAAACGTTACTTTATTTTATTTGGGGGTTACACATGATGGTGCTCAGGGCTTAACCCTGACTTATGCTCAGGGATCATTCCTGGAAAGCTTGGGATACCATATAGGGTATCAGAGATTAAACCCAGGTTGCCCACGTGCAAGGCAAGCACCCTATCTATGGCATTATTGCTTAGGCCCCTATAAATGTTGTTTTATGTCACTAAGTGTTCCCTTGAGGGTTAGAAAGCTGGTTTTGTAAACCAGTAAGTGTTGGGGCAACTTGTTACATAACATCATTCAAACAATTGTTTTAATAATTTAAAAAAATTTAAGCTATTGAGGGAACCACAATGTTTCTACAATTTCTACAATTTTTACAATTCAAATGGATATAGAATCTTAAACTAGATGTTATTGATAATCTGTGAAGTTAATTATATAATGAAATTATCTTTTCAAAATAAATTTTATCTGAAATACAGAATTTTCAAAACAAAAATAATTCAATTAACTTTTGAAAATAAACCATTTTTTTCTCACTAAAAATTGTTCATGTATAATTAAGCCAAATGATTAATGCTTAGATTGTCTTTTACTTCATTTAACAGACTTTTTCAGGACTGAAGACCAGTATTATGAATATAAAATGAAGACAATTTATGGTAGTCTAAAGCAGCTATTTTCAAATAAAATGTAAAGGAAAACTGGTTAGATAATGAGAAACTGCTAACTACAGAGAAGGCAATAGGTGTAGGTGTTACTGCATGATTGAACACGTCCTATAGAGTGTGAGTGGATGCATGTGCTCACTCATGTTTATTAAAATGGAGGTATGCCTGATGCTAGTATGTATACTGCAGAATATTTAATAACAGCTAAATTGGCTAAAACCTGGAAACAAATATATAAAAATATAAAATGCTAAGATAAACTATATAGTAATAAATGTTAATATAAAAATTCAAAGAAGGTAGAAGAAAAAAGAAAAAAACTTCAATGTTTTCGCTATATTACAGATATAAGACATGTGAAGTGAACTGGTAGAAATGTTTTAAAACAAGTATGTGTCTCTTTCAAAATTTATAATTAAAAGTCAATTCTAGTCAATGACTAAGGCAAAGTTCTCCTCTCATCAAAAGAATGAGCCAGCTCTCTGGATTAACAGTCAAAATTATTTCTGAATCATAACCCATAAGCACTATTTCTTCAGGCTGCCTGTATTCATAGATGGTAGGTAGTATATTCAAATACTTCCCCTAAGCAAACTCATAAGTTTCCCAAAGAGGAAGCTTATCCTGCTCCAAATTTAGGTGAATATTTAAGCAAATGGTCCAGACCTGATCTATATCTGAGAGTAATTACACTCCAGATATTTTCTGGGGAGTAAAATGCTGACATTACTGTTACTCAGTTTTGTTTTCTTTGTTTTTTAAAAAGAGTACAGGTAAAAATATATTTGCAGTTCTGGCTCATGGCTATTTAGTTCAGTCATTCATTATATATCTGGATTAAAATAAATCAACAAAGAGCATCATTCTTGGCTTTGGGTTTTTACTTTTTTAAGAAAAGTGCCTTTGATGTTGCTCCACTAGGATGTATTAAAGGAAGATCTCAGAAACAGGTCTGCAGAAAAATAAAGTCTTAATTATTATTTACAGCAATGCCACTGAGTACAAAGTCCAATATGCTGATACTATATTTTTCTTTGAATTGTAATTATTAAAGTTTCTACTAAAATGCTGATTAATTTTGCTTCTGTGAACTCTGGAAAATATCTCATTTTATAAACTATTTAATTAGAGAGTTTTGAGCAAAACTTATGAATCACAACACGCAAACAAAGGTGTTTCCAAGAGATGTATCAAGTAACCCATCCTTAGTCTATTTGGACTATTTTTACTAACCATTTTATGAAGTACTACAGTAGAATTTTATATGTCATAAAACACATTTGTTGCAATTATACAATATGTTTTAGTCAATTTGCAGAGGTATGAAAGCATTGCTCCAATCCAACTTTAGAACATTTCTATTACCCCTCCTCACCTAAAGATTCCTTCCTTTGGCAAGCAATCAAACTTCAATTCCACCCTTAAACTTCTAATTTGTTTTATCTACACGTGCAAAACAAACAATTTAATATGTGGTCTTTTGAACCTGGCTTCTTTCTCTTAGCATAATATTTTCGAGGTTCATCTATGCTAAAGCATATGCCAGCATTTTCCTTCCACTATCCCCACCCCCCAGCACAACCCCCTTCCCCATTACTAAAGAGATTGTATTTCAATGTATGGCATACTACATGGTTTCCCCATGTATGAACAATGATTATGGGGAGATACATTTTCACTTCTCGTGTATACTTGAGAAGGGGTATTTCTGGGTGATATGGTGGGATGCAACCATAACATTTGATGGTTGGGCCATACCGTCCAATTATTTAAATGCTGCTGGAAGGGGGAGTTATAAGATTTACATTTAAATTTGTGAATGCTGAGTAAGGTGGATTACACCCTGGAGCATGAAGGACCTTCAGATTTCATCAGCAATATCCATGTTTCCTGATATTTTAGCACAGGGTTTTGGATTCAATCCACAACTCTTTCCAGAGCCCCCAGCCTACACTCTCCCTTATCAGACACTGGGGCTTACTAAGTCTTCCCCACCAGACAAGCCAATTCCTTAAGATAAATCTATATACAAGCATCCCCTTGGTTGTTTCTAGAAAACCTAACTAATATATATGGTAAGTAGGTTCAATTTTTTAAGAAATGGTCAAACTGTTTTCCAAAGTGGATATACCATTTACAGTCCCATGAACATCTCCTGTTTCTCCATATCCTACACTGTTACATATAGTTTGACTTTATCAAGTAGGTATGGCCAAGTGTAACTATGATTTTTAAGGTGCATTCTCCTATTAACTAATTGTGTTGTGTTGAGCACATTCTTATGTGCTTGTTAGTAAAGTGCATGTCTTTTTTTTTTTTTTTTGAGTCACCACAGTTTCTGGATCTTGACCATCAATGGCTAAGATTCAGAGACTATAAATCCAAGCTCCTGGAAGCGCGTGGCCACCTCTTACTGTATAGTTCTTGCTCTCGGAGAACCTGGTAGGCTACCGAGAGTATCCTGCCTACATGGCAGAGTCTGGCTTATTCAATATGCTAAAACCCAGTAACAATGATGGGTCTCATTCTCCTGACCCTGAAAGAGCCTCCAATGTGGCACTTGCTAAAATCTCAAGGCTAGGACGAATGGAGACATTACGGGTGCCTGCTCGAGGAAATCGATGAACAACAGGACGACAGTGATACAGTGTGATACAGTGAGTCGCCATACTTTGCATATTTTAATCACATTTGTGAATTCATAATGTTAATCCAGTAACTGAATGGTAAATAATTTCATTTATACATGTTTTTATGATGAAAATTAGTATAGTGGGCCGGAGCAATAGTATAGCAGGTAGGGCTTTTATTTTGTACTTAGACAACCCAGGTTGTTATTATTTTTGTTTTTCCCATAATTACAAAGTTGTTCATGATTGGGTCAGTCATACAACATTCCAACACCTGTCCCTACCATTATACCTTTCCCACCACCTGTGGCCCCAATTTCCCCCTCCCACCTCTCTCCCCTGTCTGCCTCTATGGCTGGCACCTTTCCTCCCTCCCTCCCTCCCTCCCACCCACCCACCCTCTCTTCCTCTCCCTCTACCTCTCTTTCTCTCCCTCTTCCCGTTGTCCCCTTCCCCATCCCCCCTCTCTTAATGAAATGTTTTTTCAGTTCTTTTGATCATTAAAAAAACTAGGCTGCTTAACATAGTACTGAGTTATTTGAGTTTTTACTATGTTCTGAATACTACCAATTATTAAATTTGCAAATACTTTCTCTGGTTTATTGTTTCAGTTTCTTAACAGTGTCATTTAAAGCATGAAAGCTTTTTAATTTTAATTAAAGCAAATTCATCCATTTTTCTTTTTCTCATGTTTTCAGTGTTAACTCTGCATTTCATTCAAGTCATAAAGTTTCTTATATTTTTCTTTTAGATGCTTTAGTTTTAGCTTTACCAGTTATGTGTGAAATTAATTTGAAGGAGCAATAGCACAGCATTTGCCTTGCACACGGCCGACCCTGCTGACCTGAGTTCAATTTCTCTGCCCCTCTCAGAGAGCCCGGCAAACTACCGAGAGTATCTTGCCTGCATGGCAAAGCCTGCCAAGCTCCCTGTGACGTATTCGATATACCAAACACAGTAACAAGTGTCACAAATTGATGAACAATGGGAGGACAGTGCTACAGTGCTAGTTTTTGTGTAATTTTGTGAGGAAGTTCATTTTCTGAGCACATGGATAGTCCATTTTCACAGAACCATTTGTTTAAAACAAAAGGTTTCAAACCATTTTATTTTCAAAGCATTTGTTAGAAAGAAATCCTTCTGTATTAAATATCTTTAGTGTATCTATCAAAAAATCAACAGGTCAAAAGTATAAAGGTTTCTTTCTGGCCACCAATTCCACCCTTTTGATCTGTGTGCTCACACTGATGTCCATGCCAGATTTCCTTGGTTACTCTCACTTTATTGAAAGTACTGAGACTGAGATGCAACAAAGTCTTCCTATGAAGCAATTGTATTTATTTTCCATTTAATTTTGTACTATAATCTTTGAGAAAACACACACAAATAAGAAAACAAAATATAATTGTAAAGGGCTGGAGCGATAGCACAGCGGGTAGGGCGTTCGCCTTACAAGCGGCCAACGTGGCCGACCCGAGTTCGATTCCTCCGCCCCTCTCGGAGAGCCCGGCAAGCTATCGAGAGTATTCGATATGCCAGACACAGTAACAACAAAGTCTCCAATGGAGACGTTACTGGGCCCGCTCGAGCAAATCGACGATCAATGGGAGGGGGAAAAAATTGTAAAGACATGCTTAAAAGAATCTTAAGAGATTTTTAGGGGTAGGAGTGATAGTACAGTGGGTAGGGCATTTGCCCTGCACACGGCTGACCCAAGTTCAACCCCCAGCACCCCAGATGGTGCCTTCAGCACTGCCAGGAGTAATTCCTGAGTGCAGAGCGTAACCCCTGAGGATCGCTGGGTGTGAGTCAAAGAGTTAAAAAAAAAGATTCTTTTAAAAATCAATTTAAAAGACATGTTTAATCAAATCTTATTATTAGACAGAGGCAGCCATTAATGCATTCCTATAGAAATAATTGCAAAATTAAGTCTACCACATCCCCACAACCACTTCAACAAACTTTTACTTAATCCCTACTAGATACCAGGTACCAATCAGGCAAAGTTCAGTACTGGAGATTCAAAGGACAAAAAAAAGAGAGTTCTTTATTTAACATATAAAAAGAGAATGGTGATACCCTGCATTCACGGCAATAATAAAAAATGTGCAAGACAGGTGCCTGCCTTAGAGGAAGGTGGGGATGGGGGAGCTATTGGGGGGAGGGAAGGAAATTGGAGACATTGGTGCTGGGAAATTACACTGGTGAAGGGATGTGTGTTGGAACATTGTATGACTGAAACCCAATCATGAACAGCTTTGTAATGTTCTTTTTTTAAATATGCAAGACATATGGGTAGCAAATACAAATGCAAGGGATATTAACTTTATCTAAACAGCTTTACTTAATGTAAAAAGCTTTCTTTTGAAAAAAATTGTTTTAATTTTGGTATTTTTTTTAAGACAAAGGGAGTTTTTAGAAAGTCAGAGTAGTATGAGTAAGGAATCTATTCCTAAATTCTTTGTCTTTTTTTTTTTTTTAGCGGGGTGTCACACCCAGCAGTGCTTAGGGGTTATTCCTGATTCTGTACCCAGGAATTACTCCTGGCAGTGCTTGGGGACCACATGGGATGCTGGAGATGGAACTCGGGTTGGCCACATGCAAGGCAAACACCCTACCTGCTGTACTACTGCTCAGGCCCCAAGTCTTTGACTTTTAAGGTTATAAAATAACTTCATATTAATGGAAAAACTCTTAATAAAATAGAAGTATTTATAGTAGAAAATTAAAAGTCTCGTTTTACCTCCAACCTACTATTCTCTTCTCCCCAGAGGTAAATAAATCAGCTGTGCTTACTCAAATCCTGAGCTTTTCAGAGTTATCGAAGATGTGGAAAATATCAACTTCTGAAATCCTCAAATTTCAACTTTTTTAATTAGGGAAACAGCCTTTACCCACTAAACTTGACATGAGAATAGCTAGAAAGATTTTAAATTATTCTTTTTTCCTTATAAATCCTACTCTATACCCTGGAAACTATGGGGATCCATAAATAAATAGTCTAAGCAACAGATCTGAATAATGTTTATATGTGAACTTCGAAATGATGAATTTGAAAATCTGTCCTGTAGAAGATTTGCTCTTAAAAAAGAAAGGGATAGAAGAAACTGTAGGAAAGGAAATCAAGCAGGGAGATAAAGAGGAAGGGGGAGTACCCAAGGTCAAATATATTTGGGAAAGACATTTAAAAAAATCAACAAAATACCATTATATAATGCAATATGTACAAGTTTTCTAAAAGTATCTGACTACCAAACTCTTTAATGATGGATCATCAGTTAGATCTTGAAACAATATCATCAGAAAAATATTGTGTATTAAAAAAGCACTGGTTATAATCCCTTATTATCACACTGGCAACAATTCAAATAATCAAATCAATGTAGTTATTCAGAAATGTTCATAAACCCATATACAGCTGCTATTGGCATAAGACTATTAAGGGGCTGGAGTGACAGCACAACTGGTAGGGCATTTGCCTTGCATGCGGCCTGACCCAGGTTCAATTCCCAGCATCCCATTTGGCCCCCCGAGCACGGCCAGGAGTAATTCCTGAGTGCATGAACCAGGAGTAACCCCTGTGCATCTCCGGGTGTGACCCAAAAAAAAAAAAAGCAAATAAATAAATAAATAAATAAAAGTCAGTAGTCTGCCTTAAAATTCTATCTTTATTATACTAAAATAAAACTGGTTTCATTTTTGTGATGCATTTTTAAAAAATTAGCTACATATTCAATAAAGTAATCTGAAGATATAAATGACTATGAAATCCATCAATTTTAATTTGATTCACTAAACCAAGGAAACTAAAGTAGATTAGACTACAAGTGCAATAATTGCTATAACAGAACCCAAAGGTTTGTTAATAAAAATCAATAAAAAATTATGTATACCTATAGTGACTAATGCCATGGACTCTATAAAAATATAGCAAATTTGGATATATCGCCCTTTATGTTAAATCTTAAATCTGAATATAACTCCGTACAGAGTCTCGGTGAACTTCCTGATTCTGTACCCAGGAATTACTCCTGGCAGTGCTTGGGGACCACTGAGATCGAAAAAAGCTTTTACTAGCCAAGTTTAGTCATAAATTATAACTTTTCAGTATATCTTATTCCTGTTATTCTGCTGAAATTTCAGTTGGGTGAGAAACCTGGTAAGACTTCCTACTTAAACCTTCCACAATCCTAAGGCTGTTACTAAAAGACCTGCTGTTTGGTGAAAATAATACTAAGGAGAAAGTTCACAGCTGTTCAAGCACACATTAGGAAAAAAGAAAGGCTCAAATTAACACGTTAACTTTACAACCAGAGAAACTAGAAAAAAGAGCAACATATAAAAAGAATCAGACAACATCATAATTAAGAGAGGCTCATTTCAGAGTTGGTTCAATATATGCAAATCAATTAATGGATGGCAGGAGACAATAATATCAGAGCTGAAATCAATGATATAGTAAACAATACAAAAGGTCAAAGAAAGCAAGAGTTGTTTTTCTGAATGAATAAACAAGACTGACAAACCCTTGGCCAGAGGCACCAAGAAGCATCCACTTAAATTCCAATGATATTCTTCTAAGACTTGGAACAAACTCTACTAAAATCTATAAAACTCCCCAAATAGCCAAGACAATCCTAAGAAGAAAAATAGAAAGATTGGAGAAATGTATTTCCCAACTTTGAACTATACTATAAAGCTAAAATATTTAAAACTGCATGGACTAGACTAAAGACAGACCCACAGACCAATGGTACAGAATTGAGTCCTAAATTAATCCCTGCCCTTCCCCACCACCTAATTTATGACAAGGAGCATAAGAAATGGAGCAAAGAAAGTTTTTGTTCTTCAACAAATGGTGCTGAGAAAACTGAATAGCCAAATATTAAAAGTAATCTCAGAGTAAATTAAAGACTTTCAAATTAGACTGAAATACATAAAATGCATTGAAGGAAAACATCAACAGAAGTCTACAGGAAACTGACCATAGAAGTATCTTCAATGAAATTATTACAGAGGTAAAAATAATTTTTTAAAAAAATGGGTCTAAATGAAAATTTTTTAAAAAACCTTCTCCATAGAAAAAAAATCCTCAAGTTTTATAAAGAATAGGAATATTCCTATTCCTACTGGATAGGAAAAATATCTGCACACAATACATCAGATAAAGAGCTAATACACAAGATCTACAATGCACTCACAAAACTCAGCAACAAAAATTTCAATGGTCCCATCCAAAAAATGGGGAGAGGTGATGAACAGACACTTGCCTAAAGAAGACATGCAGGTGGCAAACAGGCATATGAAAACATGCTCATCATCACTCATGATTAGGGAAATGAACACCATAATAACACTCAGATCTTATCTCATGCCAGTGAAAATGGCATATAACAAAAAGTCTAGAAAAAAGTCATTGTTGGAAGGATTGTGGTGAAAAGGGAACCCTCATCCACTGTTGGTGGGGATGTCATCCAGTTCAACTTCATGGAAAGAAATATAGAGATCTCTCAGGGGAAAAAAGGATTGGGAGGGGAATAGAACTCCCATAGGAATATTTCTTGTCCTCCACCCATAAACATAAAAGCTTTAATTCAAAAGAATATATGCACATGCACATCCATACTCATTGCAGAGCTTATTACAACAGCAAAGACATGGAAAGAATCCAAGTGCCCAAATACCAATGAATGAAAAAATAAAATATGACATAATATATACAATGGAATATTATGCAGCTCTAAAAAGGAAAAAATTGCACAATTTACCATGACATGAATGATATTAGAGGATATCATGTAGTGTGAAGTCAATAAGAAGGAAAGGGAATACATACAGAATAAACTCTCTCATATTTAGGACTTAAAGCTACAAAGCAAGGTAGCAACAAAAAACCAAAGGCAAGATGATGGGAGATTTGATCCATACAATTGAGTTCATGAGAGGGGTGAGGGGACTGAGAGGAGAGAGCTTAGGGACCTTAGGGAAAGCATGTGGGTATATTAGTGATGAGTGTGTGATGGTGGAATTATGTACACATGAAACCATCATTGTAAATCATACTACCTCAATTAATAAATTTTTAAAATTTCTAATAAAATAAATAAAATTGCTAGTTGTCTTTAGTGAAACTTTTCTAAAATTTCACTTAGATGAAAATACAAGGACTAAGTTGCCAATGAGGATAAGTCTTCATCATATATTAAGTTTGTAGCTTTTCACTGCCACTGGAAAAAGTAATTTTCTATATTTATAGGTGTCAATTACCTCCTATATTTATAAATGTCAAATAGCCAAGTCACTCTTTTATATCCGGCCACCAACTATTTGTTTAATGTCACCAAACTCAAGCTTCCTGTATGAAATATCTCATCACTCTCTAATTCAAGTCAAAATGATTTCTCCCTCCACTAAGCTATTTGATTCTTGTTCATGCCTCTGCACTTAGCATATAATAATATTTAATATTCCTTCAGTTTCTATTTAACTTGACTAGTGTGCATATCCTATTCACTAACAAGTCTTTAAGTGGCAGGACCAAGGTCATGCAAATCTTTGGAGAAGGTAAAATGTCAGGTACCATACTGATTACATTAGTATTCTGCAAGTATTTGTCAACTGATTAACATTACTATATAGTGCTTTATGATGTCCAGGGAAGTTAATCGCTGAAGGGAAATATAAATTTTTTTTTATTATGAGAATTATAAATGTGTTTACTGGTTTATAAACATTGATACAGACTGTCTGTAAGTAAGCTGTCTCATAATTTGGCCAGTTAAGTGTAGATTACTGCAGAACTCAGACACAAAGTTTTGTAAAGGAATGAATTGTTTAATAACAAAAGACTTTGAGAGGGCCTATCTCTAGAGACTAAGTGAAAGGGTGAGAGGAACATTATTAGACATATCCATAATCATGTCATAACTAACAATTAATATCTACAAATGTAATCTGGCACTCTAATTCATTCTCTCAACAAACCATTGTTGAGAGCCAACTGTGTGTCAGGTCCTGCTTTAGGCACTGGGGAACAAAATGTGAATGAGAAATTGAACGAACAGATTCAACTAATCAATCCAAAAATTCATTTACTGACCTCATATAAAATCATATTACACATGTTTGCAGTGCACAAAAAAAAAAAACATTTTTATCTCATTGCTTTGGTGTTTGGCCAAACGGTTTAGTTTAGTTTGGCCAAACACCAGTCAACTTAAAACAATCCTAGAGCTCTTTCAAAGAGATTATTTTTGTTTCTTCCACAAGCCCCAAATTTCCCAAGTTGTTGAATGAGAAACTAGAGATGTGCTGTAAGTATTATGAGTAAACTTACTTAGGGCTGTGTCTAAACAAAAGCTCATTACAGACAAGAGGACCACACTGGCACAGGTACTCCTTGCCCCCTACCAATTCATCAACAGCTGCTGGCACACAGTTATGCTTCATAGAACCATACATAATATTTTCTTTGAAAATGAAAGGTAAGAGGTAAGAATAGAAAACCTTTTGCCCACCTCAAAAACATATGTTTTAAAATGTGTGAAATAAAAATGAGCTGCTATGTACTTTGAAAACTGGAGAAGCAGCAAATAACAAGTGGCTCCCCTCTGCTCGACTACAACCTTCTAAATGGAGATGAAATAGAAATATTGCAGTTTCAGTTAGGCTTGTTTTCACTGGAGACAACTTAACATGACATACCAATTAAACAAGCTGAAAGAGGCAGAGGAGAGGTCAAATTTTACCGATCCTGAGTTTCGAAGGAAAGATGTCATCTTTAATAGCTTAATGGGCTCCCATTCAACTCGAAATTCACTAAATCAGGAATAAGTAGGTTCGAAAATCTACACAACCGATTTGACAAACAGCTGCTAAATCAAAAAAATTTTTTAACTTGATGTAGTATTGCTTTATTCTTGTTTGAATCAAAGGGATTCCCCCGCCCCTCCCAGACTGGGAAAGGAATGAGCACTTAGACTATCTCACCAAAGAATGATTTCTCGTCTTTAAAAACAGGAGGTTCGCCCACATGATCACCTGGGACAAGCTTGGCTAGTGCAAGCGGGCTAGAAGGTTATAGGAGCCTGGGAATGTTTAACATCAAGAAAGGAATTACAGCTCAGTAAGATCAGAGGGAATTACACAGGAAATGTGAACAGTAACCCTTTCATATCTCCATACCCCCTCCCACCGCCTGTGATAAATGGAGTTCTGCTGCCTTCCAGCCATGTGAAAATACAAACCAACAGCAGAGGGGGACTGGGAAAGAGAAGGAAAAAAAAAGACATTTTTATACAAACACACAGAGCATAAATTCATAACGGCATGATTAAATCATGTTATTTCAGAAAACCGTCTCTAGCCTAATTGCCACGTATGCACTGTCTTATCCAAGAGAGCTCTAAGTAAAAATTCTCTAAAGCTAGAAGAATCAGCTCAGGGTGAGGGGATAGAAGAGTTGGCAGATTCACTGCAAGGAGGAAAAAGTGGTTCCTCTGAAGCTGACCAAACAAATAAGTCTCCACCCTGGCTTATGTTTAAACATCTTGTTCCTAGTGAGTCTGTAGGGAAAACATTCTTTCCACAATAAATAATATGCGATCAAACCACAACTTCTTACTACATCATTTATCTATTCTAGGTAAAAGTCACTGCAATGTTGTGAGCCAAGAGTTTAGGGAATTCAACTAATTGTGAACACTTCCCCACACTCCTAGGGGTAACTAGCTAGGGTCAAGGAGAAGATATTTCTACTTGCTAATTTGGGAAAACAAATGTGACTAAAAGCATTAGGCTCCTTTAGTGACACTTGGTTGGGATCTCAAGAAAATAAGCATTTTTACCACATCTGCTTCACTTAAAAAAATGCTCAGTTTCTATAAACATGAATCTGAAGGAGGTGAGCTTAAAACAACAGGAACAACAACAAAAAATTAAGCCCCAGAGCCTCAGATAGTGGAGAGTAAAACATTTGGGGGTGGGGGAGAATAGAGATGGTATTATCAGTAGGTTTAAGACATGGAACGGAATTTTACAGATTATTTTGAAATCAGAAATACCTTTTTTTCACCTGTATAACTCCAAGAAGCTATATATCACAATGTTTAAGTCAAGAAATCAATTAAAGTGAACACAGAGATGACAAAGCAAATCACCAATGAAAATCAAAACAGTTTTTGTCTTTCAGACCTAACCAGAAAGGGAACAATAAAATCAAAGGATTTCATTTTCTAGATGAGAACTTCCTTTAATGCATACATAATCTCCTCAATAAATAACCTATGCTGTTTTCATACAATAAATGGCACATGACACAAATGTCAAATGACATTTAAAGAAAAGATTTTCTAGTTGCCTTGAAGTTAAACAACTGATGTCTAAAACTTAGGCAATCCCATGGCCTGCAACAAGCTACAGTTGATTGCTCTTTGCATGAATTCTGAAGCAATAGGATATTTATATTAGTGGGCCACAGAGGTCACCTTGCACCCCGTCCACTTGGGTGTGGCCCCAAAATATCAAAACAAAAAAAAAGTATATTATGAAACACATTAGTAGAACAAGAGAGAGCTAAATAGTCAAGAAACTCCAAATAATACATCAGATTTCTGATGGTCTGGAACAGAATCCCTTTTCCTACTATAGTGTGGACCTTGAATTGTACCAAATAAAAACAATGGAGCTAAATTCTCCTCTAGAAAAGTGGTTTGATCTTTTGACATTGAGGTATCACCAAGTACATGATATTAAGGGTCGTTGTTTTATAGATGCGAGGCCAATCCCTTCACCAGGGATTCCAGGTCCCTCACCAGTAGCCCAGATCTCTTCCTCCTTTCCGACCCCAAACTCAGTTCCAGGTTCTACTGATCCTGTCTCAGGATTTGTTTCCATTGTGGGTTGCCTAATCCCCTTCCTTAGCTTCACTTTGCTGGTATTTAACTTTTACTTCTTGGCTCACTTCACTCAGCATGACACTCTCTGTCTCCCCCCAGGTTGCAATAAGCTGCAGAATTTCACCTTTTCTCATATCTGAATAATATTCCAGTGTGTATGTAGCACTGTAGCACTGTCCTCCCATTGTTCATCGATTTGCTTGAGCGGGACCAGTAACGTCTCCATTGTGAGACTTGTTACTGTGTTTGGCATATGGAATACGTCACGGTAGCTTGCCAGGTTTTGCTGTGCGGGCGAGATAACTCTCAGTAGCTTGCCAGACTCTCCGAGTGGGGCGGAAGTATTAAACCTGGGTCAGCCGGGTTGGCCGCATGCAAGGCAAACGCCCTACCCGTTGTGCTATCGCTCCAGTGTGTATATGTACCACAATTTCTTTATCCACTCATGGAAAAATTGCTTTGTAGCTGTCTTTTAACCTATCACTGATTATGGCAAGTATAAAATCCTCAAACCCTCACTGAATGCTTTTTAAGATCTCAAACTGAGTTTTATCATGAAAAAAGAAAAGCAGGATAACTTGATTGCTTTTCCAAAGAATATTTTTCTATAACTGGATATAATAACTAACACTTTTGTAAACAGACAGGTATAAACACTTGTTTATTTTTTTATCTTGAAGACAAAAGGTTGAAAAATGCTACCACACTCTTGTACTGATGACAATAAAATGAGGTTTACTGAAACTTTCAGCATATCTCCTTTTCTCCAAAGTTACTACAGATGATTTTTTTTCCCAGTTCATTTCTCTAGGACAGCCTCCCAAGCATCACTCAGGACATCCCATGATGACTCCTAGTGATACTAAGCCAAGCACACTAGATGGTTCAATGCTACGGCCCCAAGGACAAGGAGCTGCTCTGGCCGTGTGGTGCCATGAACCAGTGGGGTAACCCCAGAGGGGCTTGGGGACCTCCAGGCTGGTCTGGTGGTTCTCTGAGGATCAAAATTGGCCATGTGCATGCCCTCAACTCCATTGCGATCTCCCCAGCACAATCTTTCCAGTTCATTCAACCTTAGGACTGAAGAAACACTGATTTGATTGGGGGGCCAACCTTGGTGGTGCTCACAACAGTACTTACTCCTGGCTCTGTGTTCAGGGTTCATTGCTGATGGCACTTAGGAAGCCACAGTGATGCTGGGGGTCGAAAAGAGGTCAGCCATGTGTAAGGCAAGCAGCTTAAACCCAGTCCCATGTGCTATATCTCTCTGGCCCCACCTTTAATAATTTATAAACAACTCAGCCATAAGCTTTTTTCTCTGTTCTAAAGATAACAGACTCCCAAGAGCGTCCCTTTTCAAGTAAGACCAGATAGTAACAAGCTGTCTTCAGTAGAGACGATAGGAAAGAGGCCAATGGCAGAAGACCCTGAGACGGTTAAGAAATGAGAATAGGCAGAGAGGCACCAATTATTTGTGCATTAGCACAGAACTCTGCAATACCTCATGTGATTTCAACCTCAAAACTTTATGAAGTAGGTATTATTATCATCTGATTAAAAAGGCATAAAATGGCTTTTTCAAGGTCACCTCACCGGTAAGGCAGCAGAGCTGGGATTTCACCTGCTGATGGCTGTCCAATTCATTAGAAGCTTTTTACTTTGTCACAAAAGTTGGAAGTCATCTTCATCCAGACTCTAAAATCAGAGTGGATAGAATAAGCAGGCTTCATTTCTTTCAACCCATCCACTATTACTCCCTTTCTAATTCTCATAAAAGTTCTCCAGAGTTCCCATCACAGTGATTTTTATTTTTCTTCCCTACCAGGATGACTAAAGGCACAGTGAAAAGCAACTTTCAAAACCAAAGCAGGTCTTATAACCTTCAACTGCCCCTCCAAATAAGAATATCATCACAGGCAAAAGCTTTCAAAACTGTTAACCACTGAGGAAATGTCTGGGGTTGTTTGTTCTTCATTTAGAATGAGTCAATTATGACACATACTACCTCTTCATTCCTAAAAGGTGAGCACAAATCACCCTCATATCCCGCTTTCTGGTTTAGCAGACACCTAATCCAGGAACTCTGGAGAGAACCATGAAAGAATAACAAAACTAAAAGTTATATTTTTACCAATTAAGAAAAATTGTTCCTCTTGTATTATAAAGGTAGAATCTAATCTGAGGTATAATAAAGCTAGAAAGCCAATTATATTTTATTCCTTCTAGAGCTTGTCAAGAAGTTTATGAGGCTAAATTAAATAAGTCCTAAGCATCACAGCTAGATGTAGTAACTACTTAATAAGTATCAGTTGAAGTTACAAAGTGAGCATTATGAACTATTAAAAACAGTATTTTATGTATTTTGTTATATATAAATTAACCAGAAACAATACATTGTGTGGACTAATAATTATCTGCTCCACGCAAATATATGTATATACATATTCAGAAATGATTGAGAAAATAAAAGAAAAAAATAATCTCTGGGAATATGAGTGGGGGATCATCACAGGAAACTTTGATCTGTAATTTTTTAAAAATTGCATTGGACTTTCCTGTACCCATCAGGTTGGGCAAATGATTTGGAGGCTGTGGGGGAAGGCTAGGAAGAAAAAAAACTTATTCCTCCTATAAATAAAATATTTTTTTCTTTCAATATTTAGACCATACACAGCAATACTTAGAATGTATGGCTCTGTGCTCAGGGAATTTCTCCTCTTAGTGCTCAGGGGACCAAATTTGGCACTGGGATTAAGTCAGGGTTGGTGGCATGCAAGGCAAGTGCCTCTCCAGGCCAACAATTTCTTACAAAGGAAAATAAAATACAGGGAGTTTCTTCAGTTTCACACTCAATTTCAGAATTATCTGAAAAAAATTTCTTTTATTTGAAATATGTCCAAATGAAATCTAAAACTCATTTAACTTAGTAATAACAACCAAATCTTACTAGTCATTGCTTTCAATAATCTTCCTAAAGATATTCTTAATTACTGTATTAAAAGTATCTGCTTATGCAAAAAAGAATAGAGATTTAAAACCTCTTTACCACTTTATGTTTCAAAACCACTCAGTATTTAAGTCAAGGTATAAGAAGGCTTTCAAAGTACAGGAAGCTATAAATCAAAAGAGTTTTAATTAAAAGACCATCTTTCCCCCCCTTAAATTCGGTATATGTTTATATTTAATACAACACTTATAGAAATCTGAGCGCTTACTTCAAGGCTGAAGGGCTGCCCATGTGAAAATCAACATAACAATTTAAAATGTCTCCAGGGTTACCATAATTAAAAACCTCTCCTTCAAGGCTCGCCTTTTCTAACTGCTAATTCTTGCTTGTTCCATCCTGATGCTGGTTATAAAATTCCAACTTTCTTTCTAGTTCACAACCCCCAACTTTGCATTTCAATCCCATTCTTTTCCCTTTAGACATCTAGATTTGAGCCTATAAATTGTGGGCAAAGCAGCCCCCCCCCCAATGCTCTTATGAACCCCCTCAGAGCCGAGAATAGCAGGGCTTCCCTCCTGGGGCTCAGGTTCGGAGTCAGCCACGGGCCTGGCAGGCCCAGCCAGTCGGAGCCTCTTCAATTTAGAAATCCAGCTTATAAATTAAAGGCCTGTCATGTTAAAAATTTTTAAAGTGGGGGGAAGAAGAAGAAAACCGGCATTTCAACAGATAAAAGTGAGCCAGGGAAAGAGGCTTTTCTTGACCAGGAGGCCATTGGGATGAACAGAAAACCGACCTCAAAGGGCTGTGGGGATTTGGTTACTGGCAGAGGCTGTGCCATCTCTTTTAGACATGGTTAAAACTGAAGAAAGCTCCTTTCTGTAAATTAATCTAGAACATAATCTGATCTAAAGAGGTTGATTAAAGTATGTTCCTATATATATCTTTCAAATTCTAGTTGCATGATAATAGTACCAGTAATTCCAGTAATTATTACAGTAATGCAGAGCTTTATTTCTAGACAATGAAAAGTGTAAGCATTAACAATTTTCCTTCTAAAAGCTGAACTTTAGGATCATTAATATAAAGCTTCTGTGCAAAAATGTACAACAATAATTCCTCCAGGACCTAACGCTTAATTCTACAAGTCTTAACATAAAGCAGGAGTTAAGAGCATGATTTTTTTTGGTGCCAAATTGAAGCCTTACTGCATATAAGTTTTACTAATAAACTACCAATTGCATTGATCCCTAGTTCCTGGGATAACAAAGGATTACTACAAGGATTATATAACTTGCTACATGAAGACTACAAAAACTAGGCTCGATACAGAATAATGCATTATAGAATTCTTGGATAAGAATGTTATAAGGATAAGGAATTATCATTACCCTTAATGTCAATAATACATGGTTTTGGGAATGGAACCGAAAGCACAGCTTATTACAACCACACTAGAGCAGGTTCCTTGCGATAGCTTAGTTCTAATGCCAGAACTCAATAAAAGACTTCAGCATCTTCCCTCCTACACATTCCTATTACTTTTTCCGCCTACATGTTTCCCTGCACACAGTGCTCTTATTACATATTTACTCGTCTCCCTCTGGACAAAAAATACCTTGAGAATGTAGCCCTACTTTACCTGGCAGTCTCAGTCTCTAGCACAACACCTTGTTAACTGTAGATGCTCTATAAAATCTGAATGAGACACAATAAACATTAACCACTTATTTACCAGCATCATTCAAATCATACCCTGAAGGCAGGGAATAACTGACTTGATTTCTCTTTCCCTCTTAGGCCTATTACAGAGTTGACACCTATATTTTTTTAATCCAAGTTTCTCATCTATTTTTTATTTTATTTGCATTTATTCAAAACATGTTTTACTTACTAAAAATGTATTTCCAAAATGAGCAATTCTCTCTTTTTTTTTTTTACCTTAGAAGCTCGGGAGTGGAAAAAAATTTTTTTAAAAACTTCACTGGATGGAGTTTTTGTTGTTCATTCTTCAGAGTCTAGCTAGAACAAAGCCCATCTTCAAAAAGACTCACTCTTTGCTGTTTAAATTTTATTCTGTTTCACTGACTCTGTTTCCAGAACTGTGACAGGATCATTACTTGCAAACTCTCTTCCCACCCCGACCATGATCATGCCCAGCTCCATTTCTGACCAAAAGCCAGCTAGTATTGACCATGTGAAATATGAATTCAGGGCAAGCGCCTTTTCATCTCCAGTGCTTTGGAGTGACCTTGATTGTGATGTCTGATTATTGCCACAACAGTGGGCTCACATCCTCAATCTCATCACAGGCACATCCCAATGGAAAAGGTCTATCTTCTGGAAGCCTAGATAAATATTTCTCAGTTTCCTCAGGGAAATTCGGTGATTTAACATCCCTCTGAGTCATTCTATTACCAGATTACTTCCAGGTGTAGTAATTGGGACACTCCACCGCAACATGTGTCACTTACCTAATATTAGGTCAGAACATAAATACGCGAGTCACATTTGATCCCTTCTTTTAATTCTCCTTACTCAAGGCAGTAAGTGATTTATTCCTCTTGACTTTACAAGATGGAATTAAGCTACTTCTTTTGCTTTTAATGAAATTAAAAAATAAAAATGCTGTCAAATAGAAACTTCACTGCTGGCTGGTCAAGGAATTTTTAAAGTTAGAAAGGATCTTGGAGAGTCATCCTCATTTAACAGATGGAGCCTGAGGCACAGAAAAGTTGAGTGGTTTGCCATGGTCACAAAGAAAAACAGAGAATTAAAGCTAGAATAAAGTTCTTCCTGCTTCCTGCATCCATTTGCTTTCCAATACCACACAAAAAATGTGTCTCTTGCCAGAACTTCACCCTGACCCACAATCCCAGAGAGGTTGTTCTTCGCTTCATTTCACCCCTACGTCTTGGTAGTCCAGCTACATAATTATCTGTTTTAAAAAATATGAGAAAGACAAGACCTCCGTCTCTAAAAATAACTTAGCAACATCATTGTTTTCTTCAAGGTATTCCTCCTAGCAACGGCTACAGGCTTCTTCCTTCCATAGTGTTTCCAAAACAAGGCTCAATGTCCTCTAAGACCCTGCGTCCCTAAATAGTCCTCAAACATACTCTGAAAAACACTGGGAAAGCCCCATACACAAGCACTGTTACTGCCAGCGACACACTGGAGTCTAGTTGGGAAAGTCAGCTGACTGGGAGCACTCAAGGTAGGGATAATGACATATCAGAAACTTCGAACAGCTATTAGGCAGATATTCATGGTAATATAACAGAGTCATCTGATATAACAACAGGGACATCATAGAAAACAAACTTATCATGTAACTGGTGATATTTCTCCAAATTCCAACATTGAAAATTCATTAATCCAATAACCTGAAATTTAGTCTAAATCTTACCCTTTGCTGTAGCAAATATTAGGTAAGTACAAAATTTTCTATTCTCGTTTTGAGTCCAATATTTTTATTGCCCCTTTTTAAAAAAATCAATTAGTTGTTTAATTAGTTTAAAAAACATCATAATTTCATTATGGTCACACATCCAGCTGAACCTTCATATAAATAAATTCTATGTATATTCTGATCATTTTCCTTTTCAATATTTTTTTAAGTTTTATTTCGTTTTTTTCAGTTATATTGCTGTTCATGATTAGGTTTCAGTTATACAGTGTTCCAACACCCGTCCCTTCACCAGTGTACATTGCCCATCACCAATGTCCCCAGTTTCCTTACACTCCCCCTCAGTACCACCTGCTTCTATGTACTCTCTCTCTGTCTCTGTGTCTCTCTGTGTCTCCTGTGTCTCTGTCTGTCTGTCTCTCTCTTCCCCCTAACTTATCATATGTACCCCCCCCCTTTACCTCCTTTCAGAGGTCAGTTCTGTTCAGAGTGAACATTTCCAACTACTATTGTCACAGTGGTCCCTTCTCTATCCTAACTGCCTCCACCTTCCATACACGTAGAAAAATATTCTTCTATTTTTATTTCAAATTTTATGATTTTCCTACTACTTTTTCCAAGTCCAATAAGCAAGGTAAAAGGGGAAAGGAGAGCATGTCTCTTTTAAGACAGAATATCAGACAGGATGAAGAAAATAATGAGCCCTTCCCCCATCTCTGGATGTGGGAGACCTGATGAGACTATCCCTTTGGACCTGCTCAAGCTGACCTTGTCTGTAAGCCCAACCAGGGGTCTCCCGAGGCTCTCTCCGTGCCCCCCCATTTCAGCCAACACTGGGATAGCCCTTTCTCCACATCTAACCCCAACCAGGTGTGTTTTGAAGCTTTGCTCCCTGCTCAGCCTTGCTGCGATAGCCCTCCCCCCATCTCCGGAATCTAAGCCCAAGCTTTCTCAAGTGGCCCCAGTGGCCACCCTGATACCCCAAACTCTTCTGGGGTGTCAGCAACTCTACTCCTGCAACTCCACTAACTCTCAGGTTTCTTAATTCTGTCCCAGAATACATCCATACTAACCTGGGTATCTAAATGGGAATAACTAGACCTAAACGGCTTGTCCACTAACTGCCATCTCAGTGTCATGGAACTGAAATAACAGATCATAAACAATAGCCCCTCAGAGGAAAATAAGGAATCAAATAAGTACTCAAATAACTGGGAATCTAAGACGCAACTGTAAGCACCCACAAAACTCTAAGGACAACGGGGAAACAAAGGAAATCACCTATACTGGCAGACAAGGCGGGAGAGGTATTACAGGGGGTAAGGCTCTTGCCTTGCCTGCAGCTGACTCCAGTTTGAATCCCTGTCATCTTTTCTGGTGCCCTGAACACCGCATATGGTCCCTCTGGTGAGCGAGAGCACAGCGGTAGGGCATTTGCCTTGCAAGCTGCCAGCCCAGCCGAGCCGAGTTCGATTCCTCCGCCCCTCTCGGAGAGCCTGGCAAGGTGTCAAGAGTATCTCGCCCCCACAGCAAAGCCTGGCAAGCTACCCGGGACATATTCAATATGCCAAACATAGTAACAACAAGTCTCAAAATGGAGATGTTACTGGGCCTGCTCGAGCAAATCGATGAACAATGGGAGGACAGTGTGTGTGTGACAGTGATCTCTGAACACAGGAATAAACTGAGCACTGCCAGGTGTGACCCACCGCTAACTCCCTCCAATGATTAAGTAAAATTAAAATCCACTAGCATAAATCATGGCTTTAATAGAAAAATTGTAGAAAAAACTGTAATGATCCTGTCATTCCTTGCAGAAAAAGCTTTAGACTAAATTCCATAACCATTCATGATAAAATTTCTCAGGAAAAGAGGAAACTTTCTCAACTTGATAAAAGCCACTTATACCTAACCTCTAGGGGAAAAAAAATTTTTCATTTAATGTTGAAACACATTTCTTTTCTTAAGGTAGGAAACAAGGCAAATGTGGCCATTATGCTTTCTGTTATCCTTCTGTCTTTGAAATGGAAGCTTAGGACTGTGAAACAGGCAATCCAAACAAAAAGACCGAGAGAGATGGGCAAAGTCGAAGTAAATATAGATAATGTGATTTGTGTGGAAAAAATGCTGAGAAATCTCAAAAAAATCTTTAAAAACTTTTAGTTGAATTTAGCAGAATTGAAGAATGCAAGCAACATAAAATAAAATAGACGTGTATTAGCAATGAAAAATTTAGAAGTTGAAAACTTAAAAGGAAATACAAAGAACCTAGAAATGTTGAAGGGAAAAAAAAACTGATCAGAGTTTTTAGTATCTGCGCTACAGTTTAAAGCTGACTTTTTAAAGCTATAGTAATCAAGGCAGTTTTGGCCTAAAATATAAATAAAGTTGGATAGGGAATTCAGAAAGATTCATATATACTAACTGAGTTGATTTTTGACAGTACTGTCAATGTAAATTAAGAGAATGCCTAGTCTTTTCAACAAATGGGTGTGGAATATCTGGATATCTAAATACAAAAATATTAATTTTAACCCCTATTTCTCTCTATGTATATTTATAATAACATGAAAAGAATCATGGCTCTAAATGTAAAATAGTAAAACTTTTTAAAAATCACAGGAGAAAATATTTATGAACCTGAGATAGACACAGATTTCTTAGGATACAAAAAACATGAACTTCATAAAAGAAAAAATTGACAAATGGGTCCCCATCAAAATTTAAAACTTCTATCCTTCAAAAGACATCATTAAGAAAATGAAAAAGCAGTTCTAAGTTGGGAGATCATATTCACAATATATATACCTGATAAATGACTTGTCGCCAGAATATATAAAGAACTCTCGCATCTCATAAGACAACTTAAGTTTGAAAACAGACACAGGAAGATAATATATGGTCTATGCCGCACAAAACACAAGTTTCAATATCTTTAGACATCAAAAAAATGAAAATCAATACAATAAAGAAATACCATTGTATACTCTTCATAATAAATAGAATAAAATATAGCTAGTATTAGTTGGGGTGTAATCAGTTGGAAAGCTCTTATATTGTAATAGGAAACTAAATTTTAAATCATTTTAGAAACAAAATTTAGCAATGTGTAAAAAAGTTATTATTAGTAGTACGAAAATATTTAACAATCCTACTCTTAAATATTTATCCAAGAGAAAGAAACTTGAACATAAGTGGTCACAAAAGTTTTACTTATAATAGTCTCAATCTAAAAACTTGAATGTCCTTCAGCTACTGAATGGATAAACACACTGCATTATATCTATGCAATGGAATACTGGGACTACTACTCAAAAATAAAATTAAAAAAATAGTTACTGTGAGCCTAAAACTTACATAACAGGCACAGAAGAAGAAAAGAAAACTGAGCAATTTCTTTGAAGTGAGCTATGGTGTGATGTCAATTAATTGTACATAAATGTATGATCAAAAGATCTGAAAGGTGATATGTCACTGTCACTGTCCTCCTGTGTTCATCGATTTGCTCGAGCAGGCCCAGTAACGTCTCCATTTTGAGACTTGTTGTTACTGTGTTTGGCATATTGAATACGTCACGGGTAGCTTGCCAGGCTTTGCTGTGCAGGCAAGATACTCTCGGTAGCTTGCCGGGTTCTCCGAGAGGGGCAGAGGAGCAGAGGAATCGAACCCGGCTCAGCCGGGCTGGCTGTGCGCAAGACAAATGCCCTACCACTGTGCTATCGCTCCAGCCCCTTACCATTATCATATGAAAATTAAAGGTAGTTCAAATCATGGACTTAATTCCAAGGACATAGCCTTTAAAAAAAAAAAAGGACTAAAGTACTTTATGTGACAACATTGTGAACAAATCTCAAAAACATCCTGAGTATAATAAGACAAGAAAAATAAGTCAAATTACATTATTTCATTTACTATCAAAGATTGTTACCTGAGAAATCTAGAAATTTATGATGGTAAAAGCAAACAGTCTTTAATTTGATATAAACCCATTTATTTAATTTTAATTTTGTTGCCTCTGCCAATGACATATTATTGAAGACATCTCTGAGGTCCAAATCTCTGAGGGGTCTAGACATATTTTCTAAATATAGACATATTTTCCTCAATGAAGTTTATATAGTCCAAGTGTAGGGTTAGTTATTTTTACAAATGGCCATTTGATTTTATAGGAAGCCGTTCAGTAATTTTTGCAGGATTGGCTTAGTTGTTGCAAATGTTGCCAGCTCTTGTTATCAGAAAAGGTTTTTATCCCTGAAATTTAAATGAAATATTTGCAGGGTAGTGGACTCTAGGTTGAAAGGTTTTTTAAATTCAGTACTTTGAATATGCCATTTTTAACTTGCATTGATTCTGAAAGAGCGTCACTGGACTTCTGGCAAACTCTTAGTTATCTGTACACTGATACGGTTCTTTTGAGCCTCACTTTTAAGTTCTTTTAGGACTTGTGTAAAGGAATTTTTATTCTACAGCTAATTTTATCTCAGTTACTGTGACCTGGCAATTTTTCTTTTCTCACAAGCTGACCTTGCCAGCTTCTTCAGGTTTCTTCCTATGCATGCAACTGTCTGATATTTAGCCAGTTCCTCAAGGGCACCCTTATGTGGATTACAAGAGTTATTTCTCTGCCCAACGCCCTCCTCTCTAGGACTCTGTACTTCAAATACTAGTCACTTTGACCTCCCTGAACTTCATATTCCATCACTCAATGCAGAGGGATTACTAGGTTCTGTTGTATTCCCTGTCCTTCTATCACAGTCTGAAAAGTTTCTCCATCTTTAGGTGATATTTGGGCTTCCCTTGCTAAATGCGACCTCTGAGGATCACATTCTTGCTCTTTTAACCAATATCAGAGAATATATTTTGGTTATAATTTACGGTAATTTTAGACCCCGTTATTCTCTCATGCTCAGAAGTATAAATTCCTTGACAAGGGATCATCTGACAATCGTATTCTATTTGCAAGCACTTCAAAATGGTTCTCAATGCAAAACAATTAATTTTACTTTGAATGTTATACGTAAATTCATATTTGAATTTTTTAAATACTTGATTTTCATGAAATTCACAAAACATTTAAAAAAACAATCCTTTTAATAAATCAGATTTTTCTGTTATTTTGTTATTTATTTCCTTCCCTATTCTATGAGCTGGGTCAAGTTCATCACTTTTAGATTCAGGTTCCTTGGCTTCAAAGTTTGAAACAAGAACTAATTTCCCTCTGAAATCTTGCTGAGAATACCCTACTGGGGAGGAGGAAGCAAGCTAAAGATTACTAAAATACTGAAAAGTAGTATTTTGCACATCTTATTTTATGCATTAAAAGCATATTAGTTCTCTTATTCTTAAAAATATTTTTCCTTTATTATTTCTATAGATAGATACCATAAATGTAATTCCCCACCAAATCAGTATACATCTTATACATTTACTGAAAAAGAAAATGAAAAGTTCATAAATGGCAGGAAGCAAATATTTCCTTTAAGGTTAGGCAGATGTGAACCAATTATGAATATGCAGTGTAACTAAGTACTGAAGAGTGATTAAAAACATGATTTTAAAACAAAAATTGGGCCACCAGAAGGTAAATGTACCAAAGACATCCCACTCACCTCTTCTTGGCTCCAAAACTGTTGTTCTTAACAAACTAATAGTAAAGTAAAGTAAGTAAAGGCCCTCCCGTTGATCGTCGATTTGCTCGAGCGGGCCCAGTAACGTCTCCATTGGAGACTTTGTTGTTACTGTGTCTGGCATATCGAATACTCTCGGTAGCTTGCCGGGCTCTCCGAGAGGGGCGGAGGAATCGAACTCGGGTTGGCCATGTTGGCCGCTTGTAAGGCGAACGCCCTACCCGTTGTGCTTATTACACAATGTAATATGAATATAAGTATCTATAAATTAATATAAATGTCTTGTTATTCAGGAAGGGGGATCGTGGATCAGCAGAATCAGCATTACCTGATACTAGAAAAGCAGAATCCTAAGCCCCACGACAGACTAAATCAATCAGAATCTACATTTTTGACAAGCTTTCCAGGTGATTTATATACATATTAAAGTTCCAAAAGCAGTGCATTAGTATAATACTTTCTCCTATTGTTGAACTGCATGATTTTCAATTATTATAAAATGCTGAATAAAAATATATATAGAACTCCTCTGCATATAATCTTTGTGCTCTCAAAGGAGATATTAAAATAGAAATCCAAGGGTACTATTTTTTTTTACACTTGTCACTTCTAACCTGCTGTTGTCTAAGAAACCAAGTAACCAGACTTCTTAGAAATATGAGCTTGAGAGGCTGCAGAGATAGTACAGCAGGTAGAGCATTTGCCTTGCATGTAGCTATGCCTGGTTCCTTCCTCTGCACCCTATATGGTCCCTCAGCCCAGCCCGAAGTGATCCCTGAGCACAGAATCAGGAGTAAGCCCTGAGGACAGCCAAATAAAACCAAACAAATAAATAAATATGAGTTAGAGATTTCATAGGTCAATATGGCAAGTGTTAATATACTTGGGTTCAATCTGAACAATGACAAAACAACTTGTGTAACTATGAGAAATTATATAACATGTCCAAGACTATTAAACTGAGCTTATATCTCACAGGTTTGTTGACTGAATTTAGCTAAAATAAAGTATGGAGAACACAGTAAGTTCTATTTATGAATTTTCTATTATTAAGAGGCTAAACAAGCAAATAAAGAGTCTCTAAGTGAACTTAAACCATTTTAAGTTTTGAATAACAGCATGGCAAAGGATTGTACTACATTTGAGCCTTATCCTTTCCTTCTCATTATCTTTTATTTCATTGCTGATTTAATGGGGAGTGAGAATATATTCATTTTCTCCTAAGGCACAATGCGAAAAAAAAAAAAAAACTAATCCCCAATGCATAGAGACAGGAGATCAAAAACCATGACACACATGCAATGCTGGTTAACTTTGCAGTCAAGATATCCTCTATCCTCCATAGAGGATCGCTGGCTCGTCAACATGGGAACATCAATAGATGTAACCATCCAAATCGAATGTTTCAGATCAAAGCAGTTTTGTCTCGGTGCAGTCAAAATGGCCTGTAGCATTAGCACAGCGGGTAGGACGTTTGCCTTGCTTGCAGCCGACCCGGGTTCAATTCTTCCGCCCCTCTCGGAGAGCCTGTCAAACTACTGAAAGTACCCCGCCCGCACAGCAGAGCCTGGCAAGCTCCCTGTGACATATTTGATATGCCAAAAACAGTAACAACAAGTCTCACAATGGAGACATTACTGATGCCCGCTACAGTGCTACAGTGCAGTCAAATAAAAAGTAGGAAGGGAAGTCAAATCTAAAGGACAAAGTCCACTACAATGGAAGAGCAGCTAAGTTAGAAACTTAGAGAAGACAGAAAAATGAGACGAATAGTGAAAATACAGGAAGAAAGCTAATCCTTCATTCTTCAATCAAAAGTGTCCTCATAGAAATACTGATTCTATGACATTTGCTTGATATCAAGTGAGGTGGGGCAGGCTTACAGAAGATGAAAGTGTACAAGTCTGTAGGCAATTTTTGGAGGGGGTAGGGCCAACAAACAATCTAACTGTGCTCAGGGATTACTCAGGGGGCTGTCTGAGGGACCATATGTGTTGCCAGGGACTGAACCAGGGTTGGCCATATACAAGGCAATACATACCTTACCCCTGTATTATTTCAGCCTGGATGCAAATTTTAGATGTGCTATCCTATCATGAAGGGGTTAGCTATCACATGATAAATATAAAGTATAAAAAAGATCCTGAAAATCTTTCCTGTATCACTAGTTCCAAATTCCATAGTTGAGCTATTATAAGAAATTAGAATTTGTTGAATGACCTTGTTCAGGTTTAACCAAAAACACTTAAAACTTGAAGTAACTTACTACATAAATCACATTTTTTCTGAGAATATAAAGAGCGGCTATATCACTTTTAATGAAGCAAAAAAAACCCTCACTGCTTAAAGAGTTACCTGTTAATATGAAGGAAGAATGAATTTTTCATTTCTAGCAAACTGTCTCGAGACATTATACTTTTAAAGTTTTGTTTACTTACTAAAACCTGGTAGATAATTTGTTACATATGTATTGTTATGAAAACATATGTATTGTTATGTATTGTTTGGTAATGAAAGATTACCAAAATTAATATTAAATTTTAAAAAATGGGAAAATGTCTCAAAGCAAATCCCTTAGAGGAGGACATGACTATAAATCAGCCTGATGGTAGCTTTTCTTTCACCACAAATATTGGAAACTTTCTCCTCAAATTCCCTATACTTTACTGATGAAAGCTTCCTAGTAAAATACAGGAAGAAAAATCTGAGAACTCAAAACAACCGCTGTGAAAAACTGAAGAATCTAGAAACTGATACAATCTGAAGGTTAGAAAGACGTTAGAAATCAATTTTTCTAATTGATTTCTAATCCACTATATTTCTTTCTCCACAATATCCCATGATGTTCATCAGCTTCAGCCCTGCTTCCTGTCAGTGAAAAATCACTCATGCAGCAGCTCAATCTGTTTTTCAAGCAGATGTCATTGTTACCAATTTATTTGCTATAGACTCATTCAACTCAGCAGAAACATCTCTGTAACTTCTCCCCACTGGTTCTACCTGTATTTTTCTGAAGTCCTAAAGATCCAATTTCTGTTATCTGGAAACCAATTCAAACTACTTTATTGGATTAATAAATCTACAACATTTCTAGTGCAACTCTTCCTGGTACTTGTGCTGAACAATCTTAAATATGTACTTTTCTTCTAAGTCCACTGATCCCAAGCAAAAAGGATGGAATAAGTATGTAGGATGGGGGAGTTAGTAAGAGGTGCTGGCAGATTCCAAATGGACTTGGAAAATCCAAGGAAAAGCAAAGCTTTTATGGCACATTTGTGGCACTTTCCTTTTATTTTTCTTTTTGGGTCACACCCAGCAATGCACAGGAAAATCCGAGGAAAAGCAAAGCTTTTGTGGCACATTTGTGGCACTTTTCTTTTTTTTTTCTTTTTGGGTCACACACAGCAATACACTCCTGGCTCAAGCACTCAGGAATCACTCTGGCAGTGCTCAGGGGACCATACAGGATGCTGGAAATTGAACCCGGGATGGCTGCGTGCAAGGCAAACGCCCTACCCGCTGTGTTATCACTCCTGCCCAATGTGGCACTTTTCTTGCATGCAGCCAACACTGGTTCAATCCTTGGCCCCACAGGACCCCCAGGCACCACTGGGAGCAACCCCTGAGCACTGAGTACAGGGCAGCTGTCAAGCACAGCTGGAGGTGACCCCTACTATTCCCACTGCAAAATGTAACACCTGGTAAAAGGGCTTTTTCTAGAGTTTGCTGGGTAGCCACTCACAGGTTTTAAATAGGGAGATAACAAGCAGAGTTTAACAAAAAAGGGAAAAAAAGCAACAACACTTTGTTTTTGGTATATAGATCTGACCAAAGAGATAAAAGAAAAATAAGCCAATTCGAGGACCATGAGACCATCATCTAGGTGACTTATATCAGGTAGGAGAATAAGGGAGGTTCGTATACATTTTGAAAAAAGGGATTTAAACTTTACTGATAATGTGGATGAGTTATTTTGGGTTTTTTTCTTCTTTTTTTAAAAGGGAAGCAAAGAAAATTTATAGTTTTTGGCTTGAATGAATGGGTGAAACAAAGATGAAAGAGGAAGGAACAGTTTTGGAGATGAGAACTCAAGAGTCCACTTCAGACATAAGTTCAAAATGTTTACTGGGCTTTCAGATAGTGATGGTGAATAGGCAGACAGATATGAGACAGGAGATCATGGGAAAGATCAAGAAAAAAATGATCTGGGAGGTTAGATGGCATTTAAAGCAAGGGATATTAAATAAGACCATGTAGGGAATAAATACAGACGATGTCCAAGAACTAAGCTTAGAGAATGTTTAATTTTTGATAACCAAGAAGTCACTGTCACTATCCTCCTATTGTTCATCGATTTGCTTGAGTGGGCCCAGTAACGTCTCCATTGTGACAACTGTTACTGTGTTTGGCATATAGAATACATCACGGGTAACTTGCCAGGCTTTGCTGTGAGATACTCTCGGTAGCTTGCCAGGCTCTCCAAGAGGGGCGAAGAAATCGAACTCAGGTCGGCCATGTTTGCCGCTTGCAAGGCAAATGCCCTACCCACTGTGCTATCACTCCAACCCAATAACCAAGAAGAGGAATGAAAAAAGAAAATTTTCTGAATGTTATGTCTTCCATACTTTCTAGTAAGAACTAGAGGTTAAGAGCTACAGAAAGACATAGGTAGACCCGACAAAGGGAAGTTACAGATAGATTTCTATTTAGTTTAATGAACACTGTAATAAATAATTCAGGAACAGATTTCTATTCTTCCTCAAAAGCTGTCAAAACTATTTTGTACTTGTAAACTATGAAGCCTATAGCCAGTCATAAGATTCTTTAGAAACTGCCAAAGTCATGTGCCTATTCTATTTTTGACTCCTGACCTATTGACTGAGTCTAGATAGTAACATGTCACCTGTCAACTTCTCAGCTATCCCATCCCTAGCCTCTGGCATGGATTCTAGCCTCGGAATCCAAGTTCTCAACCCAACTAACAGACTCTAGTTGCTCAACACTGACCAAGAGGCATGTTGAGATCATGTTCCCTAGAGCTGCCAAAAGTTCTTGGCATATGATCAATGAAGCCCACAGTGAGTGAGTGTTCAGCAATTAATCAGGTGACAGAGAACAACTGACATATTAGGGAACCACAAAATGAACCAGATTAAAGCTGAAACAGAGCACAGGGAGACTGGACTCCAGGCTAGTCACCCCTGAGAAGTCTGTTCTTCGTCACCTGGAATGATGAGACACCTTTTAGCCAGAAAAGCCAAGTAATCTACCTCTATGTCTACGGATTTAAGATTTCTTAGATTTTGACAACATTATGAACAAAGCTGTATATTTTGCATATAACAAGCATATGCTTTTTCTGCTCCATACTCTTAGCCCAGAGACATGTATTACCCTCCCAGTCTCACCTGTAAAGAGAATTTCAAAGTATCACTGGTACTTGTGAGAGCTAGATTAAATTACTGTAAATAAAGTTGCCTGGTACATAAAATGCATAATATAAATTAGTCAATCTTACTTATATTTCAGATGACAACATAAATGATTAGATTAATGCCCAACATATCTTAAAAACAATAGTTTTAATACTTCTAGCACAGAATAATGAGAATTTTGGGGTTGACTGTTTTTATGTGTTAACTACTAATGATCAACAGAATTGAAATCTGTCCTGACATTACTTTCCCTCTTTTCTCCCTCTTCCTTAACAGGGTTGGTAAAGTCATGTTATACAACTAAGAAATCAAGATGTAAATTCCATTAAACTGATACTGATAATACTAATTCTGATTAAACATCAAGCAAACCAGAATTCTCTAGGTTTAAAATTATTCTGTAAAGAATATTTTCAGGCATAGGTCTTTTTATAAATGTCTATATCCTTTTAAGTACAATTTATTTCTATTTCCTTTTTTAAATTTTAAGTTAAACTAAAATCATTAACATTGGCCACAGAAGCAGGAAGTCATTTGTAAGACCGGCCTGGGTATTTTACTTTTATTAATGGAAAGTTACATAATCTTTTCAGCAAACTACAGAGTTCCATTCTCAAAGTCTTTTAATATTTATAGAAATTTAAAAGAGTTTTACTGCTAGAGTTCATTTTGGAAACTGAGCATTTCTATTATATGACAGCAATAAATTATCTTAGCTCAATTATAGAAATGACTATTTAAGAATTATGACCATCTTATTCATACTTTTTAGCAATAGGGCAACTATGTCCAGTACTTGACCTAGCAGTTCAAATGGAGAAGACTGAAGAAAACTACACCAAAAGGGTCTCAACTACATACCACTATGTCACGTCATTTGCCTTTTTGGCCACTAATGAGAAGGGAAAGGAAGGAGAGGGGAAGAGAAATGAACAGTGTACTGGGAACAATTTAAAGGGCCTATTTGTTCTAATAAAATTTTTTGTATTAAACTACCAAGAACGTACAAGTATCTTAAGGGAATCAAACTACAAGTCTGTCACCAAGGAGATGTTTGTGGTCATCATACCAATGTCCAAATATGAAATGCCACAACCGTCCAATAAACTGAAAATAAGACCCAGAGTCACATATCTCCCTACATCTCTATTTCATCTCATTTCATGTAATATGTATTTATAAATAATTTACTTTTCTACTTATTATGTAGAAAATTATAAACTTTGATATTCAAATCTAAAAACCTTTTACTAGACATTATTTTTTGAATAATTTTATATTTAGAGAAAAGTTGCAAAGACAGAGTTCCTGTAACCTTCCACCCAGTTTCCCCTAAAGTTAACTAACATCTTACAGAGCCATGGCACATTTGTCAAAGCCAAGAAACTAACTTTGGTATATTAATACTGACAAGCTAGAGACTTTATTTACATTTTTTTCTGCCACTTCACTCAGGTCATTTTTTTTTCTTTAAATAGGAGACACTCTCAGAAGTGTTGTGTAGGTACTGGGGACTACTCCTGGTAATGTTCACTCTAGTGGTGTCAACTTTACACTTGGCCGTCATTAAGTTGCATAGTGTTTATATCTAGCAGTGCTGAAGACCCACATGGGTCTGGAGGCCACCAGAGCTACCAACAGTATTAACTGTGGAGGATTTGTGGCTCTGGAGATCAAATTCAGGGGCTTACACACATGACAGGCATGTACGCTAGCACTTAAGCTCTCTCTTGATTCACTAATATCTATGTGTGTGTGTGTGTGTGTGTGTGTGTGTGTGTGTGTGTGTGTGTGTCATACCCACCAATGCTCAGGGGTTAGTTCTGGCTTTTCCACTCAGGAATCACTCCTGGTGGTGCTCAGGGAGCCATATGGAATGCTGGGAACTGAACCTGGGTCGGCCACATGCAAGGCAAATACCCTATCCACTGTACTATCGCTCCAGCCCCACTAAATCTCTTTTTTTTAAGTTGTAAGATTTAAAGTATCACACTGCATCTGTATGCAATTATAATATCACAATCATATTGCATCTAATGATTATTTTATGTTTTACATTTTAGAATTTGCCAAACTAATAATGTTAATTAACAAATGCCCTCATTGTTAATTATTACAGAAAATAAACCTAGAACCTCCTAGAAAATGACTTACTGGATATTAGGGAATGTTGCAATGAAATTCATATAAACAGAGTGTTTCTACTAATGTTTTAATAAGAATAATGAGTACGATTGCTGAAATGGGACATTCTCTACCAATTCTGTCACAAGTCTATACAATTATTTAATATTTCAGAAATGGCCCTTCAAAACATGATTTACACCTACTCCCAAAACTCAACTAATGTGTTATTAGATTTATGGTAAATATTTTTAATCTGTCCTGAAACAGAATACAAAATAGCATTAGAATCATATTCAGATCATCTACTGTTATCTAATATGTTTAATCTATGTTCCTTTAATTACTATATATTTTATTCAGAATACAAAAAAATGAATTTAAGCAAATACCTTACATTTATTATATGCCTTTAGCTTGAAAATAAGAACATGCAAAAATTATTTAATAAAAGTTTTCATATTAATTTTAAAAATCCTCTTGGGAAAAAAAGAAACGTCATAATGAATAAAACTGACTATAGAGAATGCTTCACATTCTTTTCCATGTGCATAATTCTGTGGAAATTACTGTGGAAGTCACAAACAAGTGAATCATATCGAGGGCACAGCCTTTTTGATGGGAAAAGAGTAATGAAGAGTTTGGGCTTAGGAGATTTTTCTGAAAGACATGAAATCTGGTCAAGTATCCATGTAAACATCAGTTTGCCTGAGAAGATATCTACTTATTCCTGTTCTTCCAGGGTCCCACCCAATTTATTACTTGTCCTGGATTTTCCATTTTCTGGTGACTGTTTTTTTTTATGGTAGTAGTAAGCCAAGACTTTCTACCTCGGACTGTACTATGATCTCATCGAGCAGTGTGAGAGGCAAGTGCAGTGAACCCAGTCGTGAACTGAACATGTGAATTTTAAATCTAAAAGACAGCAGAAACCAGCTCTGAATGGGCCATAACTGACACCTCATTCTCCAAGAGAGCATACAAGTCACCTGCAGAAACAAAGAAAGTGCATTTGGTGAGAGTAAGTGGGGAAAGTTCATTCCTTCAGTCTCAGGAGAGTTCTAGTAAATAGTCAATATTGCTGCTTTAGTTTATGAGTAGCTTAAAGATACACACTTCAGAGAAAGAGAACGGAAAGATGATTTACAGACTGCTCCATAAAGCATAAACTTTTTCTTGAGATCAAATAGCCATGCTTTCACTCTAATGTGGGTCAGCTTTTATGAAAGTTGTGGTAATGTCGGTTGACAGCACTTTGTGTGTTTAGATCAGGCTCACACCTTTTCATGTCACTGTCACTGTCCTCCCGTTGTTCATCGATTTGCTTGAGCGGGCCCAGTAATGTCTCCATTGGAGACTTTGTTGTTACTGTGTTTGGCATATCGAATACATCACGGGGAGCTTGCCAGGCTCTGTCGTGCGGGCAAGATACTCTCGGTAGCTTGCCGGGCTCTCCAAGAGGGGCGAAGGAATCGAACTCGGGTCAGCCATGTTGGCTGTGTGCAAGGAAAACGCCCTACCACTGTGCTATTAATTTCTACAGAGATAACTGTTCTCAAATCCTATTTACTATAAACAGTAATCGTTGAAAAGAGTTTCAAACTTAGTGACCGTCAAATGAAACTCTCAAGAATTTTATTTTTAAAACTACGTAAGGGATTGGAGTAATAGTACAGCGGGTAGGACCTGGATTTGATCCCTGGCAGCCCACAGAGACCCTAAGTCCCACCAGGAATTATCCCTGAGCACAGAGCCAGGAATAAGACCTGAGTATAGCCAGGTGTGCCCCTCTCCTGCTCCCCTTCCAAAAAAGAACAAACAACAACAAAATATCAAAGAGGGTACAGACAGATGCCTCCAGACCCTGTGCCAGACTGAGTCTTATATCTGGGGCACCCTGAAGGGGGTAGCAGGTGAGCCCACAACCCACCCAAAGAAAGTCCCAGCAGCCCAAAAGCCCTATAATTCAATCCTACCATGCTCAAGGCCAGACTCCACTGGCTCGTGATGAGCCTCATCCAGAAATTAATCTGTTGAAAAATTCAGGTTTGTGACCAAAATCTCCAGGCTCTCATTTAGGCAACTTCCACCCATCCCCCTGTTCTTCCAGGAGTCTGGCAGTCACACTCATGAACTGCCTACGGTGCCATATAAGCTCATTAACTGGCCATGATCCTGAGATTCATGAATCTCAAAAGAGATCAACAAGCTGCAGAGATGCTTCTAGACCCCAAAGTCACCATCCAGTTAAAAATAACTCCAGTTGTATCAACCCACTCAAAATTTTAGAATTCCTGGAGTGTGCAGCCTCTCATACTCTCCACCACTGATATTACAGGAATAGCATACCACATTGGATGGCATATAAAGTAGAAGGCAAACAATCTCAATGAAGAAAATATTAACACAAAAATACTAACATAAAAAATATTAACCTGTAACAACATGTTAGTAATCTTTTATAGAAGAGCTTAATGGCTCCAGGGTAAGAGACAACAATCTTCACACACTTTCTTCTAAGGAAATCTTTTTTGATCATTTTAGAGAAGTATTCATAATAATCAATATAAAATATTTAGGGGCTGGAGTGATAGCACAGTGGTAGGGCGTTCGCCTTACAAGCGACCAACATGGCCAACCCGAGTTCGATTCTTCCGCCCCTCTCGGAGAGCCCAGCAAGCTACCGAGAGTATCTCGCCCACACAGCAGAGCCTGGCAAGCTCCCCATGACGTATTCGATATGCCAAACACAGTAACAACAAAGTCTCCAGTGGAGACGTTACTGGGCCCGTTCGAGCAAATCGACGATCAACGGGAGGGCCTTTACCCAGCAAAAAAAACACAAGGACTTCTTAGAGAAATAACTAATTCCAGGGCTCAGGAGCTAACTTTGAGAGGTTCCCACAGACCAGGGATAGAATAACGTGAACTTCATTAATAATAGTACGTTTAGATGGATTAAAATCCACCAAACATGTTTAATTGTAAGACTTTTAAGTAATTCTGATGGGGCCAGGGGCTCTCCAGAGGTGCCTGGAAACAAGAGGAACAACTGGAGCTAGTAAGAACAGAATTGAGTGTCTGATAATTTGTTGCTGGGCTTCTGCCATATGGTTCTGCACAGGTCCTAGAAAATGGATCATCTGGACCACACCCAAGAGAGTTCTGGGCCCACCAGGGCTACATCTAGTCCACTGATGCTCCAAGAACCATGCCAGGGATCAAACTTTGGGTCCGGTGCATGCAAGATACATACTATAGCCCTTTGAGCTATCCCCCCAGATACTGTAATAATAGTTTTTAAAGGTGAGTCACTCACAGGAAATAAGGTATCAAATAGTTATATTAAATATCCATAAATCAAAAGGAAACAAAAAAATTAAGATTTTATCCTGCTTCACTGTATAAAGAATATCAGTGGGAAATACCTAAATTCTTTCTTTTTTAAAATATATTTTTTAAATTTTATTGAATCACCGTGAGATAGTTATAAGCTTTCATGTTTGGGTTACAATCACACAATAATCAAGTGCACATTCCCCACTACCAATATCCCCAGTATACCACCATTTTCCCACCCTCCTCCTGCCTCCATGGCAGAAAATATTCCCCATACTCTCTCTCTATACTTTTGGGCATTATGGTTCGCAACAGAGACTCTGAGAGGTTATCATGTTTGGTCCTTTATCTACTTTCTGCACACATCTCCAATCCCGACCGATTCCTCCAGCCATCTTTTTCTTAGTGATCCCTTCTCTACTCCAGTTTCCTTCTCCCCTTTTCTCATGAGGCAGGCTTCCAGCTATGGAGCAATCCTTCTGTCCTGTGTATCTACTATCCTTAATCCCTAAATTCTTTCAACTATGAGAGGATCCTCCCAGATTCATTCATTCATTCTCTCTCTCTCTCTCTCTCTCTCTCTCTCTCTCTCTCTCTCTCCCCCCCCCCCTTACACACACACACACACACACACACACACACACACACACCACCAGAATCAGCATCTAATGGTAAGGTGAGGACTATAATTGGCTAGGCAGGCTTAGGTACTAATAAGACTTATGAAATTTATGCAGAATAAGGGGTGATCCTTTGTAAAAGCTTATGCAGACTAAGTTGGGGTGATTTAGGCTAAAAGAATAAAGCCAAGAAATTTATTTTGGCTCTGATTTATCATGTCTTGCTTTAATGTTATCTAAAATGTCCAGCTGTCCAACAGAATATATATTCTTCTCAACTGACATAAGATATCTTCAAGGAAAGACCATGTGTTAGTCACAAAACAATATGTATGAGGGCTGAAATTATATCAAGTATCTTCTTGGATCAAAAGGAAATCACCAGAAATTAAACTGATAAAAGGAAAAAACATAAATATCTGAAAATTTTCTCAACAAAATGCTACCGAACGACTAGTAGACCACTGAGAAAATAAAAAAGATTTAAAAAAATACTCAGAAATGAATAAAAATAAAGAAACAAATGACCAGAACCCATGGCATTCAGCAATACTAACATGGCACTAAAAGAGAAGTTCATAGTGACACAGAATTATCTGTACTAATAGACAATGCAAATCAACAGATAATACAAACAAGAAAAGAATTACAAATTAAAAAAGCCAAGCTTATATCCAAAGCAAATCATATAATATACAAAGAAAACCCAAGGATACCAATAAAAACTGCCAATATAGTACACAAAATACAGTAAGTTTAAAAATTATTTATTAGACAAATAACAAATCAGCAGAAGGAAAACTCAGGAAAACTCCCATTTACAAATGTATAAAGGGAAATAAGTACTAATGAAGAGTGAGAATATTCCAGAGGTGAGTTCATTGTGCCCAAGTCTCTTCCCTGTACCTCCCAGTCCCTTTTTGATTCCCCAATCCCATAGACTCCTGAATCCACAGTACCATCTCTTCTGACCACCATGACCCGAGGCCTCAGGTGCTGAAGAAAGATGCCCCAGGACACTATCCCTCCTTGTTCAGGGGTGTCTTGTTGATTAGTGCTGGTGGTGTGGTCTCTGTGACCTCCTGTCACTTGTCCTCAGCTTCACTGGTATCTCCCCCACTTAATCCTAGTCCCAGGAACTCATCATTGAGTTATTACCTTGGTGAAAGCAATCTGTTATGCAGCCATGTGGAGAGAAATACAGCTACAAGCATGAAGTTCTGTCTCAGTAGCAAAAACATATTCGTATCAGAGACCCAGAAGTCTAGCAGTCATTTATCACATCCCTTATTAAAAAGTTGTGATCAAAGACCTCTTCAGCCTTATTGATGAGACCAATAATAAGCCAAAACGCCTGTCAATGTGTCCAGTCAGTTCTACTGAATTATCGTATCATGGTGATTGCCATGACTGAGGGCAAAAGAAATGGAATCAAGTCCACAGGGTTTGAACATGAAAAACCTCTGAGATCAATTAACATTGTGGGGTTAAGAATGACAGTTACACCATAAATGGATTCATGAAGCATATAACTACCAAATAAGTCTGAATTCATTAAAGAATTTCATCTGTTGCCAGAAAGATAGTACAGGGGTTAAGGTATTTGTCTTACAATCAGCTCATCCCAGTTCGATACCCCAGCACCACCATGAGTGATACCTGAGCACAGAAACAGGAGTAAGCCCTGAGCACTGTCAAGTGTGGCCCACCTTCTCCATTCAAAAGACAAAAAAGAGGGAACCTAGAGACAATAGTGAAGGTATATAAGAAATCTGGTGGTGGGTGTATTATAAGCAACACTGTATTCCTGAAACAGGAATATGAACAATATTGAAAATCATGGTGTCTACTATAGACCGAACACAATCGCCACTCAATACCTCTATTGCAAACCACAATACCCAAAAGGAGAGAGAGAATGAAAGGGAATGCCCTGCCACAGAGGTGGGGTGGGATTGGGGGGGGATGTGGTGGGAGTGGTGGGAGGGATAATGGGATCAGTGGTGGTGGAGAATGGACACTGGTGAAGGGATGCGTACTCGATCATTGTGTGACTGGAATGCAAGCATGAAAGTTTAACTCTGGAACTTTACCCCACGGTGATTGACAAATAAAAAATTTTTTAAAAATAATAAAACCTCACTATAATATGGCACAAAAAAAGAAAATCATGGTGTCTAAATAAAACAGTAATTAATTATAAAAAATAACTTTTTCAGGTAGAAAAAATAAAACTAATCTGTCCAGAGCATGAAAATTTTGAAAGAGCTACATTTCAATCAAAGAAACAAACAATAGGAAGTAGGCGGGGAAAGGTACACCTCATTTCAGGCTAAACCAGCATAATTTTCATCTTTTACTCTTTTGGTTTGTGACAACTTCAAAATGTTTAGACATAATGTACCTTTTGTTCCCCGTGGATTTTTTTCCCCATACTATGGTTTGCTCTTTATGTGTTTTACATTTAGACAGAGTTTATGCTTTTTTTAGGTTTGAGCTGCCGTGTTGCCAGCCTAAGTGTTAACATGTCTCGAACTTGCTTCTTGTTGTTGTTTTCCAAATGTTTTGTTTAAAAAAGAAAGCTAAAAGCATACTATCAAGTCACAGCTAGCTTCTGGTGTGAGATTTGCAACGTTTCTAATTTCACTTGAACTATTCAGGTACCCCAGAAATCTGTGATGACAGTCGCTGGAGGCCAGCACTAGAGCCTCACCCAGACACCTGAGGTTTGAGATTTGAACTTCTTACCAATTTGAAGACCAAACTCAGTATACACGGGTTCTATAACTGAGAAATCATTGTCAAGGAGAATCCTTCATTTACTCCTTACTATAAAAAAACATGTTTTGGGAATCAAGAAACCATGATGCTAGTTTTGTTAGCAGCACTGGCTATATACATATTTTTTTAAGCAAAAAAAGGAAGGACGGGGATGGAGCGATAGTAAAGCAGATACACATGCAAATACATGTGCTTGCCATGCATGTGGCTAACATTGGTTTGATTCCATATGGTGTCTTGAACCCACTAGTAGTAATCCCTGAGCATAGAGCCAGAGTAAACCATGAATATTGTCAGCTGTGGCCCAAAAAGGAAGGAGGGAGGGAGGAAGGAAAGGAAGGAAGGAGGTAGGAAGGAAGGGAGAGATGGAGGAAGGGATTAAATGACTAAAAAGAAATTTAGCCAATGACAAATAGCCAAAATAATTCTGAAAAAGTAAAATTGAAGATATAATGCTCCCCAACTTCGTATTATAGTAATCAAAACACCATGGTATTCTAATAAAAATTATAGAGAGATCAATGAAATATAATTAGGAAACCAAAAATAAACCCATACTTTTATGAACAACTCATTTATAACAAGGAATCAAGAGGGCCGGAGAGAAAGTCTAGGTTAATGTTAAGACCCTTTCCTTGCACACAGCCCACCCAGGTTCAGTTCTGGGGCACATATGGTCCCTTGAGAGGTACCAGAAGTGACTCCTGAGAACAGTGGCAGAAGCATCACCCGGTATAGGACCACACCCCCCACACACACACCCTCCAAAAAGAGATGCTAATAATCTCTTTAATTAGGGAAGTACAAATTGAAACAATGAAATATTACATTATATTCATGAGAATAAATATTATGTAAAGACAAGAAAAAAAGTGTTGGGAAGGATGCAGGGAAAGAAAATCCTATATATTGTTGTTGGGTGTAAACTAATGCAGGCAAATAGCATGGGGATTCCTTAAAAAATTCACAAGGGAAATTTCTCATGACCTAATTAATCAAATTAACTAATAATCTTATTTTTATTTTAGGTTTTGGGGCCACACCCAGTGATGCTGAGGGGTTACTACTGGCTCTGCACTCAGGAATTACTCTTGGAATTGTTGGGGGAGTCATTTGGGAGGCTGGAGATCAAACCAGGGTCAGTTGCATTCAAAGCAAGTTCCCTACCTGCGGTACTATCTCTCCTTCCTTGACCAACAATTTCAAAGGAAAGACAAAGAAATGAACTATGATGGTCTAGAAATGTGTCTCAAGTGGTTGAGCACATGCCCTGCCTGTCTGAGGTCCTGCTTGGACCCAGCGGTGTCAGGTTCGGCCCACGTGGCAAGCAACTCTAGACATGGTCTGCAGAGCAATTATTTTAAAGACAAAAAAGTGAACTGAAAACGTGCAAAAATGATTTCGAGCTACAACAAAATGCAGTTCTATATCAGCAACAAAAGAAAATTTTGAATTAGCAAATATACAGGAAATAAAATGACAGACTGTTCACCAGTGAGACAAAGAAAAAGAGTACCTGGAGATGCCTGAAACTGAAAACATAACAAGCCAAACCTTGTTCTATGAGGTCAGCTATGCTCATGAATTGTTAAAATAACACTGTTCTAATGTCAATCATCCCCTTATTGGTATAAAGAGTCAGCACAATCCCCAAATCTGTGCCTTTTATGCAGAAATAGAAAAGCGAGTCTTTAAGCTAATATGGATATGCAGAAGACCCAGAATAGCTCACACTTTTTTTTAAAAAAAAGAAAAAGTTGGAAGACTAACGCATTCCAAAACTTGTCATATAGTTGCACTAATCAACACAGTATGATAGCGGCATAAAGACAAATATAAAACAATGGAATGGAATTGAGGAATTCTGAAATAAACTTTTATGTTTACAGTTATTTCTACAAGTGTCCCTGCTAAAACCATTTAACAAACTAAACTTTTTCCCATAAATGGTGCAAGGGCATATCCACAAGCAAAAAAAAAAAAAAATGAAGTTGGACTTCATCATACCACACACGAAAAAAGTTACTAAAAATGGGTCATAGGAGCTGGGGCAATAGCACAGTGGATAGGGCGTTTGCCTTGCACGCGGCTGACCCGGGTTCGATTCCCAGCATCCCATATGGTCCCCTGAGCAGTGCCAGGAGTAATTCCTGAGCACAAAGCCAGGAGTACCCCTGAGCATCGCCAGGTGTGACCCACAAAGCAAAAAAAAAAAAAGGGTCATAAAACTACAAAACTCTTAGAAGAAAACATAGCAGTAAATCTTAATAACTTAGGATTAGGCAGTGATCAAATTTGATACCAAAGGCATAAGAGAAAAAAAAGCAGAAAAATTGGATTCTAACATTCTTACAAAATTAAGCATTTTTGCGCTGCAAATGATAACATCAGTAAAATAGAAAAACAAAAAACAGATTTAGAATAACTGCAAATCATGTAACTGAAAATGGACTAATATAAAAAATAAAGAATTCTTTTTCCCCCGTGCTTTTCAGGCCATACCAGGCTGTATTTAAGGCTTATTCCACAGTTCTGTATTCAGGGATTCCTCATATGGGGGGGGGGGGGGGCAGGGGAGGCATATGAGTGCCAGGTACCAAACCCAGTTCCACCACATGCAAGGAAAAAGCATCACCCTGGCCCCAGTAATAATTTTCATAATTTTTGCTAAATAGAATATGAAAAAATTAACCAATTTACAAAGGATTTGCATAGACATTTCTCTAAAGAGTATTTACAAATGGCTAATAAGCACATGAGAATATACTTAACTTTATCAGTCTTTGGGGGGAAATGCAAATGTATTGTAGAAAATCACATTGTGGGCCATTTGATACTCAATAAAATACTATTTAACAATCATGTTAAATAGTTTCTATGGTGATCATCAGAAAGAGAGAACACAATAAGTACTGGTGAGAATGTAGAGAAACTGAAACCACGTACACTGCTGACAGAAATGCAAAATAGTACAGGTCGGGCACATACAAAAAAGACTGGCAGTTTCTTAAAAGGGTAAAACATAAAGTATCATTTGCCTCAGCAATTTCACTGCTAAATAACTCCACTACTCAACAGAAATGAATACATATGTGCAAGAAAAAGTAAATATTCATAGCCCCACGACTCGTAATAGCTAATAAATGGAATATTCATTTGAAAACTAAATATTAAACAACTGATAAATAGGTAAATAAAATGTGGCATATTCATACATTGGGATATTACTTGGGAATGAAAAATGCTAAGTATTAATATCCTCTACATCAAGAATAAACCTCAAAAACATTATTCTAGGTCAGATACGAAAGACTGTACAATATGATTTTCATGGAAAATCAGATTTCAACTGTAGAAACTAAAGGCAATTTAATGACAAAAAGGAAGTCAATGACTTCTAAGAACAGGGAGTTTAGGAGATTGGGGATGATGAGTTACTGTTTATGAATACTAGTTTCTTTTTAGTCTGACAAAAATTATTCAACTCTAGGTTATTGTAATAGCTATTATGTATAACTCTAAATACAGCAAAACTACTGAGTAGTACAAGTACACTTATAGTTTAACTGATATTATATAGTATAATATTGCATAATATATAGTCTAATCAAAGTATATGTGAGTGTTATACTTTATTAAATATATTAATCTTGGGACCAGAGTGATAGAAAGTGGGTAGGGCATTTGCCTTGCATGTGGCATCCCATATAGTTCCCAGAGTACCACCAGGAGTAATTCCGGAGTACAGAGTCAGGAGTAACTCCTGAGCAAAATTTTTGCTTCCAGTAGAGAGGGGCCACACCCACCAACTACCCCCAGCCGTGTAATCCCATCAATGGCCAAGACCCAGAGACAATAAAACCCAGCTCCCAGAAGAAAACAGCGCCGAATCTCCTGCCCCCTCACCTGTCCTCACCTGTCCCTTGGAGGGGGATGGGTTGAGTTTCCCTCCCCACCCCGAGCAGAGCCCTGGAAGCCGAAGACCTCCAGAACCAGCCACAAGCATGCTGAGACCACTTTCCACACACACGAAGGTATCGGCAGAGGAACAAAGGCATGTAGGTCCCAGGGCTGAGATCTCCAAGCCTGCTCGGATTGGGGCTAAGCATCCTCCACCCATATCCTCCATCTTCCAGTAGACAGAGGTCACACCCACCAACTGCCACCTGGCGATGTGTAATCCCATCAACGGCCAAGACCCAGGGACTATAAAACCCAGCTCCCAGAAGCACGCGGCTGCATTTGCGGCTGTGCGACATCTTATTATCTCATTCTTACTTCATACAACCTGGCAGGCTACCAAATGTAACCTGCGCACACAGCAGAGTCTGGCAAACTCCCCGTGGTGTATCCAATATGCCAAATACCAGTAACAATGATGGGGCTCATTCTCCGAACCCCGAAAGAGCCTTGAATATGGCACTTTTTAAAATCTCAGGGCTAGGGCGAAGGAGACGTTACTGGTGCCTGCTCGAGGCAATCGAGGAACAACAGGATGATCGTGATCGTGATCGTGAAAGTGTGTATTTTACCAAAACCAAACTATTGTGTCTAAAAATATGTTGGTTCGGGGGTATGGTGCCGCCAGCAGGTCAGTCTGTACCTATGAGGCAAGTGCATCAGCAGTCTGATGGCACCATCAGACTTTCAGATACCCCAAAATTGCTGCTGTGCCTTTGGCCAGAACCCAAAGACTTGGTGCATAGTTTGCCAAGAAAGTAAATGGCCAAAAGTTAGGTATGTGGGAGACACACCCACAAACCATCTCTGGCTCAGCTATATAATTGGAGGCAAGGCCTCTCTGATTCCTGATCAAACTGCTTAACGGCCATGATCCCAGAGACTCAGAAACGAATCTCGGAACCCAAAGGCTTTTGGCAGAAATGCGTCCTGTTCCTGCAGTAAGTTACTGGCACTGGGCCAATCCAGGTGGGAATAGGTTTCAGGCCTTAGCCTGTTCCCCTTGGTGGCCCAGTGACCGCCATCCTCCAGAGGCCACAGGACAGTCAGGTTTGGGCCTGCAGTGACGAGACATGCGGGGCCTCACCAGATGGGGGTGGAACCGGCCCTTTCCTCCCCATCCCAACGAGACCCAGAGTCACATCCTACAAATGGTCTCTCTGGCTCCTGATCAAGCTGATTAACAGCCATGATCCCAGAGACTCAGAAATAAATCTCGAAACCCAGTGGCTTTTGGCAGAAATGCATCTGGACCGTATACAAGGTGGCCGCCACCTCAGAGCTTGTTGGAAAGCCAGGTATGAGCCAGCGGTGATGAGGCAACTGCAATCTCATGGGAAGGGGGGCGGTACCAGCTTGTCCTTCATACCCTACCGAGGTCACAAGTTGCCCCTCACAAGCAGCTCCCCGGGACGTCCATGGCTCCAGAAGCACAAGGACTTATTGCAGATCCTGGCAGCTTACGGCAGAAAAGTGAATGGACTTTGCATTAATCCACAGTACCATGCCTGACCCGGGAGCGAAAGGGTGTTGCTCCCTTCCACCTTTTTCCCCCGGACAGCGAGATGGCGGCCTCCTCCGAGCTCTTTGGAAAGCCAGGTATGAGCCAGCAGTGACGGGGCTACTGAAACTTCATGGGAAGGACAGTGTTCCCAGCTTGTCCTTCACGCCCTACCGAGGTCACAAGTTGACCCCCACGAGTAGCTCTTTGGCACGGCCATGGCTCCAGAGTCAAAAGAACATAGTCGAGAGCCTGACAGCTTGCGGCAGAAAAGTGAATGGATCAAGCGTTAAACTATGGTGCCATGCCTCCCTGGGAGGGAAAGTGTGTTGCTCCCTTTCGCTTTTTTCCCTCCACCAGAAGCAAGGTGGCCGCTACCTCAGAGCTTATAGGAATGCCAGGTATGAGCCGGTGGTGACGGGGCAACTGCAGTCTCATGGGAAGGGGGACAATACCGGCTCCTCCTTCACGAGGTCACAAATTGCCCCTCACAAGCGGCTCTCCAGCACAGCCATGGTTCCAGAGGCAAGAGGACTTAGTCCAGAGCCCGACAGCTTGTGGCAGAAAAGTGAATGGACCAAGCATTAAACTACGGTGCCATGCCTCCCCAGGAGGGAAAGGGTGTTGCTCCTTTCCCCCTTCCCCCGCCCCCCCAGCAAGGTGGCCACCGCCTCAGAGCTTATAGGAATGTCAGGTATGAGCCGGTGGTGACAGGGCAACTGAAGTCTCACGGGAAGGGTGGCGGTACCGGCTCATCCTTCAAACCCTACCGAAGTCACGAGTTTCCCCCCACAAGTGGCTCTCCGGCACAGCCATAACACCAGATGCACAGAAACCAATCTCATAATGATCTGGCTCTTCGCAGAAATACAAAATCATTATATGACATTATATGATTCTCATACCAGCTATAGAAAACAGTATTTCACAATGCCTTTTCAGCAATTCTGATTGATGGGGGGAGGGGGGAATTCTAAACAATAATGGTGCATCTTTTGTCGAAATAATGAATGTAATCAATGTAGAGAAGAGTTAAGTGGAAATCATCTGCCTCACAGGCATTGGGAGGGGTAGGAAGGAGGGGGTATATTGGGGTTCTTGGTGATGAAAAATGAGTATTTGGTGAAGGGAAAGGTGTTTGATCATTGTATGACCGAGACTTAAACCTGAAAGCTTAGTAACTTTTCCCACAGTGATTCAATACATAAATATAAGAAGAAAAAAATTTTAAAAAACAAAAAAATTTTTTAAAAAATGTTGGTTTTAAAAAAAATTGAGAACAATGAGCAATCTGAAATTACATATTTTTTCCAGAGAAGAAAAGAAGAAGATAACCTTTTATATAATTTTTATATTATAAATGAAAGCTTTGTGATAATCGCCATTAGTTTAATTTGCATAAGCTTCTCACAGAACAGGGTGTAGCAAAAAAATCTGGACTCAGATACTCTCATCTTACTAACCAGAGTTCTTACTATGCCACAAAGGGTCCTTAATAACAATATTTTTAGTTTTCATCCAAACGCTTAAGGAAATGAAAATGGTAACCTAATTCAAATATCACTCAAGTGGGCCTTTTTCCTGCCCTGTCACAGACTCTGAAAACCACAAAGCCCATCAAAATTTTGAACAAATCTGTCTAGATATAAATTCTAAGGCCCTTCTTGTCACTTTCTAAATTGTCCTGTACTCCTAAGTATGCCAGATTTGGTTTTATGACCAATTCCTATCACTAAAAGGCCCTCAGCATTCAATCACTCAACATTTATTGAGCAATTATTTTGTTAGGTGCTATATTAAGAAATAGATGGAAAGTACAATTTTTATCCTCATAGGAATTATAGTCTAAAGCCTCACATCTTAAACTGTGGGTCATGAAGCCACATTGGGTCACATAACTGATTATAGGAGTCACGAAAAGTTTAGCAACAGTTAAAGTTTTCTGAATGCACAGCAAGCAAAAATTAATTCAAAATCAACTACATAATGAACCCAAGATACTTCTGGCAGTACTCACCTGTATTGCATTTCTTGGGCAAAAGGGTTTGCAAGTGGGAAAGAGTTCAAGAAGCCATGGTCTAGACGTAAAGTACCAAATACACCTCCAAAATTGATCTGTGTGTTTAAGTGCTACATATATATACAACCCGATGGTTGTACAGAACAAAAAGCATTTAATTCACAGGAACAGAAAATAATTCTGAGCTAAGTCTTAGAAGGCATCTAAGTACTACCGAAGCAATAAAGGATGAAAATAAAATTGTTCTGGCAGAAAGAAAGCAAGTGCATAGGCAGACCAAGAGAATTATTGTTGAGGTAATTTCAGATCTGAAGCACAGGAAGGGAGGGGAAAGGGAAGAAGCAAACACTACACAGGTGGGCAACGACCCAATCCTAAAGTCCTTTGTTTGCACAGCAAGGAGTGTGGCTTTTTATCTGGAAGGTTATTTGGGTTTTATCTGGACGGAAGAAAAGGCCAAAGAATTATGAGCTTTGAAATATTGTCGTCAGACTTTTGCATATTAAAAAAAATAAAAACAAATTATTTTGCAATAAGTGATAGTCTGGACTTGGAGAAAAGCAAACCACTTTAGAGAGCATGACAATACTATAACTGGGGACAGAGGGAAAAGAGCTCAAACTAAATGAGAGAAAACAGAGATGGAGAGAAAATGATCAACTTGAAAGATGTTTAAGAATTGGAATATCAATTGGGATAAGAAAGAATAAAAAAATAAAGGATTTTGGGGCTGGAGTGATAGCACAGCGGGTAGGGCATTTGCCTTGCACGCAACCGACCCGGGTTTGATTCCCAGCATCGCATTTGGTCCCCTGAGCACCGCCAGGAGTAATTCCTGAGTGCAGAGCCAGGAGTTAACTCTTGTGCATCGCCGGGTGTGACAAAGAAAGAAAGAAAGAAAGAAAGAAAGAAAGAAAGAAAGAAAGAAAGAAAGAAAGAAAGAAAGAAAGAAAGAAAGGGTTTCAGATTTTTTACATGAGGAAAGAAAAAAAAAGAAACAGCTATAATAAAGAGAAAAAAATACAGGGAGCACACATTCAAGTTTGAGAAATAAGACTGATTTCTCTCGGTATCAGACCTCTCAAGAGTTTACATAAGCTTAATGCTCTAGAAGGTCCCACTCAGGTTAACTTTGATTACTTCAATAGAGACTTGGAGAACACAGGCAGGCATGGTTTAAACCAACTGGCTCCATGGAGAATATTCAACCAATGAATGGAGATTTGTTGGGGGTTGATAAGGTCAAGTCTGCTAGGGAAAATCAAGGATAAGTTTTATCAGCTCCAAACACACACCAGATATTTTTATGAACTGAATGTCATGCCCTGCCACCCAATTCCATCATACACTGAAGTCCTGACACCCTAGGGATAGTGTTTGAGGCAGCACGGTTTGGAAATACTTAGGGTTAGATTCATAACATAATCTAACCCCAATTAGTTCCACCAATGGGTTTAGTGACCTTCTAAGAGGAGAAAGAGACTAGAGCTCTCTCTTCCTGTACCATGGGTGAAAACAACAAAAATGTCTGTGAGCTACAAAGGGGCTCTCAGCAAGAATGTCTTTAGACCTTAATCTTGAATTTCCCAAACTCTTGCATTCTGGAAAATAGAATATTTGTTGCTAAAGTCATTTAGTCCACACAGTATTTTTATTCATTATTCCATCATTTGGCATTTTACACAGAAGCATGAGTTAAACAAGAGACGCCTTCTTTTCTAACAGTCTTGGGAATTTTGCTATGAGAATTTTTATCTTTTTGGAAGTAAAGCTGCCAGCCATCTTGAGACCAGACAAGGACAAGCCTGAGGAAAACAGTTAACTCATTCAGGACAGGAGGATGAAAACACAGAAAAGACCCTGAGAGCGAAATGGCAGTTAGCTGCTACGTGGGCCAAATAAAAAACCAGTTTTATTCCAGATTTACAGTTATATGAGGTCATATAGTGCACTGATTATTTAAGTCATTTTCTGTTGGTTTCACTCTTACTGGCCAGCTGAAAGCAATCTAACGGATATGGAAAGAAAGATATTTTTATCAATACGGGCGCAGATAAAGTTAACTTTGTCTGTTGGAGCCATAGAAATTTGGAATAGTTTTTGTCAGTTATTTCATTAATTAAACAAAACAAAGTTCATAAAGGTTAATTTTATAAAGAGACAGACCTCACTTAGTAGCTTTAGGAAATCTGGTCTACACTATGACAAAGATAGTTGGAAATGGTCACTCTGAATAACTGTGTGCTGAAAGTAGGTAAAGGAACAAACATAACTTCTCAGTATCTGTATTGCAAACCACAATAAGAGAGAGAGAGAGAGAGAGAGAAGAGAGAGAGAGAGAGAGAGAGAGAGAGAGAGAGAGAGAGGAGAAGGGAAGGAGGTGAGAGAGAGGGGGAGAGAGAGAGAGAGAGAGAGAGAGAGAGAGAGAGAGAGAGAGATAGAGAGAAAGTACCTGCCATACAAACAGGCTGGGGGGGGGGGTGGGAAACAGGAGGGAAACGGGGATACTGGTAGTAGTAAGAAATGTACACTGGTAGAGGGATGGTGTTGGAACATTGTGTGACTGGTCATGAACAGCCTTATAACTTTGTATCTCACAGTGATTCAATTAAAAAATATTAAAATAAAATTTGAAAATAAAAATTTTCTAAAAAATGAAAATCTAGTCTATCAAATGAAAACAGTGATGAATAATGAAGATGATAATGGTGATGATGATGACAAACTCATGGATTAATGTACATTTAAAATGCGGGAACTGAAGAAATAGTTGAGCGGGTAGGGTACTTGCCTTGCATGTGGCTGACTGCTGAGGTTCAATCCCCAGCACCACCTATGGTCCCCTGAGTTCCTTCAAGCATGATCCCTGAGTGCAGATCCAGGAGTAAGCACTGAGCATGGCCTGGTGTTGTCCAAAAATCAAAACACAATCCCCCCCACCTCCCCACACACACACATACATACACACACACAAAAAAAAATCTAGGCATTTTATCATAATATTGCTTCTTTTCCACATACCATTTTACTTCACTGGCAAACCATATCAATCACTTTTATTTTTTTGCTCAGAACAACTTTCTTGTCAGTTTCATATTTTCATAGTATATAAACAGTACCATGAGATAGTTTTGCAGAGGAAATCTTTAAAGAAAAGAACTCTCTGAAGATCAAATTAATAAAAATTGTTATTTCCATACATTTCCTAAATCTGTTCAAGAAAATATAACAAACACATGTGTTTCAACCACATCTGGGGAATGATACCTTTGATTCATATCGGAGTGTAGAAAATCAACATTATATCCACACTGATAACCACCAGAGAGAGTACAAATGGCAAAAAGCACTAGAGTGGTGTGCTTGTCCAAGCCATCCACAAATGGTAAAAATATATTAAATAAATCGTAAGGAAGATGTTGAAGCATAAAACATTTTTTCCTATAGAAACAATGCTATGAGTCATTGCATTACTAGGCCAATCCATAAAACCATATGCATTAAGACTATTGTTTGAACTACATCCAGGCAGAATAAGAATAATACTTTTTCCTTTGGAAAATACATCATTTTCTCCCTCCACCCTCTATCAACTCCCAGGAGAACAGTCCTATACACCACTTCTATTTCCCCCTTCCACCTCATCCCATACTCCTCTCTCCTACCCATACTCTCTAAGTCAACCACATCACACTTTCTCAACCTCACTGCTGACTCCCCCACAACTCTACTGTTTTGCCCCTCCCTTCTTCTGGGTCACCTCCACTCAGCCTCTAGTTTCAAGTTATTTTCTTAAGATATGATCAATTCTCCACATTCTCTACTACACTTTCCCACCAATATCTTTATGATACTGCATTGGAATCAATCACTTTGCCTATCTCCCCCATAATCTTTACCATGTCACGAACTATATTTGAGTTGCTAGGAGTTTAATTCTAGAGCTTGAAACTTTGGCTAGCATTTTGAAGAAGCTTAATATATATTTATATATTGCATTTTCATAAAAAAGTATCCTACGATGTATTTCTACCTCAATCCATGTAATATTTAACTGGTCATCATTGAAAAATAAAGAGGTTTTCTAAAGATTTTTCTACTCCTAAATTGACACCAAGAGATTGTTCTTAAGAAAGGATGTTAATCTATCCAACATCCACGGTATATATAAAGTTATTTATATGGAACTTCAAAATCAAGCAAATAGGAATAAGTATATTTTCTAATATTATCAAGTATCTCTTTCTTGCAGAAAAATAGTTCAGCTTCTCAACCAATTAAATGCTGGTGCTCAAATTTGTATTTGAAAGCTGATTTTGCTTGAAGTTAAAGATCAAATTCCCAGCTATCTATAATGTTCTACCTGGATGTCTCAAAAGACTTTACTCCATCCCAGAGATCTGTTCTCAACCATTCTATTTGCCTGTTTCCAATTTCTTATAATGATGTCACTCTCTATGTAGGCAACGAAGCCTGACACTGAAATGATCTCAACCTGGCTACCCCAGCAGTATTGTCATTACAAAGACAATTGTTAGACAATTGGTCTTGGCTCTACCATAGATCAGTTGAATCAGAATCTTTTAATGAAATTCCCAGGTAACTCATATACACAGTAACACTTGAGAAACACTGAACTAAGATTCCATGTTTTTGTCGGTACCCTAACATAGCAAGTCTGTCAGCAACAAGTGTACTTAGAATGTCTAAAATATATTCCTTCTCAACCACTTATTTCTTTACTCTGATTTAAGTTTTGGCCTTGAAAACTGTAATGGCTTCTAGTCAGTCTCACTCACTGGTTCCCATCCAGGATTTCAGAAGGGACAATGATGTACACTAGAAATTTTGAGAGAGACCATATGATTTGCTGGCTAGTACTGTGTAAAATACAAAGCTTGCCTTCTCTATGTAACACTGTACTATCTAGGGATTTTTCACAGAAATGATGTGGAGAAGCATATTTTTTAAAGGAAGATAGAAAACACTATTGTTCTGAGATCACATTATAAGTCTTTTCCATACTGTTCCATAATTTTCCGTAGTTTTCTTTCCAAAATACAAATCTAATTATCCCTCACCAAAGTCTTTCAGTGACTTCTTATCATGAGTTTCTTTCCAAAATACAAATCTGATTTAAAAAAAATGTGTATGTATACACATGTATACATATATAAAGAGAGACATTCAGGCATAGCAAAAGTTAAAATATGCTGGGGGACTAATTCATACTCACATGAGTACACATATCCTTGTGAGCCTACACCTGAGAGCCTCTGCAGGGAAGCCATCATGTGGAGTGTTTCCTGACAATTAAACCAGATCATTGAAGAGGACAGAGTTTGGTCTTTGATGGGAAGAGGAGGTCAATCTGCCAGTCAGTTTTTTCAATTAGACATTTTCTGACAAAGATTTGAAAGTTAGACTTGTACAATAAAGAAGAAACCTAATTACTAAGAATAAAAAAATAAACTAAAAAATTAATGCATTGCAAATTACTCCAAGTCAGTTAAATTCATGCTAAACAGATTTAGAATATTTTATATTCATAAAAAATTTTGTCATAAATTATACTCATATTTGGGCTGGAGCGATAGCATAGCAGGTAGGGCGTTTGCCTTTCAAGCGGCCAATATGGCCGACTTGAGTTCGAATCCTCTGCCCCTTTCGGAGAGCCCGGCAAGCTACTGAGAGTATCTTGCCCACACGGCAAAGCCTGGCAAGCTACCCATGACATATTCGATATGCCAAACACAGTAACAAGAAGTCTCACAATGGAGACATTACTGGGCCCACTCGAGCAAATAGATGAACATCAGGAGGACAGTGACAGTGACAGTGATCCTCATATTTGCAATTTCAATAGCCATGTTATTCCATCATCTCGACGAATGATTCACCAAATTTTAATACATTTGTTCATCATTATGGAACAATTATGTGCACCAAACTCTGAGGCAGCACTGAACCACCCCTATCCTCACAAACTACTCACTCAAGTGGTGGAGACTGACTCATACCCTAGAATTGCAGTGCAATACTGAGGGCAAAGCAGTAGCAGCTTACCAGCTGGGTTGAGTGAAATACTCCTACATCTGGCTGCTGTTCTTAAAGAATGAAAAGTCAAGAGAAGAAAGGGAAGAAACGAGGCAATATGCAATGTGGACAAAGCACAAGAGACTTAAATCACTTACCACAATTAAGGAAAGGCAATAGCTGTGAGTAGCTATAACACAAGAAATAAATATGGGATAGTGGACACAATTCTTAAAACAACACAGTTTTGGAACTTACTTTGACTTGTAGTATCTTCAAGAGAAAGAGTAATTCAAGGCTGATGTAAAATGCATCTCCACTGTCCATAATAATAAATGTATTTTCATTTCATTACTAATTTCATCACTCAATGTCTACTAAAATTCTTTCTACTGATGTACTAAACCTTGATATTTTTCACCTCATTAAGTTTGCGAGAACTTTTTAGGTATTGCAAATATTTACTCTTAGTCACACTTCTTTTTTTTCCCCCACCCCAACCCCCCCTTTCCTTACGCCACACTTCTTATAAGCATTTTCCCTATTCTTTTTCTTTCCCCCCCGCCACTGTGAGTACATCTGTACTATTATAAATTCTTAATATTTTCCTTGGTTTTATATTGTCCTAATAGAGTTATTCTGATGAATATTATTCTATTTTCAACTATTATTCTAAAATGATTAGTCATTGTTCAGTACAATGTTCTTATTTTGATTCTCAATATTCCACAGATGAGTAAAAGCATCCTTACTTGTCCTCTGACTTATTTCGTTTAATCTGATACCCTCCAATCCATCCACATTGCAGAAAATGGCACAATTTTCTCTTTTTTACAGGATTAAATTACATTTGTAGAAAAGGCCTCATCAGCATGTCAGATACGAACTTGATGGTTTTCAACCGCTCCAATTGCACGGACCAGTTGAGTGGATCACTGCTGGAGTGCAGGTATAACCAGACTGAAAGCACTGTGCTGAATCACAGACATTAATTAAAATATTAGCTTTTTGTTATAACCATAGACAATTTCACCAGCTTTTCAGAACCTAATACTTTTAATCAAATTAACAGAATTGTAGTAGGCAAATTAATGGCCCTCTACCTGCTCAGGATTTCCATGTCCTTATACCTATAAATCTCTAATTGCTGTTTCATGAGAAGAGAGAATAAGGGATGGAGATTGCAGCTAAGCTTTTTTGATCAACTGGTTTTAAAACAAGAAGTGTATCTTCAATTATCTAAGTGGATACAAAATAATTGCTAGAACTCTTAATGGAGAAGAGAGAGGCTGAATCATGGAGACAAGGCATCATGAAGAGTTGGCACACACCATTGCTGACTCTGAAGCTGGAAGAAGGCCAGGAGCCAAGGAATGCGCACAGACACTAGAACCAGGAGTGGGCGGGGGTAGGGAGTGGGGGGGGATGAGAAAATGTTTCTCCCCTCTAGCCTCTAGGAAGGAGTGCAGTCTTGCCAGCTCTCAGGAAGACTCACTTTGGGTTTCTGCCCTCCATCTCTGTAAGATACTTAATGTGTATAGTTTTAAGCCATGAAATTTGGGGGGACTTGTTACTGCAGCATTAGAAAACCAATAAAGTTTAAAAAAAATCTTCCTAAGATGTTATACAAATAGTCAAGATAACATATGTAAAGTGCCTAATGTAATTCCTAGCACATAGGGTATGTTTTAAAAGCGACTATTGATAGTATTAGTGCTAATGCAATCAACAGAACCAAAACCAACAGTAGTAAATGAAAAGACACAGAGTTCTAGACTTAATTCTATTACCTAAGATATTTCAGTTAACTTCTATAGGACTCAATTCTCATATCCATGAAACAAAATGAGGGGACATACAATAGATTAATTCTGAATTTTCTTCCACCTCTCAAGTTTTATGATTATAAAACCTAATTCCTAAGTGACATATTTTTAACTGTTAATTGATTCAGAAAATCTGTAAGATTTTTTTTACAAGTCTTTTATTTACTGTCAACATTTTCAATATTTCATCTTGCTAATTTATAGCAATGCAAGGTTGAATTATGATATAAAAATCATAAGCTCACAAGCAAAGAAAAAGTATCTATGTCATTCTGTGATGATTTAAAGTCAAGATACAATAATAGTATTTTATTTAATAACTCAAAGTATATTCCCACATAATACCTCACTTTCTAAAGTGGCTGCCTACTTTTATATGCCCACCAGCAATGTATGAAAGTTCCAATTTCTCCATATCCTTACTAATGCTTACAATAGCCTGTCTTTGATTCTAGTGAACTAGTGGATGTGAAATGCTCTGACTTGGGGGAAAAAAATGTTGAGTATCTTCTCATATACTTTAAGCTGTTTGCAAGTCTTCTTTGGAGAAATCACTTGATCACTTGACATCCCATTACTCATTGATTTGCTCGAGTGGGCACCAGTAACATCTCCATTCGTCCCTGTCGCGTGCTAGTGTAGCCCAATGGCGTCTGCTCATTCTAGGAACAAGAAGAGCCTCAAACCGATCATTCAGGGTCTTTTTTTCTTTTCCATTTTTTTTTTTTTTTTTTTGCTTTTTGGGTCTCACCCAGCAATGCACAGGGGTTACTCCTGGCTCTACACTCAGGAATCACCCCTGGCAGTGCTCAGGGGACCATATGGGATACTGGGAATTGCACCTGGGTTGGCCACTTGCAAAGCAAACGCCCTACCAGCTGTGCTATTGTTCCAGCCCCTTATTCAGGGTCTTGATGAAGAAGTCTGACCATCTCGTAGGTGGGAAGCCATGCAGTCTTTTGACATCCCGTGGAATCCAGTGGGTAACGGCTCTAGTCCAGTGGTCGTCTCCAAATCTCATTACGTGTCCAGCCCATCTGATTTTTGACACCTTGGCAAACGAGACAGCATCCCTGATTCTTGACCGTCGACAGAGGTCGGAACGCCAGATTCTTTCTCTCATTTGAGTGAAGCATGATACTCCAAGCATAGCTCTTTCAATTCCTCTTTGGGAGACCCGAATAGCGTTCTCACCCTGTTTTCGTAGGGCCCAGGTCTCTGAGGTGTATGTTAATGCAGGAAGAACAGTGGAATCAAAGAGATGTGCCCGGAGCCAGAGGTTCTTCATCCTCTTAGCTATTTCTTCGGCACTCTTGAAGGTGTTCCAGAATAGATATTTCTCCAAATGAGAACCAGTAAATACAATGGGTCTCATTTGGAGAAATGTCTATTCTGATTCTTTGCCCATTTTTAAACTGGGTTTGTCCTAGTTATTGTAGAGTCATAAAAGCGCTTTACAAATTCCAGACATAGTCTGCTGTCTGATTTGCAGGTATTTTGTTTCTCATTCTATGCTTCTCATCTAATTTCAGTGAAGTTATTTGCACTAAATGGGTTCTGTATTGCTAAGTCCATTTTACAAATATAATTGTTGTTTCACATAATCAAAAAGACTTGCCAAGTGGTAGAAGCCAAAGAAAACCTTAGGACTATGCGCCTGCTTTTATTATTTTTTAAAATACCATATATTGATAACAACGCTATTAACAGCATACCCAGGAAAGTTCCTCCTTCAACCCTAATGGCTATTCACCATCGAGAACCAGATGACTATTTCCACAGTTATATCCAAGTTTGTTCATTCACTTGAAAATTAGCTATTAAGTATTACAAGGCAGACACTATGCGATTCAAGATATTCTATGGGGGCTGGAGCGATAGCACAGTGGGTCGAGCGTTTGCCTTGCACGCAGCCAACCCAGGTTTGATTCCCAGCATCCCATATGGTCCCCTGAGCAATGCCAGGAGTAATTCCTGAATGCATGAGCCAGGAGTAACCCCTGTGCATTGCCTGGTGTGAGCCAAAAAGGAAAAAAAAAACCCCAAAAAATATTCTATGATCTTCTGCTATTCAAGATGTTCAAAATGGATCAGTGAACACCACCAAGCCCTTGTCATTATGTTATCAACTGGCAGTGTTATGCAAAATCCATAAACCCAAATCGATTTCTTAATGGCAAACAGTCCAAAAAAAGAAAGAAATTTCAGAGTCTACTGAGATAATACAGCAGGTATGTGTAATACTTGCCTTTCACACAGGCAACCCAGTTTTGATCTCCAACTCCCCTTGTGGTCATCCCTCAAAACCCACCAGGTAGGATTCCTGAGCTTAGAACCAGGAAAATACCCTGAGCACTCTGGATGTGCCCACCTCACAAAAAAAAATTATCTTTTCAATTAAAGATCCACCCTCAACTCAGAGATAATAGTACAGATGTTAATATCCTATTTTTAAATATTATTTAGAAGTACACCCTATTTGGGTTTTTTGTTTCATTTTATTGAATCACTATGATATACAGATACAAGGCTGTTCATGATTATGTTTCCAAAGTATCAAACTTATTTTATGACCTACGTGACCTTGTCTTGACTGTTGGCCTTAATAATCACCACTTGATTCCCATAAATCCTTTTTATAATGTGGTAATGCTCATTGCAGTGACATTTGTCAAAATGAAACTCAACTAAAAGAAAAGAATACCCATATTTTTATCCTTAACCAGAAAAACCTAAAAGTTCAGAGTTGATATTATATTGTGGCCAGTTTCTATGCACCGCTGAAGGGAAAACACATAGCTTCATTAAACATAGAAACTGTACCAATCCAATAATTACCAATAACAAAATTATAATGGTAATTCTAACTCTATGAATATATGCAGAGCAGAGGAAGCAAATAATTCCCAAAGGAGTGAAAGCACAGCTTAAGTGGCTCCTCCAAACTTAAATTTCTTGGTCTTGTGTGTTTTTCCTTAAATAGTTCACACAAATCTTACACTCTAAACTATAACACTTCTATTTTCTATTGCACTGCACTGCACTGTTCTCCCGTTGTTCATCGATTTGCTCGAGCGGACCCGGTAACGTCTCCATTGTGAGATTTGTTGTTACTGTGTTTGGCATATGGTATACATCACGGGAAGCTTGCCAGTCTTTGCTGTGCAGGCAAGATATTCTTGGTAGCTTGCCCGGCTCTCCAAGAGGAGCGGAGGAATCGAACCCGAGTCGGCCTGGTCAGCTGCATGCAAGGCAAACGCCCTACAGCTGTACTATCGCTCCAGCCCCTATTTTCTATTATATTTTGAAAATACAATATTCTAAGTCAATTTAAAGAAAAAAGCTGGAGATAAAAACTCATGACATGCGATTAGTACTCCATTAATTTTTACTGTGCAAATTTAGTAAATTAATAGCCAGCAAGTAAAACAAACACCCAGGTAGCTATTCCATGCCTATCTTATGGTTATGGGTATCACTTTGTAACTGGTGCATGTGTTTGCTGCCTTTTGCTTGGCTAGATGCCCATAAAGATGGCACAGGACACACTGGGAGAATAGAACTAGAGGGAATTCCAGGAATAGCCTGCTGGCAAGAGCATCATAGTGCAATGCTGGGCTTTCCAAGCTGTGTCCTTAGAGGGTAGGGGCTTTCTGAAGGCACTTCCGGATGGATTCAGAGGGTGAGAAATAGCCAGTCGTGGGCAGAGCACTACAATCCCAGCTCTCACTTCCTTCACTTTCACCTGGCTTATATCCTGGGCTTCCATGTAAATCAGAATGCCAAAAAAAAAAAGTTTTGAACAACCTACATCAAGAGGAAGTCTTGGCCAGGCAGATAACAATGTGCATCAAGATCTGAAAGACAAGGTAAGGACAAAATGGGAGAATGAATAATGAAGCTGGTGAGGAGCACAGTCAAAAACAGGAAAGGGTGCGGTATAAGGCAAGGGTCGGGGTCAGGCCTCCATCCACAGGAAAAGAATGCCTATTGTGGAGTGGGTGTGTCTGCTTAAAGGAGAAGCCATGAGATCCTTCACCCAGAAGCACTAAACCTCCCAAACCTGAAACTCTAATATGCCATTTGTGGGTCCTACCTCTCAATTCCTTACCTTCCACTGCCCATCCTTCTCCACATAACTGCCAGCATAGATATTCAGAAAAGTAAAACAGTCATCCTTTGAGTCACACATTCCAATGGTTTGCCCATAACTTGAGTGAAATCCTAAGTTCTCACTAGCACCTTATGCATCTCGCCCCTATGAATTATTCTTCTGCTTACAGATGCTCCCCCAGTGCTGGGTACTCCTCAAATAAGCTCCCAGGCCAGGTTCTGCCATGTAGCTTCCTCACCCTGGGATGTGCTTCCCAGAGCAGTGCCCTGTGCTGTTCTGACTATATACAAGTCTGCTCAGAGGCCACCTCTTGCAAGAGCCTGTTCCCCATCACACACCTATATCACTCGACCTTCGCCTTCTTCACTTTCCAACATTTTCTTACCAAATGAAAGTATATATTGGGGGGAGGGGGAGAGGATTGGTGTCTATCCCCGCGACAAGTAGGGGAGGAGCTCTAACAGGGGAGGGACTTGGTATTGACCACTATTGCTGATCTTCTTAGATTAGTGTCTGAATGATACTCAATATTTATTAAACAATTCAAGGAATAAATCATACTTATCGTAAATATATTTAAGTGCTCAGTTTTTCTTCCCATCTCTCTTTTTTTTTCCAGAATCATCAACCACAACTCAAGTTTTATTTCCTGTCCTAGGATTTGATTATAACCTAGAATTTGATTGTCCAACTTTGTTCGCTCTCTTGTCCACTAAACTCTTAACTTTGAATGCTGGTTTGTCACTCCCTTAAACTTGGAATAATTGCTATATTAAAAAACAAACAAAAACAAAACAAAACACAGCTTTGCAGACTGGGGACTCTGTATACCTCAGTAGACTCCTGCTCATAGATAGCCCTCAATAATTTGGGGGCTTCCAGTCAGCTCGCTCACTCTCTCACGTATCACAGAATCAATTCAAATTTCCATCACTTCTTCCTGCTTTTCCCCTCCACTGAGAAACTGAGATCATTGATTGCCACAGAAATAGAGGTTGTTAGCTCAGATCCAGTTGGCTTCCTCCAACCCAACTGATCAACAACCTCTGGTAATTCTTAGCTCACTGCTGGCAGTGTGGAGGAAGGTTGTCCTTCTTCCCACCAAAGCTGATCTTTACACGGTGCCCTAGAACTCAGGGATCCATCTTTAGAAGTCTAATGTTATTCTTTATCCACTTTTGCCTCCACATCTTCACTTCCTCCTCTCTTTTGATTTTTCTACCAGCCCATAAGTGCTTAACTCTCTTGCATCAAACCAACTAAACTATTTCCCCAACACTGTCTCCCTAATGTTGCTGTCCTGTTTGCCCTATTTCTTCTTCACTTCCAAGTACCTTGAAAGACCATCTAAATCCACTGCTTTTAAGGCTCTCCCACCCCCAATCCACAGACAACCCTCTACAGTCTAGATTTTTACCTGCAAACACAAAACTGCTCTCTCCAAAATACAAATGACTGGACGGCACACTCATCCAGAATTACTAGACCCATCAACTTAAAACGGACATTCTTAACCTAAAAATGTTTACCTCCTGACCTCAGTGGCATTATTCTGTCTTGGTTTTTTGACATTTCTGGAATCCTCTTTGCAGTTTGCCTTGCTGTTGACTGTGGAATCTGAACAAAGTCTCTATGTGTGGTAGAGCAGTTAAAAGCAAGGGCTGGCTCTGTCTCAGTCAGCTCATGCAGCCACAGCAAATTACAGAGTCTGACTTCAAGAACACAAATAATTTTCTCATAGTTCTGGAGGCAAAAGGTCTGAGAGCAGGGTGTCGGCATGGCTGACCTCTGAAGAGAGCCCTCTTTCCTGGGCCGCACACTGCTCCCATGTCACTGTCCTCACATGTGAAAGAAGGAGCTCTAGTGTCTCTTGCTCTTACAAGGTCACCTGTTCTGTCAGACCAAGGACCCATCCTTATGACCCCATTTAACCTTATCACTTCTTAACCTTATCACTTCTTCTTATGACTTCATTTAACCTTATCACTCTCATCTGTATGATGGAAGCTGGTTCACCATTTCTTTCATGTGGGGTTTGGTGGGAATTTGGGGGATAAAATATAACAGACAAGCAGATTGTAAAATAAAAGTATCCTGGCCCGGGACACTGTTAATAAAAGAGAGAAGGCACTCAAGCCTGGTTGGATTCCCAGTACTATACATGGTCCCTGAGCACTGACAGGAGCGATCCTTGAACACAGAACCAGGTGGATACCCTCAGCACTGCTGCAGGGCACACACACACATGCCTCATGTCCAATGCAGTTACAGGAAGGCTAAAGCTTCAATATTTTAGTCTGGGTCAAGATAAAATTCTGTTCAGTGAAATGGGAAATATGGTTTTTTTTTTTAAAAAGAGGGAGGTTATAAAACAGTGTTTGCATATACAAACTCTATAGCAACAAAGAATTGTATTATATAAAAATATGAGGACACAAATGTTCATAAAAAGCACACATATAAAATAAGGAATGGGTCATGACATAATAGAAGTTATGATTAAATAAAAGTTTCTCTCTGAATTCGTCTTTAGAAACTCACGTTGTGAAAAGTTTTGACAATGTGAAAAACAAATTTTTGTACAAATATGAATGGAAGAAAACCTTCAGTTTAAAAAAAATCACCAAGAACGAGCCCAAATCTAACTTAACATTTTCTGCTTATATCACCGGCATTGATATTGGGTACGATAAAGGCTAAACTATTTACAAAATCAAGAACATATTGATGCAAAGAAGTTGTTTTTCTCTCATGAAATGGGCTTGGGAGTGGAGAAATGGTACTAGAAATGTGGAAAGTTACTGGGGACTGAGAGGCTTCCTCTTTGGTCGCACCAGTTCAGGTCTTTAGAGCACTTCTCTCATCTGTATGATGGAAGCTGGTTCACCATTTCTTTCATGTGGGGCTTGGGGGGAATTTGGGGGATAAAATATAACAGACAAGCAGATTTTAAAATCAAATATGGTTTTGAAATTGCATACATCCCATCCCATCTGCTAATGGAAATTTAAACCTATGGTCTCATCTGATACAAGGAGACTAAGAATACAATTTCTATATCGGGGTCATGTCATAAACATCACAACTGAGAATGCACCTTTCTTCCCACTCTGAAATAGTCACCTTAAAGGGACAGCCATTACTGAAGTCAGCTCCAAGTCCAAGATCTCTGGGTGACACACCTGTTCAATAGTTACGATGTGACCCCAGTCCAGCCCAGTCCATTGTCCTACAAATGAATAGGCAATGATGCTTACTAACAAATGCTGAGGCTCTCCAACACCATCACCCCCAAAATGCAACAGAATGCAAAAAAGATGCGTACAATTAAGCCTTTCTTCCTGAAAAAATAACAAATGCACATTCTTACCAGTGATGAAATTGGAAGTAACAAAGAATAGGAATAAACAGGAATAACAAAGAATTCCTGCCATAGGAGAGAAGGAAGTCTCTTGTTAAACTCAGGTTTAATTCTTTGAGAGGAAATTCCTTGCCTCTTGTCTGCTGAAAACTGGTTTGCATCTGGAAGACCTTTTTTTTTTTTTTTTTGTGCTTTGGGCAATTTACAATGGTGCTAGGGTGGGATACTCCTCCTGGCGCAATGGTCCAGAGTCACTTCCAGCCATGCTCAGGAATCATGACGTGCTGGGGATCAAAACCAGGGCTCCAGCATGTAAGAGTGAGAACTCTAGCCATTTGAGTTATCAGAGTCCCTTGATACACTTTCCCCATTGTCCTTTCAGATCATATATATAAAGTAGACAAGGGAGCACAGGGATAATTGACTATTTCTTACTGGTGCATATTTGGGAGTCAAGGGTTGATTTAGGAGTGAAACAGAATCCAAACCACCAGAGGCCTTTCAAAGATGTCAAACTTGTGATAGCTTCAGCAACACACTCCTCTAAAAGAATCAGCAGGTCTGTTTGCCTTCTTGTACCACAAAAAAAATAACCACAGCCAGAATTTATCTGGTGACAGATACTAAGCTCGTTGATTCTCCGTTTTCAGTTGCTGGCTTCTGTGGCCGATCCATCCCTCTCTCCCTGGGTTTAAGGTTGGTGACCTTGAGATTACCTGATTTGCAACAAGGGGATCATGCCAACATAGCCCACTCTCCTCTGGGCAGGCCAGCTAATTTGAGGAGGTCTTTCTAGAATGATTTCAGACTCAGTCTTTTGATCTGTTTTATCGAATGGGACATAAACACAACGGACACATGCCACTTTCGATCAGTTGGTTGGGCTATCTCTCTTCCCTCTATCACAAGAACAGCAAACTCTCCAGAAAGCTTGGCAAGAACAGGCCTTTGTTGGGACAATACTACAGACATGCCATGAGTAAGAAATCAACCAGTGTTGTTCGATAGCACTGTTTCTCAACTTTTTAATAACTGCAGCCCCCTTCTCACCTTGTTTCTTTCTTGTATGCCCCCCCAATCTTACCAGTTGAACTCCAAGTTTCATACCATGCCCCCCTATTTACATAACTTTCACCTCTGGTTCCCCTGGAATATGCAGGGTGGGATACCAAGGATGCAGGGTGGAATATCAAAGGATGCCACCTGGCTCCAACAAGTTACCTTCCAGAAGAACTACAGAAGTTGCCCGTATTGTTTTTACCACCTCTAACTGATCAAACTAATCACTAAATCGCACCTGTCGGCAGAAGTTGTTGGAAAATGAAGTCTCTAAATGGGTATCTGTGTACCAAACTACAGTGGAAGAACTAGATACTATTGAGGAAAAAATCAGCTGTCTTCACAATACCACAACCAACCTACTACCAACACTCACCATACTTAAGACTGTGGCACCTTCAATTCCAGAACTCCTGGCTTCCTATTTCACTAAGCACAAAAAATCATCCTCTGCACAAGTCCCCAAGAAATCTTCTCCCCACATTCTCTCATTTTAACTTGTAATACTGTCCTCCATAACATAAATAACAAACGGATTAAAAATGTAAGTATGAAAGGTAAAATTATGAAACTAATTCAGAAAAGGTAGCTTAATATACTTGTGACCGGGGTCATAAAAATTCAAAGTATAAGCAACAGAGTTTTGACCTTATCAAAATTTAAGGCTCATTATTCAACTAAGGAAAACAAAACCAACATCAACAGATAGGACCATAAATTAAAGAAGACTTAAGAAAAAGTAAAATGCAACATCAAAAACTAGAAAGTTCAGTATTAGCCAAGAACCTTAAAAAATAATAACAGAAAGATAGGAATAGAAATTGAGAAAAGTTTGAGATAGAAATAGACAATGCCATGAAATTTGCTTATAAATGGGGGGTATCATGCTAAGTGAAATGAGTCAGAAAGAGAGGGACATAGAAGGACTGCACTCATTTGTGGAGTATAAAACAACATAACATGAGACTGACACATAAGGATAGTAGATACATGGGACAGGAAGATTGCTCCATAGCTGGAAGCCTGCCTCATGGGCAAAGGGGAGAAGGCAGCTGGAATAGAGAAGGGATCACTAAGAAAATAATAGCTCGAGGAACTGGTTGGGATGGGAGATGTGTATAGAAAGTAGAGAAAGGACCAAACATGATGACCTCTCAGTATCTGCATTGCAAACCATAATGCCCAAAAGTAGAGAGAAAGTATGTGGAATACTGTCTGCCATGGAGGCGGGGGGGGGGGGGGTTGGAAAAGTGGGGGGTATACTGGGGATATTGGTGGTGGGGAATGTGCACTGGTGGAGGAATGGGTGTTTGATCATTGTGTGATTGTAACCCAAACATGAAAGCTTGTAACTATCCCATGGTGATTCAATAAAATTTAAAAAAAAAAAGAGGGGGAAGATTAAAAAAGAAGAAGAAAGAAGAAATAGACAATACATATAAGAGAAAAGTGCAACTGCCAGGGGCTGGGGAGACAGTACAGCAGGCAAGGCTACGTTCAATCTTGGCACCCCACCTGCTCTTAGAACCCTCCAAACGTTATCCCTGAGCATAGAGCCAGGAATAAGCCCTCAGTACCACCAGGTAAGTCCCCCAAACAAGAAATTTTTACAAAGTGAAACTGTCAGACAAAAATACAAAATACAAAGTCAGAGAGATAGTACAGAGATTAAGGTGTTTATCTCGCACACCCCCATCCGATCCCCAGCACTGCTTATGGGTACCCTGACACTGCAGAGGTCACTACGGAGCCAGGAGAATCAGGAGTAAAACCTAAGCACAGACAAACAGGGCCCAAAACAAAATACAAAATTCCAACAAACTATACATCTGACAAAGGGCTAATACCCAACATGTATAAGGAACTCACAAAACACAACAAAGGGGCTGGAGCGATAACACAGCGGTTAGTGCATTTGCCTTGCATACGGCCAACCTGGGTTTGATTCCCAGCATCCTATATGGTCCCCTGAGCACCACCAGGAGTAATCCCTGAGTGCAGCGCCAAGAGTAACCCCTGTGCATTGCTGGGTATGACCCAAAAAACAGAAAGAAAAAAAAATCCACTTTAAAAAAGTGTTGAAAAGGTAAACAGACATTTCTCCAAATAAGAAATATAGCCAAAAGCACATTTTTTAAAAAGCTGTTTTACAGAGAAGTGTAAATCAAAACCACAATGACAAAGCACCTCACACAATGGGATGGCCTATTATCAAAAAGAAAGGAAATGAAAAGTGTTGGTGGAGACATGGACAAAAAGGAGCCCTCACCATTGGCAGGAATGTACCTTGGTTCAGCCGCTATAGAAAACAATATAGCCAATTCTCAAAAATAAATTTAAAAATAGAACTACCCTCTGACCCAGCAATTCTACTCCTAGATATCTATCCAAAGAACTCAAAAACACTAATTCAAAAATATGTGCACACCTGAATTCACTGCAGAGTTATTTACATTTGCCAAGACCTAAAATAAACCAAGCACCCAACAACAGGTGGATAAATAAATATATGGCTTATGTATACTATGGACTACTACTCAGCTATCAGGAAAGATGAAATCTTTGGCTATAGCTGGAAGGTGAAATGCTAACCAAAATAAGCCAGAAGAAAGACAAATACCAGAAGACCTCATTCATATGTGTCATATAAAGAAACAAAGTAAGGGAGTAGATAACAGTGAATAAAAGGAAACCTTAGACTCTGACAGTAAAACTGAGATTAGCAGGAGGGTAGGGGAAATGGGTTGGAAGGCTCCTTATGGACAGTGATGGAGAATATTGGCATTTTGGAGGTAGATATGATATATCATCATACCCCCAATATATAAACATTTACATTTTTATAAGCTAATACTACCTCAATAAAAACAAATGAAAACAAAGAATACTTCCAAAAATACACTATCCTCTTACTGAAGAAAGTAGAATGTCCCATTAAACTTGCACTAGAGATTCACAAAGAAAATAATTAGCACAAACAAAGATGTACTATTACATGATCGAAGCTTATTCTAAAGTTATTTATCTAAAATTCACATTTCATTTTCTAAATCTGACAACTGTAGGAAAAATTCAAATGACTAACAAATAAAATGAAGAAAAGCTCAGCCTAACTAGTAATTCAAGAAATGTAAATTAAAACTATGAGATACCATTACAAAAAATTAAAAGTACAACTTTCATTGAAGAGCACATAAATCTTGTTTCTCCTATTTTATTATAAAAGATCATTTAATCTAGGGGTCGGTTTACCTATTATTCCATTAGCAATGACAACCCACCTATTTACAACACATGAACTGATTAAAACATTGTTTTACCCTGGTAGGGCTTGGGAATTAAACTCAGGTCAGCCATGTGCAAGGTAACCATCCTATCTGCTGTCCTATCTCTCTAACCCTGGGGAGAAAATTTTAATTTATTATGTCATATGCAGATAATGGTCACAGTAACCATACTTAAGAATCAGAGATAACATTTTTGGCAGAAAAATTAAGTAATATTTAGTATACATTGATAAAATTTAAATGTAGAAGATAGAAACAGTTGAGTATCATTTAGTAGTTAAATAAGAGTTCTTGGTGAAATAAATTTTTAAAATCGGTTAAATTAACTTGTTATTTAACTATTCTAGATGGTCAGAATTTGGAAATAAGAATCAGTTTTTAAAAGGTTTCCTTTTTTTAAAAAAAAATCGCATTTTCAAAAATGCTTTAACATAAAAATGCTTTATCTGAATCACAAACACAGCATTCACCCCTTGATAATACCTATCTGGAAGCATAAGGTTATGGTGAAAAAAAGATGCATGTTGAAATAGAGACTGCACTTAAGCAAAACTTTATCTATCCTTCCTTAAAATGCACTTATTTCAAATATAAATAGAACATAAATATTTTAAATAAAAATGCAATACAAAAAAGAAAGCAAACCACAAAGGCATTTTGCCTTCTCTAACTTCCCTAACCAAAGATAAAGAAGTCCCTGAGTTTAACATCTCCATAGGAAAATAATTTTAAATCTAAAACTCTGTGAGATCATTTTATAAAAATACACCTGTCACAGTTCTATGAGTCATAATAAATCACTATTTTATTCTGAGGAATAAAAATTCAAAACAAAATAAAAATAATGTATATAAATGGTATTATGATATAATATTTGTGGTAAAATGATTCAGACGCTGAGATGATTCCATTTCCATATATAAAAAGGCATGAGCTACCATTAAATCTTCTACATTCTTGATAAGACTAATTACTAGTTAACTTTAGAAAAGCAATCTCTCCTAGTAGTATCTTGAATAACAGCAAAACAACAAATGTAAGATCTATAATTCAGAACTCATCAAACTAAATTGGCAGGCATATAATACAACACACTTCTAGGAGAGAGAAAAATAGACATAAAAGTAATACGGCTTTCACCATAATGTTTAAAACACTGAAGCATGCCCGCAAATAATATATTACCTTTTAACAAAATAAAATGGTATCCTTGAAGTAGTGTGAATCCCAAATATCACATAAACCTGACACTGGCAGGTAGAAACAAGTGATATTCATGGTCACAATTTATTTTCTGTTTCAGAAGATAAGAAGATAAACTACAAAGCATTATGACATCAGCACAATTGCTAACATAAATGTTTGACATTCGTGTATGTGTTCTCCAACTTTAAGCAAAAAATTATTCTTTGGCTTCTGTCCCAAAATAAAAAAATAAGGTTACTGCTATTAAATAAATACGGCTTAGCCACATTCAAATATGCCCTAGTCAACTGGTCTTTAAACTTCACTCAACATTTTCCCTTAAGTACACAGCTAAGAAAATCAGCCAGTCATCATGCAAGCGGCTTCAGTTCCCTGGCTCCAAGGACTGAAGCTCCAGGCTTAAGGTCAACCAATCCTAAAATTGTTTCTCTTTTAAAAATCAACGAATACTAAAACCCCAAGCTTCCTCTAAACTCTAAGCACATTTCTGCATAGTTGGAAGACTGTTCTGCAAGCAAGCTTGTCCCTGGCTTAGCAAATATGAGATTGTTCATGCTTGAGTAGTGATATCTGCTCTCAATAATAAAATAAGTATATAATCATTTGGATACCTGCATTTTTTTCACGGAGATAGAAAAACCTTTTTTGCTGCAAGAGTTACTTTATGGAAAGTTGGAAACCATTCCTTCGAACTATAATCCTTCTTACCCTGTATACAATTGCATTGCCAAAGTATCTTTTTCCTTTTATGCTCAATCCCTAACCTACAACTCATACTGTCAATGGTCTAAAGATAGTCAGTTGATGTATTCTATGAAACATTGAAATTTCTAACTACTAGAACGTACATCAAGAAGAGTATTATCAAATAATCTTCAAACAAAATGACAACTGACTAAATATTTAAGAAGATATTCCTTTATCTAATGGAAATGACAGTGTGGATTCATTTTGTAAGATCTAAAAACCTAAATTCTAAATCCTACCTTTGGAATTGATCTCTTGCATAATTTGACAATCTCTTCTTTAAACTTTCAAATTTAGAAAATAACTATCCCCATATCCTACTACCTAATAATAAAAAAGACATACTTATGTACAATAAACTCTATAAAGAAAGGAAAATTAAAACACTATTATTTTGTTCTTATAGTGAAGTGAATCTGAAGCTTATGTAAATATAGAGGAAAAATATATATAGTTCCAAAGTGGATATAAATTTAGCAAGGGAGAGAGAGAGAGATTCCAGTTAGAAGAAAACAAAATGAATGGATGATCTATTGCAAATATGAATTCTTGTATCGAATAAGTGAAGTGAATTGTACCAGGTGGATTACCTCACCCCAGTACACTCCAATACAGCTGAGAGCCATCTCTTTGAAGTGCTTTTGACCATAATGTTCCCAAAATAAAAATTCTAAATAGCAAGTAATGCTAGCCTACCATTTATTAAAATTCCGTGAAATTCCAATCAAATCAAATCAGAGTGGAATTACAATGAATCATCGGTTAATTCAAGGGACAACTAGCGTTTGGCTAGGTGTTGAAGAAAGCAACCTGCATGTCAAGCCAAAATATGTCACTCAGACACACAGATTATTTTGAATTTTATAATCTTAAGAAACGTCAAGGACACTGACTCTCCCTTTTTACCTCCTGAAAGCATGAGAGGAACTTGTAAATGAAAGTCACCTTCCCAGCGACAGAAGGAAGAAATTCTATGATCAGAGACTAAACATATTTGGGGCTCTGAGAGTTTGTACAAATATTGTTAAACTAACCCTTATTTTCTTCACATTTTACTTCCAGCAAAATCCCCTTGTTTTATTGTTTTTTCACAAATTTATTGTTTCATTGTCTAAAAGGTGTAACAGCTTCCACTTCTAGTCACTTCAAGACTCCATTTTTTGCACATTCTTCCTCTGCTGATTCAATTGTTAATTTAATGTTTATTGTTAATTTAATGTTTAGGTTCAGCTAGAGGGCAGAGGAGAACTTTTCCTCCCCTACAGGGTGAAGAACCCTATTTAAGTTAGACACAGATTTTGCAAATTTGCCTAGAAATTATTAGATTTTGTTTATTAGAGAATTACCTGGAATTGTACAAACAGTGAAAATTGCAATGCTTCTACGGAAATAGTCAAAATCTGATCATGATTGGTGACCTTGACTAAGTGACTTAATATCTACATATAAAATAGGAGTAAAATCCCTAGTTTACAGGACTTCCTAGGGTATTAACAACACTTGGTTGGCAACTTTAAAGGTTCTAAGCATCAAAAGCTGCATCAAAAACTTGCTTTTATCATTAACTTACTATAATAAATATGGCAAATCATTTGATTTAAAAATTTACTCATTTTCCAAACTGAGAAGATAATGTATGCTCTAGACATTTCATAAAGTGTTTGTGATAGTCAAATATAAAAATAATGTGAGGGGGCTATAAAATATATAAACAATCATGTGCCTGTGAGAGTTCATTCACTATGTACAAAAGAGAGGATTACATAATGTCCAAATTAATTTTACTAAGAAAAAAATTCAGAGTTAAAAACAAACCAAATTGACACTAGACACATTGGCAACCAAAAAATTAAACTATTTGCTGAAGAAACACTTTCCATGCAAGGAAAGATCCAAATTATTTCAGTTCTTCCATGAACTTCAAAACAGTTAAATACAATCTTCTATTCAAATATTTGTCACTTGCGACTACCATCACTATTTCCAAAGCATTTTTTTCAGTTTTTTTTTCCTTCGGGGACCACACCCTGCAGTGCTCAGGTCTACTCCTGGCTCGGTGCTCAGGAGTTACTCCTAGTTGTGCTTGGTGCACCATGCGGGATGTCTGGTATTAAACCAGGGTTGTCCACATGTAAGGGAAACACCTTCCCTGCTGTACCATGTCTCTTCCCCTCTAAAGCATTTTTTTAAGGAAGTTACATATTGCAAGTTTTTCCAACACTGACAATACTTTTTTTTGTTGAGGTTACTTATGCATTATTGGATATTTAGAAACATCACTGGATTCTACCTAATAGTTTCCAGATGCAATGCCCTCACACACAGAGTCACTGAGCTACATTCATAGTATCATAGCATTATATTCTAGTATTATGAACTGGTAGATTAGAATGCAACAAAATAAAAGAAAGTTTCCTATAGAATAGCAACTATGGAAGTGATTTATGGTTCAAGTACCCCTTCCATCAGCTTTCTACTTAATATTCTCTAAAAATTATCTTCTTGGATGTTCTTTGAGGATGACAACTTGGTTAATCTTACTAAAGCTTAGTAACAACTTGGTTTTCACTCATAGGTTTATGTGAAAGTAAAAAAAGTCATTCCTCAAGACTTTAATTTCAAAGAACCCAAATAAGAAATTAAGTACTATGTATATTTAAATTATTTCAATATATTCAAAGATTAACATTAAGTAAAAGTATACAAACTAGCATTGTTACAATACTGCAAATACATATGATCCTATGTACACATTACATGCAAAAAATAAATGAGACTCTAAAAAGTGGAATATTAAGAAATACATTTAATGCCCAGCATATACCCTCAGTGTATTAGACATCGTTTTTCTACAATAAATAATTTCCATGGATTTACACCAATATGCTTAAAATAAAGTAGCATTTTAAAATTTGATTATATAGACACAATTTTTTAAATTTTTATTTGATAAGTTATCTAAATTGTGAACTATAATGATAGTGTTAGAAAGAGTGGCTTTTGATGGTTCCAAATATGAGTTATCACCATTCCTATCCCACTGACCATCATTTATGTATGGTTCCCACTAAGAATCATTATGAACTTGATCATTCAGGTCACTGAATAACTAAATATATATATATATAAAAAACCAAATATATATATATAACTAAATATATATATAGCGGTAGGGCGTTTGTCTTGCGCGCAGTCAGCCTGGCCGAGCCGGGTTTGATTCCTCCGCCCCTCTCGGAGAGTCCAGCAAGCTACCAGGAGTATCTCTCCTGCGCAGCAAAGCCTGGCAAGCTACCCATGATGCATTCAATATGCCAACCACAGTAACAAGTCTCAAAAAATGGAAACGTTACTGGGCTCACTCGAGCAAATCGATGAACAACGGGAGGACAGTTATATATGCATATATGTATTTATGTGTGTATGCATATACACATATATACATACATACATATTCTTACAAGGTGTAAGATAAAATTGAAAGTTACCATAAAATCTACCATTGTACAATTTTATATAATTTCTTAATGGTCCTCCAAATGGTTCAAACCTTCGTGCTAAGTAGTAATAAATTATGATAAATGTTATAAGACATTCTGAAAAAGCACTACAAACCTATTTTTGCATTCACTGTCTCACATCTCTGTTCTAAAATGTTCCAACTATGATTTTATCTCTGACATATATCACCAGACCCCTTTCTATTGGAAAAAAAGATACACATTTATCTCAATATTAAAGATACAATCTGCAGCAAAACTCAGATTTATTCCAATATGTGGAACTTTGGCATAAAACACTTAAAACTAGTGGAATCCTGCCTAAATACTTCACACAGCCCCTCCATCACCCTCTATTATGCAAGCTGCAACATTTCAAGCCAACTCTCTTATTTCACCATTGAGCCCTGTCAACACTGAGGTAATAAGACTGGAAAAACTCATCACTCCACACAGATATTCAAACAGGAGAAATTATTTCATTTGGTAAAAAATATATATACCACTGCCAAATAAAACTAACAAAAATATAGTCAAGTATGCAAGATTTTGAGTAATTCTTTTGTCAAAAAGAACTATTGGGGAGTCTCAAGTTCATCCTGAAATTGTTTTGGCATGCTTCTGCTCCTTTGATCCTTTCATGCCCCATGCCTTAAATATATAGGGTAGAAAGGATTACCAGAGAAGTCCAGAAATGAACTACTCAGATCATTTATGCATTTTGTCAACTCTCATTTTATTCCCACATGCTTTTCCTCATAGTTCACTCCTCCAGGGAGAAAGCTATGTTTAATTCATCTCTGAACTTCCCCAAAGCATCACATATAAAGTCATCCCTATATGACTACATGATAGGCCCCGAATTTGGAACCAGAGACTGAGAAGTGAAAGAGTTTTAAGATACAGAACTCGCCCTCATAAAATCTCACAGAACAGGGCTACTGGCTACAGGAAACAAATTAAGTGATAAAGGCATTGTAATCAGATCCACTATATTCTCTTTTCCAGGTGCCAGTCAAGACTCAGATGCAAAACAAAGCCGTGTTCTCTTCAAAAATATAAATGTTCATCTTGATCCTTAACTATTCTATTTAGTTCCATATTTATACATCCAACGGCCTATTCAATATGTTGACTCAGAGGTAGCAGCCAGGATTGATTGCTTGGACTGCTTAGGTTTGAATTTCAGTTCCTATTTACTCACAGTTGAGTGACTTTACTCAAGTCACTTTTAACCTTGCACTAATTCTACTTGTAAAATGAGAACTATAATGGTCCCCCCACATACAACTGTTATAGTTAAATGAATGCATGTAAAAGCCCTTAAATTCTTCTAAACATACAATCTATGCTTACATGGTGCAATCACTAGTACTATGTGTAAATAGCATCTGAAACTTGTCCAAAACAGACCATGTGATTATCTTCCCAAAGTCCTTTTTCAGCGGTAGGGTGTTTGCCTTGCGCGCAGCCAGCCTGGCCGAGCCAGGTTCGATTCCTCTGCCCCTCTCGGAGAGCCTGGCAAGCTACCAAGAGTATTCAATATGCCAAACACAGTAACAAGAAGTCTCACAATAGAGACATTACTGGGCCCGCTTGAGCATTCTCCCAACTGTTCCATTCGAACCAAAATCTATCATTCTCCTTTCCTCATCCTTCACATCAGAAGGTCAGACTAACAACTCGATCTTCATAAGCACATCACAAAGCTAACCACTTGCATCATCTCTACAACTACCTCCCCTAGCCTGAGACTCTGCTATCTGTCAGGGGAAAGCCATCATCTCCCGATTTTCAATACTCCCACTCAATGAATCTACAGTTCATGCTCTGTTCAACAGAACTGAAACTGGATGCTATTCCACTGATGCGACTTTTTAATGGTTTTCCACCATAAAGCGCATCTTTACTACAGTACAACCTACAGGGGTCCCTAGAAGTCTTCCAGGCCCTCCAATATCCTGCCACCACTTTTATTGCTCCTGTGTTCTAAACACTTTCCTCCCTTGCTAGACCCCAACCACCTCAAGTTGGTTTCAGTCTCAAAGTACAGTCCTGAGCAGTATGAACTTCGAAGTAAGACGGCCCAAGTAAGACTACTCCCTATCACTATTTTTTTTATATACTTTATATTCCTGGATATTAAGTCCAGGCCTTCACACATGAGAGTTCAAATCATCCATTGGGTCATGATTGGATGAACCTCTGACCCATATCCCCAGCTGTTCCTATCCACATTTTAACAGTGCAGCCATTGTAAGTTCTGAACCTTCCCATATCTACAGAAATGGAAACATAAATACTTATTTCATAAGGTTGTTATAAAAATTTAGAAGTTAGAAGATTGCCTCACCTATGGGAAACTCTCCTGAAGTGTTTATTACTATCCCTGCCTGAAATATACCTGAGGCTTTTCCTCTCACCTTAATCCATTTGTCCATCTGATTATGCTCCTTTGCAACATACTCCTTCCCTGGCACATTATCGAAAATAACCCTCCCTGGGTCCTCAATTTTCTTTACTGAAAAATGAGCTCCACTCGGTAGGAAACTATTACCAAGTTTGCTGCTCCGTTTCTAGTTCTATCTGGAATGTGATTTCTGTATGTACACATCACTTAGCCAGGCTAGAGGAACTATGTGAATTCTTAATAACAATATCATACTCAACAGCATTTCAGTTTCACACCTATGATCTCATTTGAGCCTTGAAAAAGCAACAACAGCTACACCACCATCTCTTAATTTAGAGAGAAAAAGTTAAGTTCCAAGTTTGGATAACTTGTCTTTAGGGAAAAAAAAAACTAGCAACGGGTGAAAACAAAAATTAGAAATGCAGCTTTCTGATTCTAAGAATGGTCGAGTGAAGCAACCTTCCATGGGATTTATAGAAACGAGCTGTGAGCTCTTGCCATCTTCTGAATAAGGAAGTTTGCACAATAGTCTTCCCTGCAGAACTTCCAACCAAACCGTGTCCTTGAATTTGAGAAGTATAAAATGTATCCAATAATGCAATGACCTTTAGCAAGCCAAGAAAAAAAAAAGAAAAAGAAAATCCAAGCAGATTGGATGATGGACCCATAACAGTCCCTAAGACTCACCACATCAGTTCAGTCTAATTCACTAGCTCCAGTACACTGAAACGGGTGGGTGGGAGGGGTCCGAAACTGACTGAACACTGGGTGATTTGTGATCATGGCACTTAGTCATTTCTGGACCCCAGTTTCACTAAGTTTGGTGTCAACAGTTCAGATCGCCCCACAGGCTCAGATGGTGTCCTTCATCAGAGGGGGAGTGTGGGGTAGCGGGTGGAGAAGGGGCAACAAAGCAAAACTGTGAAAAAGATGCCTAAATCCTAACAACCTTGGTCCAGTGGCCAGTGGCCACCACGTTCTCTGAATACACTCCACGCTTTCTCCTAACAGGTTTCCTCGTCAGTGTCCTTTACGTGCTCCCCCAATATTCCTGGTCCTGCAGGGGAACTGAAGTGGGGGGGGGGGGGGGGTGAAGATGCAGGAGAAGGGGCAAAGGCTGTTTTCCACTCCCATTTGACACAGGAAGAAAAGGGATCATCTTTCATCACTTGTCCTCAGAGATCTGATCACTGGAGGGATCCCAAAGCAGGGCTGACTATGGAGTCTGTAAAGGACACCTCCCCCTCCACCCCCAACACCACCACCACCACCTGTCAAATTCCAGGACTGGGGGGGGGCGGGGGGCTCCGAGTCATCACGAGAGAAAGAGAGAGAGAGAGAGAGAGAGAGAGAGAGAGAGAGAGAGAGAGAGAGAGAGAGAGAGCCGCTCCCACTTGGATCTTCCCCTTTCCACCGCCTCTCACTCCGGCTCCTGGATCCCTCGGGATATCCCAGGGATAAAGGTCCAGCCCCCGCTCCACCGGGCGCGGCCTGGCCTCCTGGCACCTCAGGTCCCTTCCGCTCCAGCGGGCACCCCCGCAGCGGGCGGGCACCTGTCCCTGCAGCCACCCTCGGCGGCTCCCCTCATCGCCCAAGAATCAAACGCCCCCACGGCACCACCGACACCGGGACTGCGAGCGGCCAGCAGCAGGCTGAGCCCCGCAGGCCCTGGGAGCGGCAGGAATCCTCGGAAACTTACAGTTTTCCTACAGCGTGCGCGTCACGGCGAGGTGACGTCACGGGACCCGGCGTTCGGGGAGGTCAAGCCGCCGGGCCCCGGGCTCCCGGGCCCTCGGCTCCGCCCCCAGCGCGAGGGGCGGGGAGGCCACGCCCCCTTTCCCCGGCGGCCACGCCCCGTCGCGGGGTCCGGCGCGCAGGCGCAGAGGCGCAGCCGAGCCGGGCCGCCTCCGTCGTGGGCTTTGGAAGCCGACGCCAGTGGCGTGGCCGCGCCGCGTGGGAGAGCGCTGGGCCGGGTGGAGGGCAGGGGAGGGAGTCGCTAGGCGCGGGCTCAGTCGGACGCGCCACACCAGCCGTGGCCAGGGGATTGAGTAGGGCTCCAGGATTGTCAGGTAGTGTGTGCTTCCCTCACGTGTTCGCTAAAAGTTCTCCACGTGTGGAAAAAGCCGTGCGCGCCCTATCAGGTGTCTGCGGGGCTGCAGCCTGCAGACGTCAGCCGTCCCGGGGGCCCTCGCTTGGTCCCTGCGCCGCTCCCCCACCCCCAACCCCCGCGCGGGTGGCCAGACCTGCCCTGGCTGAGCCCGCCCTCAAACCCGCCCTTCCGGCTCCTACTCCTGGTTCCAGGGGACGCCCACCGACCCCGCCCTGCGGGCGTTTCCCTGGGCCTTGCCTCTCCCCTTCCTACTGGATTTCCCGTGTGGGGCTCACCGAGGCCATTTACAGACCAATGTCCACCTCTGTTAAGGTTAACAAATGGTGATCTGTATAAACAAATACGTAATTTCCGGTGCCTAACCCCAGGACTCCTTTATGCTCTAAAATGTTTTTATGATTTTTTTATGCTATACTATTCAGTGAAAGGAAAAACAAAGCTCAAGGACTGGTAATAGAGCAACAGATTTTTCTAGCTTGTCGAATTCTTAACCTTATTACGGATGCAGCAGATCTGACTTACATCAGGTTCTTGTGGAGGACGTGGAAGACCAGCATTCCGGTCACCAGCTGTCTTTAGTGTTACGGTTCTTTACAGCTCATTTTAGGTTCATCTCTGCAAGATGACTGGTGCAGCTGCCCTAGCAGTAATAGTCCAAAACCAACAACCCCGTTCAAAGTCCAAAACCCACACATCCCCGTATAGTTTCCTGAGCTTATATAGGTTACGTATCCGGGTCCCTTAGCTGTTTCAATTTACCTGATTGGTTCCATACCTATCAGGTCAGTATGCGCTATGCAAAGAATCAATCAAATTGTAGGAAGTAAATTGGAGTTTGTGGGAAGATCATTGGCTCATCTTTCATATGTAAATGAAGGCTTGTGGGACAGATCACGTATGTAAATAGACTGGTCAACAGTTCTTGATTATCTACCTATCCTCATTTTTCCTCCATAGCACACGGGTAAGAGTGGGTATCATAAAGCCCCTACGGATATGGCAGTGAATGCCATCTTCTGAAACTGCTACCTCCTGGAGAGATGGAGTTTTACAGTGTCCATCCTTGTTCTCTGTTGGGAATGACAATGGCAGAAGAATCAGAGTCAGATTACAGATGGTGGGTCTAGTGGGCCATGGCAGATGTTTGAAGATTTTTAAAAGAGCAGTTGGTAAAGTGGTTCAATGACCAGGATCCTTTTGGAGTTCTTGGGCTCTGAGAAGACAAATTTGCTTTGTCAAAACTATTATATTTTACAGATTCCTTAAATGGCAATAGACCAGCAAAGAAGATATCACCACTGAGAAGGGGTCCCTTGGAGCCAGAGTAAATAGTAGAGTGAGTAGGGCATTTTTCTTATACCTGACAGACCCAGGTTCAATCCCTTATGGTCCCCAGGACTGCCAGGGGTAATTCCTAAGGACAGAGCCAGGAGTAAGCCCTGAACACAGCCAGTGTGGCTCAAAATCTAGAACAAAAGAAAGGGTTCCTTCAATTCAATCAGCTTAATAAATGATTGAATAAACAGCCATACTCCTACATCAAAAAATAAGGTAAAGGTAAAGGCCCTCCCGTTGATCGTCGATTTGCTCGAGCGGGCCCAGTAACGTCTCCATTGGAGACTTTGTTGTTACTGTGTCTGGCATATCGAATACTCTCGGTAGCTTGCCGGGCTCTCCGAGAGGGGCGAAGGAATCGAACTCGGGTCGGCCATGTTGGCCGCTTGTAAGGCGAACGCCCTACCCGCTGTGCGAAAAAGGGTCCCTTAATTCACATGCACAAGCAAGAAGCAAAGTTGAAAGTTGTACTTATAAATCAGGTGAGGTCACTGCTCATATACTTAATGGAATGTGTCAGAGAAGTACTTTAGGCCTTCTAGATATTGGGATATCCTTAGGTCAGAGTTGGAATCAGAGTTCTCTGTATCCATTGATGAAGAGTCATCTTGAATCAGATTTTTTGGCCTCTGAATGGGAGGGACCAATCCATCTTTTGAGTTGGAGAGTGATGACTGTGACTCAAAATCTCAGGAACCTTGATGGCTGTGGGAATAGAAGAATCAGAAATGAGTCCTTTCAAAGAGTTTGTGATACTGGTGACTCTGGTCTACCTTGGAGAGCTTTAACGAATACCAAGATTCCTGGGGATAAAGAGGTTCCTTAGGAGCCTGTTCTTAGAGAATACTTGCTGACCAAACTCTTCAAGTCTCTTGAAAAAAAGCTGAACTGTAAGAATATGCCTTTTTAGCAAGGAATACTCAGAGTCAAACAATAAATTGGTCAGTGCAGATGAAGGCTCTCCCGTTATAGAATTCCACAGGGGCTAAAACACAAGCCCATGGAAGGGGCACTGTGAATTCAGAGTGAAGCCAGAGGAAGAACTTGACACCAATTTTGAGAAGTTTCTTTAGTTTCTGAATTGTGTCTGTAATTTCTGACTTAACTCTTTCCACTTTTCCTAATGATTGACACCTCCAGGTGGAATATAAATAATATTTAATTCCAGACTTTGGCCACCTACAGGGCTACTTCTGCAGTGAAAGAGGTATTACTGTCACTGTAAGCTACAGAGTTGCCTAAATTGAGAAGTTATTTCCTGGAAAAGTGCCTTAGGTGCATCTTGTACTCTTTCAGTCTTTCAGTATCCAATAAATATTCATCAAGTAAAGGTATCCACTAAGTAAAGATATTGACTAAGACCAGCAATTATTTGAACACACCTTATAGGGCAACTGAGTAAAGCCCAATTCTTCAGGATGTGCCATGCCTTTGCATATTGGTGATTAATGGGATACTGAACTCCCTGAGGGTTGTTGTACACACAGATTCACAATTCTAACACATTTGATACCAAACCACTGATATTCCTTTCCCAGTAAAGATGAGCACCTATGGATGTGGAGTTTGACTCTACGCAAATGACAAGTCTGTAAGCTCTTGATGGTCTTCCGCAGGAAAGCTTGGGTCAGATGAAGAGTGTTCTCTTCCAGAGTCATCCCTCTTTCTCTTCATATTCTCTTGTCAGTGCCCGAGATCACTCCTCTTCCATATGGGACAGGCAAATGTCCCCAAAATATGACTGAAGGGTTAACGTCAAGACTGCCAACAACATATGTCTTTTGGATGACCTTTTGGCTTCTGGACCTGCCATTTTATTTCCCAATGTCAGTTCACTGCTGTCTCATTCATTACCTCAGCAATATATAATTGCAACCCTTGAAGGCAGACGTACAGCATTTGGTAGCGCATTTGAGAGCTGTACTTAACAAGAGGTTTTTGGTGATCAAAAATCCCCCTTCCTTTCAAATAGTATCATGTGTGCACAAGACCAGAAAAGCATACTTGGAATTTGTGCAAATGTTGATCAATTTGTCCATTCTTAGCTCCTGGGTTCTAGTCAAGGCTCTGAGGTTTAGTTAGTTGGGTCAGACATCCCAGACCACTTTCCACCACTACATATACTCAGATTTACATGTGCTTTGTTCTACAAAGGAACAGCCATCAAAATGGGATATGGATTTTCCAAAGAATTATGGACAAGTCGAGTCGGCTTACATAAGTGTGTTCAAGGGTTTGGTGTCAAGAGTGTTCTAATTGTGAGAAGGGTTCTGCACAGGAAGTAAAGAAGCCAAAATTAAGAGTCCATAGCTTCAAAGTAAATTATTATCCGAAGAGATGGTTTTCTGTCATTCAAAGGCTTCCCTTGTTTTCTAGGATGACATTTTTAGTGAGGTGTGCAGATGATTAAGACTCCTCCAAAATTTAATTTAAATGTCTCCTGTGCCAGCAAAGTGGTGATGACTTTGTTACTTACTGTTCATAGGTAACTATCACACTGATGGCCAGATCTGTTTTATCCTCAAATATCCCACCAGTAACTTTTCTGTACCTATGAAGTTGTTAAAGCTTCTTGAAGGACAGAAAGAGCAAGTGAGATAAGTGTTCAAGCAAAAGTATCGGCCTGAAGAGTGAGCCTAAAATACTTTTTTAAGAAAGAGAGAGGCCCGCCCACCTAGCCCCCCTTTCTTCTGCACAGGTGGGACCGTTTGTGCACCCCCCATCTCCCCGCCCCCCGTAGCCCCTATCCCCTGCCACCCAGCACCCGCCAGAGTTCCACCACGCATGCCCGCCCATCTGCCATGCCCTGCCTTCTGCACAGGTGGGACCATCAGTACACTCCCCATCCCACCCCACCCTGCAGCCGATCAGGATCTCCTGACACCCGGAAAGATTCCTGAGGGGACCCTCCGGAGTTACGACTGCACAACTGCCCACCTAGCCCCTACCTTTCTCCTGTACAAGCGCTTGGCACAGTCTCCTGGCATCCCTACAGGCTGGAGGTGTGGCCTCCACTGTAAGGGGCGTGACCTCCTCAAAACTGGGCAGTGGCCTTCTGTGTGGGCAGCAGCCACAGTTATTTTCCTCATTCCTAGAACTGTCAACTCATATCCCAACCTATATCACCTAATTCTGTGCAAAACGTCCCAGCCACCTCAAACACAATACAACAATCCACTGGCCTACATCAACTCCGTTTAAAAAAACGGTGTATGCAAAAAGCTATACAAGCCCTATATAAAAGAACACATCCTCTAATGCTTCACTAGATGCCTATCATAAGTCACAGAATAATGATTGAGAGGAAGGACATATTATAGAAGGGGAGAAGGGTGACCACCATCAACTAAGCTCATTCAGAACCCTTTCCCTCAATAAGAGGGATCAGTGCTAGTGAACTTGAAGGTTCTATCTCTATACAACCACAACAACATGAAGAAACAGTGCAAATCTCCAAATCGAGAAGAGGACAAAGAAAAGAGGCCCGAATCCTCAACAGGGGTTACCCACAAATATGATCTCTCTGATAAAGAATTCCAAGATAAAATATTGAAGATGTTCAAGGAACTCAAAGAATCTACGGAGCAGACATCCAGAAAATTAAAGAAAGAAATGAAAGAAATAGTGGATCGGATAGTCGAGAAAATACAGGAAGAAATGAGAGCAGAAATCAAAAAGCTACAAAAAGAAGTATGACAAAGAAAGGATTTGGTAGATGAAGTTAAAAACTCAGTGAGTTCCCTCAACAGTAGAATGACTACAGCAGAAGACCGGATCAGTGAGATTGAAGATGAGCAGCAGAAATCATATAGGCAACAACAAACAATGGGAGAAGACCTCAAATTAGCTCTAAGGCAAACCAGAGACCTAAGGATAACGCCAAGAGGAACAACATTAGAAGTACCAAAAGGACAGGGAGGCAACCCCAATGAAAAAGCCACAGTGAAAGAAATCATTTCTGAAAAGTTCCCAGAGTTAAAGAATGCAGACATCCAGATCCAAGGAGCCAGAAGGGTTCCAGCTAAAAGAGACCCTAATAAAAACACTCCAAGGCATATCATAGTCAGAATGATGGATGCTGTGGATAGAGACACAATACTGCAAGCAGTAAGGTCAAAGAAGGAAATTACATACAAAGGAGCACCCCGTAGATGTAAAGCAGACCTACCAGAGGAAACCCTCCAAGCCCAAAGACAATGGTGGGATATAGTGAAAAAAACTCAATGAAGTGAACGCCTCACTCAAACTGGATGGCACAATACACCATTTTATAGATAAACAACAGCTCAGGAACTTCATAGACTCAAAACCAAACCTAAAGAAAGGACTAAAGGGGCTCATGTAAGACAAGAAGAAAAATACCTATAAGCAAAACCAACTCCTACAGAAATATGGCACAAAACCTCATGACAATAATCTCTCTCAATGTCAATGATCTAAATGCACCAATCAAGAGACAAAGAGTGGCAAAATAGATCCAGAAACTGAAACCAATATTCTGCTGCCTACAAGAAACACATCTGAACAGTCAGAGCAAGCACAAACTCAAAGTTAAAGGATGGAAAACATACCTGTAAGCAAACAGCTCCCTCAAAGAGGCTGGGGTGGCCATACTAGTATCCGACAACATAGATTTCAGGTTGAAAAAGATTAGAAGGGAGAGCGAAGGCCATTGTCTATTTATCAAGGGATATGTACAACAGAAAGAAATCATACACTAAAATGTATACGCACTTAATGAGGAACCAGCTAAGTACTTAAAACAACTGCTAAAAGATTTTAAGGAGGACATTTCTAGCAACAAAGTAGTAGTTGGAGACTTCAGCACCGCCTTATCACCTCTGGATAGATCAACAAGAACAAAACTCAGCAAGGAAACATTGGCTTTGAAGGAAGAAATAGACGAGAGAGGTCTAATAGACCTATACAGGGCTTTACACCCCCAAAAGAAAGAATACACATTCTTTTCCAGTGCACATGGAACATTTAACAAAATAGACCACGTGGTAGGTCACAAAACATACCTCAATAGAATCAGGAAGATTGAAATATTATCAACAATTTTTTCAGCTCATGATGCACTGAAGATAGAGGCTAATCACCCACAGTTGGAGAACCAAATCAAACACCTGGAAATTAAGCAACTCAATGTTGAACAATGAGTGGGTAAGGAAGGAAGTCAAGAATGAAATCAAAAGATACCTGGAAACATATAAGAATGAAGACATGTGCTACCAGAACCTAATGGATGCAGCTAAAGTCATGTTAAGATGAAAATTTATAGCTTTGCAAAAATTCCTAAGGAAAGAAGAAAGGGCCTACATAGGTAACCTTACTTCACAGCTCAAAATCTTAGAAAAAGGCTCCCTTCCACCTTTTTCCCCCTGGACAGCAAGACTGTGGCCACCTCGGAGCTCTTCGGAAAGCCAGGTATGAGCCGGCAGTGACGGGGCAACTGAAACCTCATGGGAAGGGGGGCATTCCCGGCTCGTCCTTAATACCCTACTAAGGTCAAGAATTGCCCCCCACGAGCGGCTCTCCAGCATGGTCATGGCTTCAGAAGCACAAGGACTTAATGCAGAGCCCGGCAGCTTGAGGCAGAAAAGTGAATGGACTGTGCATTAATCCACGGTACCATGCCTGCCCGGGAGGGAAAGGGTGTTGCTCCCTTCCACCTTTTTCCCCCTGGACAGCAAGATGGCGGCCTTCTCCGAGCTCTTTGGAAAACCAGGTATGAGCTGGCCATGACGGGGCAACTGAAACCTCATGGGAAGAAGGGCATGCCCGGCTTGTCCTTCACGCCCTACCAATGTCACGAGTTGCCCCCCACGAGTGGCTCTCTGGCACGGCCATGGCTCCAGAGCCACAGAAAAGAATCTCATAATTATCTGGCTCATGGCAAAAACACCTCCAGGCTTAATAAGCAAAATATCAGAAATCCAAATTCACATGGCCACGATAGCGGCCACGCAACATCATATGGTTCTCATAACTAACTGTAGAAAACAAATTATTTCACAATGCCTTTTCAGCAGTTCTGATTGTTGGGTGTAAACTGTAAACAATAATGATTCATCTTTTGTCGAAATAATGAACGTAATCAAAGTAGATAGAGTGTTAGGTAGAATTCATCTGCCTCACAGACATTGGCAGGGGTGGGAGAGGGGGTATATTTGGGTTCTTGGTGGTGAAAAATAAGTACTGTTGAAGGGAAATGTGTTTGATCATTGCATAACTGAGACTTAAACCTGAAAGCTTTGTAACTTTTCCCACAGTGATTCAATAAATAAATATAAAAAAATCTTAGAAAAAGACCAACAAAAGGAACCCAAATCCAGCCAAAGGAAAGAAATAATAAAACTTAGAGCAGAAATTAACGACATGGAAACCCAAAAAACAATCCAAAAGGTCAATGAAACCAAGAGCTGGTTCTTTGAGAAAATAAACAAGATAGATTAACCACTAGCAAGACTCACAAAGAAAGAGAGAAAGAACCCTAATAAACCATATCAAAAACGAAAAAGGGGGCATCACAATCGAAACCAATGAAATTCAAAAGATCATCAGAGAATACTTTGAGAGTCTGTATGCAAAAAAAAAAACAAGAGAACCTAGAAGAAATGGATAAATTCCTGGATTCCTATAATCTCCCAAGATTGAACCAAGAAGACTTGGAATACCTGAATAGACCCAGTCATATCAAGGAAATTGAAACTGTAATCAAAAGTCTTCCCAAAAACAAAAGCCCGGGCCCAGGTGGATTCACTAGCGAATTCTTCCAAACATTTAAAGAGGACCTGTTGCCAGTTCTCCTCAAGCTTTTCCAGGAAATTGAAAAAACAGAAACTCTCCCAAACAGTTTCTATGTGGCACATATCTCCTAATACCAAAAGCGAACAAAGACACCACCAAGAAAGTAAACTACATACCAATATCCCTGATGAAGATGGATGCAAAGATCCTCAAAAAATATTAGCAAATAGAACCCAACAACTCATCAAAAAGATCATACACCACAACCAAGTGGGATTCATCGCAGGGATGCAAGGATGGTTTAACATTCAGAAATCAATCAACATAATCCATCATATCAACAAAAGTAAAGATAAAAACCATATGATCATATCAATAGATGCAGAGAAAGCATTTCACAAGATCCAACACACGTTTATGATGAAAACTCTCACCAAAATAGGTTTAGAAGGAACCTTCCTAAGATAGTCAAAGCCATTTACAACAAACCTACGGCAAGCATTATTCTCAATGGGAAAAAACTAAGGGCCTTCCCTCTAAGATTAGGGACAAGACAAGGATGCCCACTCTCACCACTTCTGTTCAATATAGTACTGGAAGTACTTGTAATAGTAGTTAGGCAAGAAAAAAGATATTAAGGGCATCCAGAGAGGAAAGGAAGAAATCAAGCTCTCACTATTTGCAGATGATATGATACTATATCTAGAGAATCCTAAAACCTCTACCAAGAAACTCCTAGAAACAATAGACTTGTACAGTAACATCGCAGGCTACAAAATTAATACCCAAAATCCATGGTCTTCCTATGCGCAAATAATGAGACAGAGGAAAGTGACATGAAAAAAACAATGCCATTCACAATTGTGCCCCAGAAAATCGAGTACCTAGGAATCAACTTAACTAAGGATGTAGAAGACCTGTACACAAAAAACTACAAAACACTACTTCAGGAAATAAAAGAGACATGAGGAAATAGAAACATATCCCCTGCTCATGGATAGGAAGAATTAACATTGTCAAAATGGCAATACTCCCAAAGCATTATACAGATTCAATGTGATCCCTATAAGGTTGCCCATGAAATTCTTCAAAGAAATAGATCAAGCACTCCTGAAATTCATATGGAACAACAAACGCTCACGAATAGCTGAAGCAATTCTTGTGAAAAAGACATTGGGAGGTATTACCCTCCCCAGCCTCAAACTCTACTACAAAGTGGTAACAATTAAAACAGCATGGTACTGGAACAAAGGCAGAGCCAGAGACCAGTGGAACAGGGTTGAATATCCTTACACACAACCCCAAATGTATGAACATCTGATCTTTGATAAGGGAGCAAGAAATGTGAAATGGAGCAAGGAACGCCTCTTTAAAAATGCTGCTGGCATAACTGGACAACCTCATCCCAAAAAATGGGCTTAGACCTTGACCTAACACCATGCACAAAAGTCAGATCAAAATGGATTGAAGATCTCAACATCAGGCAAGGATCCATAAGGTACATTGAAGACAAGGTCAGCAAAACCCTCAACGATATTGAGTCTAACAGTATCTTCAAAGACGACACTTCACTGACCAACCAAGTGGAGACAGAGACAAACAAATGGGACTATCTTAAACTAAGAAGCTTCTGCACCGCAAAATATCATCATCATCATTTCATCACGGCCATCCTGTTATTCGTCGATTGCCTCAAGCAGGCCCCTGTAATGTCTCCTTCATCCTAGCCCTGAGATTTTTAAGAAAGTGCTATATTCAAGGCTCTTTAGGAGAATGAGACCCATCATTGTTACTGGTATTTGGCATATTGGGTTCGCCACGGGGGGTTTGCCAGACTCTGCCGTGTGAGTAGGTTACATTCGGTAGCCTGCCAGTTTGTCCAAAGTAGGAACGAGACAATAAGATGTCATAATAAGATGCCCAGAACTGACCTTCCAGCAGCCCTACGACCAGGCCCACCTGCTGGAGGCCATCCCGCCCCCGGAGGTCCTTAACCCCTCGGCCTCCCTGCCCATGCTCATCTGGGACTCCCTCCTGGCACCACAGACGCGGCCGCAGAGAGCAGCTGAGCGAAGCCCACAAAGGCGTGAGAGAAGAACAGAGAGATCGACTCACTCTCACTCTGCGATGGGTGTGGCGGTGGGGCTGGACTGAGCCAGGATGCCCCCAGGGTCCCCACCTTGGCCACCTTCTTTAGTTCTTGTGCTGCAGTTTGCCCCCTTGTGAAGTGGCGATGACACAGCTCTCCAGGCTGCGTGCCAGAGGCTCTGGGCATCTGTCGACACCACACTCTGTCTACACCCACAAAAGATACAGTGACCAAAATATAAAGATAATCTACAGAATGGGAAATGATATTCACCCAATACCCATCGGACAAGGGGTTGATATCAAGGATAGATAAGGCACTGGTTGAACTCTACAAGAAGAAAACATCCAACCCCATCAGAAAATGGGGTGAAGAAATGAACAGAAACTTTCTCAAGGAAGAAATCCGAATGGCAAAAAGGCACATGAAAAAATGCTCTTCATCACTAATCATCAGGGAGATGCAGATCAAAACAACTATGAGATACCACTTCACACCCCAGAGACTGGCACACATCCAAAAGAAAATAAGCAGCCAGTGTTGGCGTGGATGTGGGGAGAAAGGGACCCTTCTACACTGCTGGTGGAAATGCAGACTGGTTCACTTCTTCTGGAAAACAGTATGTTCGCTTCTCAAAAATTAGAAATTGAGCCTCCATTTTACCCAGCAATACCACTCCTGGAAATATATCCCAGAGATGAAAAACAGTGTAGTTGAAGTGACATCTGCACTTGTTTGTTCAGCACGCTTTACAATAGCCAAAATTTGAAAAAAACCCGAGTGCCCGAGAACAGATGACTGATTAAAGAAACTTTGGTACTTCTACACAATGGAATACTATGCAGCTATTAGAAAAGATGGTAAAGACCCTGCCGTTGTTCATTGATTTGCTCGAGCGGGCCCAGAAACATCTCCATTGGAGACTTTGTTGTTACTGTGTCTGGCATATCGAATACGTCACAGGGAGCTTGCCAGGCTCTGCCGTGCGGGCGAGATACTCTCAGTAGCTTGCCGGGCTCTCCGAGAGGGGCGGAGGAATCGAACCTGGCTTGGGCGGGCTGGCTGCATGCAAGGCAAACGCCCTACCGCTGTGCTATCGCTCCAGCCCTGGAAAAGATGAAGTCATGAAATTTACATACAAATGGTTCTACATGGAAAGTGTCATGCTAAGTGAAATGAATCGGAAAGAGAGGGAGAGACATAGAAAGATTACATTCATCTATGGAATATAGAGTAACAGAATAGGAGACTAACACCCAAGAATAGTTGAGATAAGTACCAGGAGGTTCCCTCCACGGCTTGGAGGCCATCCGCTTATGCTGGGGGAAAAGGCAGCTCAGAAAGAGAAGGGAACACCAAATAAAGGGTGTTGGGAGGATCCACCCAGGGTGGGAGATGCATGCTGAAAGTAGACTATAGAGTGAACATGATTGCCACTCAATACCTCTATTGCAAACCACAACACCCAATAGAAGTGAGAGAACAAAAGGATATGCCCTGCCATGGAGGCAGGGTGTGATGGGTGGAATTGGGGGATTGTGGGTGGGATACTGGGACCATTAGTGGTGGAGAAAGGGCACTGGTGGATGGATGGGTACTCGATCATTGCATAACTGAAACCCAAGCACAAAAATTTGTAAGTCTACAGCTGTACCTCATGGTGTTTCACTAATAAAAATTAAAAATCTGTCACTGTCACTGTCACTGTCCTCCCGTTGTTCATCGATTTGCTCAAGCAGGCCCAGTAACGTCTCCATCATGAAACTTGTTACTGTGTTTGGCATATTGAATATGTCACAGGTAGCTTGCTAGGCTTTGCCATGTGGGTGAGATACTCTCGGTAGCTTGCCGGGCTCTCCGAGAGGGCGGAGGAATCGAATTTGGGTCGGCCATGTTGGCTGCGTGCAAGGCAAATGCCCTACCTGCTGTGCTATCGCTCTAGCCCAATAAAAGTTTAAAATAAATAAATAAAAAAGATAGAGAAACTGTAGACCTTCAAAGATTAGCATTGAAATATTGAAGGCATTCTTTTAAGGACCTTGGAATTTCAATTTTCCGAGTGATAGCACAGCGGGAAGGGCATTTGTTTTACACATTGCCGACTCAGGTTTGATTCCTTTGTCCCTCTCAGAGAGCCCGGCAAGATACCGAAAGCATCCCACCCGCATGGCAGATTCTGGCAATCTCCCCGTCACGTATTCGAGATGCCCAAAGCAGTAACAACAAGTCTCACAATGGAGACGTTACTGGTGTCTACTTGAGCAAATCGATGAACAACGGAAGGACAGTGCTACAGTGCTATGTGCTTCTTTATTTAGACATCTACCACTCCTTGTTAACTGATTTTCAGAGCCCATTGCTTAATTAACTCTTCCCTTAACTCTATTTAGCAAATTGAGCAAAGCTGAGTCTTAGTGGTAGGGAAAATAGAAAAGAAGTAATATAATGGTTAATACTTCTGGACTGTTTATATGTGGCAAACATAATCCTTCCAACTGGACAAAGTGCTCTTATTAGCTCTATTTCATAGAAAAGACATGAAAGATGGCAGGAGACTAAGTGCTCATGTCATACAATCTCTGAGTATCTGTGTCAATGTTAGGACCACGAACTGCAGTACAAGAAATGCAAGAAATAAACTTTTGTTAAGTCGAATTCTAGCTTCAAGGTACTGTCCACATTTTTAAGTCACTGTTTCCCAGTCTGCATTCATTTTCTACCATACTAGTGGATCATTAGCCCAGAAAAAACAGTAGTTATAATCCAAAACATGGTAATACCATTGTATCATACCAGTATCACTGTATCACTGTATCACTGTCCTCCCATTGTTCATCGATTTGCTCGAGCGGGCCCAGTAATGTCTCCATTGGAGACTTTGTTATTACTGTGTTTGGCATATCGAATACATCACGGGTAGCTTGCTAGGCTCTGCCGTGTGGGCGAGATACTTTTGGTAGTTTGCCAGGCTCTCCAAGAGGGGCGGAGGAATCAAACTCGGGTCGGCCATGTTGGCTGTGTGCAAGGCAAATGCCCTACCGCTGTGCTATCGTTCTAATTCGGGTAAATTTTCCCAAAACACAAATGTGGGGGAGATTAGTGTATTCTAGTAACGTGTATATTCTGGGATGATATGTAATGTTAATGTATTAATTATGTTAGTGTATTATGCTTCTCAAAAAATGTAATACAATTATTGCCTTGCCTTGCCTGACTTCTCTGCATATTTCATCCTTCAGACTCATAATCAAGAGAAACAAAATCCAATTTTGGAACACTTTTGCATTCCTCTCAGCTCCAGAATCTTCTCTGAGAGATTTTTTTTTCCCCAAGTAATGCACACAATAATCACATCACTCCTAAATTCAAAAAGGCTCTTATCTCCAGCACAAACCCAAGATTTTACTAATTACTTAATAACAACAAAGAGTTCATAAAAAAAGAATTGCACCCAATAATAAAGTGTTGAGATAAAGGGCCAGAGATTAGTAACTTGATGGAAAAAAGGACCTGGGACAAAGATTAGAGATCATCTTAGGAGGGATGATGTGTTTTTAATCCTACACATGTTTAATATCACTCAATTTACAAACTATTTTAAGTTTCTTATTTTAATGATTACAGTTTAGACTATATGCTTATCAAATATTAATGTTTATGGTTTTAATCTACACAGTTACCTTACCACCACCAAAGTACCCAAGACACCCCACCAATGTCCTTGTGTTACTCCCACTCTATCTCATTATTCCCATCATCCCTGTCCCCATCCACAACATAAACACTGCACCCTTGCTTGGTATTTTTCAGTTCTGTAACCCAGAGTCAAGGGGTTGTTATTTTTGGTGTATTCTGTTCCCTTGTTTCATTTCTCTGTACATTACAGATGAGTGAGATTATCTAGCATTTGCCTTTTCCCCTCTGATTTATTTCACTTTAATGTGATGTTCTCCAGTTCTACCCACATTGCAGTGAACCGTATGTTTTAATTTTTTCTTGTGGTTGCATAGTGTCTCATTTTCTTATGCCTCTGTTTTTCATACCTTGGCTAATTTCTGTCTTATAGGGACTTCCTCTGAGAATCTTCCCCTAAAATGCCTTTGCTCTAGGCATTGAAAATAACTAATTTTTTCCTCTGCTAAATAAGCAAACTCTTTGCGACATTGTTGGTCTTGTTCAACAACAAATCTCTACTTGTTTCTGAGTATCCTTCCCTAGGAAGGTACTCAATAAATGTGTGTGGAGAAATGAAAATATGGTTGAACTCAGAATCAAAATTTCTCTATATTCTAGCTACTTTCTTAAAAGGGGCACTGGGTCAATAGAAATAATAGTGAGACAGTGTCAATCAAAATAATACTGAAAGAAAATTCTTTAGGAGGAAAGCCATTTTTTAATGACAGTGAAGCATAGCGAAGCAAAAACACCGAATAAGATAAATTCTGTTATTAACTACTGCAACTATTTTATGCAAGTCTAATAACTTCTGCTAAGAGTTAGGCTCACTAAATGTTATGGACAGTGGATGTACCAATAGACTGTTTTCCCTCAGGGAAATCCCAGTAGACCTCCTGATGCCCTATTTGCATGCAGTCCCCTGAAAGAATGGACACTCAGTGGAGGATAGCAAGGAATTCTTTCAAACAAAGGATGTTGGACAAAGGTTTTCTCGAAGAACAAGTGGGTGGGTATGGGGGATTAAGGAAGGAAATGGAAAGCAGGAGGAGCCAATTCTGATGGAATACAGGACCAGGTGCATTTTTTTTGTTGTCTTTGGACCACACCCAGCAATACTCAGGGTTTATTCCTGCCTCTGCATTCCAGGTGGGGGTGAGGCTCTGGGGACCATGTTGGGGTGCTGGGGATTGAAACAGCAGGAATCTTAACTGCTGTGCTATCTGTCTGGCTCCCTACATGCATACTTTTAAGTATAAAGCTGAAAGAACCAAACTGCCTCCGTGGTTGTATTTGGATTGGAAGACAGTGGTAGAAGGGATACAAGTAAGCAGATGGGGTCAAAAAAATATATAGTAACTCAAGAAAAAACTCACTTATTAGATCACAGCAGATAGGCAGGAAGTTTTAGAAACAGACTTTTAGGTCTTTGTTGTTGTTTTTCTTTCTGAAATCCATTTGAAAGCCCTATCCATTTGTCAATAGCAAGTACTAGCATTAATGACCTCTGCTAAACATAACCAATCTTTTTTTAAGTACTTATTTAGATGCAAAACACTGCAGAGTACTCATAAAAAGCTTAATTTAATAGGTACCAAGTTCTATAGAGTAACAATTTCACCTTTACAGAGGAGGAAAGAGAATTTGGGTCATTTGCTAGAGGTCACATAGCTTGAAATAATTTAACAATTTATACCTCAATTATTTCACAATCCTACACTACCCAAGTGATCATATCTTTTCTTTCTGCTCCTTAACACAATTTTAATAGCACATGACATTTAAATAGCCCTTAAACTAAAATGCATCTTAAAATTGGAAGGATATCATAGTTCACTTTTTTCTTAGAGGCACTAAACATAATGGTGTGTGTTATATCTGATAGCACCTTTTATTTAATAGCAAACAGCATATTACATTATCATTGTCTATACGTCTTTCTCCTGTACAGAGCTATGAATTTTTTGAAGCAAAGGACTAATTTACTCAAGTTTGTATCTTTAGTAACAACCACAATTCCTGATTTGTAAAAGGCATTTAACAGATTTCTTAAATTCATATAAAGAATGTCATCTACTTTAATAGGGTGACAAGTGAATACAGTCTAGTGGTGAAATTTATCACTACTGTCAGAAAAACTCTTGATTCTCTCCCAAGTAAGTCCCTTTTGGTCTGGGAAAACAAAATCTCGGCTACCCTGAGTGTTGTCTCAGTTAAGTTATAACTGAACTTAAAGGCATGTGATAATTCCACTTAGTTTTAGGGTTACACCCTATGGTGCTCAGGGTCTATTCCTGGCTCTGTGCACAGGAGGCACTTTGGTAATGCTGGGGATCATATGTGGTACTGGGAATTTAAAAGAAGAGCGAGTGCTTTACCACCTGTGTTATCTGTCTGGCCCATGTGATCATTCCTCTTAGTAATTATCCAGCATGTCTTTCTCTGATCGATAAATTGTCAATCATTGTTTACCCATTGTGTTGGGAATAGATGTTCTAAGATAAATTTCCACTGTGGAGGGTTCCCAAAATTGTTAACTTAAAAAAATTCAGTTATATGACCAACAGAACAGGCCAATTTGGAAGTAAGGAGACAATTTGTAAATGTATTCTCATAGTGAAACATGTCTTCTTCCTTAGAACCACAGTCAGAGCTCCCTTATATAACCTTCAGAATGGTCATTACTGCTCAGAGAATCTCGCTCTTCATTCTGCTGGGGCAAGGAATCAACACCACTTCCCATGAGAGAGGCACATCACATTAGGTCCTGTACAGTAATTATCACTTCATGTTATTAATTGGTTCTTAGAAATTGTTACTTTAAATGAAACTGTGTAAAATTAAAGCAGGGCCTCAAATAATCTTGTTTTATTAGTCATCTGCCTAGATTTCTCTCTATACTGTATAAAAAACCAACCTTGAATAAGCAACATTACTTGAGAATATGAGGTAGTTTGCTCATTGTGCATGTGTGGCCATGGTCTTCCGAGCCTCCTTCCCCATTTAAGTAGGGCTTCCGTATGCTTTCACACTTTCCTCTTTACATCAAGATCTTTCTCTGAAAGCATTGTGGATCAAAAAGCAGGTTTCATCCTGGATTCAACGGGTCTCTTGATGCCACCTTTGAAGTGATCTTCAACATTATTCATTTTTATAAAATTCACTTGATGCTCTTTCAACCAACCTTGCCTCATTCCAAACCGTTTTCACTACAGTGAGATTTCAACTAATAAAAAAAAAGATGTAATAAAATAAACACATTTTTTTTTTGTAAAGCCAAAGTATAAAGCACCCCTTCCATAAATTCTGCTGTGCAATGCTCAGATTCCTCTTTAGACTGGAAATACTCATCATGACATTGGACATGCTAGTTAGTGATGGCTCATAGCACTGTCCTTTCATGTGAATTGCTCTTACCTGCAAAGAATCAAGACAGCCCCCCCCCCCCACTGGGAATAGTTTACATCCAGAGATTTGTTCAGGTGTTTAGTCCTCAAGGTCTAATAACTGAACAGCCATTTAGACTGCAGTGAGAAACTTGACTCTCTCAGACACACCTGCATGAAAGTGCATCTCCCCTCTCCCCACTCCTTTTTTTCCTTTTTTCATTACAAGTATTTCCCCCAAATTATTTCTCATATGAATTATTCCATACAAAATTTCTCTATCTCTAATGAGTCTGACCTGTGATCATCTTAGCCGATTATGACATTTCTCTCCTTTAAGTCTTTTTCTGCAGACTAATAGTAATTCTTTAATTTAGCATATCATGATTTTCACAGGCTGGCTCTAGTAACCTCTCACTATTGCCTGGACCCATCAGATTACTCCACTTATCAGTGGTCCCAAATTCTCCAGACACATTTTCTGCATATTAATTCTCTATCAAGGAGAAATTTCCCACCTGTTTATTCTTCTGTTCTATCTTAATATTTTTTTTAATTAATGAATGGTGGGCACACCTATAGGGACCTCAAGAGACTATATGCAGTGTTGGGAATCAAACCAGGGATAGCCTTCATGCAAGGAGAATATCTTAGACTCTCTGCTAGCTCTCTGGCCCCTTCGGTTTTATCTTAGATCAAATGTCATCTCCTCTGGAAAGTCTTCTCATTCCCTACCCCCTGCATCATACAATTATTTATATAAGAAGTTTCCATCTAACACAAGAGTTATTTGTTAACCTCATTGACCCTCCTACTAAATGATAACCTCCTCTTGATAGGAACTGTGTCCCGGGATCTGTGTAGTCTCAGTACCTTATAGATTTTTCAATACATTTTAGGTGAGTGAATAATAAATAAAATAATCTGGGTACTGGATATGGTAGTAAACATTTGAATTTTTTTTTGCTAAACTTGATACCGGTATGTTCTAACTAGAGTATCATATATTGTTTTTACCAGTCTATACTTTTAAAAAAACGTTTTAAAAAATATTCTGCAATTCCCAGAAATAAAAATATTAATTTTAGAAAAAAATTTGTACTCCCATGTTGACCAACAACAACCTCAAATCTATAAAACTTATTCTATTTATAAAAAGGAAACTAGGAAAGAAATAGGAGTGGAAGCATCAATAATTTCAGGATTGAAAAAAGAGAGACCTGATTAAATTGGATTGGCTGGTGAGAGACTGGAAATTTTCCTGCTATTCCCAAGAGGCTTATGTTTTATCTTCTTTTTTCACACTGTAAAGTGGTAATTTATTAAATTGCAAAGTTAATTCTCATCACCAAGAAAGGGATTCTAAATGTATTAATTAAGGATTACTGGGCACTTTAATTTGATTCAAACTTTTAAATAATTAAAAGTAGTCTCTTTTACATATTTAAGTTATTACACAATATTATGATTTAACATCAACACTTCAGGTTCTAGAGATGTAGATGACTATTTTAAAGTAACAGCTATGTTTTATTGATATATTTGGTTTTATGAATTATACTATGGTTCCCTTGGGAATTATGTTCTTCTTAAATTTTTTTTTCTTCAGAGATAAAGTTCTTAACAGGATGAGATCTTATCTTTCAGGAAAGCTTGAATTTATTGTGGAGAAGAATGATTTGGATTTTGCTCTGGTAGAACATAGAGTACCTTTTGAATTTTTTACTGTTTCTCTCAGTGATTTATCTTATAGATGAAAATAATCTTTAGCATTTTACAAAACAGATGAATATATCTTTATGGAAATTAAGGAGTTCTGCAAGAAAATCTAAGAGGAAGTAAAACAAAATGATTTCTTTTTGCTAAGGTAATGAAAAAGACAAAGTAAGAATGAAGAAAAACTCACTGAAAGCTAGTATTTTAAGAATAAGTAGATATTCTGAAATAATATGGCACTGGTTGAAAAAGCTCAAGTTGTTTGCTTCTTTACAAATAAGTACTGAGTGTAATAAATTATAAAACTATAATCTGAAAATTAATTGACAATCTAATTTAAGATGAAAGGGTATCTTTTCATTTACCAAATTTGGTTTGCCTTTTACTTTTAGTTTGTCAAGCTACTGCTAATTTCTCATAATAAATATCTTACTTTGATTCACAAATAACATTAGGAGTATGTAGGCGAGATAAATAGTACAGGGAGAGAGAAATAGTTAAGGTGCTTGCTTTGCACATAGCCAACTCCAGTTCAAAACCTTGCACCACATATGATTCCCTAAGCACTGCCAGATGTGATCCCTGAGTGCAGAGCTGGGTATAAAACCTAAGCACTGCAAGGTGTACCCCCAAATCTATTATATATATATAAATATATAGCACAGCGGGTAGGGCGTTTGCCTTGACGCGGCCGACCTGGGTTTGATTCCTCTGTCCCTCTCAGAGAGCCTGGCAAGCTATAGAGAGTATCCTGCCCACATGGCAGAGCCTGGCAAGTTCCCCGTGATGTATTCGATATGCCAAAAATAGTAACAGCAAGTCTCACAATGGAGACGTTACTGGTGCCCACTCGAGCAAATTGATGAACAATGGGAGGACAGTGCTACAGTGCTACATAATATATGCATATAATATATGTGTGTATATGTATATACATACATATATACATACACATACATGCACGCACATACACCACACACATATATCTGGGTCCCAAAACTATGTTATATATATAAATAAAACATATTACATATATAATGTTTTATATATATATATAAACATATATATATATAAAATGCCACAGGAAAAAACTAACATTGACAACATTAGAAGTTAGGATGCTCCAAGTAAAACTAAATTATAGGGCTTCAAATGGTAACAACAATTTGAAGGTTTTTCAAAAATTAAATCATGGCTTTTTTATTAATAAAATAAAAACTTTAGCTTTTTATACACAGAGAAAATATGTATATAGACACACATTGTCCCCTTGTCACCTTGACAGACAGAGATTATTATTAACAATGGTGTAATACAGGCCTACAGACAGTCTGGAATTCTGCCCCTGTTAAGATTTAGAGCCTGCCAGTGGGTAGCAGCTGTTTTAAATTTAAGAAGACAGGAGTGAGTTAGCGACATTTTGTAAGAAATAAATGAGCCCTCAGCACACACAAATTGCTGGTAAATTCAGAAAATGATAAACATTCTTCTTTGAGCAAGAAAGCAAAATCGGAAACACACCTGCAAAGACTTATTTTCAAAAGATAAAAGATGTTGCTATGGAACTAATGCATTTGTTGAAATTGCTCCATTATTCTACTTTCATCTCTTTTTCTTCCAATTTCTCCCAATTTCAATAGTTCTCATACAATCTTAAATAATTTGATTTAAATAAACATAACCCCAAACACTTCATAACTCTAGAGCATCAACTTCAATTTTAAAATCAAGTGTCCTGAGTAATTTTCCATTAGTATTTCCTTGACATAATAGTCTTCCTTTCGTATGTTTTTTTAAAAAATTTGTGTAAATAGAAAATACATTTAAAACTGATCAAACAGGGGGGTATATTGGAGTTCTTGGCGGTGAAAAATGAGTACTGGTGAAGGGAAAGGTGTTTGATCATTGTATGACTGAGACTTAACCCTGAAAACTTTGTAACTTTTTCCACAGTGATTCAATAAATAAATATAATCCTTAAACATAAGGATTCAATAAATAAATATTTTATTCAATAAATAAATATAAATATAATAAATAAAATAATTTATTTATTATTCAATAAATAAATAAAATTGTGAAAAAAAGTAAGTTCATGCCCAATTCAATCAATCAGCTAATCAGTAGCTGAATAAATAGCAGTAGTCCTACATAAAAAAATAAAAAATAAAAAAAAACTGATCAAACATCAATAAAGGAAAAGAATGAAAGCTTCACAGAAAACGACCCATTCGTAGACCACAGAGTGAAAGGGTTTGTTAACACCATATTCTAAATGAGAGTATGTATTATGTTTCGAACTATGCTTGATAAAACTATGCTTTGAACAAACTTCCCCTTTAAATTAATTGTCTGAAATTTTACAACTGACTTGAAAAGACTACCAAGTTGAAAATATATAATTGTTATGAGAATATTTGTATGTTTTAATAAGACTAATTTAAAAGAATACCAAATCCCCAAGTTGCCATTTCCTGAAGTAGCTTCTCATGTCTGTAACTTAATACCCTGTAAAGTTCTTGTATTTCTTATTTCCTTGTCTTTAAACTATAGTACAAGAAAATCTATAACAAGTTAGTATATTTAGAGGTAAAGTGAAAAAAATAAGATAACGATATAGGATAATATGATGCACCTTGTGAAATACAGTCAAACTCAAAGGAATTGCTTCATAATTTAATTCTAAAATTAGATTACTATGATCAAGATGTATGCTTGTATTGCTGACACACATAACATAGAAACCACACTGGAGGAGGTGAGTAAACCAAGTTCGACTGATGAAAACTTTCAGACTATATAATAAATATCTTGCATTCATATAATAATATAAATAATTGTGAATAATGTATTTATATAAGTAAATATAACAACATTCCTTATAATGGAAATTGAAGTTGTAAACTTTAGTGCAGAGAGAAGATTTAAGACATGGCAGTCATAATTCCTTTTATCGTGATTTACGTTACTGTATCCAGATTTGATGTAAAAAATGTGAGCCAAAAGATCATTTATGATCATAAATGCCCAATCATTACCTTCCAAATCACATGTAACCTAGAATTAAAGCAACAACAAAGAAAACAAATAAAGTACACACCTTCAGAAAGGAGCTGAGAGAAGTACAAGGAGAAAGGCAATTGTACCACACATGGCCAGCCACACATGGCCAGCGGTGGTTGGCTTCCAAAACCTCATCTGGTGCCCGGAGTACCGCCAGGACGCTAGAGTAAGTTAAGAGTACTACCAGGTGTGGCCTACAACAAATACAAACAAATAGAAGCCAGGGCGATAGCAGAGTGTGTAGGGCATTTGACTTGCACATAGCTGACCCAGGTTCAATCCCCAGCATCACACTGGTTCCCAAAGCATGACCGGCGTGATTTCTTGACTGCTGAACCAGGAGTACGTCCTGAACTCCACAGGGCACACTTCCCAAAACTAAACAAACAAAACGTTTTTTATTTTCCTATAGTTTTTGTGCTCCTATCATTTTGGTTTTTCACTTTTTGCTATTGAAAATTTTAAAAGATGCTGTCGTCAATAGTTATTCTTTAGGGGGCTGGAGCGATAGTACAGCAGGTAGGGCATTTGCCTTGCAGGCAGCCAACCTGGATTCAATCCCTGGCCTCCCATCTGGTTCCCCAAGCACGGCCAGGAGTAATTCCTGAGCACAGAGCCAGGAGTAACCCCTGAGCATCGCTGGGTGTGACCCAAAACAGCAAAATATAAAATAAAATAAAATAAAATTATTCTTTATAAAATTTGGGCTTCCGTATGTGCCGTTCCTTACATTACATGTTACTTGGTGTTAAAGAATATGATTTCACTTGCCTGCCAGTATTTTGCTTTGCCAAGGGTTCTAGTTTACAACACCACAAATAATAAAATTTGTCCTTAAAATGAATTACAAAGACATAGTAATTGCTTTTAAGAAAAGAGTTTAAGTAAGGCAAAATCATAGAAAATAGCTGTCAAATACTTTATCAAATGCCTTGAAGGGGCAATATGATAACCTTTGATGTCTAGTTTAAGTTTTGAATTTGCAGAAGCAAAACCTTATAAGCCCTAAAGCCCCAAACCATGGAAATCCAATTCTGACATCAATGAAAAGCATTTAGTTGAAAATGGTTCAGATATTAAGAATCCTCAATGCATATCTTCTCCTAATTTGTCTTTAATCTTCTGGAAAGGGAAATAATTTGATATAATCTATATCATAAAACATAGCAGGATAACTCAAAAGTATATGAAAGTAATTATTTCTATTAACTAAATATTGGAGATATTTAAATATTTAAATATTTAAAACTCTGTTTAAGGAGATAGAATCAGCAACAATTTAGAAATCGGCAACATTCTAAAATGACCACATATGCCTTAAAAAATCCTAGTAGAATTAATACTAAGTATATCAATTGTTATCATTTGAATTCTTACAAATATTTTAAATATATGAGATTAGAATTTGCATTACAGAATAAATGCTGATCTTCCCAAACTTAGACTTACTATAAGGTGTATTAAATGCATTCATTCAATGCATTTATAAATTATATGCTCTTGTAAGTTACTATAGTATTGACTATATATTTAATAATATTAATTTTCCAGGAAGGTTTCGTTAAAGTTCCTAACAGAATAGTTCATATAAATGGTAAGGTGATTAAGAATAAGTAGAAGTAATATAATACATAAAACTCTATGTATTATTCAATTTCAGTTATGAACATAAATTTAAATAAACATTTGGCAGTTCAAATTTCACAAAATAATTTAAGCCATGACCAAAAGGACATTAAGCAAACTAATACCTAAACCAAGCAAATATATTAAGTCTCATTAACTTGCTTTATATAAATAATATAAAAACACCAATTTGAAAAGATACACATAGCCCTATGTTCGCTGTAGCATGATGGAAACAACAAAATTAAACAATAAGATTGTAGAAAACTGGATAAAGATGAGGTACATAGGCATGATGGAAACTACTTTATCATAGAAATATGAGATTTTTGCCATTTGTTATAATGTAGGTAGACCATGAGGGAATCATGCTGAGTAAAATAAGTTAAAGGAGGGGGACAAATGCCAAATAATTTCATCATTTATAAAATACAAAGAAACAAAGCAAGCAAAGAAACAAACCCTTGGAATCTAACAACTGAATGAAGTTACCACAGGAGAAGTTGGGATTGAAAACAGATTCATTAGTTGGTGGTAATGGGAACATTTGGTGATGTGTGTATTAGGATATGTGTGTGTGTATGTATGTATGTATGTATGTATGTATACAATGTGTGTATGTACATATATGCTTAGGTGAGAACTGTGTACGTGAAATAATCTATACATGTTATTAACTAGTGTTAATAAAAAGGAAATGTGGTGTGTGTGTATATATATGTGTGTTTGCATGTGTGTACATATATAATGATAAATATGTATATCACAAATAAAGCATTAAAGGTCATGTTTGGAACTAAGAGAGAATAGCTTCATAATTGCATATTTACTATCATCAGTATTTAAATTTTGTTGTAGAGATTTAGATTAATGTCTAAAACAATCAATAAGATCAATATTAATACTGGAAGCCAAAGGAAAATTCAGAGAGTATTACATGTAGAAAAACCAAGAAAGTATATAGAATTATTTTTTAAAGAGTGATCTTTGGGTAAAGTAGCAGGATATAAGATAAATATACAGAGCTGGAGAGACTGCACAAGGGTTAAAGTGCTTGCTTTGCATGTGGCTGATCCAGATCAATTCTCAGCATCACATATGGTCTCCAAACACTGTCAGGAGTGATTCCTGAGTAAAGCAAAGCCATGAGTAAACTCTGAGCTTTTTTGACTGTGGCCCAACAACAACAAAACCAAAGATAAGGAGCTGGAGTCCAGCGGATAGGGAGCTTGCATTGCTTGTGGCCACCCAGGTTTAATCCCCAGCACCCCAAATGGTCCCCTGAGCCCTCCAAGAGTGATTCCTAAGTGCAGAGCCAAGAATAAGTCCTGACCACTGCCAGGTGTGGCTCAAAAACAAAAATAAAAATCGAAGGTAAGTGTAAGTTATCAATGGCTTTTCTTTTTTCTTCTTTTTTTTAAAAAATTTTTATTTATTTATTTATTTATTGAATCACCGTGGGAAAGGTTACAAAGCTTTCAGGTTTAGGTCTCAGTCATGCAAATATCAAACACATTTCCCTTTACCAATACTTATTTTTTACCATGAAGAACCCCAATAAAACCCCACCCCCACCCCTCCTAGTCCCTGTGGGGCAGATGAATTCTAGTTAACACTCTATCTGCTTTGATTAGATTCATTGTTTCAATAAAAGATTCACCACTATTATTTAGAGTTTACCCCCCCCCCCAAATCAGACATGCTGAAAAAGCAGTGTGAAGTGATTTGCTTTCTACAGCTGGGTTCAAGAATTAAATGTTGGTTTTGGATTTCTGCTATTTTACTTATTGACACTGGAAGTATTTCTACTGAAAGTCAGATAGTTAAGAAATTGGTTTCTGTGTTCTGGAGTCGTGGCCGTGCTGGAGAGCCGCTAGTGGGGGGCAACTGGTGGCCTCGGTAGGGCGTGAAGGGCGGACCGAAACGCCCCCCTTCCCATGAGGTTTTAGTTGCCCCCACTCCCCCGGCTCATACTGCTGTCCACAAGGCTCCCATGCGGCCGCCATCTTTCTTTCCAGAGAGGAGAAGGCGACTGGGGCAACACCCTTTCCCCTCAGGACAGACCTGATGGCCTGGATTAACGCATAGTCCGTTCACTTTTCTGCTCCAAGCTGCCGGGTTCGCATTAAGTCCTTGTACTTCTGGGGCCGTGGCCGTGCTGGAGAGCTGCTCGCGGGGGACAACTGGTGACCTCGGTAGGGCGTGAAGGACAGACTGGAACGCCCCCCTTCCCATGAGGTTTTAGTCGCCCCCACACCCCCAGCTCATACCTGCTGTCCACAAGGCTCCCATGCGGCCGCCATCTTTCTTTCCAGAGAAGAGAGGGCGGAAGGGACCAACACCCTTTCCCCTCCGGGCAGACATGATGGCCTGGATTAACGTATAGTCCTGTCACTTTTCTGCTCCAAGCTGCTGGGTTCTGCATTAAGTCCTTTTGCTTCTGGGGCTGTGGCCGTGCTGGAGAGCCGCTCGTGGGGGGCAACTGGTGACCTCAGTAGGGTGTGAAGGACAGACCGGAACACCCCCCTTCCCATGAGGTTTTAGTCACCCCCACTCCCCCGGCTCATGCCTGCTGTCCACAAGGCTCCCATGTGGCCGCCATCTTTCTTTTCAGAGAGGAGAGGGCGAATGGGGCAACACCCTTTCCCCTCCAGCAGACTTGATGGCCTGGATTAACGCATAGTCCGTTCACTTTTCTGCTCCAAGCTGCTGGGTTCTTCATTAAATCCTTGTGTTTCTGGGGCTGTGGCCGTGCTGGAGAGCCGCTCCTGGGGGGCAACTGGTGGCCTCGGTAGGGCGTGAAGGACGGACCGGAATGCCCCCCTTCCCATGAGGTTTTAGTCGCCCCCACACCCCCAGCTCATACCTGCTGTCCACAAGGCTCCCATGCGGCCGCCATCTTTCTTTACAGAGGGGAGAGGGCAAATGGGGCCACACCCTTTCCCCTCCGGGCAGACATGATGGCCTGGATTAACGCATAGTCCGTTCACTTTTCTGCTCCAAGCTGCTGGGTTATGCATTAAGTCCTTGTGTGGCTGTGGCCGTGCTCCAAACTTAACTATGATTTTCAGAGAGAAACGTTGGGTGGTTTACTTCCCATGGATCACTTTGTATATAGAGAGACGTCGCGCGGCCGTGTAAGAGGCCGCGCGGTTTTGAGGAAAAGTCCTAGTTCCCGCATACTCGAGCTGTGCTTGTAGAGGCTTCTGGTCACCGGGGTTCCATCTGGGGGAGGCGGGATGCGGTACCTACCCCATCTGGGACTTCCCGATGATCTCGGCTCTTTTTGGAACCTGTTTTTTTTTTTCCTTCGGGATCTGTGGATCCCGCCCTCCATGTTGTCCTTCTCTTCGACTGAATGCTCTATCAATGGCTTTTCTAACTTAGGTATCAGTTAACTGACAACTACCAAGACAACTCAAATATTGCAGTAGCATATAATAGCAGACATTTATTTTTCACTGCCACTACGTAACAGTTGAGGTTTGTTGTGGAGAGCCAGTTCTTGAAGAATTTCTTTTGTTCATATATATTTCATTTTATTTTATTTTATTTTATTTTTTTTTGCTTTTTGGGTCACACCTGGCGATGCACAGTGGTTACTCCTGGCTCTGCACTCAGGAGTCACTCCTGGTGGTGCTCAGGGGACCATATGGGATTCTGGGTATCAAACTCGGGTTGGCCACGTGCAAGGCAAACACCCTACCTGTTGTGCTGTCTCTCCAGCCCCTGTTCATATATATTTTAAAGAAATAAAAATACTAAACCTTTATGACTTTGATCATTTTTAACTCAGTCATTTCTTAGGGTTCTGCTGCAGTGGAAAGAACATTGACAAAAGAGGAAATCTTCCCCTGTGGTGGCAAAATGCAGGTTTATTCACTGTTTATAAAGAAGGGGTAGGATTTTTTTTATACTTAAGCACATTTTAAAAATTTTTCTAAATTTATTTTTTATTAGTGAAACACCATGAGGTACAGTTGTAGATTTACAAATTTTTGTGCTTGGATTTCGGACATACCATGATCAAATACCCATCCCTCCACCAGTGCCCATTTTCCACCACCATGGATAATATCCTTCCCCCCCATCCCCCCCATCCCCCCCTGCCACTGTGGCAGGGCATTCCCTTTTGTTCTCTCTCTCCTTTGGGGTGTCATGATCAGCAAAAGAGGCATTGAGTGGCAAACATGTTCAGTCCAGTCTACTTTCAACCTGCATCTCCCCTCCTGGGAGGATCCTCCAAACACCCTCCATTTGGTGCTCCCTTCTCTATCTGAACTGTCCTTTCCCCTAGAATACCCGGCTGGCCTCTAAGCTATGGAGTAACCCTCCTGGTGTTGATCTCAGCTATTCTTGGGTATTAATCTCATATTTTGTTATTTTATATCCCCCAGATGAATGCAATCTTTCTATGTCTATCCCTCTCTTTCTGACTCATTTCGCTTAGCATGATACTTTTGTACCACTTGTACCACTATTGTACCACGTGTATGTAAATTTCATGACTTCATCTTTTCTAAGAGCTACATAGTACTCCATTGTGTAGATGTACCAAAGTTTCTTTAACCAGTCATCTGTTCTTGGGCACTCAGGTTTCTTCCAGTTTCTGGCTACTGTAAAGAGTGCTGCAATGAACAAACAAGTGCAGATGTCACTTCGACTACACATTTTTGCCTCTCTGGGATATATTCCCAGGAGTGGTATTGCTGGGTCAAATGGGAGCTCAATTTCTAATTTTTTGAGGAACGTCCATACTGTTTTCCAAAAGGGCTGAACCAGTCGGCATTCCCACCAACAGTGAAGGAGTGTCAGAAGGGGTAGGATTTTTAAGCCCAGAGTTTTCTCTTTTTTAGAACCCTTTCACATCACTAATATGTAAATGGAGATTCGGGGATCAATACAAATATCTTATATTCTGGCTGCTGTCCTTTTGTTTCCAGTTTGGGATTTAAGTGCCATCTGTCAATATTTATACAACTGGCAAGTTAACATCTGACCTTAAAAGAAAGCTGTTCTGCTTCAATCTATGGGTTTGCTATTTCACAGCATTATTATTCCACAATCTAGGCTGCAGGAGCATCCTCCACTTGGGCATTTCCAGGCCACAAAGCAGAAGCACAATAGGCCAAGGGAAATCACACAATTGAAATGAAAACTTCTATTTATGTCACGTCCACTCATACTCATTGACTAGTGCAAATAACATGGCCAGCCCAAATTCAGAGATGTTTCCTCTCTAAGAAATTGCTGTGAAATATACAAAAGCGTAAACATATTATTCTCTTACAATAGAGGAACTAGATAATGCTTTCCATCATACTAGTTATAACCATTTAAATATGATGGACAATAAGACTCTCTTTTCCACAGTAGCAAAAAACAAGCAATCTACCCCCAACAACTGAAACAGAAAAAAACTTGACTATAAATTACAATATCTATATGAAAATTTCTTCCTTCAGAGATATAAAATTAGCTATCTTAATGAAAATTTACAGGTACTAGATAAATGTAAAAATTCCTTTTCCATTTTAATGCAAATTGAATCAGAATCTTAGTTTTTAGTGAACTGTGTCTTTGCATATGAACCAGACATATCAACAGCAAGAAACTCTAAGTGATAAAGTAATTTGTAGGAAATTGTTGAAAATAATACTATCTTATAAAATAAAAACACTAATGTGTTTATATGTTGATATAAATATGAAAATGTGCTCGTAGCAACATAATGGATTGGGTAAATAGATTCCTTGATTTAATTGGCTGGATGAAGTTATAGAAGACTAGGGTAATATTCTTTATATTATGTATTAAGAATCAGGTTTACTTATATATATTGAATTTATAAATATTTATATATTTACTTATATATTGAATGTAATCCTTTTCAATCATGCACATCAGAGACATGGGCCCTACAAAAACAGGATAAGAACGCTATTTGGGTCTTCCAAAGAGGAATCAAAAGAGCTATGCTTGGAATATCATGTTTCACCCAAGTGAGAGAAGGAATCTGAAGTTCCAACCTCCTTCGATGATCGAGAATCAGTGACACTGTCTCATTTGCCAAGGTGTCGAAAATCAGATGGTCCGGACACATAATGTGATTTGGAGATGACTTCTGGACTAGAGCTATTACCAACTGAATTCCACGGGACATCAAAAGGGCGCGTGGCTGCCCACCTAGGAGATGGTCAGATTTCTTTTTCAAGACCCTGAACAAACAGTTTGAGGCTCTTCGTGTTCCTGGAGTGAGCAGATGCCATTGGGCTACACTAGCACACGACAGGGATGAATGGAGATGTTACTGGCACCTGCTTGAGCAAATAGATGAGCAACGGGATGACAAGTGATACAAGTGAGTGAATGTAATCAATTATTGGGAACAACTTTCTGTAAATAAAATTTTAAAACTAAAAAAAAATCAGATTTAGTTCAACAACTAATTAGAAGTCATAGTATCACCAAAATATTAAAATTTTGTTTAAGCATTTATTAAATGGTGGTGTATTTTAGGCTACTGACAAAGACGTAGAATGAACAGCTGTCGCTTATTACCATAGAGGGAACATTGTCCTCATTATCACTTTACTTTCCACAACTAGTTGAGTACTCTTGAAAATACTTCTCTTACATGCTTCCCCCACCCTGTACAGTCACTAAAGATTACAGTCAAAGTACAAAAATCGGATAGTGCTGACTTCTTTATTAAGATTAACCCATGTTTATTACAACAATATTTCAATCTACTGTATTTTATGCATAAAAACACAGATGCAAGAAACCATAGAACTCCATCTCAGTTTTAATGAAATTTAAATCCTACTCATACAAACCATATTTTTATGTGAGTGGACTTAATTATTAGATTGCATTTGTGTGCAGCATATATTTTTGGGTCATCTTAAAAGGAAACTGCAATGGCCATGGAGATTTTGTATTATTTAGTCTCTTTAGTCACTGATGTATTAAACTTCGCAACACTGGCAAAATTCTCAGGGATTATACGCATTCTGAAGACTGCCAACATTCATCTGAGAGGGTGTTTTGAAACTATTACAGAAATTTTTGTTTTGTATTGTTTTGGTTTTTTGGGTCACACCCGACTGTGCTCAGGGCTTACTCCATAGGTGGTACAGGAGATCAAATTCATATTGGCAGCATGCAAGGCAAGTGCCTACTCACTGAACTATCACTGCAACCCCCTGCAGAATTTTTCTTTCTTGAATTCTGCAACTGCCCTTTTAGCTTTTCATTAAGATTAAATCATTGCTTTTCCTTAGTGTTAGTTCATACCTTTTATGATGGCTTCCAAGAACTTTGTGCTACATCAAATGTTTATACACGACTTGTGGTTAAAGATGAGTGGAAGACAGGAAGTGGTTTCTCAAGCCTTTGGGAAAATAACTAAATTGAATATTATCTTTGAAGCCCTGTCAAAATTCTTCTGACTAAAGGAGTTAAAAAATAAAATTGATAGGAATGTTGCATTGGTGGCACTCCAACACTGGAATACCAACATGGGATTCATAGAGAGGAATGGTAGGGAGACAGAGGGATGGTGCTATGGAAAAATCAGAATTATTCATTGCACCTAGAACTCTGCACAGCAGTTTATGAGAATTAGCCATAGCTTTACCAAGTAGTAAACCTTATGAAAAGCACTAGACTATATGCTTAATTTTGTGAATATCAAATGTGCTTGACAAAGTTATTAAATCTTCTTCTGAATTTTATTAAAAGGAAAAGTCTTTGGCTGAAGAATGCAAGAATCCTTGTTTTTAGAACATCAAGGAAACTACCAATTACTTTAACCTTTCAAAACTAATAACTTTCATTGGAGCTTGGCATATTGAGCAGATATGTTTGGAACTTTGTATATAAAGAGACTAAAATTTTAAGACATGGAAACCAAATTAATGTGCATTAAATATTCTTTAAACAGTGGTAACTAAACTATAGCTACCCAGGAATGGAGTGGGGGGGACAAATTTTTATTAAAAAATTTGATTTCTTCTCTTTCTGACTGAATTCTTGCGAGTGATTTCAGAGAAAAACGTATCATAAAATTATATATACAATATCAGAGAAAGGTATAAAATATGAAATTCTACTTATAAGAGACATTAAGGTAATAATTTCTCAATGGCATGACAGATAATTCCATTTGGAAATTTGGTCAGAATATTTTATTCAATAACATTTTGTATTTGCCAAACAATTAACAAGAGAAGATTTGGAGAATCAGGTTTCATTTAGTTGCAATTTAGCAATTTGGAAAATTTTGTATGAAATTTGTTCTTATTTTGTCCAAAAGAAGTGATCAGGCATTACATGCCCTTTGTTAATTTTTGTTAATTATATTTTTGTGACATTTTCATTTCATTTTTATTTTTGGCTATTCAAACCAAGTAGCATGGTAGACTTGATACTAATGTTGGAGGGACGTGGGTAGTGGTGAAGGGACTGGTGTTGGAACACTGTATGCCTGAAAACTAATTATGAATGACTATGTAATTCATGGTGACTTGATTAAAATGTCTTGTTTGACTCTTGTTTCCAAGGAAAGTATAATAGCAGGTTCAATATATTTACAAATTCTCAAATAGAGGTTAAAATATAACTCTTGAATTAAGAGCAATTTTCTTTTTTGGTTTTTGTGTCACACCCAGTAATGCACAGGGGTCACTCCTGGTTCATGCACTCAGGAATTACTCCTGGCAGTGCTCGGGGGACCATATGGGATGCTGAGAATTAAATCCGGGTTGGCCACATGCAAGGCAAATGCCCTACTCGCTGTGCTATCACTCCAGCCCCAAGAGCAAATCCTTTAAAACATAATCGTGTCAATTTATTTTTGTTGTGATATGTAATTAACTCTCATTTAATCAAGGGAAACCATAGTTGTGAAAAGGGAACTTGTTTAAAATGATTCTACCTGATTTTTTATTGCTTTAGTAATATAGTAGTACAGATCTGATTGTAATTCCCTGTAGATACCGTATATTTTTATATTACCATACCTTCCCTAATTACACATTTCTCCCTCAAATATACTTTTCTTCAGTAGTAGCTAAGCTATTTGCACTCGGTCTTCAGATATTAGAGCAACTTAGTCACTTGTTTGGGTTCAGATGGATTGGTCTCTCTTCTCCATATAACTCTGTTGATCTTTCATTTGAGCATTTTCACAAATTGGGTACTTCATATGCATGGGGTCATATTTGATTTGGTATGTATGCTCCATGCCAAATATATGTCGAGTGCTACCCTTTAAACCTGCATCAGTTGCCCTGTATTTATGGATAAACATCTGCAAGTATACATGTCAGAGAGAATAAAGAAAACTGAGCGAGTGATTAAGGAGATATGGTGATAGCAAGCTGTCAGTAAGAGTTATACCAGAAAAAACGATCCAGAAGTGACACCAAACAGGATTCTACACCTAAACAGCCTATGCCACTTGGAAGGGGGAATTTAAGGAAGCATTAGGTGGGGGTGGGGGCGAATCTCAGAGAGAGAAAAGTCTATAAGACTAAAACAAGGAACGGAGAAAGGAAAAGAAGGCAGAGTACCAAGAGGTGAAGACATGTGAGGAAGTTTAAGCACTTGGGAAGGTGAGGGCCATCATAAACCGTGGGAACCATTACTAGGCTTTAAATACAGATTCTTCTCCTGCATGAATTTGGAACTTAATATAGCTTTTAATTTTATTTATTTTGGTTTTCAGCGACCATATGGTGCTGGGGATTGAATTAGACCTCCGACATTCAAAGCACGCACACCAGTCCTTTGAGTGATCTCCTTGGCCTGATCATATCTTTTTCTGGAGGGAGGGATGCTGGGTGCAGGAGATTAGGTCATAACCTGTGGTGCTGGTACCTACTATTGACTTCTCTCTCAGGTACACTCCTGACAGTGCTCAGAAAATCATGCAAGCCAAGGATGGAATCTGAGTAGGCTACATGCAAGATTAGCACCTTAACCCCCTCAATTATTTCTCTGGTTCCTTTTTGCTTCTTTTAACTTTTATTTTTACTTCTTTTTTTTTTTTTTGGCTATATCCAGCAGTGCTCAGAGTTTACTCTGTGCTCAGGGATCTCTACTGGTGAGACTCAAGGGACTTTATGGGGTGATGGGGATCAAACCCAGATCAACCAACCCTATGCAAGAGAAGCTAGAATGAATAGCTAGGATATAAATCCAGTTTTTAGCTACTGGATTAGTTTAAAGTCTTAGCAAGGACTAGAGACATATGTTCTTGGCTGGAAGTAAAGAATTTTTTTTTTTTGGCAACATTGAGTATTGAACCCATGGTCTCACACACGTATGGCAGACAGCCTACCATCGATTCTGTAGACTAAATTTGTCTAATGCCCCTAAACCAGAAACATATATACTACATAGAAAAACTTGTCTTTTTTTTTCTTTTTGGGTCACACCTGGCGATGCACAGGGGTTACTCCTGGCTCTTTACTCAGGAATCACTCCTGGCAGTGCTCAGGGGACCATATTGGATGCTGGGAATTGAACCCAGGCTGGCCTCATACAAGGCAAATGCCCTACCTGCTGTGCTATCACTCCAGCCCCAAGAACAATTTGTATTGAGTTGTTCTTGGTGGTGCCAAGAACTCAGTGCCAGGTGGTAGTTAAGGGTTTACATAGAAACATCCATTTTCGTCCTAGGACATTTCCTGGTCATCAGAACTTTCAAACTGTGTCTTCTTTGCTGAGGTCCTTGATCAGTGAGAGTACTGATGAACTGGTAGAAATCCTGAAGAATTTCATCCTCGGGGGTGAAATTAAAATGATCTGGAAAAAATATTTCTGATAGTTTAGTTCGCACTACATGATTTACCAAGGGGGTAGGTAAAAGGAGACTAATAAAGGCTCAACGATGGAAATAGTTACCTTGAGGTCACTTTCAGAGGAGAAAGTGTAGAAGATCTTGAAGTTCAACTCAGGAAAAACAAGGAGAGTTTGCAATGGAAGTCGGGGTGGGGAGTGAGGATGAATGGGGAATGAGGTCAATGAGGTCAGTGATTGCAATTTTGCATGGTTTATTTAGTACATTTGTTTTTATTCATAAAATGACATGAAAAGTCATTTTAATGACTAGTAAATGGTTTCTTCAGTATCTTATGCATGTAGGTTCAAGAGTTAACATTCCCTGACAAATAATACAGTAATGAGAAAAGAGATTCGAGGCTAGTTTCACATCTGCTTTACTTTAACCTTTCTACACAGGAAAAACAGTTCTGATGACTTAGCCCAGTTTTTAAACTTGGAATTGTCTTACATGAACTGAAAAGCCCTCAAATACAATGAGATTAATCTACTGGTGTCGAAACTTTTGGAAATCTGGTATGGAATTTACTTCTAAGATTTGAAGTGCACCTAAGAAAGAGCTACAATTAATAAACAAATGTGGGAGAAACGTACAACCTCATTGGTAATCCAAGATATACAAATAAATGTACCAACAAGATAACCTTAAGAGTTTAGGATAATGTTGGTTTCTACTGCTGGCTGCTTTGTTGTTGTTACTTTGAAACATGGCTGGAGGTACAATTGCCACAAACCCTAATTTTTTTTTTAATAGCAATGCAGTTGTGGGATTGGTTTTGGAGCATTTTATGCCTGAAACAACTTTATTATGAAAAGCTTTGTAAATCTACATGTCTTGATAAAAAAAAAGAAGAAATGATATAATAGAAACATATATTAAAAAATAATTTCAACTAAGTCTCAGAGTTTTATGGGTTAACAATCTATTTGCGAAGAAAAACCAAGCCCCATGATAATAAAGGATGAGTCTGACATTACACACACACACACACAGACACACACACACACACACACACACACTGGTATATATTTCAAGAACCACAAAATATTCTGGCTGTGTATTTTGGGAAATTGAATTTGAAATAAATAAGGAAAAAAACACATCTATAAGACTTTTTGCATCACCTTATTTGTAAAATATTCAGTGTTCTTTGGCCAGGTACTTAAAGCCAGCACTTTATCTGAGGTGGTTTCCATTGTAACAGAGCTAGAGATGGGCTGAGTGGTGTGTTAAGCAGTGATTTAGTAAGTGTGCTTGCAGCTAACATCTGTCAGGGATTGAGGAGTCTGAGAGGGGGCTGAGGAAGAATCTAGATGAATTCATGAGTTTAGCTGAAGTGAAGGCTTACCCTGAGCTCACCTAACAAGGATGGAGCCCTCTGCTGAGCATCTGGCCCAGCTGGGCCTGGAGGAGGGCCTTGTCCTACTTGTGCTTTCTGAGAGGAAGTCCCAATGGTCCCTGGACAATGGTTCTGCTCCTGGCACTTGGGGATGGCACCCTGACTAGTGATGGGGTTCTGCACAATTCCACTCAGGCTGCAGAAGAGGACTGACTGTAGAAGCCAACTCAGCTTTTAAGTTTTCCTCGGAAGATTCTGTTATCAGTCAAACTCTATTCCTTTTCCTTCTGGGAATGTGCACCTCTGTATGTAAAATGACCCCTTTAGTTGAAAAGCAAGGAAAGGGCCGCCTCTTCAGTCCCCTACCCCCCCTTCCCTCCATCCCACCTGGCAGTGGACGTTCAAGCAGGGATTATGGCCATTCTCGGTCCATAATGGTATTTCTGATGAGACTAACACAAAAAAGACACCAGTAGCTTGAAGACCCAAGTGTGGCTTTTACACACTGACTATGTGTGTTTTGCTTTTGAGTGTCAAATCACAGTAACAGGGTAAGTCAGAAGCTTGTCCGGTCTTCAATAAGAGCCCTTTCTTGTTCTGGTTTAGCCAGTGCCCAACCCAGAAAATGTCCTCTACACAATTCTGAAGCGCACAGTGAGAGCAGAAGCCGGTGCTCTCCTGCATATGGTCTTCTCAGAGTTAGCTCCCACCTCTTATCTCTTTGATGATCTTCCAGGGAATTTTGAAGAGAAATCAAGGGGAATCTTGAAGCTATCAGGAATAGCCAGTCTGCTGCCAAGTTAATTCAGAAGAGTTTTTAAATGGAAAAAAAAAAGTAGTTGCACATTTGAGGACTTATTTTTGGAGAACTGTGTTAAGTTGATGTCGTTTTACTAAAGACTTCCTGTTAAAAGCAGATGTTCTTATTTCTACATATACTTTAGAAATAAATGATGACTGTGAATTCATAAGCAGTACATGGAAAGTGCCAAGGGTTTTTTACCTAAAGACTAGAAATTCCAAGAGACAGGAGTTTTAATAGAGCCAGCAATGACAGAGAAATATATAGAAAATGGTATGTATTCAGTAAATGCTATTACAAGGATTTAATCTATATGTATTTCTGAGTAGGGCTTTCTGAATATTTTATACAATTAGCAGCTAAATTTCCATTTGGATTATGTAGGGGCAAATAAATCAGCCATCACACAAGAAGGAAACTCTTTTTTTATTTTATTTTTTATTTTTCTTTTTATGAGAAAGCAGTGTGCTTGCCGAGCCAGCCAGGAGCACACTGCTTTCTCATAAAAAAGGGCTGGAGCGATAGCACAGCGGGTAGGGCGTTCGCCTTACACGCGGCCAACATGGCCGACCCGAGTTCGATTCCTCCGCCCCTCTCGGAGAGCCCGGCAAGCTACCGAGAGTATTCGATATGCCAGACACAGTAACAACAAAGTCTCCAATGGAGACGTTACTGGGCCCGCTCGAGCAAATCGACGATCAACGGGAGGGCCTTTACCTTTTTTACCTTTATGAGAAAGCAATTCTTATACATAAAGCACTGATCGATTTCTGCGAATTCATATTATTAATATGGTTCCTCCTTTCTTAATTTTTCAAGGAGTATAAAAAATTTCATTCTGAGGCCAGAGAAATAGTACAGTATGTAGGCATTTGCCTTGCATACTTTGAGTTTGATCTCTGACACTCCATATAGGCCTGATCCCTGCCATGGGTGATCTCTGAGCACAAAGCCACGAGTAATCCCTGAATACTGCTGGGGGTAGCCACAAAACCAAAATAAATAAAATATTCCCTTAGCATGCTGATTCATACTGACAACACTGTAAACAGAAGTGTCACTACAAAACAGACTTTAATAAAATTATCCCTCCTCTCCAAGAATGGCAAAACAGGAAGGAAAGAAGGGAAGGAGGGAGAAGAAGTGTGTGTGGGGGGAAGGCGAGGAAAAAGAGAAAGTGTTAATATGAAAAGTATGTCATATAATATAAAATGGCTTCATGAAAATATTAGGAAATGTAATATGTGGCTCAATAGAAATCAATATGTAATTCAGACACTGAAGTCTAGATAGTATCACCAGCTAATTTTTGAAATAAGTCAACCTGAATCTATGTTCTTGATCATGAAAGGATATTAGAACATGGTCTCATTTCCAGACAGATGACCATCTCAGTCTTCTTTCAAGTCATTTCAAGGCTAAGTCAGGTCCTGAAATGATTTTATCAAGATAATGGATACACATTGAAATCAAGTGTTAACATGTATCTTCAGTATGATGACAATTATGTAGGTATTTCTGCTCTTCTTTGACAGGTTTCTTTATAAAGCTGGCTGCTCTGCAAATCCAGGTACTCAAGTGATGGAGTTTGAGAGGAACTGGAGCCTGACATGAAAACTATGTAAATCTATAACCAGAGCAGTATAAAAATAAAAAGCAGTTCCTGGTTCCTGGAAGTGTAACCTCAGAACTCCCATTAGCCAGTTCTGAGCCCACATAAAAACATGCAGCAAACAAGAAAGCCAGAGCTGGGTGAGCAGGTGAGCATATGAGGTACTGCTTCCTACTAGAGGTGTGAGAGCTGGGCCATGAGCCCATGTGCACACGCACGCATGCATGCACGCATGTGCTGTGTCACTTCTCTGGGCATCACTCCCTACAGCCCTGTGATATCTAGTTCCTTAAAAGCACAGTTTGTTCTCCGAGGTTATCCAGCTTGAGTTTTTCTTTCCCTTTTTCAACTTTTGATAATTTTATTGTTGCTGCCATAGCGTCCCTAGGAGAAAATCAGGAACAAACATCAGGTCCTACTATCCTCATTTGATCTCCGAGTTCATTTGCAATGTAATTTATTTAATGTGATTGAAGTGGCATTATACATTTTATAAAGATTATGAAGCAACTTACTAAGCAAACTGTTTTTTCATGCATAAACCCATTTACTCTTTAGAGCCCTCCTTACGACTTTTACGACTTTACTTTATACAGGAGAAGAAACTGAGTCACAGAAAGATTGAATCAGTACAACAGGGCCATGTGAAAGTTTGACCCCAGGCTTTCTGTTCCAGAGGCTGCACAGATGTTTGCAGGATGGAACTTCCTCTCCAAAGGTTGCTTTTCTTGCTGCAATGACTACATTTGCCGCGGCTTACTCCTGCTGGCTTGCAGTGAACCCTGAACAGGCAAAAGAGATTCCCTCCAGGCAACAGCAGGGACCGAGTGAAGAGGCTGGAGCCAGGAAGAAGACGGGCCATGGTCAGTTCCTTTGCTTTCCTGATCTAGCATTCTACATGCCATCTGCCTGCCACCTCTCAACTCTCAAATCTGTTGCTCTGGGAAGTTTTATGCTTTTTTGAGGTGGTATGTTTTGGTTTGGGGGTCATACTCAGCTATGCTCAGGGATTACTCCTGGCTCCGTGCTCAGGGATCTCTCTGGGTGGTGCTCAGGAAACCACACTCTCTGGCTTTAAATATTTTGCTTTTGCATGCTTTCATTCCAGCCCTGGCTCCCAAAGGAAGTGGGTGTAGCCTTACTTCGGCTTAGTAGTTAGAGACACCTCGGGATTAGATCAGGGGTCAGGGGAACATGTCTCATATGCACAAGGACCCAAATTCAATCCCTGGCACCTATAGTCCCTGAGCATCTCTAGGTGTCACCCAGCTCTGCCTGGGTGGTCCTCAGGGCCCCTGGAAACAGAAACATCAAGACTGAACACTCACTGACCCATCTGGCCTGGCCAGTTGACTGAGTATTGCTGGGTTCCCTGAGTAATGCATGGGTGGTCTCCAAAAATAAAAAATAAAAGTAGATACTGCAAGTACAATCTGGGTCTCTGAAGTATAAAGGGATCTTTGTAGGGATTGTTGGAACACCCCAAATCCATTATTCAAATTTCTCTCTCTCTTGAGAGGGTGGGGGCAAGGTGTGGGCAGCCTAAAGAGGAGTAAAGAAGGTCAAAGAGAGACATCAGTAACAGCCTGGATACAGAGGCCTGGGACAGGGACAGAGTTTGGGAAGGTCGCCAGGAGTGCAGGTTAGCATTCAGGCCTGGCTCCACACACGCCCCCAGATGCCCAAAGTGGCCTGGAGGCTTCAGACTTCCCCTCTCGTGGTAAGTTTAGTGTTTACCGTGAATCCATTACCAGCTATTTCCAGCTTCAAAAGGATTCTAGGCTTGTGGAGTCAGAAAGTAGGGCACCAATGGCTGTTCCTGGGGCTTGGGAGTCAGAGAAGGGAGGAAAGCCTCAAGAAACAGGTGCATACAATAGAAATCAAAGCTATGGGACAAACCCAAGAATTCTCAGAACAAAAGGATCTAATTGGCCCAAGGCAAAGAAGCAACTCAGAGAACAGCCATCTGGATGCCAAGACTCTTCAGGGAAAAGAGACTCTGGAATCCCACATTAGAACTTGAAGGCATCTTCCAAAGGAAATAGCGGGACATAGAAACACAAGGAATGGAACGGTAGAAACATGTGGGGTACCTGTTTTAACTCCAAATAATTAAATGAGGAGGCAAATGGGAAAGATAAAGGCTATAATAGGAAAAGAACGTAATTCAAGTTTACGGGTTAGTGATTCTTTTTGTTTTGTTTTAAAGCCGCAGCCAGAAGTGCTTGGGGACTATGCCCAGCTTGAAAGTTGCCCGGTACTCAGGACACCAAGCCCAGTTTGTCCCACATATTAAACATGTCCTCAGCTCACCCCCAATCACCATCTCTCTCTCTTTCTCTCTCTCTCTCTCTCTCTCTTTGTCTCTCTTTCTCTCTCCCTTTCTTTTTAGAGGGTATTGGTTCTTCTTTTTTTATGCTTTATGGTCACACCTGGTGATGCACAGGGGTTACTCCTGTCTCATGCACTCTGGAATTACTACTGGTAGTGCTCAGGGGATCATATGGGATGCTGGGAATCGAACTCAGGTAGACCACATGCAAGGCAAATGCCCTACCTGCTGTGCTATCGCTCCAGCCCAGGGCATTGATTTTTTTTTTTTTGCTTTTTGGGTCACACCTGGCAACATACAGGGATTATTCCTGGCTCTGAACTCAGGAATTACTCCTGGTGGTGCTCAGGGTACCATATTGGATGCTGGGAATTGAACCCAGGTCATCTGCGTGCAAGGCAAACGCCCTACCGGCTGTGCTATCACTCCAGCCACTGGGGACATTGATTCTTGAGCCACCAGTTATGCTGTTTTTAGTGATTTCATGCTTGGTGTTTTAAGTTTGGGGATGCGAGGTGTCCAGAACTGGAGATGCATTTAGATCATGGGACACACAGAGCCCTGGGTTAGTTAGGTTAGTTCTCCTTGAAGCCATCCAACCACAAACATTAGACTTATCTGATGTAAGATCTGATTACCTAGAGCTTCTGGAGTTCTGTTCATTTTAACAAACATTTCAGAACTTTGCAATCTCCTCCATACTAATATTGAGAACCCCGAGTTTAGATTTTCAACTCTAGAGAGTTGGATGCCTGGATGATAAATGAGAAGAAGAATCCAATTATTTTCCAGTACTGTGAAGCCCAAGCCTCAAGAAGAGGCCTTGTGTTATAACTGAATAAACCTCATTACAATAACAATGTCCCCAACACATATAATCGCTGTTTTGCTGCCTGGTAATTAGGCATAAAAATGAATCTTGTTTACCTAAATTGTTGCAACCCACGTAGTACTCAAACATTTACCCAGTCTTTCTCTCATTAGCATGAAGGAGAGAGAGAGACAGACAGAGAGACAGAGAGACAGAGACAGAGACAGAGAGACAGAGACAGAGAGACAGAGAAAGAAAGAAAGAAAGAAAGAAAGAAAGAAAGAAAGAAAGAAAGAAAGAAAGAGAGAGAGAGAAAGGGAGAAAGAAAGGAGCTGGGTAGCTGAGTCAAGAGAGTACCAACTCATACTAGATCACTATCTGGGTGCTTAGGTGCACTGCTTTCTGCAGCTAAGAAATCAGAGAAATGAAATATCTGAATGAATCGCTTCCTTTCATAGGAAGAAGATGGAGCCAACACTTGGCTTTCCTGTGGATGGTTTCTGCAAGCCCTGGGTCCTTGGTCCCTTGCTTGCAGCCCAGCACACTCATCACTGAACTCCTGGTCCTCCCTTGAAGCCTGCTCTGGGTAGGGCAGGGAGCTGGGTCAGGTATCCTTAGCAGATCAGTAGTTCTGAGTTGCTGGGAGTTTCACGATCTCGTCCAGAGGAGCCAAGTGTTGACCAATCTGGACCTTGCACTTGGCTAATGAAAACGTACTTATTGGGGATGGAGGGGTGCTTTAGCTCAGAACACAGAACTCATTCAGAGAAGCCTCATGTCTTGAAGTTGGCCTTCCTAACTCCTAATACACTTCTATTTCTTTTCCATTCATACCTGGGTTGGTTTCATTCTACTTACACAGAAGGTGAGAAGATGAGGAATTATAGGCCATGTATTCCTTGACCTGTGAGTAACTTCCATTTCTCTACCACTCCCCCTCAATCACCAATTGACTCTTCCTAGGGCTCACACCATTTTATTGACATAGTTAACTCACAGTTCATTTGAAATCAGTGTGATGACCAAGCTTTAAGCTCTGATAACAGTAACACGGCATTATCTCTTACTCTTTGTAGCCTGGCACTGAGCATCATTTTGTTAATTCTTTTTTAAATGTTTGTTTTAAATCTTCTATACAATATCCTTACCCACTGTGGCTGAGGGGATCAAACTAAATCCCAATGTTGCTTTTGGTAACTTCGAAAGGCTGAGGTCATGCAATTTGGACATACAGTGAGGTTCTTGGGGCAGACGTGACTGCACTTGGTCCAGCTCCATTTAATTTCTATGTGCTGAGGTAATAAGGCAAGGGCCGGCAACTTCCTGGGAGACTAGACTCAGTCCCTGCCCATGAGGACTGTGTTTCCAGAAAAGTTCACGGATAGTACAAATGTGTTCTCAAGTCTGGTGGAAGCTTTACATTTAAAAACAGCCATGTCTCAGAAAGGTCTGAGGGAAAAGTTTGGGGGGGGGGGGGAAGCAACCATTAGTGCCCTTGTTATTTCTGCACCTCACTGCCAAGGAGCCTGGAGAAGTATGTGCTCAGGAAGGCATGTGTTGCAAAAAGGCACATCTGTCCTTTTCTGGATGACCTTTGTTTCACAGGCCTAAGTGGAGGTGAAGATGCCTTGCTGTCAGTTGAAGCAGGTTCTCTACAAAGGTTTATTCTGAGCCTGAAAAACTCCCGGAGACATCACTTGAGTGTGCTTAGGTCCTGTCAAGTGATACTCTACTGCTCTACAGGGGAACGAGAGACTGTCAAGCACCCGTGTTTCTAGCCAAGTATGAGCAATTTGGCAAGTTTACCAGGGCAGACTGCTAGATAATTCTCCTGAAAGTTGTCCTGGAATGGTGAAAGCTTTGACTCGAAAGACCTTATCCAAGAAATTCCCTAAGGTTCCACACCACGAACCCTACATTTTTCATTTTGGAGCAGATAAATGATCCTGTCAAGAACAGACCCCATGGTCACAAAGAGAAGATAATATAGATTCTAGTAGAAAGTCAGCCATCCCTTTACTCCTCTGCAAGAATGAAGGCTGGGAGGGGCAAGGTGCCAGTGGCAAATAACCAAATATAATAGCTTTAGCTATGCAAAACTCTTCGTATATCTTGGAATTTTTGAAGCTCAAGTTGTGAATGCCAAGATACACTTGGGCAACACAACCTGAGAAAACAAAGTTTTAAATAAAGCTTTCTGACATCTTTTTCTAATGACACATGCAATTTTGTAATATACCAAGCTGACGTCTTTCCTTCCAATTGAGGAGTGTGTAACTCCGCGTGCATCTGGCCCTAAACCAGGCTAAAAGTTGGGTTTGGCCTCTCCTCTAGATTCACTGTGGCAGGTGATCCAGATCCATGAGACCTAGACACAGACAGAGAGTTAATAATCACCCACTTAAGCTGAGAGGTTTGTGGAACTTGTTCTTGTTCCCTTGGTTTCTAAATATAAATATGTGCAAAGATTTGGGATAGCAATGAGTGATGCTGAGGTGAAGTCATCCTGTACCCCGTGCAGAAGGTAAAATGAGCTCTCTAAGAGGTTCAGAAGTTACTCAAGAAACCCAAAGTTGTCTCTCTGAAGCCTGGTGAAACATTTTTTTGTAGTCAGATTCAAAGTTCACATGATTTTCTACTGTTAAACACTCCGATTAAATATCTGGAAGAAAGAAAGCAGAGCATTCATTTGAGTCAGAGAAATAACCATATCTTTGGATTGTATTAAAGACCACTTGTCTCCCAAGCTCTGTTTGAAATTCACAACATGGGAATTTGCAGAATTTTCATAAAAGCAATTGAAATGACAGCATCTCCTTGAAATCCCAGGGTATACTTCTATTAACAAAAGATGTTTTGCTTTACTCACACCTGCTTGGATCTCCATGGGGGCTCAAGTGATATACATTCCGATTGAGGAGCCTCAATAAAATCAAAGAAAAATTAAGTTCCAAGAAACAAAATGGATATGTACAATATTACTGACCAAAGTGCATTTGAAAGGGAACTAAGCTGAGCTTTTGGAACCAACTTTTAAAATGTTCTTATGTAACAAGTGTTACCTAGAAATAAGTTTTATAGTCATAAATCATATAATTTTGACTTAGTTAAATTCTCTGACCACTTGAATGCTCTTTCCTTGTGTGCATGTGTGTGCATATATGTGGGGGGTGGTGTGGAGGTAGAAGCAGAAATGAGGAATGTCTGGAAGAGGAAGGAGAGAAAGAGAAAAGAACTAACACAATAGACATTTCTTTTCTTTTTTTTTTCTGTGTTACTGGAAAGAATTAGGGAGCTTTCACAAAGTCTGCCTAAATTAATGTCCTTATACTCATTAGCTTATAGTCTTAAGAAAACTCATGTTTTCTTTACTCTTATTCCATGAAATTCCACTTCTTTTAAGAGGCCTAATGTCTAATGCTTATTTCTATAAAATTAGAAGTCAATTCCCTCTAATTGTCCATATATTCATACTTCTACACAATAGCATTATTTCTAAGTGTTGCTGTTGTTGTGAGAGTGGCAAAATATCTAAAGAGAGCTCTCTGTGCTGACTATTCCGTTAATCATCCTTGCTCCCTCAACACACACAAACTCTCACGGACCACAGTGAATTATAGGTAAAAGGCAAATCCTTTGCTTTTAAGGAGATTATTCCCGTTGAGGAGCAAGAAAATGACAAATACAGGAGCAAGAAAAAAAAACCATATTTATGAGAAGGGAAATTTCCTTATTATTTACAATTTCCTGGCTGGCTGGGCGGTAGGGTGATCCAAAGGAGGTTCCTTCAGAGTGAAGTGACAGGTGTGAGGAGAGCCAACTGGGAGCCCTGGGGAGAGGCCAGGAGACAGCCTGGTCTGGGGAGGATAAGGCTACAGCAGAGTTGGGAGGTTGGGAGGGAGCCTGCAGGCAGAAAAGCTGACAGAGGATTGTGAAAGGGAAAGAAAAAGTCAAGCCAGGAGGCCTGCACCTGAGGAGAAACGCTGAAAGAAGAATTGACGAGTCATGGGAACTTTCCTTGAGCTTTCTTTCAATAACTGATTCAGTTCTTCGAATATCTAAGATCCTGTAGTGTGCTATGTCTGGGCTCTGAACTCTGTGCTCCTTACTGGAATAGAGGCAGACACAGGCCCTGAGGAGACTTCAGTGAAGTGTTGCTCTTTTTTCACTTAGGCCCCATGAAGCAAATTTTCTCTTGGTATGGAGAAAAAGAGGAGGTCTCAGAGACTCTGCCAGGGCTGGCACAGCGTGAGAACACAGGAGACGGCCAGGGCCACACCTACCTTACTCACATTTCAGAGGGGAGCGTCCATAAAGGAAAAAACCCCAAGTACTGGCTCTTACTTATAACTGAGTTGGTGACCAAGAATTATAAGCATCTCAGTGTCGGAAGAATACGCACAACTGCTCAGGAATGTGGAGGGAAGGAAATAGTTTGATTTGGATTGGGTTAGTCACTTTTCAATGGGTTAAGGAGATTTTATTTAGTAAGCTTGTTCTTTCAAAAGCTTACTAAATAAGCTTGTAAGAGCCTGGAAAAGCCTTTAAAGTTTAAGTCCTAAGAACAGCTGTTCTCAAGCAACAAACAGATGTAGTTGGGATGAGCTGTGAGGGGCATAATAATTTCTTACTAATAATTAAGTTTCCAATGTGTACAAATGAACTGCCTTTTAAAAAATGAATATTGTGAAAACATGGCTATGTAAAAATAGATCCTTTTCCTCACATAAAAATAAAATCTCAGTAAGGGCCAGGAACATATCTCAAGAGGCAGAAGGAGCACACGACTAACGTAAGAAAGACTCTGGGTTTGAATTCTGGGACCACAGGCATCCACACTGACCCCAGTACTGCTGAATGTAGTCTTGGTGGTCTCTGAGCACCTTGGGTTTGAGAGCAACACACTCAGCCTCCAACACTGGACCCAAAATCACCAGAAGTAGCTTTGCCCCCAAACACTGCACTGTTGGGTGTGTCTACTCTAATAAAATTTTAAAAACTTCTCAGTAAGTGATATTGTGATGACACATAGAGTAGTTTATAAGTATGAATCTTTTTTTTCATATTCTTGATAATGGTTTTCTTTTTATTTTTTATGAATCCCCATGAGATGCAGTTACAAAGCTTTCATTTTTGAGTTTCAGCCATACAATGATTGAATACCCACCGCTCCACCAGTGCACATTTTCCACCAACAATGTCCCCAGAATTCTCCTCCACCATCTCAACCCACACCGCCCCCACCCCCACCCCACGCCTCTATGGCAGACAATTTCTCCCATACTCTCTTTCTACCTTTGGGCATTATGGTTTGCAATACAGATAACTGAGAGGCTATCACGTTTGGTCCTTTATCTACTTTCAGCACTTATGTGTATGAATCTTAGTGGCTCCAGCCTAACTGCTGTAATTCCACGTCTTTTGTCCCATTGAGAAGGACATAAAAATGAGTAAGAGAGATTTTAGTGTAGCCACCCTTATTCCTCAAGGCTGGTTCTGAACTCAAAGTGAATACAGAGTACTGTGATTGATTGATAGTGTCTTTCACAGTCACGGGAAGGGGTGTGGCTCTGCATTGCCAGGTCTGAATCAGAATATTTCTATGAACTATTTGATAGTGCAATAGTTAATAATAGTTAAGTTTGTGTTATGCTACAACCATAATTATTGTACTTATCTGTAAAGTTGTTTCTTATAAGAGAGGTGACTGCCACAAAGGCAGGTCGGGCGGGGGGTTGGGGGGAGTTGGGGGTGATTTGGGGAGGTGGGAGGGAAAAAGGGGAAACTGGGGATACTGGTGCTGGGAAATTACACTGGTGGATGGATGGGTGTTGGAACATTGTATGACTGAATCCCAGTCATGAACAGCTTTGTCATGCTCTATTTCATGGTGATTCAATAAAATAGAAAGAAAAAATAATTTTAAAGTTGTTTCTTATATAGTTTTGATCCAGTCAGTCATATCACCTACCCCAGCCAGGTTTTGTGCCCAACATATTCTATAGATGCTGTTAGAATCCAACTTATTTCTCATATAATCTAGCTGAGTGTTTCTATCTATGGTCTCTCTTGTTAATTATTGATTAGTTTCACAAGGTGATGTTGAGAACAACCGGTATCTCTATAATACTTAATAGAATGTACATATTTTGTCTCACTAATAGTGTTAAAAGTAAAGTAAGTAAAGACCCTCCCGTTGATCATCGATTTGTTCGAGCGGGCCCAGTAACGTCTCCATTGGAGACTTTGTTGTTACTGTGTCTGGCATATCGAATACTCTCGGTAGCTTGCCGGGCTCTCCGAGAGGGGAGGAGGAATCGAACTTGGGTCGGCCATGTTGGCTGCGTGCAAGGCAGATGCCCTACCCGCTGTGCTATCGATAGCACTAATAGTGTTAATAAAATATAATTTGATCACTAGTAAAACTGTAAGCAATAAGACGTTCCAGAAACCATAATCTCAGTTTGCAATGCTCTTGGGTTCATGGTTTTGTTTTTGTTTTTCAGACTGAGGGCAGTTGGGAGCCATGAAGCATATGTGGCTCACTTCCCATCTTGATACACACAGCTCAATGGAGCAAATATGTGGGAGAATCTCACTGTCCTTACTCTAAAACCTTTTGTTTGGGGAAGACTAATCAAAACTACATAAATTAAAGAGAGTCACTAAAAGCTGCTTTAAAACAAATAAATACAAAAATATAACTCACTCTCTCAAGTGGTCTCTTTGTGTAAAAATAAAACAAAGGGGGAAAAATTCAATAATTAAAGTTCTAGTAAGACAGACATATGTAATTCAAGGTTTTTCCACCTCTACCTGCTCAAACCTAAGTAAGTTTAGAGCTTTGTAACATTAAATGTTTGACAATTGCACAGTGTAAGTTATGAGAATAACATAGATTCTTGGCTTTCAGGTACTAAGACTGAGTTCATTGGTTTGAAGAGCAGAATTTTTATATTCTGTTTCCTTTACTTGTGAGTGAGAGAGGTACACTGACAACGGGGGTGGGTGTGGGTGTGGTGGTGGGGACACACTGAAACCTCTAAGTGTTCAAGTTACTTCTCAGCTCTGTGTTCTGCTTCCTTAATATTTCATCTTTTCGCACTTTAGAACAGTCAAGAACCATCTTTAATAAGGTAGCTCTAACAGGCCAACAAGTTTACCCCTAACTTGAAGAATCCTATACAACAATAAAATAAAAATGTTAGAATTTCAAGATGTTCAGATAAAACTTTTCTTTTGAGGGGTGGCAGAATATAGAGGTTGAAAGTAAGAAATTTGACACTCAATTACCTAGGTTTAAGTTTCAGACCTACATTTAAGAATTATGAATTAAACTCAGTAATTCATGCTCCTTAGCTGTCAGACAATGTTCAGAAAATACTGCATATTTGGGCATGTGGACAGAGTATATGGGAAATCATTACAATTTTCAGCATGGCTGGAACACTAGGTCATTTGCTATAAAATCATTAAAATAATCTTTATGTTGCACTTTCTAACAAATCAATGGCCATGGTTTTCTCTCTGAATATTTGGTTTTCTCTCTGAATATACATGCCAAGTTCTATTTTGTGGCCTACTTTTTAATGACGTAAGGTAAGGTGTGCACCCCATAGGTATACTTAGAGAAAGTCAGTTCTTAAGCACATGACCTTTCTGGTGCTGTGACTTTTACTTATATTCTCTTTGATGCCTGCATTCTAAAGTCTGAATCTCATCTACTTCTTTAAAGTGAATCTTAATTCATTTCTTACAGGATGAGAGGTCACTGGGATCCATTCCTTCATGCTGAATGAAGCTGGTGGTCAGCTCGTGCTCTGGTCCCAGCAAAAGGCTCAGAGCAATATGAGGAGCAAAGAAAGAAGGAAGCTAGAGGTCAGCCTGATGGAAACAATATCGGACCACAGGTCAGTGGGGCAGGAAACAGGTCTAGAGCCCTGACCTGGGACAATCAAGAACAGGTGGGGAGGGGATGGGGCCAGCAAGATGGATGGAGACAATATTTCACAATGTAGCCTGGGAGCAGAGTGCCTTTGCATAGCACTGACACTATGTTGCAGGGAAGGAAGGGTCTTTTAGTCCAAAAATTGCAAATTACTTTCCTGAGGCCATCTGTGGTTCAGTATTTATATGATTCAATAATCTGTTAGTACATGCCTGTTTTTTTTTTTTAACTTTACACAGATCTTCTGAAGCTTGAAGTTAGCCAGCCTGGGACTCAAATACCAATATACCAACACCTTTCTTCTCTACTGAGGATACTTCTGGGGGACAAATTGACTTTATTTTTTCAAAACAGTAATTAATACATAGTTACAAAGCTGTTCATGGTTGGGTTTCAGTCATACAATGTTTCAACACCCATCTCTCCACCACCAATGTTCCCAGTTTCTTTCTTGCCAGCCCCCAATCCCACAAGTCTGCTTCTATGGCAGGCATTTTTTTCTTTATTTCTCTCTAACTTTCCTTTTGGGCATTATCATTTGCAATACAGGTGCTGAGAGGTTATCATGTTTATTCCTTTCCCTACTTTCAGCACTCAGTTCTTATCTAGAGTGATCATTTCCAACTATCATTGTCACAGTGGTCCCCATGAAATTCACTCATAAATGGATTAACAAATACCCTTTAAATAAAACAAATAGCCTAAGCTGCATGAGCAATATTCATGGGCATCCTAGAGGCGAGTGACCCAAGTTTGTTGCATATCTCAAGGGCTCTGTCATCCAAAACTGAAGTTACTCAGGTGACCTCAAGTCAGTTGCTGTCCTTGCCTCTTTACTTATGACTTATTCCTGCGTGTATCGCTCCCCCCTCTTTGTGGTCACTGCTACCTTTCGTTGGAAAGGAAGTCACTTTTTGAGTAGAAACGGGAGCTATGTCCTTGTATTGCATTGCAGTATGAGCTAATCCCTTTTCCTGTCATAGATGATTTAATCTTTGCTGAAGTCCTAAGGGCCGTATCATTATTATCCCCATTTTATGGATTATAAAGACTCAGACTCATAAAGATTAAAGACAGAAACATGTAGACCTGGGCTTTCCTGAGGCTCACTTATCCACCTCTACCTAGAAGACTCAGGATGGTTTCATACCCTCCACATCTCCTCTATCTACCTCCTGAGGAAATTTTGAGTTGCTTCTGCTCATCCAGGTGAAGCATTTCCATGATTGTGTGTCTCAGTGTCCCTTCAACAGCAGTTTGAGGCTTATTTATCCATGATTTCTTCGATCATGAAGGCAGATGGGGGATTCCTTTAGGATGATTGCCGACATGACTCTTTCCGACATGACACAAAAGCCCAGAGTTTGACCCATTTCTTATTTCTACTCATATTAGAATAAGAATGAATTAAGTTACTGATGAATGAATGAAACCTGATGAGGGAAAAGTTGTAGGCAACGTGTTATCGCAGTTCGGATTCATGTTTTAAGATGTTTCCAATGCACCTGCCACAGAGGTGGGAAGGGGGGATGCGGAGGGTGCTGGGAGGGATACTGGGAACATTGGTGGTGGAGAATGGGCACTGGTGGAGGGATGGATACTCGATCATTGTATGACTGAAATGTAAGCACAAAACTTTGTAAGTCTGTAACTGTACCTCATGGTGATTCATTAAAAAATAAAAGGTAAAGGCCCTCCCGTTGATCGTCGATTTGCTCGAGCGGGCCCAGTAACGTCTCCATTGGAGACTTTGTTGTTCCGTAGTGAAAAAATAAAATATTAAAAAAAACGAAGTTTCCACCTTCAGTTATGGAGTAAAAGTTGGAGCCCTAAAATTAGCAGGAGTGAAGACAGCAGGAGAGAAAAGGCTGAGTGACAGAGAGGGCAGAGCATACAAGGGCCAGGCTGTTTCACAGGGACTGATGATTCTTGTGGTCTGATCTGAGTGGGTGATCCGGAATGGTCTGCAGGCCCTGTCCCACGTCTTGCAGACATCCGGGAGGACCAGCTCAGGGCTGCCTGGGCCCCTGCCAAAATTATTTTCAGGACCTGCATGTATTTGGCCAAGTTTTCTATCAACTTGTCCCATGTCTGGATACTACCCATTCCTTGAGGTCGAAGACTAACACATGCTTGATGGCTACTCTCCCTGCTGCCTGGGCTCTGTTCTCCTTGCACTTTCCCCCATCCTCTCCTTACCCCACTTCTGACCCATTCTGGCAATAATAATACACAATACTGTAGCACTGTCATCCCATTGTTCATCAATTTGCTTGAGCAGGCAACAGTAATGTCTCCATTCATCCCATCTCTGAGATTTTAATAGCCTCTCCTCTCATCCTTCCCAACTCTGCCATATTGGAGGCTCTTTGAGTGTCAGGGGAATGAGATCTATTATTGTTACTGATTTTGGTATATCGAATATGCCACAGGTAGCTTGCCAGACTCTGCCTAGTAGGCAGGATACTCTCGGTAGCTTACCCATTTCTCAGAGAGGGATGGAATTTTACAAGTGTTCCCAGTCTACCAAATGTAAGTTTTGGGTCGACTGGCTTGTTGTACAGGAGCTTTGTTTTATAGTCTCTGGATCTTGGCCATTGATGAGATTACATGGTGCTGGGGGTGGGGAGGAGTTTGTGGGTGTGACTGCCAAGCTACTAGAAAACTGGGGGTCTGGGTGAAGGAGGCCCAGCCCTGATCCAAGCAGGCTTGGAGATCTCTTACCTGGGTTCTTCTGCCGGTTCCTTCATGCTTGTGGCTCATCCGAGTGTGTGGAGAGTGGCCTTGAGCATGGCTGTGGCTGGGTTCTGGAGGTTTTTGGCTGCTGGGTTTCTGCCTGGGGTGGGGAGGGACAATCAACCTGCCCCCCTATGAGGGACCCCATTAAAACAGCCTGGAGCAGGGACAGGAGATTCTGCCACAATACTGATGTTATATTTACTACCCAGACACTCTAGAGACCTCAGTTTATTTGATTCTATTTTCTTGAGCATTTTAGTATTTCATTCCTAAATAATCCTCTCCTTCTCATTCCAAGGTGCACTCTCAGTTTCTTATACAATGTTTCTTACTTCTGATACCAATGTTTTTTGCACAAAGCATGTCACTAGAAGGAAACTCTTTGTCCATGACGAGATACAGTTGTGAGCACCCTTCTAGACTCTTCCATGCCCCCTGCTAATCCCTCTGCCCCCACTGCTTTCCCAAGCCCTCCCTGCTTGGTGGCAAGTGTGCACTTACCAGTCCTTTCCAGGTGCTTGCTGTAAATTTAATTTGGTTTCTTTTGTACCGCCCTCTTTCCTCTAAACCACAGATTTGCAGGGTTGTGACTGTCCCTCAAAATTAGCTCCAAATGTTTCTTCTGTTTATTTATCTTTAAGGAGCATGCTCTGAAACCGGATGCTCAACACGAACACTCGCCACCCCCATCTCTTGCTTTGCTGTGGGCTAGCTTGTAAATTGGGTTCCAGCATTAAAACATAAAATGGTGACAGTTGTACTCTGCCTCCTGTGACCCTCCCCTCACACGGAGAGAGAGAAGTGGTTCTCATCCAAGCTGCTCAGAGCCTTGGGGGGGGGGGTGTTCCTTTCTATTCCCTGCATCTAAAAAGAAAACAATTAACAGATTTCCATAGACCTCTCAGGGCCAAAGGACAAAACAAAGAAAATATCTTTACAATGCATCATAAGTCACCATGAAATGTATGCTATCATGGGTTTGATAAATATGAGGTGTGCTGAAATTAGAGATCATAAATTAGAAAGCCAGGAAGAGATGACTTGGATTTAATAGAACAAACTGCTACATGAAATGTGTCTTATTAAAGTTAATTAAAGGAAGTGGAGATGGTCATCTATTAACAGAATCTAGACCTCTAAGGAATGGTTTATGAATACAAATGTGCAGATGTATATACTGATTTGCACGTACATGTGGGTATTGTGTGTGTAGCTACATAGCGTGTCTATGGTTATATACCTCATCTTCTGATTCAAATGAGGTCTAAAGAGATATTTTTCCTATTTGTGATTTTTATACAAAGATAATTATAAAAACAAAGTATCAAAAAACATTTTTTAGTATCAGTTAATGTATATTAGTACTGTAAATAATTTTATAAATTTTCACCAAAAATATAATACATTTCTTCTGTCAATATAACTTTCCCACACTATATACATACATGCACAAGAGGTTTGCTTATTTTTCCAAATTATATATTTCATTTCTTTAAGGTCATCAGTGTGGGACATTATCTTAAAATTTTACTATCTAGAAATATTAAGAAGTTCCTTATAGACTGGTTTTACTGATCACTGACATCTTAAAAAGTAACATATAGCAAGGTTGTACCTTTTGTTTGTTGGAGGGCCACATCCAGTGATGTTCAAGACTTATTCCTGACTCTGTGCTCAAGGATCACTTCTGACAGTACTCAGGGTATCACATGCAGTACTAGAAATGGTCGTTTTCATACAAGGTAGGTGTCTTAACTCCTATCTCTCTCAGAACCCAAGGTTGTATTTTTTAATTATTTTTTAACCGAATCACTGTGAGATATAGTTACAAAACTGTTCATGATTGAGTTTCAGTCGTACTGTGTTCCAACACTTATCCCTTCACCAGTGCACATTTCTCACCAACAATGACCAATGCTCCCAGTTTCCCTCCTGCCATCCCTTCATCCCGCCCCCACAGCCTGCCTCCATGTATAACACTTTTGTTCTCTCTCTCTCTCTCTCTCTCTCTCTCTCTTCTTTAGGCACTGCACTTTATAATAGTGTTACTGAAAGGGCATTATGCATATCACTTTACTTCCTTTCATCACTCAGTTTTTGTTCAGAGTGATTATTTCCAAGTATCTTTGTCATAGTGGTCCTTTCTCTGTCCAACCTGCACTATAAGGTTGTATGTTATATTTTTATTGTTGTTGTTTTATTTTTTTTATTATGGTGTCCTACTCAGTAGTGCTCATGGCTTATTTCTGATTCTATGCTCAGATATCGATCGTGGCAGTGATCAGAAGACCATATGCAATGCTAGGATCAAATCTGGGTCATTTAGATGTAAGGCAAGTACTTGATCACTTGATCACTTGACATCCTGTTACTCATCGATTTGCTTGAGCGGGCACCAGTAATGCCCCCAATCGTCCCTGGTATGTGCTAGTGTAGCCCAATGGCATCTGCTCGCTCCAGGAACATAAAGAGCATCAAACAGATCATTCCGGGTCTTGACAAAGAAGTCTGACCATCTTGTAGGTGGGCAGCCATGTCATCTTTTGAGATCCTGTATAATCCAGCTGGTAACGGCTCTAGTCCAACAGTCACCTCCAAATCGCATTACGTGTCCAGCCCATCTAACAAACGAGACAGCGTCCTTGATTCTCCATTGTTGACAGAGGTCAGAACTCCAGATTCTTTCTCTCACTTGAGTAAAGGATGATATTGCAAGCATAGCTCTTTTGATTCCTCTTTGGGAGACCCGAATAGCATTCTCATCCTGTTTTTGTAGGGGCCCAGGTCTCTGAGACATATGTTAATACAGAAAGAACAGTGGAATCGAAGAGATGTGCCCAGAGCTGGAGGTTCTTCGTCCTCTTAGCTATTTCTTTGATACTCTTGAAAGCGTTCCAAGCCGCTCTCTTCCTCCTGCACAACTCAGGTGCCAGGTCATTTATCATGTTGACTTCTCGACCTAGGTACACATAACTGTTGCATTCGAAGATGTTTGTTCCATTGAGAGAGAATGGAACGTCAGGAACAAGTCTATTTCTCATAAACATTGTCTTCATGAAATTCAGCTGTAGCCTGACTTTTCCACACTCATGGCCGAAGTTGCCAGCATTTGTGCCGCTTGGCTAATCTTTGGTGTTATTAGAACGAAGTCATCAGAAAAGCAGAGGTGATGTAGTTGCCGACTGTCTATCTTCACTTCCATTCCTTCCCATCCCAGTCGTCACATGACGTTCTCGAGGGTGGCACTAAAGAGTTTCAGTGAAATGGTATCACCCTGCCCCTCTCTTGACATGGATGATCACTTCCTTGTAGAATGGTGAGATCCTGGTAGTGAATCCATAATACAGCTCACAGAGGATCCTCATGTATTGAGTTTGAACACCCTCTTTGACTAGGGCTTTGATATCTCAACAGAATCAAAGGCCTTCTTTAGATCAGTGAACATTTGACAGAGTGGCATTTTCAACTCCTGAAAAACCTCAGTGAGCTTGGTTATTGTGTGGATATGATCGATCGTGCTGAATCCTTTTTGGAACCCAGCTTGCTTGCATGGTTGTCTTTCATCTAGTATCCTTCATCCAATCCTATTCAGGATGACTCGAGTGAACAGCTTGTAGATGACAGACAACAGGCAGATCAGGTGATAGTTGCCAATGTCATGGATTTCTCCCTTCTTGTACAGTTGTACAGTCCTGCTGGTTTTCCACTGGGATGGAACCTTGCATTCAGACAGGTAGTGTGTGAAGAGCTGAGCCAGTGTATTGATGAGTACTGACGGCAGGTTCTTCAGGAGTTCGGGTCTGACCTTGTCTGGGCTGGGTGCTGTTTGCTTCTTTACAGACGAAATGGCGTTTCAAATTTCGGAAAGAAGTACTATAGTAGTATAGTATCTATAGTATCCCTATGACCCTCCACAATTGTATTTTTGAGGGGCTCATGCAGGGGTCCACATGACTTACTCTTAGTTTTGTGTTCAGGGGTCACTCTTTTTGAACTCAGCAGATTATATGGGATACCTGGGCTCAAACTTGGGTCTGCTGTGTACAAGGCAAGCATCATACCCACTGTACTCTATCTGGACCCCAACGGTTGCATTTTAAATATAAAAATAAAGAGATAGCAATATAAACTCAAAGGCCAAATTCCTCATGGTGTCCTTAAATGTTTTGGAAAAAGTAAGCCTGCATTTAAATATTCTTTCGTGAGATTTGCATTTACTTTCAGCTCTTTAATTTTTGTCTTCAAGCTCACCAACAGACTGAATCTTAAGGACACTCCTTACTCCTATGACTTTCAGAGAGTTGTGCAGTTGGTTCAATAATTCTATGGAATCTCTCCGAATGGTTTCTGCTCATATATTAAGCCAAGTCTTTGGGGGTAATGAAGCACAAAGAGCAGTGAAAGGGCAAGATGGAAGAGAAAAAGAAGCTTCTTCAACTGAAACGTCTAAGCCAAAAATATGAATTTTGAACCAGACCAAAACATTTTGCAAATCACTGAACTCTAGTTCAAAATGCTAGCAGGTCTATAAAAACAAATGATAATTGCTGTATGCCACACAATTTTTTTTGATCACTTGATCACTTGACTTCCCATTAATCGTCGATTTGCTTGAGCAGGCACCAGTAACGTCTCCATTTGTCCCTGTCGCATGCTAGTGTAGCCCAATGGCATCTGTTTGCTCTAGTAACACGAAGAACCTCAAACTGATTGTTCATGATCTTGATGAAGAAGTCTGACCATCTGGTAGGTGGGCGGCCACGCAGTCTTTTGACGTCCTGTGGAATCCAGTCAGTAATGGCTCTAGTCCAGTGGTCGTCTCTAAATCTCATTACGTGACCAGCCCATCTGATTTTTGACGCCTTGGCAAACAAGACAGCGTCCCTGATTCTTGATCGTTGATGGAGGTCGAACTCCGAATTCTTTCTCTCATTTGAGTGAAACGTGATACTCCAAGCATAGCTCTTTCAATTCCTCTTTGGGAGACCCAAATAGCGTTCTCATCCTGTTTTCAAAGGGCCCAGGTCTCTGAGGTGTATGTTAATGCAGGAAGAACAGTGGAATCAAAGAGATGTGCCTGGAGCTGAAGTTTCTTTGTCCTCGAACTATTTCTTTGATGCTCTTGAAAGCATTCCAAGTCGCTCTCTTCCTCCTGTGCAACTCAGGTGCCAGGTCATTTGTCATGTTGACTTCTCGACCTAGGTACACATAACTGTTGCATTCGAAGATGGTCCTTCCGTTGAGAGTGAATGGAGCGTCAGGAACGAGTCTGTTTCTTATAAACATTGTCTTCGTGAAATTCCGCTGTAGTCTGACCTTTCCACACTCACGGTCGAAGTCGGCCAGCATTTGTGCTGCTTGGCTAATGTTTGGTGTTATTAGAACAATGTCATCAGCAAGGTGGAGGTGGTGTAGTTGCCGACCACCTATCTTCACTTTCATTCCTTCCCATTCCAGTCGTCGCATGATGTTTTCGAGGGTGGCACTGAAGAGTTTCCGTGAAATGGTATCACCCTGCCGAACCCCTCTCTTGACATCAATGATGACTTCTTTGTAGAATGGTGAGATCCTGGTAGTGAATCCATAATACAGCTCATGGAGGATCCTGATGTATTGAGTTTGAATGACCTGATTGTCTAGGGGTTCAATGACCGCTTCCATCTCAACAGAATTAAAGCCTTCTTTAAATCAATGAACGTTAGACAGAGCGGCATCTTGAACTCCTGACAAACCTCAATGAGCTTGGTTATCGTGTGGATATGATCGATGGTGCTGAATCCTTTGCAGAACCCGGCTTGCTTGCATGGTTGTCTTTGATCTAGTGTTCTGCCAATCCTATTCAGGATGACTTGAGTGAACAGCTTGTAGATGAGAGCCCCATTCTACCCTGCCCTGTCTGTTTCCACCAACCACCAGAGACCCAGGGATTGGATTGCGCACAGAAGACCCACACTACCCCTACAGTAACAGATAAATACCTAACCAGCAGACCTCTACTACCTCCACTACCTCCACTACCCAGCCGCCACCATGCTCCAGGATGCTTTCCAGACCGCAGGGCTGCGAAGCGGCTGCACGACACATTATAAGACACATAATACCTATCTTCCAGAATTGCCATACCATATTTGATTTGAACCCTATCAAATATGGTTTGAACCATGGAAACACCTACAAGGGTGATTAGAGGCTGCCCCAAAAGCCTCTATCCCTCTCGGAGAGCCTGGGAAGGCTACCAGAGAGTATTCCGCCCTCATGGCAGAGCCTCGCAAGCTATCCGTTGTGTATTTGATATGCCAAAACCAGTAATTACAATGGGTCTCATTTCCCTGACCCTGAAGGTGTCACCAATATGGCAGTATTGAGAAGGATGAGGAAGGAGAGGCCAATAAAATCTCAAGGCCGAACTAGGCTGCCAAAACGAAGGAAGACAAAAATGATCATCTGTACTTTCAATGCACATACGCTAGCATCAGATGCATCCATAGAGGACCTGATGATACAAGCACGAAAGATCAAGTACAACATCATTGGTCTGACCAAGACAAGAAGGCACTAATCTTATCACGCCGTTTTCAATGCTGGAGAAGAATTTTTCCTCGGAACATGTGATAAAAGAGGTGTCGGAGGCGTCAGTGTCCTTGTCAACACGAACTTGGCCATGAACATTGATTCATTCCAATGCCTAACAACCCGAATCGGATGTTTACATTTGAATAGATGTGGCTCACTGCCGGCAGTTTCTATCTTTGTTGTCTGCACACCAACATCTAATTATGATGAAGGAGAAATTGAGAAGTTCTACATGGAGCTGGAGAAGTTCTATAAAGAAGACCACACCTTCTACAAGATCATTGTGGGTGATTTTAATGCCAAAATAGGACTGAGAAGATCAGCCGAAGAACTCCACATTGGGACCCATGGCCTAGAATGGAACGAACAGGGTGAGAGACTGAGTTCATCATGTTGACCAAGATCATTCATCATGGTAACTCACAGTTCCAGAAGGCCAAATCTAAACGTTGGACATGGGAGTCTCCCAGTGGATGGTTCCACAATGAAATAGACCACATCATATTCAATTGATGGTTTTGCCTGAATGATGTCTCTGTTGTCCCAAAATTCCAAATGGGATCAAACCACCATCTCCTTTGTGCAAAATTCTACTTCACAGAGCGGGGAGAAAGGGCTACAAAGTTTAAGAAGAGAACTCCCAGAACAACCAACAACTAGGAGCTCTTTGACACTATTGCAGCAACATGGGAAGATACCATTGTCAACACCATTGATGAGGAATAGGATCAACTGGTTCAGCACCTCCATGATTGTGCGAGAAACGCCAAGAGAGAGATAGCCACAAAAAAAGCCTGTCTTCGAAAACTCTTGAGCTTATTTGCCAATGTGGTTTGGCACATGCCTCAGACAACCACAAGCGAATGTCTGAGCTCTCAAAGCAGTGCAGAGATGCGATCAAGGAAGACCTCAAAGAGAGAAGAGCAGAAGTGCTGGTAGATGTGGCAGAAGCCAAGAAAAGTATTCGTAACCCCCGCCTGTCCTTCGCCAACTACAAGACCAAGATGACTGCCCTCCGATGTCCTGATGGATCTATCACATCCTCCAGAACGGCAATGGAGAAGATTATCCATGACTTCTACTCAAATTTCTTCGATAGCCATGTCCACTTGCCGACATACCAAATTCCACAGGATGGATATATCGTTCCCAATGTTCTCCCTTCCGAAATCTGACACGCCATTTTGTCTGTAAAGAAACAAAGAGCACCCGGCCCAGACAAGGTCAGACCTGAACACCTGAAGAACCTGCCATCAGTACTCATCAATACGCTGGCTCGGCTCTTCACAAGCTACCTGTCTGAATGCAAGGTTCCGTCCCAATAGAAAACCAGCAGGACTGTACTACTGTACAAGAAGGAAGACATCCATGACATTGGCAACTATCGCCTGATCTGCCTATTGTCTGTCATCTACAATTTAAAAAAAAATAATATGGCATAAAGTTTTAGGGAATGAGAGCAACTTCTTAACTTGTCCAAGGGTGCAGCATTATAAATGGATGTGGGAGATTCTATCTACTTATGTTCCAGCTGAGTTTTCCGATGGTAGCCCGAGCAGAAACAATGTTGCAATATGCAGTAAAAATCATCCCATTTTTTCACATGTCCTTGACATCCAGACTAGTTTTCTGAGAACTTACCCTAAAGGAATGGAAAAACAAATATGCAGTTTTCAATTCCTCCGTATTTTGATTTTATTTCGCAATATTTTATGTGTGAGAGAGTGAATTCAGTGCCTCATACATGTGAAGCATGCACAGAGCCACTGAATTGCCTCCCTAGTCCCAAACCATGTTTTCAGATTGTCACCCATCCAATTACATTTCCCGATTTTTATTGCAGAGAGCAACTTAAGGATTTTGTTCAGAAAGTCCTCTCATTCTTGCTTCTGAAACTTAGCTCTACCCCTTAATAGTTGGAATCTTTAGTTTCAAAATCAACTCTTAACTATAAACTAGAACAGTTGGAAATGATTCAGCAACTGAGGCCAATGACTGTCTGAAATATGTTACCTCTATTCAAAATACAGACTGTGAGTCAGAAAGCACAAGGAGAAAGGCCTTGCATGCAACTGACTCCAGTTCTATCCCTGGCACTCTGAACACCACTAAAAGTAATCCCTGAGCACAGAGGCGGAAATCAGCCCTGAGCACTCAGATGTGGTCCCAAAACAAAACAAAACAAAACAAAAGGCAGGCTGTGCACTCACTCTCCAAGAAATACTCAAGACATATGCTAGCTACTAAGTTTTGGACTACACCATTACACTTAGATGCTAGAGATCGAATTTTGCACACTTTCTTTTACTCCTTTGGTTCCTTATTACATCTTGCCAATAGGGGGCATTAGAGGGAGATGTAAGGCAGGAGTTGGCAAAAAGGGGGATATCACTTCCTGGGCACTATCTTGTCACCAAGGCCATTACTCTGGTCACCGCAGTTGGTTCTAGCTCCGGCTCTTACCCAAGAGTATTTTTCCCCTCAGAGCATCAGCATTTGGCCTGGTCGTGTCCTGGTTGTGCCTCCTGGACCCCTACTCCCAATCTACTGGGTTGTGATTACCCCAACTTCTGTCCCATATTCCTCTAACGCCAGAAGCACAGTTGTTTCCTGCACTTCTTCAACCTATTTTCTTTCAGAGTCTCCTTTATGCCTTCTTGCTTCTCCAACACACATTTAACAAATTTCTTGCATTCAGTTCCCTCTTACTGTTGTTTCTACTTACCTGACTGGTAAAATTGGGAAATACAGTTGTGTATATGAAACTAGGTTAAACATGTATAAGGAAAAATAGTGGAGGTAAATTTACCAAGATCCTAATAGTGGTTGTATTAGACAGAGTTAGTTCTATGAATGACTTTTCTATTCTTTCACACCAGAATTTTATAGAGTGGTGACATTATTTTTCATTGTGAAAATATACATTTATATTTCAATAGAGAGGATTTGATTCCCAGTAAATGAGTAGGTAATGTGAAGACAGTTTGACCTGTAAAAGCAGATAAATTATAAGCAGGCCAGTAAAAAGGGATTGCACAAAAGATCACAAGCCCACAAAGAGTAAAGGAGGAAGAGTACAGGAAGGCTAGAGTAAAAAGTAAGAGATGGCATGGCTCCCCAGGATGAGAAAATTCAGAAAACACACCCTTCATAAATAAAATGGGAAAGTTGATGTTATTTTCCAACAATTTCTACAACAACTTAGATTATGGATGATTTTAGAATATGGGGCAAACCTGGGTCTACAGAAAACATTAGGCCTAAGTCACTTTGTTTCCTTTCCCCCCTGAGGTTATTTTATGAGTTGATCATGCATTTCACTTATTCACTCATTTACACAACAAACATTTATTCCATGATCCCTATGTTCTAGGAACTGGCTTGGTAGATAGAAAGACAAGCTCCAAGGAGGAGAAACGGGTACATGACATTTAGATGTTGTCGACATATGTCCTAGAAAATAAACCATTCCATCTTACCGTTTTTATTTTACTCAATATATCAAAACAGACATCTGTACCTCATACCTGAGCCTCACTCAAGCTTCTGGTGGTGGATTGATTCCAGGAGGAGGGAGTACAGTGAAGAAAGGATTTGGGTGAAGGCAGGAACTGGCATGGGTGGGAATAAGAGAGGGTTTGGGGTTAGGGTTAGGCACCATCTGGCAGCCAAAACGCATCAAACCAGGCAACATATGTTTTTCACACTTGCTCATCACAGAAGGGGCCATCAATCATTCTAAATAAGATGTCTGCTCATTCTCTTGATTTCACACGAGTATTGAATGGTCCACACATATCAGAGGCTCTGAATTCTATTTTAAAGTTGTAGTGGTCTGCATTCACGCCCACTTTTAATCTGGACACTTCTGCTTTTTATTTTTGCATTAATTCTTATTTGGTTGCTGTTATTGATGAAGAATATAGAGGACATGACAGTTAAGGGATATTTTGTCCATAGTATTATTTTTTATTCGCAGATAAAATAAATTCCCAATTATTCTTTCAGTGGTCTGTGCTCCATATATTTAGTCAATATTCTAAAGTTTTATTATAATTATTGCTATAAGGAAAGACAAAAACTTAGGAAATTAATTCAGATATGGAAATTAACACACTTCGGGGCTTTAGTGATAGTACAAGAGGCAGGATGCTTGCATCAGCCCACGCAGTTTTGACCCTTGGCACCCTGCATAGTCTCTTTGAACCCACCAAAAGTGATCCTTGAGCACAAAACCAGGGTAAACCCTAAGCACTTTGGCGTGTGCCCATCTCCATCCTCCCCAAAAAGGAAAAGAGAAGACATTAACAAATCTTTATTTTTTGTTACCCCCTCAGATGATTAAAACTATGAAACTCATAAAACTATAGGCCATTTGGAAATGAGTAAAGTGGAAAATAAAAGTTTCACTCACTTATCAGGGGAAGATGTAATAGAATTAGGGACAAAATTTGGTGAAGCAGAATTCTTGGTAACAGAGTTATTTTACTCTGGAGCATGGCTAAATTAATTGGGCTGCATCAAAATGTTCTACTTCAAGGCAGGAGAGACACTCAACCAAATCTTCATAATAAAGTGGGGTGCAGTTTCCAGGAAGGATCAAGAAACAATGAACATCAGTCAGGATTAGAGAAGAATGGGGATGATTGGGGTGGGGGGGACAAAGCAATTAAATAATTGCTCCATATCACTGTCTTTAGTATATTAGGCAATAACCCAATTAATTTCACCCTGCTGTATTTCACATGCATATGGGTACGTGTACAATTTTTTTCAGCACATGCTAATAAAAGGATCACAAAGTTGAGTCCCAGCTTCCAGGCATATTTTGAGAAGAAGAGGAAGAGAGAGAGAGAGAGAGAGAGAGAGAGAGAGAGAGAGAGAGAGAGAGAGAGAGAGGATGACAGAGACAAAGTTAGAGAGAGAGAGCACTCTAATAACAATGTCAGTTACTTGGTTAGTTTACTTCATTAATTCTTTACCTAACTATATGAACCAGTTCCTTAAATAAAGTATAACTAGAGAGAATTTATCATATGGGCCGCCATAAGAAGAATTCATAAGAAGAATAATGTAGAGATGTGTCCCAGAAGCATTTTAAGGTTTAAAAAGTACTGTGCTAAGAGTCTTATGAAGATGTTTCTTACATCAGCTGTCAAGAGAGCTGAAGTGAAAGGTTTACCACCTAACCCAGTAAAAGAAACTCTATGGAAATAGAATATGGAAGTGAAAACTGCGTGCTAAGAGCACGCAACAACCTGAGGGAGTATTGATTTTAAGCAAGATAGTTTTTATTGAAATTTACTTAACTGTGAAGTGAGAGAAAGAGAGGAAGATATGTGTTCAAGAGAAAACACGGGTTTCTCTAGAGTGGAAAAAAATAAAGAGACACAGAGACAAGCAAGTAGAATCCATATGTGAGGTATGTGTTCAAGGAAGAACACGGGCTTGAGGAGCAAGCAGGAAAAGTACTTAGAGCAGCAGCTACTAATCTCTGCTAAATTGTCTGGAAAATATTCCATTTGTTCATCTTTTAAAAACCAAATCTGTATGAAGTGGCCCTTCAGTGTTTGCGCTGGTCATCTAGGACAGGTACTACTCAGCTTTCCCGCCTGTGGGTAGACCTCGCCACTTATGTCAACTACTGTTTCTCCAGTAAGGCCACCATGACCCAAGCTGCACCCAATTCCGGTCAATGATTACATAGGAATTCTTTCAACCTGATCTTTCTTCCTTCCTTTCCTTTCTCCTTTCCTAGAATTTCAGAGCTGTTTTACAGTCCAGAGTTTCTCCCTGCCCTTGAATCCCCCCATCCCCATCCTACTGTGGTCTCCTCTGGTGTTTCCTCCAATCACTCTCAGCATCTGCTTTTCCGAGGAGTTTCAACTCACAGAACAATGTTGAATTTAGGGATTGTGACAGTCAGGGATTTTGCTTGCACTGAGCTAACTTTCTGGTGGGAAAAGAAAGATGACGTAAAACTCAACATGCACACACAAGATGTTTTCCGGATAATAATTAGCACTCTGAAGAAAATGAAACAGTTGTAGAGAATGAGGGCATAATCTGCTTTAGACAGGACAGTCAGTGATGGGCTCATTTATTAACTGATAGTTAAACATCAGAAGACTGTTGAGGGGCCCAAGGTGGGAAGTTTGGATATTCAAGGACATGGCTAATGGAGGAAATCAGAGTAGTAGAAGTAGGTAAATCAGCACTGTAGGAAGAGGTGAGGATAAGAGTTCTTGTTTTAGGCTGAGTCTAATGGGCCTAATTTTCAGGGTTTTACAGGTCACATAAGCCTTATCTACAAGAAATAGAACCACACTTTAAGGATCCAGAAATAGAGTAAGGGGGAGAAGGCCCTTGCCAGTCATATGGCCAATCTGGGCTCAATCCCTGGAATAGTATATATCCCTGGGCATTTCCAGGGATTATCCCTGCACACAAATCCACATGCAAGGCAAGCACCAAACCTCTGTGCTATCTCTCTGGCCCATACACCTCTTTTTGGGCTGGAAGAAAATGGGAAACTCTGGGAAAAATTATATCGACTGGTTATCCTTTCCTCAGCCAGTCACTCCATAATGCTAAGAGACAGGATGAAAAATTTTCTTGTCCGTGGCATGGTTTGACTATACCCTATAAACCAGAATAAGTACTTTATCCCTTAAAGTCTCTATAGTTGTTAGCTGTTCTTGGGGCCACACCTAGAGGTACTAGGCAATGAGGGCATGTAGTATCAGGGATCAAACCCAGAGAAAAACATGTCCTCTATTATTTTAAGCCAAATTCAGCCCTTTGTTTTGCAATCAGAAAGGCTTATAGTAAATGTCACAACCAAACTGATTTAATCTGAGTCAAAATGGCTGACATTTGATGAATTTGAACAGGTGGCAGGAACAGGAGTCTGACACTGGGAACCATCTGTCTGAAGGCAGGGAACCTTTCCTGTGTTACACTGAATCTTTAGAATCAACAGTACTGTTGCTTAGACCTAGTCAGCAGACAGTGTTTGGGAAGGGCTTTCTCCCTTTTTAGAAGTCATCACACTTGGGAGTAGGTGATCTCAGCATTTAGTGGGACACTGCTTACAGCTGACTCTTGAACAGGGTTTCTCAGCCTTTTCCCCACCTTGGCCCCCTTCTGACTACTTCCTTCTTTTGGTCCCCCTGTCCTACCACTTGGCTCCATACTCTAATATGTGGTTTTTCATCTGTGGGCCCCTTGAGATATCCTGGGGACCTACGAGGAGGCATATAGGCCTTGGTTGAGGAAAAAAATACCCCCAAAACAAAGTGGCTAGAGATTTCATCCTCAGTGCAGGAAAAGAGTTTGTGTATAAATTCTTCCTCTCCTCCAACAAAACTTTGCTAGTGACAAGAAGTTTTCCAATAACACATTCAATTAAACATATTTTCTATGTTATACTATATTCTTACAATAAAATAATATAGATAAAAGGCAATGTGATTTAAAAATCTTGAAGAGAAAATACATTTATAATACTATAGTGTATTTATTGATAACCTAAGTTTACATAGTTTGTTTATAAAACAAACTATGTCAGTAGCTACATCAGTATTATTTTACATGACACAAAAAACTACAAATTTTGCACATATTTCATCACAACATCAAAAACAAAAAGTTAATATAAAAGAAATTCATAGGACAGAAGAAAATGAAAATGCATTTTCTGTTCATGGATTGGGAAGATTAACATTGGCAGGATGGCAATACTTCCCAAGGTAATATTATGCAATCCCTATGAAAATACCTATGACATTTTTGAAAAAGATAGATCAAAAACTCCTGAAATTTATATACAGTAACAACCCCCACTCTGATTAGCTAAACCAATCATAGGAAAAAAGAAGTAAGGAGGCACCACTTTTCCCAACTTCAAAATGTACTACAAAGCTGTAGTAATTAAAACAGCATGGTACTGGAATAAGGATAGATTCTCAGCTCAATGGAATATAACTGAAAATCCAGAGACAGATTCGCAGGTATATAGATAGGTAATCTTTTATAAAGAAACAAAAATATGAAGTGGAGCCAGGAAAGCCTCTTCACCAAATGGTGTTGAGAAAACTGGTTTAACATATGGAAATAAATGAACTTGGATCCCTTTATAATACCATGCACAATAGTCTAATAAAAATTTGTTAAAGACCTTGATATCAGACTGGAATTCATAAGCTACACTGAGAAAAATATAAGCAGAACTCTCCAGGACACTAAAGATAGATGCACTTTTTTTTTTTTATATGTAGGAGTACTGTTATTTATTCAGCCACTGATTAGCTGGTTGAATTGGACATGAACTCCGCCTTACTTTTTTTTTTCATTGTTTATAAAATTTTATTTATTGAATCACCGTGAAAGCAGTTACAAAGCTTTTGGGTTTAAGTCTCGGTCATAGAATGAAACACCCATCCCTTCACCAGTGCTCATTCTCCACCACCAAAACCCCCAGTATATCCCCATCCTACACCCTCCCCCTACCTGTGAGGCAGATGATTTCCACATTACTCTCTCTACTTTGATCACATTCAATATTTTGACACCAGATCCACCATTATTTTTTGGTATTTTACCCCAACAATCAGATCTGCTGAAAAGGCAACAGTAGACAATTTGTTTTCTATTGCTGATTATGAATAACATACTATATCACGTGGCTGCAGTAGTGGCTGTGCGATTTTGAAATTCTGAAATTTTAACACTTAAATCTGGAGGGATTTTTGCCAAAACCTGCTGGGTTCCGAGATTTGTTACTGAGTCTCTTGGGTCATGGCCGCTAAGCAGCTTGATCAGGAGCCAGAAAGGCCATTCATGGGTGGCAACTCGGGGTCTCGTTGGGATGGGGAGGAAAGGGCCCACTCTACGCCCATCCCGTAAGGCCCCATGTGTCTCATGACTGAGGGCCCAAACCTGACTGTCCAATGGCCTCTGGAGGATAGCAGCCACTGAACTGCCTAGGGGGAGCAGGTGGAAGGACAGCACCCTTTCCCCCTGGAATGGCCCAGCGACAGTAACCTACCACAGGGTCTGGACGCATTTCTGCCAAAAGCCACTGGGTTCTGAGTCTTGTTCCTGAGTCTCTTGGATCATGGCCATTAAGCAGCTTGATCAGGAGACAGAGAGGCTGTTCATGGGTGGCGACTCGAGGTCTTGTTGGGACAGGGAGGAAAGGACTGGCTCCACCCCCATCCCGTGAGGCCCTGTGTGTCTTGTCATTGCAGGCCCAAACCTGACTGTCCATTGGCCTCTGGAGGATGGAGGCCACCAGGCTGCCAAAGGGGGAACAGGCCAAGACATAAAACCTATTCCCACCTGGAGTGGCCCTGTGCCAGTAACCTACTGCAGGGGCTGGATGCATTTCTGCCCAAAGCCGCTGGGTTCTGTGATTTGTTTCTGAGTCTCTGGGATCATAGCCATTAAATGGCTTGATCAGGAGCCAGAGAGGCCATTCGTTGGCAGCGACTTGGGGTCTCATTGGGGTGGGGGTAAAGGGTCGGCTCCACCCCATCCCGTGAGGTCTCACGTATCTCGTCACTACGGGCCCAAACCTGACTGTCCTATGGTTTCTGGAGAATGGCTGCCATCAAGGCCACCTAGGGGGAGCAGGCAGAGGGACAGCACGTTTCTCCCCTGGGGTGGCCTGGCAACAGTAACTTACTGCGCGGTCTGGATACATTTCTGCCAACAGCCTTTGGGTTTTGATATTTGTTTCTGATTCTCTGGGATCATAGCCATTAAGCAGTTTGATCAGGAACCAGAGAGGTCATGCCTTTAATTGTATAGCTGAACCATAGGTGGTTTGTGTGCATGTCGCCCACATACCTAACTTTTGGCCATTTACTTTCTTGGTAAACTTTGCCCCAAGTTTTGGGGTCTGGCCAAAGGTACAGCAGCAATTTTGGGGTATCTGGAAGTCTGAAGGTGCCATCAGACTGCTGATGCATTCACCTCACAGGTACAGATTGACCTGCTGGCGGCACCATACCCCCAGATAGATGCACTTTTAAGGGGTCAACACTACTGGCAAAGCAAACAAAAATAAAGATAAACAAATGATACTACATTAAGTTAAGAAACTTCTGAACCTCCAGTAAAGCAGTGACCAAAATACAAAGACACTCCACAGACTGGAAGAAATTATTTGCCCTTCACTCATCTGATAAGGTGTTAATATCCAAGATATAAAACATCAATTAAAAAAGCATCCAATCCCTTCAAAAAATTAGAAGAAATAAATAGAAATTACCTTAAAGATGACATACAAGTGGCCAAAAGAAATATGAAAAAACACCCTACATCATTAGTGATCAGGGAGATACAGATCAAAACAACAATGGGATATTATTTCACACCACACAGACTGGTACACATTAAAAAGAACAAAAACAACCAATAGTGGCATGCGTTCAGGGAAAGAGAGGGAATGTCAACTGGTCCAGTATTTATTTCTAGAAAACAATATGGACATTCCTCAAAAAAAAAAAATAGAGAAAAATTTACTCCTGTTTGACCCAGCAACTCTACTTCTTGGCAAGTGCTCAAAAACACAATGGAGAAAAGGCATTTGCAGGTCTGTGTTCCTTGAAGCATTATCCACAATAGTCAAATTCTGGAAACAACCCAAGTATCCAAGAACAGATGACAGAATAAAGAAACTATGATTCATATACACAATGGACTATTACTCAGCCACAAGAAAAGATAAAACTAAGCATTTTGCTCCAACATGGATCGATCTGGAAACATATTGAATGAAGTTGATCTTAAGGAAAGAGAACAACCCAGAATGATCTGTTTCACATGTGTGATATAAAGAAACATAATAATGGAATAACAAATGCCCAAAGGCATAGAAACAAAGAGCCTGAGAACTGGTCCTGATTAGGAAGCATTCCACTTGGGGATGGGAGAGATAGGACAGGGAAGGGAACACTACATTGATGGTGGAGGGAAGTGTTCAACCAGGAGGAAGAGAGAGGGCAGAAAGGTAGTCAAGTGTCATACATGAAACCATATAGGGAATAGTAATGCAAACTCAGTGTCAAAAGTTATTATTATTATTATTATTATTAAAAAGTGCCCTTCACTGAGGCTGGGAGGAGGGTGAGACAGAAGTGGCGTGGGGGAGAGATAGTGGTGGAGGGAAGTGGACATTCTTGGAGATAATGGTATTGAAACATTGTGTACCTGAAACCCAATTCTTTATTGACTCAATAAAGAATTTTAAAAACAAATAAAACAAGGTGACACTTTTTTCCTATAAGGCCCTTTATTTTAAAACATTTTTTTTCATTTTAGTTTTCTTTTTATTGCATCACTATGACATATACAGTTACAAAGCTGATCATGTTTGGGTTTTAGTCATACATAGTTCCAACACTCTTCCCTCCACCAGTGTACATTTCCCACCATCATTGTCCCCAGTATGATCCCTTCCCACCCCCAACTCCTAGCCTCTCTGGCAGGCACTTTCTCTCTTTCTCTCTCTCTCTCTGTCTCTCTCTCTCTCTCTCTCTCTCCCTCTCTTTCACTCTCTTTCTTTCTCTCTCCTTGTGGGCATTATGTTTGCAATACAGATACGGAGAGGACATCATGTTTGGTCCTTTACCCACTTTCAGCACACATCTCCCATCCAGAGCGATCAATCAATAAGGAGACATTTAAAAAAAATAGAAATTCACATGTGTTTACAGGTATTCATAAGTACTTTCAGGCATTAATAACAAAGAAGCAATAATATGATTGCTTCACAGTAGCTAAGCTTATACATTAACATTTTTATGGCACACAGTAGTTTATTAAATTTGTGTCAATTTTATGTAGTACATGAGTTATCTGCTTTTGAAAATATAATAAACAATTATCCAATAATTTTATGCACTCATGACACACCTTTATCTTATTTTTTGATATTTCTAGTCTAAGTCGTTTGTCTGTTTTTCTCAAATTGTTCCAAATCTCCAAAATATTTTCCAATACTGTCTATTAATGGAGCCGGTTAATTTAAGACTCTGTTATTGAAGACACAGTCTGTGAGTAATATCCTATGAGTTGATTGATAGAGCTGCATATCTCCTCCCTGATTGCTTATTTTATTGCATTTCTTCTCAATTATTGTCAGTTCCAGAAGGACTAGGACCATGTATTTCTTGCTCTTGATTTTGTTCCTAATGCTTAGTGTTTTTGATGGTGCTATTAATTAGTGTTTAACATTTTATGATTGAAGCAACAAATCTGTCCTTGTTAATGCATCAACAAGGTTAATGTAACCTTCCCAACTGGATTCTTCATTACTAATTTTTCTCAAGACAGTGCATTTAAGATCATATTTAAATTTGTAAGGTTCTCATTGGCACATTTCTAGTTTTGTTTTATATGCTGATGTGTTAACCGACTAGATTTTCCCTTTATTTTTCCTAATAACCTTTATCCAACTACTCACTGGAAGGGCAAGGCTCACCATTCCAGAAACATGACTTAAGACCATTTTAAATGGCTCAGCAATCTGCTAACAGAGGAAGAAAGAAGAAACCTCTCTGTTGAAATAGCCAAGCAACAGTCAAACAGCGAATGTTCTAGCCAACAATGAAACTTTCCATCTCAGTGCTCCCTGTACTCCCACCTGCAAAGGAGTCTAAGAAATGAAGTCTTTACGGAGAATTTTGCTGGCATCCAGGGAGAATACACAATGCTTAGGCAGCCAGCATTCCCACTAGAGTCTTAAATGGTTCTGCCATATAAAGAGATGGGAGCAAATGACCACCTTCTATTGACCCCATTTAAAATATATTTTTTAAAATGTTTCTGGAAAAGGAGTCCTCCCCATCAGTGCTCAGGGTACCCATGGCCCAGGGACCCTCTTGGTGATTCTTGGCTCCCCTGGCTTGTAATTCGAGCAGGGCCCTAAAAGATGCAATGCTGCCCAGGCAATAAACTGCTGGGGGTTTATCCAGACTGTCTCAGTGGTGCCTGAGGGCCTCCAGGGCCACCCTGGTAGAACACTACAAACTTCAGAACTGCAGCCAACAATGCTTAATGCTAGGAAATGAAACCAGGTCAGTCACATATAAGGTATGTCTCTTAACCCCGTACTACCTCTCTGTCTTTCCTTAAAAAATTTAAAGGCTATTTCGGGGCGGGGGGGGGGGGGAGGCTGGAATGATAGCACAGTGGGTAGGGCGATTGCCTTGCACACGGCCAACCCGGGTTTGATTTCTCTGTTCCTCTCGGAAAGCCTGGCAAGCTTCCGAGAGTATCTCGCCCACACGGCAGAGCCTGGTAAACTTTCCCTGTGGTGTATTCGATATACCAAAAATAGTAACAACAAGTCTCACAATGGAGATGTTACTGGTGCCCACTCGGGCAAATTGATGAACAACGGTAGGACAGTGCTACAGTGCTATTTTTGGGGGGTGGGCAGATATTTTGTTGGTCCCTAAGATTTAATAACGGAATATCATCCTTACATTAATTTTCCCAAAAGTTCTACATTAACATAAGCTTATAAGGTTAGACGTTTTGCCATTTTGGTGAAACAAATAATACTCTAAAATAATGACTCCCAAAAAGACATTCCTCACCTCCCATGTGGCTCTAGGGAGGACCCAGTGTCAGCCCTGTCATTCAGTCTCTGGATTTCCCCAACTAATAATAGATGGAAACAGAAAAGATAATGTTACCCCTTTGCAGGGCAATGTAAGAATTAAAAACAAACAAACAAAAAACCATGTCCCTATTCCTTGTGTCACTCTAGCAAGCAGTGTTCAGAATTTAAAGAAAAAAATGATAATATATTACAGAGGTAGGGGAAATACTCATCTGTGCTCACGCTTACTCCTAGGTCCATGCTTAGGGATCACTCCTGGTGGTGCTCAGGTAACTGTATGCTGTTACATCAGCTGAAAGGTGGGTGTCCTACCTGTAGTATTATCTCTAAGACCCAACAAAATCTTATTTATGGAATGCTTGTGGAGAGAGGCAAAGAGCTAAGGAGAGTTTAAGAAGATGTCAAGTTGTGTTCACATTAGTTGGGTAGCAAAATGGTTGATTGGTCACATTTGGATAGTGGTGCAAAATTTAGGACTATGGTTTGTGAACTGCGGACAAGTCTAAGATCTTGTTTGTTTTTTTGTTTTGTTTTTGTTTTTGCTTTTTGGGTCAAACCTGGCGATGCACAGGGGTTACTCCTGGCTCAGCACTCAGGAATTACCCTTGGCGGTGCTCAGGGGACCATACGGGATGCTGAGAATCAAACCCGGGTTGGCCACGTGCAAGGCAAACGCCCTACCCCCTGTGCTATTGCTCCAACCCCAAGTCTAATATCTTAGAAATTTCTTAGCTAAGTGAGTGTATGAATTGTAATCACTGTCACTGTCCTGTCACTGTTCTCCTGTTGTTCATCGATTTGCACAAGCGGGCCCAGTAACGTCTCCATTGTGAGACTTATTGTTACTGTGCGTGGCAGATCGAATAAGTTAGGGGTAGCTTGCCAGGCTCTCTGAGAGGGGTGGAGGAATTGAACATGGGTTGTCTGTGTCAGCCGTGTGCAAGGCAAATGCCCTGCCTGTTGTGCAATCACTCTAGCTCATGAATTGTACTAAAGAAACAAATGAATTTGGAGGGTTTTGTTCATGACTATTAACTTGCCTAGAGTTATATAGTGATCAGACCCAAAACCCTTCTTAGTCAATCCATGTCTTCAAGGTACAATCAACATATAACAAGTGTTGAGTTATTAAAAAGAAGAATAATCTGCAGTGAAGGAACACACATGGGAACTATCTGAGATAAATTCTCAATGTAAATATCTAAAGATATGTGTGTACATATACCATTACTTATAATATAATTCAGAATTATTTCTTCCATCTGAAATAAAATTTTGCAATTAAATCAAACTCTCTGTGATGACAAGACCATTTGTTCAATTAGGGAGTTATTTCTTTGCCACATTAATCATCTTCAAATTCAGGGCTTCTCCAGGGGGACAATCCCCAGTTTGCTTTCATGGTTATATAGTTTTTAACAGAAATCAACCAAGTTATATCCTTACTAATATTGTAAGATGGGATTTAGAGATACAAGGTGCTTTGTGATTTCCCAAGGGATACCAAAATTTTTATGTAAACAGTGGTGTTTGCTTGAAGTGCAATGAGCACTATATTAATGAAAACAAACAGTAAAGTGAACTTCAGTGTGGGTGGTATTCAAGGAGAATACCTGATTTGTGAGAAAGAGATAATGGGGAGATTTGGCCTGGCATTCACTACCATAGCAATGACAGACTTAAATCCAGGATTTCCTAAAACTAGGAAACATATTGGGGAAAACATACAATCCTTACTCCTTCAGACACCCAGATATGCATTCAACATTTTATTTTATTTATTTTTTTAATAGTTTATTTCTTTATTGAATCACTGTGGGAAAAGTTACAGAGCTTTCGGGTTTAGGTCTCAGTCATGTAAGTATCAAACACATTTCCCTTTATCAATACTTATTTTTAACCGTGAACCCCAATAGAACCCTACCTCCCACCCCTCCCAATTCCTGTGAGGCAGATGAGTTCCAGTTAATACTCTATCTACTTTGACTAGATACATTGTTTCGATAGAGGACGCACAATTATTGTTTAGAGTTTACGACCCCCCCCCCAATCAGATATGCTGAAACAGCGTTGCGAAATGATTTGCTTTCTACAGCTTGGTTTGAGAATAAAATGATGTCGCGCGGTTTTGGATTTCTGCTGTTTTACTTATTAACCCTGGAAGTATTTCTATTAAAAGTTAGATAGTTAAGAGATTGGTTTCTGTGCTCTGGAGTCGTGGCCGTGCCGGAGAGCCGCTCGTGGTGGGCAGCTGGTGACCTCGGTCGGGCGTGAAGGACGGGCATTCAACATTTTAAAGAATATTCTTAAGCTATTTGAAAATATCATTTAATCTCTGACCAAAACTCTGCCACCAGGGAAAGGCTCCACACAATTTTTAAAAAAGAAATTTAATTAATTTTTTAAAATTGATTCACCATGAGGTACAGTAACAAAGCTTTTATGTTTGAGCTTAGATCATACAGTCCTCAAATAACCATCCCTTCACCAGTGCACGTTTTCCACCACCAAAATCCCCAGGTCCCCCCCAACCCATTCCACACCTCCCCCTGTCTGTGTGGCAGATAATTTGCACAACACTCTCTTTCTCTTCTTTAGTTACCTTCGATATTTCGAGACCAGTCCCACCACCACTCATACCTGCTGAAAAGACAATGCTAGAAAATGTGTTTTGTATTGCTTCTTATGGATATCTGAGATATATGGATATCTCCTGCCACTGCGCCTGGCTGTCCTCACCGGGAGCCCTTAGAGAGGGGCAGGTTGAGTTTCTCTCCCTGCCCCGAGCAGAGCCCAGGCAGCCGAAGACCTCCAGAACCAGCCACAGCCATGCTGAGACCACTCTCCACACATCCGGACAAGCATCATGCATGAAGGAACCAGCAGAGGAACCCAGGCATGCGGTTCCCAGGGCTGAGATCTCCAAGACTGCTCGATGGGGACCTGACCTTCTCCACCCAGATCCCCCATCGTCCAATAGGTAGACGTTACACCCACCAGCTGCTGCCGGCGCCAGGTGGCCCCATCAACGGCCAAGACCCAGAGACTATAAAACCCAGCTCCGGGAAGCGCGTGGCCGCATTTGTGGCTGCACAACATCTGATTATCTCATTTTTACTTTGGAGAACCCAGCAGGCTACGGAAACTATCTGCCCACACGGCAGAGTCTGGCAAACTTCCCGTGTCATATTCAATATGCCAAATACCAGTAATAATGATAAGTCTCATTCTCCTAGTCCTGAAAAAGCATTGAATATGGTTCTTTTAAAATCTCAGGCCTAGGAAGAAGGAGACATTACTGGTGCCTGCTCTAGGCAATCAACAAACAACAGGATGATCGAGATCGTGATTCATGATCATTATGGATATAATATACTGTCTCATGGCTGAACACTCTAGGAATTCTAAAATTTTAATAATTAGGGTCTGAAGAGATCACTGCAGCAAGTTGCTTGGGTCCAAAATTCATTTGTGTGTCTCTGGATATTGACCATGTGGGAGCTTAAGTAGATGGTGGCTGGATGTAGTGTCATCTCATATTCCCATCAGGGCGGGGGGGGTGGCGGGCGGAGGAGAAGGGTCCACTCCTCCCCTGTGCCGGCTTCACACACACAATCTCAACCATTTTTTATTCATAGTGAAATAAGTTGGCACTATATATTCCATCTAAGATGGGGAACAAATGGCATCAAGCCATTGTTTTCTTTCCATGGCGGACATCTCTAGTTAGGCTGACTCATGTTCTTTCTGAGAGAGACAAGCTCCTTTGAAGTAACACTTCAGTGAGCTGCCAGTTGGGGGTACTCAGGTGAGACCTATTTGCCATTCATTTCTGTGCCCCAAATTAGCTCTACACATCTGGTTTAAAGGGGTAACTGCATTCTATAGCATAAATTCCTATAACATTCTTTTGTGTCAAAAATGTTTCTTAATGGGCGATTGTGAAACCAGGCATGATTTAAACATAATTAAAATATCATCAACCCACACATGCAGAAGATAAAATATATAAAAAATGTCAACCTACTAAATTATAAAAAAAAACCTGAGTGACACTTTTTTTTTTGACCTGTATCTTTTTTTTTTTTTATTGAATCACTGTGGGAAAGGTTACAAAGCTTTCAGGTTTAGGTCTCAGTCATGCAAATATCAAACACATTTCCCTTTACCAATACTTATTTTTTACCATGAAGAACCCCAATAAAACCCCACCCCCCACCCCTCCCAGTCCCTGTGAGGCAGATGAATTCTAGTTAACACTCTATCTGCTTTGATTAGATTCATTGTTTCAATAAAAGATTCACCACTATTATTTAGAGTTTACCCCCCCCAATCAGACATGCTGAAAAAGCATTGTGAAGTGATTTGCTTTCTACAGCTGGGTTCAAGAATTAAATGTTGGTTTTGGATTTCTGCTATTTTACCTATTGACCCTGGAAGTATTTCTACTGAAAGTCGATAGTTAAAAAATTGGTTTCTGTGTTCTGGAGTCGTGGCCGTGCTGGAGAGCCGCTCGTGGGGGGCAACTGGTGGCCTCGGTAGGGCGTGAAGGGCGGACCGAAACGCCCCCCTTCCCATGAGGTTTTAGTCGCCCCCACACCCCCGGCTCATACCTGCTGTCCACAAGGCTCCCATGCGGCCGCCATCTTTCTTTCCAGAGAGGAGAGGGAGAATGGGGCAACACCCTTTCCCCTCCGGCAGACTTGATGGCCTGGATTAACACATAGTCCGTTCACTTTTCTGCTCCAAGCTGCTGGGTTCTGCATTAAGTCCTTGTGCTTCTGGGGCCGTGGCTGTGCTGGAGAGCCGCTCGCGGGGGGCAACTGGTGACCTTGGTAGGGCGTGAAGGACGGACCGGAACGCCCCCCCTTCCCATGAGGTTTTAGTCGCCCCCACACCCCCGGCTCATACCTGCTGTCCACAAGGCTCCCATGCGGCCGCCATCCATCTTTCCAGAGAAGAGAGGGCGAATGGGGCAACACCCTTTCCCCTCCGGGCAGACATGATGGCCTGGATTAACGCATAGTCCGTTCACTTTTCTGCTCCAAGCTGCTGGGTTCTGCATTAAGTCCTTGTGTTTCTGGGGCTGTGGCCGTGCTCCAAACTTAACTCTGATTTTCAGGGAGAAAGGTTGGGTGGTTTACTTCCCATTGATCACTTTGTATATAGAGAGATGTCTTTTGAGAAAAAGTCCTAGTTCCCGCATATTCGAGCTGTGCTTGTAGAGGCTTCTGGTCTCCTGGGTTCCATCTGGGGGAGGCGGGATGCGGTACGTATCCCGTCTGGGACTTGCCGGTGATCTCGGCTCTTTTTGGAACCTGTTATTTTTTTCTCCGGGATCTGTGGTTCCCGCCCTCCATGTGGTCCTTCTCCTCGGCTGTATGTTGTAAAGATGGCGCTGGGGGGGCGGGCTGTGGGCGTGACTTCTGGAATCAGAGGTTACCTGGGAGCTGTAGTCCCGGCAGATTTGAGAAAAAGTCCTAGTTCCCGCATATTCGAGCTGTGCTTGTAGAGGCTTCTGGTCACCGGGGTTCCATCTGGGGGAGGCGGGATGCAGTACTTACCCCATCTGGGACTTCCCGGTGATCTCGGCTCTTTTTGGAACCTGTTTTTTTTCCCTCCGGTATCTGTGGTTCCCGCCCTCCATGTGGCTGTATCTGAGTGACACTTTTTGATTTTATTATGGGGCCACTCCCATCCAGGGCTGGGGATCAAATCCAGGACTTTGAACATGCAAAGCATATGCTCTTCCATTTAACTACATGCCTGGCTTCTGGAGTTATCACTTTTTATTTAAAGATTATTTTTTTTTCAGAAGCAAGCAACACTGGCAGTGCTAATTGACCGTTCCTCAGCTCTGAGCTCAGGGGTAACTCCTGATGGTGCTCTGGGGGGACTGTATATTGTAGCAGGGATTGACTCAGGGTTGGCTGTACACAAGGCAGGTACCTTAGCCCCTGTACTATGTCTCTGGGTCTGAGTGGCTAGTTTTTGAAGATATATATTTAAGATGGGGCAAATCAATACATATATTTTATTGATCCATAGAATCTTAGTAACTGGAAAGGGACTGGCTGGGCACATTTTAGCACAATACCTATTTCCACAGCAGCAGCTAGCAATATATCACACAGCTTCAAAAATTGTCTAGTAAGCTCTTACTTAACATAAAATGTGATATGACTTCATTAATTAAGTACATTGTATCAGCAGTGGTGTAGACTCTAGAGCCTGGCTTTGCAATCTTCAAGTTTACTCCGAGCCAACATCTTCCCCAGAGAAGGGTAACTCCCAGCTCTAAACATCTATTAGCTTCAAGTGCTGTGTTCATTATTCTTCACCATCAGAATTGTTGAATCATGAGGCCAGAGTTACCGAAAGCTGCATCAGGGGGGCAAACATGACTGGAAGGCTTTTTAGCATCCTCCTCATCCTTCACCATTTGCTTCTTGTGCCATGAAAGAAGCTGGCAAGTTGCTTGCTCCACAGGACATGCCGGAGGAGGATACCTGGTTGCCCTCTGTCCATCTGTGTCATTGTCTCCTCACTATCTCTTCTCTATTGATTCCCAGGAAGCAACAACACAGATATGGGCACCGTGCTGTGTTACTTAAGAAAAAGACTTGTGTCAAATGAAGAGCCAAAAATCTATCCCACATGCTGGGATGTAAGCCAACTCTTTACGGTTAAGACAAAATACGAACCTTCCCTACTTGGCCGTCAATTTAGCTGAGCTGCATTTGGCTGCTGAGTTCTCTCTTCTCTAACACAGGAGCAGAAAATTACCTGAGAGCGGGGTACCCAGGCCCAGCCTCAGGCGTGCCACACAGGTGTGTTGTTAAGTCTCCAGAGCTGAACAGGGAAAAGAGCATGAATTTTGGGGGGGTGGGGTTTCCAGTACACTCATCCGCACTGTGGAGGGAAGTAGCAGGAGGTGGTGTCTTTCCTGGAGGATGAGGTGATGATACAACACTGCCTTCCTCACCATGTTGAAAGCTGGTATGGGGAAGAAAGAATGTCCTAAGAACCACAAGCAGTGTAAGGTATTATTTTATGATTGTCATTTTCACCATCTTCTCTGATGTACTTCAAGGCAGGCAATTCTGCCTTAAAATTCTCATGCTTTGGCACATTTACACAATGGAGTACTATGTAGCTGTTAGAAAAGAAGAAGTTATGAAATTTACATACAAGTGGTACTTTTCATGTTAAGCGAAATGAGTCAGAAAGAGCGGGATAGACACAGAAAGATTGCATTCATCTGGGGAACATAAAGCAACAAAAAGGGAGACTAACACCCAGGAATGGCTGAGATTAGTACCAGGAATTTTGCTCCATGACTTGAAGGCCAGCCACACGTTCTAGGTGAAAAGGAAGCTCAAATAGAGAAAAGAGCACCAAATGAAGGGTGTTGTGAGGACCCTCCCAGGGTGGGAGAAGCATGCTAAAAGTAGTCTATAGACCAAACAAGATTGCCACTCAAAGCCTCTCTTGCAAAACACAGTACCCAAAAGAAGAGAGAGAGAACAAGGGGGAATACCCTGCCACAGAGGCAGGATGGGATGGGGGGATGGGGGGTGGGGGGGATGCTGGGACCCGTGGTGATGGATGACGGGCACTGGTGGAGGGATGGGCACTTGATCATTGTATAACTGAAACCCAAGCACAAAATTTGTAAGCCTATAACTGTACCTCATGGTGTTTCACTAATAAAAAAAGGAAAAAAAAAAAAGAAAAAAATTCTCATGCTTAATGAATTTCTAGAATTTCTTCTCACTCTGATGCTCCATGCACACAGTGATCTGGGTATCATTGCTAACCTCCCCCTTTTCTCCTGGGTGCATTCGCAGGGAGCTGTAAGATTCCATCGGCAAATCTTTCCTTCTGCCTTGGCCTCGCCTTCCTTTCCTTACCTTCCCCAAGGAGAAACCTGGGAATAATCCAGGCATCATCTTCTGCTCCCCATCCTGCCTCGCCTCCTCATTCTCTAATTAATTGTAATGATGAGTTGGAATGGAAGCCACCTGAAGTGAATTTTGGCTCGATTTCTCAGCACCTAATATTTGATATAATGAAAGTGTATAGTATAATGGCTAATAAAACCCAGAATAAAATTTATTATACGAAAAGCTGCATGTGCATTTAAAATAAGTGCCTGCGATTACATTTTGCTGAATTCCACTTTTAAATTCAGTCTTGAATTTATGTGTTGTTGTTTTCTTTTGCTTTTTATTACAGGTAATGACTGCATTAGCAAGATATGGATATTTTGATCCATACAAATCCATTTCTCTTGGGTTAAAATACTTTATTATTTAAAATTGTTTCTCTCAAACTCATCCAGGCATGGGCTTACATATTTTTAGCAGGTTTAGTTATAATCAGCTCAATTATGGAGAAAAAATGTTAGAGGCTTCATAAATCCTTCCATTTATTTTTCCGCTAAGAGCTTATTTTAAATTAAATAAACCTTGTCTACCTTTGCTCTTAAAACCTTCTCAGGTTGGTACAGGTAAGACCATCAAACTGATTGCTGACATCTAGAATGTTGTTGTTCTTTTCATTTCCCCTAAGTTTTTCAGCACGTTCAAACAGTAATATTTCCCAGCTGGTAAGGGACCCAGCTTCTGGAAAAGGAAAAAGCAAGAAAGTCAGCCTAGCTCCCCAGCTGCTTGTTATTACGTTATTCCCAATTCACAGGAAATGAACAATCATTTAGTCTTGACAGGTACATCCAGAAACTCACTGTCTTCCTTTTCAACTTAAAAAAAAAAGCCAAAAAATCCAGGGCCTGCAGAAGTTAAGCATTAGTCTCAAAGTTTCTTTCTTCCCTTTTATTTTCTTCTCTTTTCTTTTTTTTCTTTATTTTCTTGCCAGCACTATGAGGATAGCCTGTGAAAGTTTTTGAAAACATTCTGGGAAAGGTCTGCCAAATGAGCTGAGGAACCTGAGAAGGAAAAAAATATCTTCATCTGAAATACTTTCTGTTCCTGAAGATCCGTAACTAGTGGCCCCTTGTGAGCTGGTGAAGGTTAGACATATGTGGTAGTAATTGGGGCATAACCCAATGGCTTTTTCAGTCAGTGATTAGACTTAACACAGAAGCAAAGTTGTCAGCGGGACACGGCCCTCCACATCAGCTCTAGGGTGAAGCAAAAGCAGTTTTGCCAGAGAGGGGTGTGTGTGCGTGTCCACTTGTGTGCATGCTTGCATGTGACTTTTACCTTGCTGGATTTGGCCCCCTGTTAAAAATACTTTCATTTTCTGAACATAATTTTCCAAAGCAGAAATACAATCAACACAAAATAATATTCCCATCCATACTGTGGCTTGGAAATCACTAAACTCTTTTAGGGCCTTACAAACTGCCCACCGTCATGAGTAAAATAGGCTGGTTCACAGACACAGTCGAGGCTTTGCAGTCTGCCTGGAGTCGCCTTTCCTAAGCGAGAAAGCCTGGACAGACAGCTGGCGCTCCTGACTCCTAGGCCAATGCTGTTTAGTCTATCTGGCCAGGATTTTAAAACATTTACTTCAGCTTAACTCATTTTGCCCCCTATTATGGTCCATTTGTGTGTGTCAGTCTTTATCTCTGGACCTGAATCAAACTTCACCCTTTCTCCCACCTCCTTCTGTTTCACAAGAAGAAACCAAATCTAAGCCTTCCTTTGGAACACATGTGCTTCTCATCTGGGCCATTTAGGGGGCTTGGGGAAATCAGCATTGTCATTGGCTTTGTCCCGATGGTAAGGCAGTGCTCTTACCTCTCCGTCTCACGGGCACTTCTCTGGCTTCCATCTGAGCTACTGCATTCAACATCCACTTTCTGTACTGAGCTGACACAAACTCTATCTTTGGGGGCTTTCTGTGTTTTAGAAGTTTGTGAAAAAAAATCTATATCTGCTCTTTTGGAAGCTGTGCAGCAAGAAGATAGTGGACCCCTTTTGCAAAAGATCTGGAATGTTCCGTCACTTCTCCGGCAGGACTGCCGTGGGCAGCCATGACTCATGGTGAGGTCATGCATTCCCAGGCAAAGTTTATAGTAACCAGGAGGTTGAGCGATTTGCAGGTGTCTTACATACTGAGCATTCTAATCTTAACTTACCTCCACACTGCACTAGGATCTTTTGATGTAGAACTTCATGGGGTGAACAGGAAGACTACAACATTTTTATTATAGTTGGCTTCCTTTGCTGAATTAGCGTTTATATTTTCCCAGTAGAAATCCCCAAATTGAAAATATAGAGGTGTCAGCTAGCACCACTTTAGTTAAGGTTGTGTCAACATTTCCTATAAACCTTGTTTTTCTAGGGTTTATAAGTAGACCATAAAAATTTGCTCAGCTCTGAAACTTGGCATAGAAAGTAACCCTGTTGGAGTGAATTTTGCAGAATTTGATGAGGGAAAAATAAGTTCAGCTGTTTTTAACATGTGCCTGCTCTAAAATGGAAACAAGTGTGTGTGTGTGTGTGTGTGTGTGTGTGTGTGTGTGTGTGGTTTGTCTTAAATGGAGTTTTTTTTAAAACCTCCTTAAGAGATTATTTTATTAATATGGGCTAATTGCACCTGTTAATTTTTAGAGAACATGTTAATGATTGAGGTATTTAACTCAAACCCACCAGTGGTACATCTGCAGGCTCGTTTTTTCACAGCGCAGTTAGCTGTACATAATAATGGGAGCTGGCAAATCCCTGGCATCTCTCATACTCCAGAAAACCAGCTGTTTGGAGGAAGAGTTCTCCTGATAAGGGTCTAATGAGCCATTTCAAAATTCATTTTCAGGATTGCATCTCTCTTTTAATATGCATGCAATATATTAAACTACAGAGATTGGTGACCGGTCCCTTCCCTCAAGCTGCTCCTGCAATGTTTATATGAGGGGCTCATCGAATCCCCTTTGAAAATATGCCTTTTCCTGATGATGGTGCTTTTCCTCCTTTTAGTGGGTTACCAGGTATTTTGGAGGTAATTTGTCAACGTATTTCCATATGACATTTGTTTGCCTGTCTTGCCTTGATCTCTAAGGAGACAACAGCTATCAGTGACAGGAACACCAGAGAGGAAGGAAGTCTGTGGCAGACTTGTAGCTGAAGAGCTCAGTTCTAGCACCTTCCAACTTGGTCCATGTGTCTGGGAATAACACTACTCTGCTAACCTATTAGAGTGATCAAGAGAGACTGCTGAAATAATTATACATATATCAAGCTACTTTAAAACCATCAAATGCCTTCCAGATGAAAGGTAGCAGTACCAGCCTCAGCATCTGGTTCCCATGGATACCTACTAAGTTGGTGAGAATCTGCCTCTCTTTCAGCTGATTCATGCGGAAAGGCCCTGTGATTCCCAGAATAAAGCCACAACCACATGACCCCTTGGTTTTTTCCATCGTGATTTTCTGCTTCCACTTCTATTCACTTTCCTGTTGCTGATCAAACTGCCTTTTTAAGTGGAGAATGTTCCAGAGTCTTGGCTGTTCGTTTTCCATGGGTATCAGCTCAGTCTGGGCCCCAGGTAGCATCTTGTATATCTCCTCATTCCATTATTTTCAAACCCTCCATCCCATAATGTGGCCCAGGTCCTTTGGTTGCTTAACAGGGAGCTTAAGGGTACCATTTTTTTCCTGAGACTGCTACCCACTGTCCCCATAGAGAACTTCACATCTAAGATGTAAAATCCTCTATGTCAGTCATGAGGAGGTTCTGGCACGCAGCTCTGTGAACTGCCCTATGCTCAGATGCCTGCGTTAAATTTCATGCTCAGCTGTCACCATCTTGAAATTCTTTAACATATTTTAAACTGGGAACTCCACATTTTCATACTCAGCTGGTCCCCATAAATTCACAGCTCTGGTCCTGCTTTGCCCCTGGAGATCCCTGAAAGCAGATAATCCCTGGAACAGTCCTGCTAGAAGCCATCCTGACTCAGGCAAGAGGCGCAGGAGGCAGAAGGGGTTCGAGAGTGATTCTCGCTCTTCCCTCTCCAGATCTTTTACCTATCCAGGAGCCTGCTCCTCACCCCAGCACTCTCTTATAACTGAATCAGGAACCCTCTTCACTGGCTTGACAAGTCCCTGACACCTTGCCTAGCATTTCCAGCCTCTTTTCCAGAAACCTGGATGCTGACATGGATCTTTGCAATTTCCAGCAGAAATCGGATCCCACATGAAGAGGTCATGAGGCCCCTCAAGGAACCGCAGTCACAAACTGAACAAGACCCTTTCCTCTAGCCCTATTGACTGCTCTCCCTCATACCTCCAATATGACCTGAACACAAAACATGTACCAGACATGCTGCATGGGGCTACAACACTGATGTCCCTGCCCCTGGGAAGTTTGCTTTCTGGTGGGAGAATACAGAGCACACACACTTAAAAAAGAGTGAAGTTGCGAGTGGGGAAATGAAGGGTGTTCTGGATAGACAGCTGGCAGGAGATTGGGAGGGCTGGGGTGTGGGTAGCATTACAAAGGGGAAATATCCAACACACGTGACAGGAGCAAGAGAGAAGATAAAGGCCAGGAGAAGTACAAGGGCAGGGATGTCCTGAAAAATCGGGGAGTTGCCTGGGCATTGCTCTGAATCTGATTGAGTCAGACCAGTTCGAAGTCAGGACCAACAAGATCTGTTTCAAAACAGATCCATCTGGCAGTGGTGCAGAGGACAGGGCAGAGGAGCAGGCATGCAAGAGGGAGCAGCTAGAAAGCTCTTCAGCAATTAGAAGGAAACGCTCACTCTTTCTTTTAAAGATATATAACCATATCAGTTCAAGGCTTATTTAACCATGGGAATTTTTTCAAAAGAACGATTTGGGAAAGAGAATTTCTCTTTTTAAAAAATTGATGTCATAGCCCTCTGCTATATAATTATATCCTGTTCTATTGGTATGTAATTACTTCATTATTTTTGCATTAAGTTTTTATTGAGGTATCCCAGTTAGAATAGCAGTGCTTTTTTTTTTATATTGCAGAGCTGCGACACCAATTCCTCTGCCAGCATGTCCAGATCCTTCCTGACTGTCCTACTGTCCCTTAGCCTTCTCAGTGCCCAGTTGTATTGATCATGTCTCAGGATTTGTTTTCATTGGCAATAATCTAATCCTTTTCCTTGTTTCTTTATATTCTACATAGGAGCGATCATCTGGTACTTATCTTTTACTTTCTGACTCACCTCACTTAGCCTGACATCTTCAAATTTCACCCAAGTGCAACAAGCTGAAAAATATTTTCATCATTTGTATAGTTGCATAGTATTCCACAGGATATATGCTATATATCACTGTATATATGATATATATGATATATCTATACATATATACGATTTTCTTTATCTACATATATCTCACCATCTCTTTATCTACTCATCTGTGGCAGGGCACTTGGATTTCTTCCATATCTTGGTGATTTTCAATAAAGAGTCATGTAAGCATATCTCTCTCAAGCAGAGAAGCCCTAAGTCTTGTGCTCCATGGAAGGCTGCCTGAAAAAGTATTTGGCTGTGATTCAGGTGGTCAGCACCCCTCTTTTCATACTCAAAGAAGTCCTATCTGACACAGCCCCACAACCACCTCAGCTCTATCCACCTCTCATCTGAGTCTTGCAGCATTTGTGATGACATTATCCTAAGAAGGAACATACCACCAGACCTGGAAGAACACTCCCTACTTTGGTAAAATTCTTCAAATTAACCCCAAACTAGCTTCTCACCTGGGAATTGCTTCAGTTCACCATGGGGAATAGGTCCTTAACATCTTGTCTCCCAAGACCCTTCCAGGCCAATAATGTTTTCTCCAGCTCCTAACTCAAACCTACTACACCCAGGCTGGCTCCCAATCTATGCTGGCTTCCCCAATATGCCACCTTCAATAAGTCCCTGGGGACATGAATTGGAGTCTGTAAAACACTTTTTCAGGCAGTAAAATCTGATCCCCCTGAGGTCAGAAAGCTCAATGGACAAGAAAGTCACGCAAAAGATGCCTCCTGCAGGACAGGAGTACACAGTCCAGGGATTGGCACCGGGCCAGATGTCCAGCACACCAGATGGCTGTGGCAGGTAAGGAGGAGGGTGGGGGTGGCTAGAAGACCTTCTCCCTCTTCTTCTCATTTTTTCTTTTTGATTATGTGACTGCACCATGTTAATGAAAATGAAACCTTTTCCACTCATCCCAGATTGAGTCCCTGATCAAATAAGAAAATTGCAAGAGTGTTGTGTAAACATGAAGGCGTTTTTTCCCCCCAAATGAAAGTAACATCATTATCTGGGAAAACAGTTCCCAACAGTCTCCTTTAGTGTTTGGAAATACCGTGTTGAAAGCCTTCCAAACAATTAAATACCATCAAGCTGTTCAAATTGCTGTGTTCTAATAATCTGCCACACTCTCCCAGCACCGTTCCCCGGGGCTTCTGGGACCAAGACTAGCTGCATTTCCGACATTCTTCGAAGAGACCTGGTAGCTGAACAGGCCAGACAGGAGACAAAAGTCAGAACATCCTCTCAGCCCTGTCCCCTGGGGTAAGACACTCTCCTGCTGAAGGTCAGGCTCCTTCTCTGTTAGTGTCCTACCCATGTCACCAGAATTGGATGGAACCATCTGAGATATTGCTGAGAAAAACTCTTCATCAGTGGGACTGGACATTACAATGACCATCCTCAGAGGGACCCACAGCCTGGGCCTGTTCCCTTTTGCCTTCTAGAAATTTCAAGATCCAATGGGAGATTAAATAGAGACATTTGAAGAAACTCCCTGTCTTATACTTATTGCTAAAGGGAATCTTCCTCCTAGAATAACAAGAAAGTTGGTTCATGCTGCTCATCAAGCTCTTTTCATCATCTTAACAGAGGAGCATCATGTCACAGGTCTCCAAAGGAAAACACCATGGCTGGTCACCACAGTCCTTTGCAATAATGAATGGGAGCTAATGAATCTCATTGCTGTTCAGCAAAAGAAGGAGAGATAAAAAGAGCTCATTAGCTAGACTGTAAACCAACAGTGGTATAAAGCGGCTGTCATGTAAGATGTTATGGGGGTTCTGTGCTATGATAGCAGCTGATCTATTACATACAGATCAGTATGCCTCAAAGCATTTTACAAAGCAGTTGATTCCTCCCCCTCAACTCCCACACCCAATCAGAAGGACACGCACACACTGTAAGAACTTGGAATTGATTTCTTTCCCTTATCATGATCCCCTTATCAAACCCTTATCAACAAGCTCCCTTTACCTATGTGACATCAGTCATTGGAGGTCATTCCAATAGATTCTGATCATCTTAATGGCTTGCAGGAGAGGGGACACTGTAAAAGTCTTGCACTATAAGGCGGTACAATTGGCAACAGTATAGAAGGCCCTGATGATCCTATGATCCTTATGATTATAAGATAAAAGACAGAGATGCATATTATATAAAACTTTAGAGTCAGAGTGATAGTACAGGGGATCAGTACCTGCCTTGCATTCAACCAACTCCAATACCATCCCTGCTACCATCTGTGGTTTCCCAGGCATTGCCAGTAGTAATCCTTGAGCACGGGGGCCAGGAGTAAGCCCTGAGCACCACCAGGTGTCACTGTCACTGTCACTGTCCTGTTGTTCATAGGTTTTCTCGAGCGGGCCCAGTAACGTCTCCATTGTGAGACTTTGTTGTTACTGTGTTTGGCATATCGAATACACCATGGGGAGCTTGCCAGGCTCTGCCATGCTGGCGAGATACTCTCAGTAGCTTTCCGGGCTCTCTGAGAGGGGTGGAGGAATTGAACTTGGGTTGCCATGTTGGCTGCATGCAAGGCAAACACCCTACCCACTGTGCAATCACTCCAGCCCACCACCAGGTGTGGCACCCAAAAACCAAAAAAGGAAAAAAGAAACAAGAAAAAGAAAACCTTGACCAGGCAGCCCTTTACCCTGTCACTCCTGGGTCAAGCTATGCTGTGCAATTTTCTTTGAGGTGCTCAGTCCCTCACCTATAAAAAAATCAGCTCTGTAATTGATTCAGATGAGTTTTTGACTTGATCCTGACACATGGACTGTCAGCATTTATTGAGTTTTACCTTATGCCAGCCTCTGTGTTAATCACTTTTCCATGCTTTGTTTGATTTAGTTCTCCAATACCTCTAAGAGCTATGTGCTAATCCTACATTAATTTGTCAAAAGAGACTGCATGATAACAGTCCAAGATGTTCCTGCTTGATACTCCACCAAAGCCCTGCTCTTGTTTAATGAAGAAAAAAAGTTATTTCATTGAAGAATGGGCAAATATTCTTGGCTATGTCTGCATCTTCCATGCCACAAAAGAATTTCCTGTGCACATGGAACTTGGGAGGGATTTCTCTCCTAAGTGTGGGATAGTATGTGATTACTGTGGAATATGAAGAAACATTTGCTTGGTTCATAACGAGCTTCTTGCAAGGTGAGTGATTTGCAGGTATTACACTTCTCCTAAAAACAAGTCTCTAAGAGAGGCAGTTACCTTTGCTTTATAGATGAGGAAACGAGCACAGGAAGGTTGAATGACATGCCCAAACTCACACAGTCCATTATAGCAGAGCTGGGACTCAGGTCCACCGGTACTTTCTCACAGCCATATTCCGCCAGCAAGGGCTTTTATTCACTCTCCATTGCACCCATCCACTGGATGGTGCAAGTCCTGATCCTACTTGCCACTACAAAAAGGCCTCAGGAGACTTGTCCTGTGCGCATGTCAAAACTGCAAGGCCTGAGGTATTGGTTCTTCTAGTTCATGGGGACTTGATGGTGAGAAGAAAATGGAAATAGGTTATTTGGTATATGATTGCCAACACAGGAGCAAAAATTGAATTCATAATGTTTTCTCACAATGCTCATATAGTTTGGTAAATACCTTCGGAGGAGAGGTATTTTACTGTCAAGATGACGTTGGCCACAGATTTGGTCTTGAGATGTCCTTTAACATGAATATCTGCCTGAATAGCCAGATTTCGTATTTTGCTTTCTGGTAGAAAACTGGGCTGGAGCAATAGCACAGTAGGGAGGGTGTTTGCCTCGCACATGGCTGACCCGGTTCAATTCTCCGTCCCTCTTGGAGAGCCCAGCAAGCTACCGAGAGTATCCCGCCTGCACGGCAGAGCCTACCAAGCTTCCCATTGTATATTCAATATACCAAAAACAATAACAAGAAATCTCACAATGGAGACATTACTGGTACCTGCTCAAGCAAATTAATGAACAACTGGAGAACAGTGCTACAGTGGTAGAAAACTGGACAACTGGCCCCCTCTTCCCACTTCCTTCCAAAACTGTCACTGTTTGTCCTAATCTTTTTTCTTTTTGTACAAGTAAAGTAAGCTTATTTGGGAACTAAATGGAGAGGAGAGAGGTAGATAAATATATGTGCTCAAGAAAGAACATGGGCTTTTCCAAAATGGATAAAGCATACCCCAGGAACCCAAAATAGGAAAGTACACATCTCAGGCAGATGTGGGTCAAAAAAAGCAAGGCAAGGCTAAAAAGGTACATGTCTCAAGAGATGTGGGCAAATGTATCTGCCCCAACCTTTTAATACTCTCTGAAGGCACCTTCTAGGAACCTAATAAAATCATCACTGGGACAATGTATTTTGTACTTACAAAAATCAAGGTTATTATATGAAGACACATTTTGCTTTATATAGGGAGTTAGATGGTAAACATAATTTAAGATAACAAAGGTTCTCATTGTGCCCAGGCTTGGCTCACACTGCTGACTCATCTAGAAAATGGGTACATGCTAAACAAGGCAGTAGGCACAGGGCATTTTAACATCACCTAGTGACGGGTCTCTGAGAAGTGGGTGTCCTGTCTGCAGAGGCTGCTGCCCTATTATGGTGCTAATGGTATTATTTTCTTTGACCATTAGTGTGCTGTCCAAACTACTGCAAAGTGCTAATAACTGCAGCTCTCTGGGGTTCTCCTGAGTAATGCACCTGTAAAAATTCATCTCCTGCTTCCAAATCAAGTTGTTCCAGGACCCCTGTGGAAAGTGTGTTTCCCCCTAATGCTCTCCTACATGTCAGGAGGTTCTCAGGAAAGAGAGAGAGAGAGAGAGAGAGAGAGAGAGAGAGAGAGAGAGAGAGAGAGAGAGAGAGAGAGAACTGACTCTCTGTGTGGAACAGAAACCAAAGGAGGGCCACCCTTTGAAAATATCTTACTTGACTGGAACAAAGTCATCTTCAGGGTATGGCCAAGCCGGGTCAGGGGCAGTGGCTATGCAGAGGCTATTGCAAGGAGCAGACTCGGGAGAGGCAGACAGTGGATCGGAGTCATCTGTGGCCTGAACCAGAAGGAATTAACTGCGGCTGGTTGGGGGAACTGCCAGTTTTCTGAGGCCAGGCCAGCAGTGGATTAGGATCAGGACTAACAATTGACCAGGTGAGACTCCTTAGGGAATTTGACACTTAACATCCTACTTTCATCTTGGGCTAAGCACTCCCTCAGGGGAGAGGATCACCTTCTCTGAGGGAGCACTAACGCGGGCACAGGCCCACATTCTGTCCACAAACTGTAGAGTCAAGGAGACATCAATCAGTAAAATTCTTAGAAAAGTATCCTCAGGAGGTAGCAGTGTACTGTAGCACTGTCCTCCCGTTGTGCCCAGGCTTGGCTCACCAGTAACGAGCGGGCACCAGTAACGTCTCTATCGTGAGACTTGTTGTTACCGTTTTTGGCATATCGAATATGCCACAGGGATCTTGCCAGGCTCTGCTGTGTGAGCAGGTAGCTTGCCGGACTCTCCAAGAGGGACGGAGGAATGGAACCTGGGTTGGCCGCATGCAAGGCAAATGCCCTACCTGCTGTGCTGTTGCTCCAGCCCATCCTTGGAATGTATTGAAAGTTTTCACTTAACAAGATTTTAACTTAACTAGAGGACCACAGGTCTGGCAATAACCCAGAGAGATGGTGGACACTTGACTTTGGGACAGGACAGCCACTAGAGGACAGATAGATGACAGGGAAGGCATGTTGAAGGAAGAGTTTCCTCTCCCAAGCTTTGCTCAGCAAGCACTTAAGAGGCACGATCCCCATTCCCTTCTGAGGCAACTCCCCTCAGGTTCCCACCTAGTCCTTGTGACCATGAACCTCGTTGGTCTTCCTGTCAAGCACAGTAGTGCAAGATGTCCCCTGCTGTTTGTGGACTTGGTTAACTCTGTGCCTTTGAATTATCATGTAGTTTTCTGAGTCAGTTCCTCAGCTCCGCCTTTCAATTTAGTACAGCTCTCCTCAGCTATCTTGAAAGGGCTGTTATACAGGTCCATGTATATTGTTTTTGATTGCTAGAATTCTTACTCCTATACCTTCCATTTGGTTCTTTTCCAAACCTTTGTTACTGTCTTAAGTATACTGTTTCCTAATGTTTCTTATTTTCTATTTTTAAAGGTTTATTTAACAGTTTGATGTTTATTAAACTATTAAACAAGAACTGTTAGTTCTTGATTCTCCCATGATGATTGGGTGCGCATGCACACTTGCGTATGTGTGTGTGAAGTCTTGTATAAGATCATTTTCAACAGAGGGTATTTTTCTCTTGGAGTCCATGCATCACAGACTCTGAGGTGTCTGCCCTGGCGCTGGTAAGGCATCCTATGAAAATCAAGGACTCACCCTAGTTCATTTGTTGACAATCCTCCCATTTGAGCCATCATTTCTTTAGCCAGATTGCAAATCCATGGGTAGAGCATAAATTCAGGTTTTACATCTGCACAACAGGTGCAAAACTGTTAATTTTATTCATAGTTTCTGTTGTTTTTCAACGTGGAGTCCCAAATCATCCAGAAAGCTTCTTTAATATCTATGTGGATCATTAAACAGAAATTTCTGACTATTCTATAGGCCAGCAGTTTTTCATAAGTTCTGGTTTTGAAATAATTCAGTGCTCAAAATATACATGGACCCCAAAATGACTACTTAATAGGGACAGATTTCCTTTTGGGGGTTGAAAAGCTCTGAAGCTAAATAGTAATGATAGATGTACGACAATGAATATTGCTAAATAAAACTAGTGTTTTGTTTTGCTTTAAAGTCATACCTGGCAGTGCTCAGGGATCAGTCCTGGAGGCCTCAGGGAACTAAATGGGTGAAAGGAATTGAATACGGGTATCAGCATATAAGGCAAGTCCCCTACCTGCTGTACTATCTCTCAGCCCTGAATTAAAACACTTTAAAATGCTATGACAGTTAATTTTTTGTAATGTATTTTGCCACAAGAGTCTGCATTTACATAATAAATAAAACCAGTTAGTGTTGGGAAGATAATGTACAGCACAGTGAATGCAGTTCATATTCAATATTGCATGTTTATAATAAAAGTTTTCACCACAGGAAAAATATATTATGACTATGTATGGCAACAGATGTGAACTAGAGTTATTGTGGTGATCATTTTTTCAATGTACGTGCATATCTAATCATTATGTTGTACACCGAAACACATGTCAATTATACCTCAATAAAATAAGAGTTTTGGCTGTAAGCCAGAAATCTAAAAGCTCTCCTGTAATTCCTCCCCCCTTGAGTAGACAAAAGGCCAAGTTTCTTACCCATGCTTGGAGATGCAAAGTTCAGTTTTCAGCTTTCTTGGTCACTGTGAATTCAGCTCAAGTTGACCTTTATAATTTGAGTTCATTCTTTGCTTCTGGAATGTGAGGGTTTCCATTTCATTCTTTTGGGTTCAGCTCCTATTTTTACAAACAGCAACAAACTTTTCTTTTCTATTCTATTTTATCCCATCTGTCTCTGTGCTTGCCACAGGAGAGATAACCGAAGTCAATTCAATCTACCTTGTTGCCGGATGTCAAATTCACATATTAGCCTATAAGAGTTGAATTTCACCTTCCATCTTCCTGATGATTGACTGGGGTCTTGCTCTGAATTTGATGATAACTTGGAACTGCCTATTGACTTTGAGTATTATTGCTTTGAGCCCTCAGATGTTGAACTTGTTCCACAAATGATGATCATGTCTTTCTACTGTGATATCCGTAAAATCATGATTACCTACTTTTCCTTCTCTGGACAACCTGTAGTGGCTAAATAACTGCCCTTTGGAAAGTCAGTCACAGAGCATATGTACTGAAAGGACTCGATAGGCTGCAGCTTCTACATTCCCTCCTCTAACTACCTGTTCAGGGAGCCTGGTTAGACAGGAATCTTTCACCATTTAGAACTATCAACCAACTGGTGGTGGGGGATGGGGTCAGAAAAGCATTTGGAGATCTTTTTAAAAGTATGCATTCTATATTGAGAGAAAAACGTACCAACAAATCCAAAGTTATGTCTGCATGAATTTTAGGGAGTCATTGAACACCCAAATTTCATAAGAATTTATTTGTGGGGATTTCTTTTTTCCTTTTGTCACAAACAATTGTGCTCAGGGCTTGATTTTGGCTTGGTGCTCAAGGATCATTTCTGACAATACATGGAGAAACACATGTGGTTCCAGGGATTGAATCCAGGTCAGCTATGTGCAAAGCAAATGCCCTTACATATCATGCTTTCTCTCTGGTCTCTATGCAAGAACTTTTGCTTTGGTGTCTGTTCTTTGCTGAGTTGGACACCCAAGTTTTCTGACTTTATTCAAATCAATTCTGGTTTAAAAAAAGGTCTAAATAGAATGGGACTCTTGTTAAGATGTTATTGTGACGGAACAAAACTCTTCCCATTTTTTCTCTCCTTTGACGTCATATTGAAATATAACAATGACACTGAGTAATGTCAATAATTAGTGACAATTTTCTATAAAAACTTTCTTCACAGTGCTTTATGTTAAATAACTGAATGTTAATGGAGTGCAGTTTTTCCAAATATTACTTTCTGACCCAAAATGATGTCATCTACAAAGCAGAGGAGCTTCATGAAATGAGACATGTGTGTACAACAGAAACAGAACTGGATTCCAGATTTCATTTCTGTATTTGGCACCTGGCTTTTGTATTATCCATTTAATAATTCTAGAATATTCCCCATTTTACCATATTTCTTTAGCTAACAAGTGAGGAAGGTGGACAAGATCACAGGATGTGTAACTCAAATCCACTCTTTCCTTTTTGTAAACAAAATTTTTCCTAGAACATAAGCATACTCATTTGCTTCTGAATTACCTATGATTGCTTTCACCCCAGGATGGTAGAGTTGAGGAGTGGCAACAGGGACCTCGTGATCCACATAGTCAGAAATATTTACTATTGGTATCTTGACAGGAAAGTTTTTTCTATCCTTGACCTAGATCACCTTGAGAACTAGAGAGGCAAAGGGAAAGTAGCCCAGTCAAAATAAAGGACAAAAGTGGCATAGAAACAAGTGATGGATGAGCCATGGAAAATACTTTATTTTTATTTCATTGAAGCAGCTCTCTCAATCGTTGTAACTTAGGGAAGCCCAATGAAGAGTCAGTCAAGGATAATTAAAACAATCAAATGTCATCAAGGCTCCAAATAGCTTTCTAACCCAAACTCTAATTCAACAATTTGGAGCAAACTGCTTCCACTGTATTCAAATCAGGGGTTTTAAAACAAGTATTTATTCTGTTAATATACATTAACAAACAGAAGTTTAGGAAGTTACGGGGAAGAGAACATATATAATCCTTTTTGTTTCCAGTGTATCCAAATCAGGGGTTTTAAAATAAGTATTTACTCTGCTAACATAAAGTAATAAGCACAATTAAATTTAGGAAGTTACAGAGACAAAACATTCACAACCCTTCTTTGCCCAATTCAAATCTTATTTTGAAATGAATCGAAGCAAAAGCCTCCATAAGAAAAGCCTTCCTAGTATGGATGGCAAGCATAGCATTCACCTGAAGATGAACTTTCTATGCCTAACATTTGGGAGACTAATATATTTTTATATTCATGGTACCCCAACCATGCTAACTAAACATCAAGGAGCAGAGCGATCAGAGAGACCAGGGCACAGCTGCTGTGGAAAATGTCTCAGAGGCTAGGGCTTGCCCCCAAGTCAGACTTCCAATAATCCCAGGAGATTGGAACCAAACTTTAAGAAGAGATTGTTCAAACTAAGTAGCAAAAAAGTATTTTATCCTAAATTTAATATCTTCAAGTGTACTGTATTAAGTGCTAAAAAATAGAACAGAAACCAGTTTTACAAGAGTTCACCATTTCAAGTCCAAAACGAGGGAAGGTCTCCCATCACCCAACTCTCACACTATTGTCTGCCTTTTCACATGTATGATTTGGGGTTTGGATGCAGAGGATATAACACAGCATGGGTTTTATTTTTTTAAAACTGACCCTGAAACACTGCAAACATCTTGAAGGATCTTGCTCATCTGCCATGTTATTCTACTGGTGGCAAATGAAACCTGTTGCCCCAGACACTAAGACACATGTGATGACAGAAGACATAATGGCTGAGTCCCTTCCCACTTACTCAGAATCATAGGATAGGGCTCCAAGCCCTCTTCGGAAGTCTTCAGAAGACACTGGGACAAGTGCACTCAAGATCTCCTGGAGATGCCACAAGTGGAGGGTTAGCAAAGCAGAAAGCCAAGTTCCTTGAAAGCCATCTGAAGGGCACTATGTCTAGGAGACTTAGAAAACTTGGTACACATTGCTGATCTAGTTTGAGGGTCCCTGGACAGCTATGTACTCAGTAATTACTCCTGGTAGTGCTCAGGGAACCATAGAGGATTCTGGGAATCAAACCTGGGTCGGTTGCATGCAAGGCAAACGCCCTACTCGCTGTGCTATCACTCCAGCCCCAAGGTTGCTGTTCTTGCCAAGGAATTTTCCTGTAGTTCCTTCCTAGATACCACAAAAACTTTTACCTCATAGCATATACTTGATTGTCTGGTACTTTTCTTTTGTTCTGGAATAGTCCAAGCACTATTTGATTCATCTGATGCCATTTTTTTCTGCCTTCTTGATATTCTGCTTTAATTCTTTTGTCCAGGAATCAAGGCCATGTTTTCTCAGACAGAAGGACCCCGGCCCCGAACAATCTCCCAGACTGATTCCTGTTCTTTATCATGAGTTCTGGTTCCATGATGTTCCCCCCTCCTCTCTCTCATCTGAGTTCCTCATTCTAGCTGAAAAAACATCCTCTTTCTCTCTCTTGCTATTTGGGAGCAAAAGCAATTGGAAAAATATCTAAAAGAGAACTATTGCTATTAATTACCTGGGTGTTTTTTAATTGTTATTTTGGGGAACTCAAGGCTGAATGTGGATCAGACAGGCAGAGGATAGACACATGACTTGATTACAAGGAAGACTTTCCAGACTCCTTAATTTTTAGAATTGGTGATTGCAGGGATAAAAGATGGAAAGAAAGTTCCTGTGATCAGCAGCACAACCTATTGCTTTGTTGCCCTTAAGTTTATTTACTTTTCTAATAAAGGCATTTTTGCATTACCTTATTTGGCCTTGCTCCTGGACCTGTGATGAAGCTTTTAGTTCCAGTGTCTATCACTGTTCAAATCTTGGTTCTATATTTCACTTTACTATTTATATTTTCTTATTTTAACTTCCTCGTCTAAACTCTGTTGAGTTCACCTTCAGCCTAAGACAGTTGTAATGGTTTCTAAATTAAGTGCTGGCAGTTCCAAAACACAAACTCCAAGTTTATGAATGTCCCTCACACACTGGGGGATGGGGGAGGGTGGAGAGAGAGAGAGAGAGAGAGAGAGAGAGAGAGAGAGAGAGAGAGAGAGAGAGAGAGAGAGAGAGGAGAGAGAGAGAACAGTCTCTTCTTACTTCTGTTGGCATCAACAGAAGAGCTGGAGGAAATTCACTCTTCTCTGAAGTTTGGCAGGGGATGAGAGTTCCTCATATTCAGCCTTTTGAGTAGGGGATAATCTACCATAGAACCACTGCACATGTGGTTTAGCTCCCAGAGAACCCACAAAAACTCATGTAAGTAAGCGGGTGTATAGCTGCAAAGGAATTCAAAAAACGCAGCTGGTCAAAGATGTTTTTGATAATGTGTAAATATTATATTTTCATTAGGGGTTAAATTTACATATCTACATTTATTATAGTGTTTCTATGGGAAAATGTTCACTCTGGGTTCCAAAAGCTAATTTACAAACAAACAAACTCTTGGGGGAAAATGTTTGATCTAAATCTAGAATTCCTTAGATTAGCTCTAGGTTTCAGCAAACATTTTTTCCTTTTGTTTACAGAGGCATCTGGGGATGGTTCACTGAGGCAGTTTCTGAAGACAAACCAAGGCGGTGAGGAGAGCACCTGTTTGGGGTAAACCAAAAGGACTCTTGAGCCAGAGACAGTTTTGCTTTCAATTTGGATGTACTTTTCTGGATTACTATTAAAATGCTATCTTCATGGTGTCTCACTAATAAAAAAAAGAAAAGAAAAGAAAAATAAATAAAATAAAACAAAAAATGCTATCTTCACTCAGATTGTGCATAACAAACATTAAATGGATTAATAGATTTTCAAAGCAAATTCTCCCATTAAACCCCCCCCAACATCTAATGTATGTCTTTTATAGAAATGTACAAGACAGAAACTTCCAAATTGGCATGTGAAGAAGCAGTTTTCTAAAATAAGGTGGAATTAACCAAGTTTGATTTACTAGAACTCTTCGCTCCTGCTGAATGGGTTGGAGATAAGGCACAAACTTGAACTTCTTTTTTGCAGGATGGAACTGTAGTTGAGTTTAATTAATCCAAGAAAAAGCTTCCTTGTAAATATGCATTGTATCCAAGGAATAACCTTGTATCTAGGCCAGCTGCTCAGGGGTACTTGTTCTCTATGTCAAGTCACTGCTATAGTCCAGGTGTACTTCACATTGACATTGTAGCCTTTTTGTTTGGACAACCTGTAAGTAACATTTTACTTAAGCACTAATGACTGGTAGAGAGGGTATTCCCCAGTGCTTAATGACCAGCTGCTAGAGTTGTGGGCCTGCCTGAGGCAGTGCATATAACATGCTACTAAACTGGAAAATTAAAAAAAAGGTTAAAAAAGCATAATTACCTTCTTATGCATGTTACCATGGATACCCAGGGTTGTTTATAGTTTTAAGTCTTTTACTAGAGGTTAAGGTGCAGTTGAGCCACCAATAGGGAAACACAAACTTGAGTCTTGATTCCCATTCATTTTACAATGTTTGACATTGCCTAGTTAGTGCCTGTTTCTTTAAGAAGGTGAGGGTCACCACCGAAACAGGATATGTAACATGTGATATGGGCTGCCATAATCAGTTTTTTATTTTATTGAACAGTTTGGTTATCAGTTAAAATCAGCTAACTTTGGAGATAATCACATTTTGTTTTTCCAAGCGGCAGTTACTTCATGCCATTCTATCTCCCAGCCCTCAAAGACTGAACCATTTTTGTCTTTAAATTGCATGTACATATTTTATGCATTAGTGTCAGAAACACTTTTTCAGTTGGATCTATTATTACAGTGCATAAATCAGAGATTAGCATTTAAGCATGAAGGAGCAGATACTCAGAGACGCTACGAATACTCCATAATTTACATGCTAATTATTAGTTCTATACTTTTAAAAATCTTGGAACATTTTTTCTTTTATAACTTAAGGAAAAAGAGAGTTAAATTAAATAAGTTCCACAATGCCATGAAGGCACTGAATAAATTAATATAACATACCCTCATAATCTATTTTAGAGAGAAAAGAACTCTGAGAAAAATGCTTTATTTCATCAATAATGCCAAAGTTGCTGTTGCAGATACTCTTCCCACAGATATTCTTTCCAGTTGCTACACTGATTTTTTCTTTCATATTTTATTTCAGCAAAATAAAAACATAATGCATGCCCTTACCAAATATTTAATAGAAAATGGCTTTCATTCAATGTTTCACTCTCCTATGAGTCAAACCATTAAAGTATGCAAATGAGTAAGCCAAGATCTCCATCTCATCTCTGTTTTAAAGAATTCTACTTTCAAAGGGGCCAGGCATGTAAAATAAAGGAACTGATTTTTGGTAGGTTTACATTAGGAGAGTGACAAGATATAATGGGAACACAGTGAAAGTGGATAGAAAGTCTCCTGGGGACTCAGAAATTTTCCTAGGGAAGGTTATCTTTACTTTAGATGTGAACCATAAAGCACGTTACATAGTCATCAACTTCTTATTATGATTTTGTAAGTCTTATCTAGAAATACAGAGATGGGCACGTTTGTAAATACAGCACACATTGTCAGAAAAATACAAAAATATAACAGAGGTTTTAATACCATTTTAATACACGTACTCTCTAGTTTTCATGTCATTCATAGCTATGAGCAGTTATATCTATTAGTTTTATATATATGTATCATGTACATATATAAGGGGCTGGAGCAATAGCAGAGTAGGTAGGGTGTTTGCCTTGCATGTGGCCAACCCGGGTTTGATTCCTCCTTCCCTCTTGGAGAGCCTGGAAAACTACTGAGTGTATCCCGCCCACACAGCAGAGCCTGGCAAGCTCCCCGTGGTGTATTCAATATGCCCAAAACAGTAACAACAAGTCTCACAATGGAGACGTTACTGGTGCCCACTCAGGCAAATCAATGAACAACGGGAGGACAGTGCTACAGTGCTCTCTCTCTCTCTCTCTCTATATATATATATTTATATATATATATGATAATAAATGTCACCTCCTTTTTTGAAGAACTTCAAGTACCCTCATGTAAGACATAGTCCTTTATACATCTGTACATATAAATATATATCTGTAAATATAAATGACTATGTCTTACATGAGGGTACTTGAAGTTCTTCAGAAAAGGAGGTGATATTTCTTATTGCATTGACTCCTACATTGAATCACAGTTGATATTCTTACAAAATTATGTGACAAGATTCCCAATACAAATCACCCAAATTATGTTCAGTGCTAGTGTGACTTATCTGGATCCTTAGAATCACATTGTACAAGCTAAGTCCGTAAGTTCTAAGTAGTTGGGAAATAAAGGGTAATAAGAATTCATTAGGGAAGTCTGCCTAGGCTTCAAGGGCTTCGTGAGCTTGAGTAAGACCTCTCAGGATTTAATGAATTCACTGCAAAAAACTAGCATGGACAAAAGTGGCCGTGCAATAACTAGTCAAGTCCATGGTGGCTATAAAAAGCAGATTGGCTTCCCTTAAACAGAAGCATTGGCTGGTCTGGGATAAGGAATCACGATCACGATCATCCTGTTGTTCATCGATTGCCTCGAGCAGGCACCAATAACGTCTCCTTTGCCCTAGCCCTGAGATTTTAAAAAGTACCATATTCAAGGCTCTTTCAGGATTAGGAGAATGAGACCCATCATTGTTACTGGTATTTGGCATATTGGGTACACCACGGGGAGTTTGCCAGACTCTGCCGGGAAGGATAAGGGATAAGGAAAACTTCAATTATAAAGATAAGGCAGGATGGGGAACAGATGGTAATTGGACCGGTTGTTAGCTTGGATCATATAGGTTGATTGGTAAATTCCTACTGTTCCCAGGACTCTGTTGAGAAGACATCTCTGGATCACCTTCCCTGATACAGTTCCCTCCCTTGTTTTTAAAAACTCTGTACTGAAATGACATTTAAATCAATTTCTAGAAATGCCCATTTTTCTGCATCCACATTCTTATCTCTAACAATATAAGCACCCTGTCCTATTGTGTGCTTGGAGTCTACCACAATGCCTGGTAGTAAAGAAAAACAGAACCTGAGGAAGCATTCTCTCATTCAGCAAGGGTAACTGAGTAACCCTGATACCAGCACTGCCCTGGCAGCTAGGAAGGCAATGGGGAAAGGAGAAGACCATACTTGCTATTACATGGACCTCCAATGCAGTTGGTATAAGGAAGTCACAGATTCTCAGCAGAACATATCTGAAGAAAGGGTGAAATATTCTTTGGATCTGAGTGTAGGGAAAGGTCTATAACTCAAATCCAATATGTCAGCTAGACTTACTCATGTGTAAACTGGTAGGTGCTGACTGTGGCATAATGAGAGGGAGAAATCCAAGGTCTGAGACATGGCAGATTGGAACCCCAAACTACAAGATGGCCAATATTAAAAAACATTGAGTCTTACTTTAAAGAGCAGCTTTTCCTCTCCTTTCTGCCCCAACCCTGAGCTGTTGCCCACGAACGGTCACTTTGGCTCCTGTTCATGCTGCTTAACGGCCATGATCCAAGAGACTCAAACAAATCTTGAAACCCAGCGGCTTTTGGCATCTGGTCCCCACAGTAGGTTACCAGCACCAGGCCACCCCAGGTGGAAATAGGTTTCATGCCTTGGCCTGTTCCCCCTGGTGGCCCGGTGGCCGCCATCCTCCAGAGGACAATGGACAGTCAGGTTTGGGCCCACAGTGAGGAGACACGCGGGGATGAGAGTGGAGCCGGACCTTTCCTCCCCGCCCCGAGACACTGAGTTTCCACCCACGAACTGCCTCTCTGATTCCTGATCAAGCTGCTTAACGGCCATGATCCCAAAGACTCAGGAACAAATCTCGGAACCCAGCAGGTTTGGACAGAAATCCCTCCAGATTTAAGTGCCAAAATTTTGAAATTCCAAAATCACTACGCAGCCACGCAATATCATATGTTATTCATAATCAGCAATAGAAAACAAATTGTCTACGGTTACCTTTTCGGCAGATCTGAGAGTTGGAGTAAAATCCCAAAAACCCCCATTAGGTGGGTCTGGTGTCAAAATATTGAATGTAATCAAAGGGGAGAGAGAGAGAGAGAGAGAGAATAATGTGGAAATCATCTGCACCACAGGTAGGGGGATGATGTGGGGTGGGGGGTATACTGGGGGGTTTGGTGGTGGAAAATGGGCACTGGTGAAGGGATGGGTGTTTCATCATTGGATGACCGAGACTTAAATCCGAAAGCTTTGTAACTGCTCTCACGGTGATTCAGTAAATAAATTTATAAAAAGGGGAAAAAAATAAAGAGCAGCCTTTTCAATGGAAAAGTCCAGGGGAAAGCACAGATGCTTTTGAAAGGAAAAGGAAAAGTACTGCTGCAAGGGTTTGACATCAAAACGCATCCTGGTGCCACAAGCAGGAGGACTGGGCTTCGTATTCCCATAGACAACTCCCTGGGTGCCGGCTAACTCGATTGTGAAGGTGATTGGAGGAAGAGGACCTAACCTAATTGAGAAAGCACACAGGCATGGGAGCAGCTCTGATTCAGGCTCTCGATGTCTGGGGGAAATCACTCGCCCTAGCTGCTTTGTTCTCTGCCAGCCTTGACAGCCTGTATTACAGCAGGACCGTGATGCTCATGTGTCCTGCCTTCAAAATTGGGGCAAATGTGGGGACTTTTGCCTAATACTCCTTTTAATCAGAGCCCACGCGAGATACTCATATCATCTAAACCATGCGGAGAGGAGTTAGGGATGTAGGAATGTGGGGAGGACAATGGAAGGAGTGGTCCACCTGGGACTCAGTATAAGGGCTAGTGTGTACCATAAAATAGTGTCTCTGCCTCTAACAGTAAGAGATCTGGGGAGTTTTATAGGAAGTGGGAAGGCAAGTTCACTGGCTTTAACTGAAAAGTGGGGAGGGGATCTGAATTGCTTGCTCAAATTGAGAGAAGAGGTGTGCATATCCAATTGTTGTATTATTGTCAGAAAAAATTTGCCAGGGAACATGGTCATTGGGTTCATAGTATGATGACTGCCAACAAATGATTGTGGATGCACGTCCTTTATCCTAGCCTCCTTTATAATACTCAACATATAGGTTAGACAGAGGACATTGCAGCAGAAAGCAGAGACTTATCCTATTTGCTCATCAAAGTTATATAAAACAGGTGAAGATGCTTTCTGAGCTTCCTCAGATTGATAACTTTAGATGATGAAAAAAACGGAGAACCACCTAGTTCTTTTCCCAAAGGCTCTCCAGATGGAACGTTCTTATTGAGAAGGCAAGACTTTAACATGAAGCAGCAAGGAAGGAAATCCTGCTTTGCTGCTTTGTCTAAGCACTCAGACTTAAGTGGACGTGAGAGCAAACAGACAGTGGTTGGGGACATCCACGTTGCACTCCCTGAGCTTCCCCAAACCTCTACAGAGCAGCACGTCGGTGAATATGAAGTCATAATTCAAGAAAACATTTACAGAGTTTGGTTACAAAAGTCATGTTGTTAAGTTTCTGCAGCTGCCTATGGAATGTGCACCTCAGTATGTATCTGGATTATTAAACATCTGCCTTATCAGTGTGTTTCAGTGTCAAGAACTGATTGGACTGAAAAATCAGCCACAGATGCAAAGAAGGCACAAACACTGTAGGGTTCTGGGGATGAATACATGAATCCACAAATTCTCCTACAGTTTCTGACCATCTATCAAAAACTCAGAGAAATGCCTGTATCTCTTTGGCTCTCTGAAAGCACATTCATTTTTATGAAATGGCTAACATCCAAACTGAGAACTGAAATCAGGGTTGGGAATCTGGCAACTGAAGTGAGATGTGATCAGGGTGAATGGATAGAGGAATTCTCCCAAAGAGTTCACTTTGTTTTACATATGGATATTTGATCAATGTCAATTGTGTCTAGAGAGAAGTTCATAATTATACAGCCTGATGTTAATGAAGTTGACTATGTTTTTATAGCTTAGGTATTCTCCTTTGTAGATCTCACCAGTCAATAAATGCAAATTATCTCATCTGGTAATAACCCAAGTTTTATTGGCTGTTGTGGGTCATGTTCTCAGGGAAGGAGTTAATTGATCTCACTTATTGGAATCAACAATTATTAGCAAAAGAAAGGGGAATTTGGATCAGACAGAGGAGAAACTGAGATGCAAAGTGTTCTCAGTGAAAGTCAGCCAGCCTGCATAAAGCTCTGGGCCTGGAATAGCCTTCAATTCTAATTTGTTCCCAGTGACAGGAAGAGGATCATTCCACATAGCTTGTCTCTAGAAGATTTGGTCTTCAGATCATCATATAGTCTTACCTAGATTAGGCCAATCTCATCTCAGGTTAACAGCTGAGGACTATCTTTGTTTTTATAATTTTTTAAATTATTTTTTCAGATTTTTAATTATTATTATTTTTATATTTGCTTTTTGAGTAACACCCAGTAATGCTCAGGGGTTACTCTTGGCTCTGCACTCAGAATTACTCCTGGCGCTGCTTGGGGGACCATATGGGATGCTGGGAACTGAACCCGGGTCAGCCGCATGCAAGACAAACACCCTACCACTGTGGTATCGCTCCAGCCCCTGAGGACCATCTTTGAATAGTACTCCAGGAGCTGGGGAATTAGACCTTTGCTCCTGAACAGAAATATTTCCAAATAGAAACCTGAACAGTGCGGCAAAATATCCACTAGCGCCTCCTTGCAAGCTGGGATCTTCTTAGAGGTTCTGGGTAATGTTCCTTTAAGATCTCAGGGAAACTTTGTTCCTACTTAGAAGAGAAAGTGGGATACATGCTAGATCTTGATACTGTAGCAGGTCAGGATAACAACTATAATTCACCTCTTCCTCCTCCATTGTCCACTGGAGATTTTTCCTCTTTCAACACGTAGCTCTCCTACACTCTATGAATTTTCAGGTGCTGAGGCTAGTTCCTCATCCCTGTGGGGCCCGAGACCCTGATCACTATTTCTCTCTTGGGCTGCAAGAAAGGGACCACCAAGACATGCATAAGGAGATTACCCAGTTTGAACACTCTCCCCTTCTGTGAGTGTACCAAAAGTTCCCTTTCTTCCTAATGAACTGATTCCATGATCCCTATGATGATGGTGACTCCTCTGCTAGCCTTTTGGCCCCAGGGGCAAGAATTTACAAGTGGCCCCAGATAGGAGACTCTTATTTTTTTCTTTTTTCTTTTTCATTTTTTTTTAAAGGTAAAGGTAAAGGCCCTCCCGTTGATCGTCAATTTGCTCGAGCGGGCCCAGTAACGTCTCCATTGGAGACTTTGTTGTTACTGTGTCTGGCATATCGAATACTCTCGGTAGCTTGCCGGGCTCTCCGAGAGGGGCGGAGGAATCGAACTCGGGTCGGCCATGTTGGCCGCTTGTAAGGCGAACGCCCTACCGCTGTGCTATGTGGGAGTACTGCTATTTTTTCAGCCATTGACTAAGTTGATTGAATTGGGCACTAACAACTCTGCATTACTTTTTTTTTCTTTAATTGTATCACCATGAGAGTTATAAAGCTTTCATGTTTGAGATTCAGCCATACAATGATGGAACACCCATTCCTCCACTAGGGTACATTCTCTACCACCCACATCCTAGAGAAGCCCCAAACCTTCTTATATCCTTGATTCCTGGACTCATGCATTCTACCCACTATAAACATCTTGTTTTGTTTTGTTTTTTTTTGTTGGGGTGGGAGCACACCTGGCTGTTCTCAGGGCTTGCTCCTGACTCTGTGCCTAATGGTGTTCAGGGGTAATTAAATCAGGTACAAGGCAAATGCCCTACCCACTATCCTCTCTCTCCAACATCCTGTAAACATCTTTGATTTAAGGTACATCCTTCTTCTTGGAGAATGGTGCTTCACCCTCAGAAGATGTCACCATTTAGCTAATATATCTGCTATGTTTTCAACAGATCTGTCTGAGTTAAGTTCTGGATATTTAGAGGCTTCTGGTGATGAATCCAGAAGAGAACCAGAGGAACCCATATCACATGCCATTCTAGCAACTCCTTTGCTGAAGAGCATGTGTTTTAGACTAATGGGATCTATATAGCAATCCATGACAGGAAACCCAGCACTGCTTAGTCTTGGCTAATAATGTGAGCTTTGGCCACAAATGCAGGAAATTTAAGCCTACATTCAAAATATTAATCTATTCATATTAAAATGAATTTGTTTTGTGCAGGTTGTAGATATTCAAATGTAGCCAATATGCCAAGAGAGTCTAGTTAATCTCCTTGAGACATAGACAATCTCTGCAATTGGAATGTTGTCCATTTGCCAGGTGCAGTAGCTAGAAAAGCCCTGATAAGAAAACTCTTGCATGACCCCCATCCGTGCCACCATGACTCTTCTGACAATGTGGCTTTTATACCAGATCTGCAGCAGTAGGTTAGAGGCTGGTTGTGATCAGATTGTCAGTCATGTTATCTACCTTCACACTTAGCATGTCTTCCTTGTGGATGCTGACATACAACACACAGATCTTCACACTTTTGCTCTCACACAGGTCCATACACAGAAGTCTACTTTTTGTTTTCAGTTTGGTCATTTTCTCCATGAAGGGTCAATCCAGTTAGTGATGCAATGCTACTCAGACCAGCATTGCTTAGGGGGGGCTACCAGGACCACACCTAGTGGTTCTCAGGGAGCCACAGAGTTCCAGGGATCAAATTTAGGTCCTCACAACTGCAAGGTATGAACTACAGTCCATGGGGTTTAATCTTCTCTGACTCCCCAAGCCCCTCAAACTCTTAGTCCTTAAAGTTGTTCTGGTAGATGTAGTATTCCCAGGTGTGGCATAACCTTCTTCTAGAACCCAAATACACCCTTTAGGTGTGTGCTTCTTTTCAGTGGTGAGAGATGCAGAATTCTACATTCTAAGATGCAGAATTTGTCTTTTCTATGTGATGATTGTTAGCTCTCCCACAACCTTAATGTCTTAAAGTCTCTCCAGGGTGGCTGGTTCTCAGAAGGAAGCATGATTCTGAGTAAGAACATTTCTTTCAGGTGAAGTAATCCTCAAAGAAGACTGAGGGCTAAAGACAAGCATTCAGTAGCATTCCCAGAGGCCAGGAGAGTGAAGTCCAGGAGATGGGAGATGGGGACGGCATATAAAGTTTCTCCTACTACTAGAAAGTAGAATGTTCCTATTTGGTGGGATGTGACAAGTTATTTTGGGGGTTCTGGGAACACTATTCCCATTCAGTTATATGGAAATTTTTTCCCTGGCAGTTCCAAATTCTAAAAATAGCTAATCAAGTCATATCAAATAGGACTGTTCTACTTTTGAACAACAAAGGAACCTGTATGTACAACACACTGGCTCTTGATTTTCCCTGCTTAATGGGGCTCTCAGCTTCTTCCAAATCTAACCACCATCCTACTAATTATTTCTGGGCATCCCCAGGGAGCTCACAGATACCCACTTAATCATGACTCCTGGCTCTTAGGTTACTTTGGAGGAACAGCACAGAGATGGTGTGCTCAATTCTTTATGTTCCCAGCAAGGCTCTGGGAATCCTCCGCGCAAAACCTGTGCCTCACAACCCTCCCAGACTATGAGGGTGCCATCTTCCTTGGGACACAGAATTGAGTCTATTGTGAGAGGCCAACGACAGAGCCCAACTTTGTGTTTTAGTTTTGAACCATATCCAGCAGTCTCAGGACTTAGTACTCCTGGCCTTGTGATCAGGGATCTCTTCTGGAAGGGCTCAGGAGACCATATGTGGTGCCAGGGATCAAACCTGGATCAGCAACGTGCAAGGCAAGCGCCTTACCTGCTATACTATCTCCAGCTCCTGAGGTCAAGCTCATGTTGCTCCCTAACCCAGTTCCCTCCAGGGATACTTGTAGAGTAGCACTGTCTTCTTTCTCCTCATCTCAAGTCATATCAAATAGGACTGTTCTACTTGCACAAATCAGCCCTTTCAGGCTCCCATATCAAATAGGACTGTTCTACTTGCACAAATCAGCCCTTTCAGGCTCACCTGCCAGTTCTAGGGCATTTACTTACCAGTGTGAGTTCAAACTGAGCTTCCCTGAAACTTGATTTGTTGTCTACCTATTTAATGTTTAGCATTGTAGGTAGTGCTTCTATGTATATCCATTAAAACTACATCTGTCATATATGGCCAACCCAGATAATTGTGGTCCATTATTAACTATATAAACCATATAAACCAACTATAAAACTATATTAACCAACATTCTTGCATTTAAAATAGGAAAATAGACTCAAAGAGGCAGGGAGGTGAAATTATTTTTTTTCTTTCTGCTTTTTGGGTCATACCCGGCATTGCACAGGATTACTCCTGGCTCATGTACTCGGGAATTACTCCTGGCAGTGCTTGGGGGATCATATGGGATGCTGGGAATCAAACTGGAGTCGGCCGCATGCAAGGCAAACACCCTACCTGCTGTGCTATTGCTCCAGCCCCTCTCTTTTTTAAAAAATTTTTTATTAGTGAACCATCGTGAGGTACAGTTACAGACTTACAAACGTTTGTGCTTGTGTTCAGTCATACAATGCTTGAGTACCCATTACTTCACCAGTGCCCCTTCTCCACCACCAATGATCCCAGTATCCCCCCCAGCCCACCCCGCCTCTGTGGCATGGCATTCTCTTTTGTTCTCTTTCTCCTTTTGGGTGTTGTGGTTTGCAAAAGAAGTATTGGGTGGCCATCATGTTCAATATATAGTCTACTTTCAGCATGTATCAGGGAGGTGAAATTCTAAACCTACAATAACACTGAATCCATGCTAGGCTACATATTTATTTTAATTTTTACTTTCCTATCTATTGCCTGCCTCTTTAGTACAGTGTGAAGAAATAATCATAAATTCATAGAACTTGATTTGGAGCCTTATGATTGATGAAAGAAATTCAAGAAATGGTCCTCAAATGAAGGCAACAAAGTTTTTCTACTGCTATTTTGTAAGACCTGGATTTTCCAATAATTTTTAAAAGCTTTGCCACACATTACGAAGTATAATATAGAATGTGAGTGACTTTGGGTCATACTTAAAAAAATTTAAAACTATTTCCTGCTCACAGAAATCTTTGCTTTTTACATCCCTCAAACCCAAAAATAGAGCAAGATAAAAAAATTAACAAATAAAACTTAGGAGGAAGTTAAAAATACAGATTAAAAAAACTAAGCAGGGCCAGGAGAAAGTCAGTGGACAAAAGCACAGGGCCAAAGTTGCTGGCCAACTGCCAGCTGCACAATTTCATTTGGAGTCTGGCTGTGGCTGAGGCCAAGTCTGTCCACCCCCCTGAGCTCACCCATTCCCCAAAGGGGACATGTGGAACTCCATGGCCCACTTCACAGACCTCCTAACTGAATGTGGAGACTCACAAGTGATAAAGGGCTGAGATGAGGTAGTGGGAAGATAGTCTTCGGACTGTCTCTCTACTTGTAAAAAAAAAAAAAAAAAAGAGAAAAAAAATGACTGTGACTTCACTTGGGTCTCCTAGGCAGCAGAGCAAAGGTTTAAGTGCTAATACTTAACTGGGGAGTTGTGATCCAGTGAGCAACAGAAAGAGCACAACGAATGAAGTAGAGAAGGATGGAAAACCCATGCAAGGGTGAGTTATGAGGCTGGCACAATTCCTGGCAAATGGCCGCTGGCACCTTCAGGGATGCCTGGGGTGTTGTAGGAAAGACAAACACAACTGTCTATCTGGGGAAAGAAAGGAAAGCAGTTCTCCAACAGTGCTTATGTTCTGTTGATTAGTTTACCCCCCGAACATACTCCCCTGTCTTTCAGAAACAGTCAATTCATTGAACGCCTGTGGCTCAACAAGGGAAGGTTCTGGAAGCTACAGGAGGAATGTGAAGCATGGGTGGAGGAAAAAGTCCTTTCTCCCGAGGCTGCCTCTAGAGAAAGTTGATCAGAGGCTATATTAGTAGTCAGAATAAGGGACAGGAAACATTTATAAGTGAGAGGTGTCCAATACACTCCAGATCTAAAACTGATGTTGCTTTAAAGGCATCCTCTTAAAATCTTTTGATCTTTAGCAAATTGTTCTCCCTTGGTAGATACCCCCCAGGAAGAGTTAAGAAATGACAGGGTATTTAGGCTTAGCACAACTGGCATAGAGATTCTATCTACAAATAGAGCCAGCATTTGAAAAGTATGTTCCTTGCTTCCTGTTTCAAAGTATGAGACTTTCATGAATGCATTGGAGATTATGCCTAAAAATAGACTTATTGTAAATACCTAGGATAGTAACTCTGCTCAAGTTAATGTCCTAAACTGAGAAGAGGAGGTTGGAGCAAAACTCTGAACTTCATATAAATGGATAAGAAACTATTTCTACAGTCATTTTCGAGTATCTTTGAATTTCCAATAGTAGCTTGCTTTTAGGCTGAGTGGTTTATATGCAATTTTAAAAACAATGGGATTTTTCACACTGTACTATAACACAAAGCCCATGAAATTTCTTTTTTTCCCTCTAAGAATAGGGGATTGGCTTGCTCAGGGCCCATGTGCTATGACCAACAAAGTGAGATCCTCTTTACTTTCTCACTGTCAGTGGGGCTCTATTGTTAAAAGCAACAGGTTCTTCTGGATCATAATCCCTTTGTCGAGTTCTCACTTAGCTACTAAATTACTGCTAGAAAATTGAGCAGAGGCTAAATTTCTTGAATCGTGATAGACTACCGCTTCACTCCTCTCTTTGACAATAAAGTCTGCTGAAATCATGGCTTACATTTATTTAAAGAGGGAGTTCAGCAATGCTGTTAAAGAATTGGAATCCTTCTAACTGGCAGAGTAAAAATGAAGTTGCAAAATGCTTTGTTTGAGCTCAGAAGGCAACAAAAAGAGGCATACTAATCCTTCAGGTTATTGTCTTCTGAGGTCCTGAGTCACTCTTAGGAGACTAACTTAGTTCTTAATCCTATATGACGCAAGATATTGATTTTTTTAGCCAATGATTATTAAATAAAACTTAGAGCTAACACAAAACCTTCAAATACATAGAAAAAATTTGCAACTCTTAATACCACCACTGCAAGTTAGTTACTATTTATTATCTCTAGTATTCAGTCGCTGAGGCAAAGATAGATTGAGCTACTTCTCAAAAACCCCACAAATGAGACTTGGAAGGTCTGGGATTTTCTATTTGGGTTGCATTATTCCTCTTTCATTTCATTTGGCCTACTCTCTTCATTGTCAATAGGCAAAGAACTAAACTGCCACATGTGTAACAAAGAAGTCAGGGGGAAGAAGCCCATCTTTGATCTGGCCAGTTAATCTTGCTTAGTCCCCATCACCTGCAGGGGCCTAGAAGAAGTTGGGGCCATGATGCAGCCAAGTTGCTATGTGGCTCCATCCACATCCCCATATATAGCTGGGGATGTGAATGGAGAGTTTCAATACTCTCACTGCAAAGCATCCTTTGAGTTAGGACCTTGGGCCCTGGAATGTCAAGTGCTCTGCCAGAATACTGAGAGCAGAAACCTGTTGGTAGGGCTGAACCCATTCTCCCGAATATATTTCATGATGGTAGCAGAAAGAGTAGTTTTGAAATCCCTGAGCTGCACAATGCCTTTCACAAAAGATTCCATCCCACACCCCATTCTGTCCTCAGAGTGGAGCTGCCACTATCTGCCCACATCCAAAATAGAAGACAGAGGAGTCATATTCTCATTCACTTAAGAAAATGCGCTCATTCATCAGTTCCCTGAATAAATGGGGAACCTCACGGAGGCAGTCATGGTAGGAGATGCTTACTATCCATGAGCAGAAAGACCAGTTTCTGTCTCCAGAAGTTCACAGTCGACCAGGAATGAAGAACTCTGTCCCACTGTCCATGCCATGAGAATTATAAAAGTGAAGGACAGTGATGTTAACCAAGGTCTTCATGGGAGGAATTTGCCCTTTATTGGGGTGGGGGGCTCCCCAGCGGTGCTCAGGGAGCTTCACCTAGAGGTGCTTGGGCACCACATGATTCCGGGCATGGAACCAGACAATACTTGTGCCTTCAGCTCATGAATCTCTAACCAAGAAGCTGGCTTTTTTTTTCCCACACTAGGGAAGAAACATTTTACTCTAGGCCTGTAGAATGAGCAAGAGAATAGCAGGGTGGTGGTGACACAGGGCCCTTCTAGAAGCTTCCTATGTCAGCCTCAACATTGACCTCCTTTCCCCAGAAGTCCTGGGTGGGCTGCTGCTTTCTGTAGTCACCAGCCCTGACAAAAGAGCAGGGTATGAAGGCTGAAGAATTTTGTCTCTTTCCCACACCCCGTGCTCAGGGCTTACTCCTGACTATATGCTCAGAAATCACTCCTGGGATGCTCAGGAGACCGTATGAGGTGCCCGCGGGGATCGAACCTGTGTCTGCCTCGTGCAAGGCAAGGGTCCTGCGTGCTGTACCAACGCTCAGCTCCCAGTCTCGTTTCCTTCTACCCCTGGCTCCAGGCTGGTATCTGGGACAGAAGGAACATTCACCTAAAAGTTTGTGAAAGGAAGAGAGGAAGAAGGCAGGGGTGCAGAATAAGAGGCAGCTGGAGGCACCTGTTATTCGCGCTCTATCTTGTAAACCAAGTTACCTTCAGGGCTCCTGCGGAGCCTCTCCCGCTTTGCATATTAAATTAGTCTCCAGGTAAATTTTAGGGGCTGCAGATATCCTCGGGAGAAAATGCACTTTCTGTGTTGCATCTAGAAGTGGAAACCCCACAGAAGTGCTGTTCTTTCACCCTTGGCCCAAAGAGGAAGCAGAAGAAGGCAGGAGTCTGATGTCAACTGGGCCCGCCAGGGTTTTGGGGCTTTAAAACTGCCAGAGATTTCCCCGCCCATTCATTGGCTTTGCCAACACTGGTGGCCCCCCGGGGAGGACAGTGACCACCGGGCAGCCTGACCGGTCCTTTCTGCGTCAATGGTGGCTGCAGCCCCGCCCCGAAACATAAGTGCCCTGCAGGGCGCGCCCCTGGGTCCACTCCGTGGCCGCCGCGTGTCCCCCGGGTCACGTGAGTCCGGGTCCCACACCCTGCGAGCCTGTCGGTCCCCGCCTCCGCATGCCGGGTGGGGGGCTCAGCTGCCAGCTGCTCTGCCAGGCGCCGCTGCTCGTCCCCTCCCCGCCTCCTTCTACCTCCCCCCCCCCCCCCCTCAGCCCGAAAAGCGCCTTAAACAAGGGGCTCGGGTGAAATTAGAACCGGTGTTCTAAATTAAGGGGAGCAGATGTCCCTGTTTTGCTCGCGAGGCCTGGGTGGCCTGCTGTTCAGACAGAAATCGTTGAGGCACTGACCTTCCGGGGCTGCTGTCAATCTCGACGTGCAGATGGCCAGCCTGAAGCCGGGCCCGCGCCTGCCCCTGCATTGGAAATGCGGCAGCGGGGGGATCTGGGCGGCTGGAGAGCACGGTCCACTGGGAGGGGGAAGGGGTGGAGGGGGCCTGGGGGAGACAGAGGGCAGGAGAGAAAGGCCTGCTCCGCGCACAATGGAGCCCCCGTAGCGGCCCCTCGGTGGACAATGCAGTTCCCCGGGGACCCGCGGTGGGCTGCGCCCCAGCCGGGCTGCCCGCGCTGCAGCTGCCTCTTCAGAACAAGGCCTTGCAAATATGCCCACTTGATTCTAAATCCTCTTAGGCGCTCTCCCTGGGAGGGAGGAAAGGGGTGGCTGACAATCCTTTACAATCCCAGGCCTGGGAACCCCGGTGCTGGGCCGAAAATGTTTGCACCACGCATGCAAATTGGGGTTGGTCACTTGGGAGAAATCTGCAGGGCGACTTTGTGCCCAGGAGTCGGGGAACAAAACGCATACACTGCCTGCAGTCAACGCCCCTTCCGAGGACCTTTCAGTGCCACGCGGGCTCCTGAAAAAAAAAAAAAAAAAGTTTCCCCAGGAAAAGCTTCCCCATTAAATGTTCTGAAAAGCCAGGAGAGCAGCGCAGTCATTAGTCACCCAGGTATTTACACTGTTTTTCCTATTTCCTTTCTCTCTTGGCCTCTGTGGTCAGTAGTATAAGATTCCTAGGAACTCCCACCTAAACACCAGCTTCCTGTTTATGCTCTCTGTGGCTTTAATGTGGAGCTGCTAAAAGCAGTTGACCAGAGCTCTACGAAGCAATCCGCAGAGGTTTGCAGGTGAATAGGAAAAGAAGGGGGTGGGGGCGAAGCCAAAGGAAAGGTCAAAGGTCCAGTTCATTTTTAATCACTTATGTCAAAATCACAGAGGGAAAGGTAAAAATTAAAGTGTAACTTGATGCCTAAGATGGTCTGTCCCTGCGTCTATAAGCACCTATAAAATATGATACATCAATCCCCACTTTCTCATTTCTTGTGGTTTAAGGCCTTTTTCTTTCTTTTTTAAATGTGGCAGGGCAGGGCACTCTTGTGCCTGAAGGTTAAATTTCACACTGACACCCAATTCTGGGGCTCCTGTCTGTGCCTTACAGCTCTCCTTGGCGGTTCTTCCTTATACCTTCCTGCAGCAAAATCTTGCATTTATGTAGCACTGTAACACTGTCCTCCCATTGTTCATGGATTTGCTCCAGCAGGCCCAGTAATGTCTCCATTGTGAGACTTTGTTGTTACTGTGTTTGGCATATCAAATATGTCATGGGTAGCTTGCCAGGCTTTGCCGGGGTGGGTGAGATACTCTCTGTAGCTTGCCGGGCCCTTTGAGAGGGGCGGACGAAACAAACTCAGGTTGGCCAGGCCACCACGTGCAAGGCAAATGCCCTACCGCTGTGCTATCGCTCCAGCCATTGCATTTATGTAGCCCCCTGGATTGCAGCCTCTGTTCTGGGTGAGAAGCCAGGAGAAGCCAGGAGAGCCTCATCCAGCTCTTTTTCTCATACTGAATCTCGGCCCTCCTCCGAGGGAGTGAATCACTATTGTCTGGGAAATCAGCTCTTTATCACCTCTTAAATGATTTACCATCTTTCCTGGACAATCTTTGTTGTCATTTTATTTTGTTTCAGGGGTGGAACCCGGGGTCACCTGCATGCCATGCACCATGTGCTCTAACAACATCTGTGTGTGTGGCCTCCCAGATTTTTATTTCTTTTATAAACATTTTCTCCATGTAAAACTGGAATCTGTCTCCACTTCCGAAGCCATGCAGGATACGTTAATTTGTCTCCCACCTGCTATTACTTTCAAACGCTTGGAGACAGCACTCATGCATCCCTAGAGTCTTCTCCCATTGAAACATCTGCAGATTCTCCAACCATTTCTCTCACGGGTCTGAGTCTCCACATCATGCCAAGTTTGCTAAGTTGCTCCAGTTTGCCTCTGTCCCCCTGAAACAGAAGATGGTGCTTGCTTGAATTCATGCTGAAACTCAGCAGAGGTGGCAGCCTCAGAGGAATAGGACTTAGACCCAACAGGGGAATCGCTCCTACCACAGCCAAGTGATTCAGAAAAAAAATAACATTTTGGTTTTCCTTGTTTGTCTTCTCTATCTGGGTAAAGCCAGACTCACTTATAAAGCCAAGGAAAGAAGGAAAATCCCTTGTTGTATGCTAGCAATGTGGTCTTCTTGTTCTTGTATTTTGTCCTCACCAAACTCTTCTGACTATGTATCTGTGCGATTCCTCTCGCAAAAGCTCAGACGCCAAATGTCCTATAGCTCCTGTTCTCTCACCTGATCTTCACATTACCCAAAGTTGCACCACAGCTCCCATAGTTAAAACTGAGGCCTTGAATTTCTTTCTTTCTTTTTTTAAAATTTCTTTTTAAACATTATTTTCTTTGATATATAGCTTCGATCCAAGGTCAGATTGTACACATCATATTTATACCACCACTCCCAAAGTAGAGGCATACAAGTTAAGGTTGGGGGTGATGGTGTGGGGGAATTCTTTCTGGAAGCAAAGGAAAAGAAATTCCAGGTTAAAACCAAAAGTCATCCTAAACATGCTTTTATTCCAATGACATTACTTAACAGCAAAGTGTTATATTACCCTTGAATTTCCTGCCCGAGCTAAGGATAGGTGGGGCCCTTGATGTTGTTTCACTTGTGTTTTCCAGCTACATCACATGCTATGCCATTACCCTTACTCAGGCCTGCACGCCAGTATGTCAGTTAGTGAAGAAAGAGGGAAGAATGTTTCTCATGCACACACTGTACTTTTTTTTTCTAATGTTGCTCAGCCTGCCAGAATAAAAGTAAAACCACAGAAAGATTTAGAACATCCTCCCGATGCCCTTGCTCTTATTACAGGCTTCAGGAGGGGTTGAACGTTAAACACTTGAAATTATCATCTACACATTCTTTCTCAGAGTAAAGCAGCAGTGGTACAGACCCCTGCTAAATTACTTTCTATTCAAATTTTGGAAAGCCCTTTGTCTCGAAGAAAATATGCTATAGAAGACACACTGAATTAATGGGGGTGAATTCTGAGAAAGACTCTTTAGGTCTTCACTGAACTGCCAGGGGCTGACATCCGGCCAGGTGGACTCTTTCTCAGCAGATATGGTGCTTAGATATTTGGATTTTCTAATTTGTTGGTTATTATAATAAAACTGGAGAGTCTTTTTTTCTTTCTGCCCTATGTAAGTACCCTCAGATCACTATCACATTAATCTCTTTATTTTCTTCATAGTATTTGCTGAAACCTAATGCAACTGCTTATGTATTTCTTTAATGAATTACCTTCTTTCTCTAGGTCTTACTTTGTGCGCCAGAGATAAAAACTATTGAGCTTATTTTCTTGCACATAGTTAATTACTCAGGTCATCTTTTTTTTTGAATGAGTATATCTTTTGTGCATATATGTTGCTTCTCTCTACAGTTCTCAAAGTAAACTCTTTGACCAGTCAGATTCCTAGAGATAAAAAATATAATGCAGCAGCTATTGCAGGGGTGCAGAATGGATATTCAGTGTTTGCAGGTACAGAGTTTCAGTTGGAGGAGAAAATAAAGTACGGCAAATGGTCACAGGGTCAGGGGTGCCCAGCAGTGTGAAAGCATGTAACTGTACAAGTGATTAAAATGGTATTAATGATATATATTTTTTATATAGTATGAGAACAAAATCAGGCTCTTTGAATAGGAATTAGTGGACTAAGAGTATTATATTATAAATTTAGGTGGGCTGGAGCAATAGCGAGTAGGGCGTTTGCCTTGCACGCGGCCAACCTTGCCAACCCGGGTTCAATTCCTCCACTCATCTCAGAGAGCCTGGCAAGCTACTGAGAGTATCTCGCCTGCACGGCAAAGCCTGGCAAGCTACCCATGATGTATTTGATATGCCAAACATAGTAACAACAAGTCTCACAATGGAGACTTACTGGTGCCCACTTGAGCAAATTGATGAACAAGGCAGGACAGTGTTACATTGCTACATGGGTGTATAATCCCATTTTCTGATCAGAGTTACGGAAACTTATGTTTTAATCACTATTTCTTGAGACAAACCATTTCCTAGCACATCTTCAAAGTTGTTTTCTCAGTTCTTTTGTTCTTTGCATTTGATAGGCAAACACACACTTTAATTATTGTTTCATTTGTACAACTATACTTATTATTAAGAATGGGGTATAATTTTATGTGTTTGACACTTTTCCTTTTGTGAAAAATCTATGTACATATTCTTTCTCATTTTTATTGAGCTATTTTTTCCTTTTATTGATTTGCATTTCTATGTACTAAAAAGATAGTAAATCTTATTCTTTAATACATCCTGGTAATGATTTTCCCAAGTTCAAAGTTTCTTTTTAAATATTATTTGCTATTTTTTTTGTTATGTGCAATTTAAATTGTATCTGTATCAAAATCATCTTAGGGTAAAAAATACCCCTTTTTATATATCTTTTTTATGTCTTTTTTATCTTTCTATATAATTCTAAAATTATAAAATATTCATGTTTTATCCAGTGTATCTGTAGATGTAAAAAAATTTTAGAGAGAAAAAGAGAAAAAGAAGAGAGAGAGAGAGAGAGAGAGAGAGAGAGAGAGAGAGAGAGAGAGAAAGTACCTGTCACAGAGGCAGGCAGGAACAGGTGCTGGGAGGAAAACTGGGGACATTGGTGGTAGGAAATGTGCACTGGTGAAGGGAGGAGTGTTGGAACATTATATAACTGAAACCCAATCATGAACACCTTTTAACTGCGTATCTCACTGTGATTGAATAAAAAAATTTTTTTAAATTTTAAAATATATAACATGTCTTTTTATTGGTGGTAAGGTGTAATGTACGGATCCAAGTGAATTTTCTTTTTCTAATCAGAGTTTATTATATAATATTTTTCTCAGCAATTTAAAATAAATAAGAAAAATCACTGTGCTCTACATAGTAAATTTTGTTTTCTTTTTGGGTCACACCCAGTGATGCACAGAGGTTACTCCTGGCTCATGCACTCAGGAATTACTCCTGGGGGTGCTCAGGGACCATGTGGGATGCTGGGAATTGAACCCAGGTCAGCCGCATTGCAAGGAAAATGCCCAACCCACTGTGCTATTGTTCAAACCCTACATAGTGATTTTTAACAGCACTAAATGTCTATTACATCTCAGTAAAAGCAGAAAACAGGCTGAAAGATAGTACGGCAAATAAAGTGCTTGCTTTACACACGACCAACCCAGATTCAACCTTCTGCATCACAAACGGTCCTCTGAGATTTCTCGGACGTGATCCCAGAGCATAAAATAAGGAGCAAGCCCTGAACACAGTCAGAAGTGGCCCAGAAACAAACAAAAAAATAGAAACCAAATATCTGAAATAGCATTTTTTTGCTTAATAACCATATTCTTAAATCTGTTTCATTGATCTGTCCATTTCAGTATCCAGACCCTGCTATTTTATTTGCATTAAGGTACTACTATGATCCTATTATCATAAACTTATTGCCATAAATCCTAATGTCTAAGCTCTAATATTTGAAAATCAATTGATTATTAGAAAAATATTTAAGTTATTTATCATCAAAACTGGAAAGCAGAATCAGATCAAGAATTTCACTACTGGGGTTGAGCAGGAAAGAGAGAATATTCTAGAAGTTGACTCTTAGAAGGATCACTGATACAGAGAAGAAACCTGGGCAGTGTTAGTTTCTACCTTTATATCCAACTTCTATTTTTCAACTAGATTCAACTTTATTACTGGTGTGGTGGACAGTGATGTGTTGGATTCTGACTCCTTGTTAGTGGTTCCTGCTTGCTGCTAACTAGTTTTTTGTGTTCTTGACTAGTCACACGAACAATCTTCTTACAGATAGTAAGGTGATGAAACAATATACTTAATTGCACTATGGAAGTGACAACATCTCAATATTTATTGTCACTATTCTTATTATTGGGCTGGAGCGATAGCAGAGGAGGTACGGTGTTGGCCTTGCATGCAGCCGACCCGAATTCAATTTCTCTGTCCCTCTTGGAAAAGCTACCGAGAGTATTCTGCCCACAGAGCAGAGCCTGGCAAGTTCCCCATGGAGTATTGGATATGCCAAAAATAGTAACAACAAGTCTCACAATGGAGACGTTACTGGTGCCTGCTTGAGCAAATTGATGAACAAAAGGAGGACAGTGCTACAGTGCTATTATTATTACTATTACTATGGTAGGTAATAATAGCTTCCCTCCCATACCCTCTTTATTTTGGCCTTTTAGGGTCACATCCAGTGATATTCAGGGGTTACTCCTGGCTCTGTACTCAGGAATCACTCCTGGCGGTGCAGGGGGCATGATGTGGGATTCCAGGGATCGAACCCGGGTTGGCCATATTCAAGACAAGCGCTGTCCCCACTTGTACTGTTGCTCTGGCCTCCACCTCCTGTGTCCTCTTCCTTCTGCCTGTTAACCAGTGTCTGGTCCCTCTCCTTCCTGTGAGACAATTTTCTCTGAGAGAGGCCGCTGAAACAACGGCCAGACTCTAAAGTGTCCCTACAACACACCTACAACGTGACTCACACCCAGCCAGTTTCCCCAATGGTCTTGATTGTCCTCATCCCACATCGGGCCACTTGGGATCTTGTCACTGTGGTCTGGGCTGCTCTTTCCTGACAGATGTTCTTCATTCACTAGTCCTATGACTTTTACGTCTGATGGCGTGGAGATTTCCTGGGTAGTGCTCACAGGATCCAGGACCTGCTCCTGGCAATACTCAGTCCAGATCAGGGAGCCCAATAATTCACCACTAGAGCCTGGGGATATGGTGCTGCTTGGGCCCATTGATGCTGGGAACCACAAGGACCACACCTAGCAGTGCTCAGTAGCTTCCAGAGGGAGGGGGGATGAAGGGGAGGAGGAGGAGGAGGAGGAGGATCAGGAAGAGGAGAAGGAAGTCATGGTGGTGGATTTAGAAGCCTATGTGGTGTTAAGTTTCAGTCACAGGTTCTGATCTCTTTCAACATTTGTACACTGGGGGGGGCGTTATTGGGAGATAACAATGAATAAATACTTTTGTTTTGTTATTCTACAACAAAGGGTTAGGCTGGCACTGTCCACTCATTTCCTGAGGGAGTGCTTGCTGGACATCTGTGCCATGTCTCTGGAGCCAAAGGTGGACAAGAGAGACATTTATGTGCTACCACACCTTCTTCTTGTGTGTTATACACATTGGACTTCATGGGAGGTGGGCAGACTGTCAAAGGACTGGGGCCTTCCTAGTTCTCTAGCCTTATCACACCAGTCTGGCTGGCCCCTCATCCCTAGCATGTGTCAGCTACTCCCACAAGGAGTACTGCACACTGTACTCTGCAAAGTATCCAGGTTCAGAGCTTAGTACGCAACACTAGGACTGTTGTTTACCATTAGCTCTATGGGTTTTCTCTATGACAAAGGTGTGCAGTGACCACGTTTCCATCTCCAGAACGTTGGCATCTTGCCTGATTCTTTGCCCCCTCCTGGCCTTCCCTCCAATCCTTCTGTGCTCCAGACTTGGAGCTGCACACCTGGCACTCACCTGCCAATCTACTCTCTGGAGCCAGAGCAGCCTCCTTGGAAATGCCCATGCTCCTTGTGTGTCTCCATTGCTAGGGGTGGAGTTTCAGCAGGTCACCTGCCAGGGTGAATACAAAAACCAAAGGAGTGATTGAGCCCTCCTGGAGAAGCATGGGACAACTGCAGGCCTACCGGGAGTTCTGGGAAGGACAGGACGGCTGCCAGGGAGTGCTGAGTAGCACCGGCAGTCTTAGGCTGGCACTGTCCACTCATTCCCTGAGGGAGTGCTTGCTGGACATCTGTGCCATGTCTCTGGAGCCAAAGGTGGACAAGAGAGACAGAAGTCAAAGCCTCTGGAACTTATAGTCTAATTGGGAGACAGACAAATCCTGTAGAACACATGACCAAGACAACCCAGCATGGTACCTGCCCTCCAGACACAACAGAGGAAACAGGACCCGATCTACCTTTTCCCCCCTCATTCCATAAATATTTGGATCCATTTCCACTAGTGCTTCACACATTTGCCAGTATTCTAGTGACAAAAGGGAGGGCTGCCAGCTGCTAAGCTAGAGAAACCTGAAACAGAGCAGCTCTCTTCCCAGTCATATTTCCTCTTTATTTTTTTGCCCTTTGACACCTTTTACTTGATTGCTTCTAGGCCTGGATTAATTTTTCCTGGCCCAAGGCCCATGCTAATTTGCATGGCTATTCTACGTACAGGTCAGACCCACAAAGACAACCGGGCCAGCCTGAATTCACAAACAGAGTCGCATCCATCAAGTGGCCCCTGAGCTCAATAAACTCCCTGTGGAAGAATGGTGGCTAATGAGAACGCCTACCACGACCTGAAATTGTGACTCACCAGGGCTGCCCTGTGGTCAAGCTTATGGGTAAACCACTCCATCATCCTTGTGTTCTGCTTGTCAAACACTTGTGGGATTCCATTTTGGGTTTTAGACATGTAATTATGGTTCCTTTTGTTTCCAAAGCCAGAATTATGCCTCAGATTATATAATTAATTGTGTGTTAGGTGGACTGCCTTCTTTCATTTTCCACTCCCATCTATAATGTTAATACAAATCCTTTGTTGACTGTATGCATTTTTGAGCCACCCTAGTCTGTAAAATACACATTAGTGTTGTCCTGTTTCATTGGTGTGAGGAATGGGTAACTTTAGGCTTACTTTCAACTGTAGTTAAAATCCGTGATGGGAGAGGGATCCTTTCCCATACCATCAGGGATGATTGCCATGACAGATCCCTGGATCTGTTGACATCATCATTCTTCCAGTTGCTGGAAGTTTATTGTTCACTTATTATTTTTTCCTTTTTTTACATATTCCGTCAATTATCAAATGTTGTATTTGGTCATGAGGGGCACTGACTGAGTGACAGCGAAGGTCCCCTGACATCTGAATTGTACCACCGAGAGGGAAACTACCCAGGGGGTGGGAACTGGCAGGCTGAAGATGGTTTCTGCCTATTCTCTCCAGCCCAGACTACCTTAGAGCTGACCCGACAGGGCCACAGTTATGCTGTGGCATGTGAATTTTGAAAAATTGAGAATCATTCTGCTTATAACCTTGGGTTGGATCTAGCAATCATCTCAGAACTCTCAAGAACTCAGCTCCTTCTTGAAGGGGAAGCCTGATTCTGAGTCCCTGGATGCCCAAGCCCGAGAGTCACTAGTTGACAGAGTTGGACTTGGGCCAGCAGCAATGCTGGACTTCTTTGCCAAAATTGCCTGCCTATTCCTTGGGGGCTGTTTCAAGGGCCAGGGCAACTCTGGCACCCTCATCCCATGTCAGTTCTAGACAGGTGCTTCTCGGTTGTCCTTTGACCCCAACTGTTTGGGGCTCTTCTAAGCAGAACCAGCTTGGTCACTGGACCTCTGTTCGTGTTTCCAAAATGCTGTCTCTGGTGCTAGATCTGCAGTGGCGCCTCCCCAGGGCCTTTGAAGACTCTTAGGAACTTGGATGAGCCCATGATTTTCTTTTTTTTTTTTCCCCAGGTTTTAATTTTCTATTTTATTTTTAAAGACGGGGGATGTCTTAGAGGTCCTTTAGTCACACCCCCCCCCCCACTTTGGAATAAAGAAATAGAGCTCTTAAGAGTCTTGTGTTAGGCCACATGCTTATTGTACCTCTTCTAAGCGCAGCGTTCTTGGGAGGAAAGGTTGGGCCACACACAATGATTCTCAGGAGTTATTCCAAGTTCTGTGCTCTTGACTGATCCCTAGCAGTGTATGGAGACCATATGCAGCACTGGGAACCAAAGTTGGTCAGCAGGATGCACAGCAAGAACCTTTACTCTTATAGCATCTCTTCAACCCTGGGCATTCTTTTCTCCATATAGTCACCTAATAGATTTGTTCTGTGGTTGGTTCTTAGGTGTGCCAGTGGAGTCCATGACTTTCTTCAGGGCTGGCTGAGGTGTGTGGTGTTGATAATATTCTCAGAAAAGCAGACATGTGTCAAATCCAAAAGGAGGAGAGAGGCAGAGGCAGAGAACTCAACTGCCAAGCAGTCAGTCAGAGGAGCTCTGAGAGCTGAGAAGGTTCCAATGGGTGGGTGGGGGAGCAAGGATTTGTTATCAAGTACCCACAGCTGTGAAAGGGGCCGTACAGGGCTATTAAAGGCCTTCCCAGAGAGCAAGAGCTCTGCCCATCACTGCCTCTCAGAGCTGCTCCTTGGCCCTGGTCTCCCACCCAGTCCCTCCATCCTTGGGTCCTTCCCAGAGGAAGCCTGCCACAGCCCTTAGCACCTCTGAGACATCTGCAGGCACACAATCAGTGTGCCGGTGTGGTAGGCCTGACCCTGATTTGTCTCATGCAAAGGCCATTGCCCGCTTGTGAATTCTGGTTCTCTTTTCTTTTGACATTTCTTTTGTCACTCTGTCACTCTGTGATTTTGTTTATAGAACATTGGGCCCAACCAAACTGGGTTTAGGTGCTACCAGTCTCTTGACTTGATAAATATGTCAAATCCTCAAGTCTCTCTTCAACGAATCAGCTTTAGAAATATGAATGAAGCTCAGGAGCATGGTTGGCTGGGTTGATTGTGCTCCCCCCATCCCTGCCTTTGACTGATAACATCTTGTCTTTGCTGTTGCAGGTCATGTGTTTGTTCAGTTGTGCAGCCTTCTGTGAACACCTGTTGTGTGGGATTACCTGGGGTGCTTCACAAGGAAGGCCCCAAACCACCTTCTGCCTTGTCTCCCACATATCTCTGTCATGTCCCTGGCCTCTGCCCTACAACCATACCATTGGGCTCAGTTGAGATACAACACTGAATGGACCTGCCACCTGTCCCTATACTCTGCCCAGCCAGTTGGGGGGTGACAATCACACATTTGTTTGGAGGGCTTTGGTGACCTTCTGCCTTGGTCTAGAAGGATGCAGAGGGAAAGGCAAGAATGTCCTAGATAGACTAGTGAGCATGCCCAAAGCAGGCCGTGGACACAAAGGGCAAGCAGTGGGGCAGTGGAGAAAACTCTGTGAGGGCAGAGCTTGAGGGTGAAATTCTTAGGCCTCTTCAGTGTGACCAGAATTCCAGCTGAGGCAGAAGAGAAAAGTCAGACCTTTGTTCTAAGGGAAACTGGGAGGGAGCTGGTTTCAGGGAGCAGATTCCTCTTCCTTTTGACGTTAAAGCAAACCACATTTAACTGCTGCCTGGCCTTCTGCTCAGGTGCGGAACAGACCCAGCAGCGTTTGGGTCTCCTCCTGGCGTGGCCCAGCCTGGAAGAAGACTTACATCTGAGCCCAGTGAGAGAGGTCTACCACACACTGCTAAAAATAGGTGAGCACAGAAGCACAGCCTCGGGGATAAATGCTCTTACCAGTCCCCAGGAAAGTCAGCTGTATCAAGTTCAGGCTTCCTCCCAGCCAAGCCACAGGGTCGTGAGAGACTTCCCATCTTGGCTTGTGGAGCTGGGAAAGGGGAGGAGGAAACGGAGAGGCAGGATGTGGTGGAAGGGGCTGCCTAGAAGGCCAGAGCAAAACTCCACCTCAGGACTTTATTTGAGCAAAGCTCACCAGTTTGAAATCACAAGAGCCCGCCGCCCCCACAGAGCGCCTCCCAAATGCCTTCTTTGTTTTTGTCTCCTTCAGGGGAACTGGAACCTAGAATGGTTCTCATAACCAGTAGCCAATTTATAGTTTATGGGTTCTCCTGGGTATGTTCTACCATGAGCAAGACCACACAAAACATAATACTTGTCCTGATAAAACCAAATACTCTACGGGTTTATGATCATGAATGATCTGCAAAAACCTGAGCAAGGACTTACCGGTGATGATTAGCAAAGAGCTTGATGGAGCCAGGGTTCCCAGGTGTGGAAGGACTCGGATTTCTGTCCCCCTCTCTTGTACTGGTGAGTTGTCTGCTGAAGGCTGAGACAGGTTTATTTCAGCGAACTTGAATCCAAGGGTTTGAAGTGAGGAGTTTCCATCCTTAGTCAATATGTTCTAAGAGGGAAGGGATACTTCCTCTTGGCTTCTGACCTCCTTGCAAAAGCATAAAGCAGTCATTGCCAGGAAGATCAAACCACCTTGCCACTTCAGGATCCTCAAGGAAATATGTCAAGGGGCTTCATATAACTGGTGGAGAAGCTGTTTTCCAAATCTATCAGATAGGAGAAACCTTGAGCACATTTCTGGCGAGTCACACTGAAGGCGGTGAGTCTTAGACCCTGACATGAATCGTCACCAAAATAAGCAACATAGCTATCATCAACATATTTGGGGTTCAGACATTTAAAAATATTAGTATTCTACTGCCACTATTTATTTTAACTTATCTTCAGCAATGCAGAGAATTACTCTTTCTCTACTTTTGTAAAGACAGGATGAACTGGACTTTCTCCTTTCCTTTTGCAACTTAGAGGAGAAAGACCTCCCCAGAGCTATTCTCTTCTGCCTCCAAGACTGAGAAGACTTTTCTCTCAGTGAGGTTCTCTTTTCTGACTGTGGGGTAGGATTGACTGAAGAGAGGAAATTTGCATTTCCTGAGTGATTTCCTGGATTCCAGGTCAGTGAAGGACTAGTGAAGCAGAATTCTAGTCTGGGTAGTGCTCCTCCATCAGTCTCCATTCCAGGAGGCAGGGAAGGCAAAGGCTTCACACTGGAGCCCCAAATTTCATTGCCCAGATTCATGTTCCAGTTCTGTCACCTCCAAGCAATGTGACAATGGACAACTTGTCTCACTGAAACACAACTTTTCTTCTCTAAAGTGGAAGAACTGCTTTATCAAGGCCATAGACAGGCCCTTGACATAGTAGGCATAAAGGTAAGGCTCAGGAAATGTTGGCTCTTTTTTTTTTCTTCCAGCTACTATCATTTACAAGTCAACAGTCTTATACTAATTAAACATGCTATTAATTTGGAAATCTTAGCCTGGAAGTCATCATTACCTGCTCTACAAATACTGACTTATGTTGAAGGATATATACTTTTGAAGGTACAACGTATTTTCTGTATTACAAACTTATAGTGCGCTTTTAAAACCACAGAAATGTGTTACTAGTTGCCTCTTAGCTCATCTGCACTCATGGAGTTAAAGCCTCCCAAGGAGGGGGACAGAGGGGGGCACTTCACTCCAGAGGGCAGTTAATTCACCATTTGGATCAGGCTATTACCTGATCCATTCTTCTCCCTTTTATTTCAAAGAGACTTTTTGCCGTTATTCAATTTAGTTCTAAAGAGCTAATTTGCTTATGGTGATAGATGGGCATTTTGACAACCCAAGGCTTTGCTTCTAAAGCCTTTTTTTTCTTTTTATTACCACCCCATATCACCAAACATTGAAATAGCACAGGACACCAATCAAGGAGGTGTAGATTCCTCTCAGATTGCAAAGAGATCAGGTAACTGCCCAGGAAACAGGCAACAGGCAAATTGGGCCACCACTAGGGCAACACTCACTGCATGGACATAACATGCTGGAGTGGGTCGTCCTCTGCTCATATGTCTTTAATTAGAAACAAAGGAAGTCAGGACTTTTTATCCACTTGAGGAAAACAGTGAAATTTTATGAGCTAAATTGAAAATTCCTGTCACCAAAAGTCTGCGTGATTGAGCTTCTAGAGGGCCGGCCTAGGGGTAAATATTTGTGACGTGCCTGTCTGTCTGTTTGTGGTGGCTGCAAAGAGTGAGAATCACTGGAGAATCCTGGAGCAGCTGGAAGAGGAGTGTTAAGGACGTGCCTTTCCCAGCCTTCCCTGGAGTCCTGGGGACAGTCACTGACCCCTGACTCTATTTTTCTATTTTTTTCCAATCCCACTGCAAAACCAAAAACTTGAGTCCAAATGTTCTTAGTCGAGTGAAAATGTTCTGTGACCTCAGAAATGCACATTTGCTGGAAAAAAAAAAGAAAAAAAACCTGTTTCCCTGACTTGTAATTTGGTGAGTTGTCACTGGTTTTAGTAAGGCTCCGGGTGGTCCAGTTTCCTCTGGGAACCCTGTAGGTTTCATGGTTTCAGTTTCCGGAATTTTCCGCTTGCTTTGGACTTCCAGGGAAACTGAAGTTGGTGAGGGAGTGAGGAGAGCCAGCAGCTCAGGAGCAGAGGGTAAATTAGTGGCCAAGAAAGGGCAACCTCTTTAGGATTCCTCCCTCAAATTCTCTAGGCGGAGCTAGCTAGAGCATCATCTATGTTAAGATGGAGGCTTTGAAATTCAAACCATGCTATTTGCCTAAGAAAGATGTGCAAATGGAAAACACCTTCTAAGAATACCTGCATTTCCCATAAGTGCTATTAGATCTCCTGCACCTCTCTGGATGTCAGAACTGCTCAACCTCAAGCATCTCCCTTCCCAAGGGTCAAGTAGGTGGTGAGTTATGCATTGTCTCTGATATCTGCATACTTTAATGCGATCCTCTTATTTGTAATAGACAAGCAGTATTTCCTTTCTTCAGAGTGATCTCTTGCAACTGGGTTGAGAAGCTGTACATATTCTTTAGCAAGAAGTCTGGAGCCATCCAAAAGGTGGAAATTGCTCAAAGGAACAGTTTGACTTCATTCTCTTCCTGGGAGGAAATGAATGCAGAAACATCTATGGGGAATGCTCAACTGTGATCTTCAACTCCTCCAACGTTGTCCGTCCTTGTTTTGTACAGCAAAACACTGACTGAAGTGGAGATGAATTTTTTTCTTTGTTGTTGTTGTTGTTGCACATAGAGTCCAAAACACAATAAATGGTTCAGAGCTCCATTGTGGAGACTGGGAAGGTGAGCGTGCAAAGCAGGTTAAGTCCTTTGTAGGAGGGGTCAGTGAAGGGTCCCTCTGAGGGCAGAACTGGCTGAGAGGGGTCAGCGAGCACATCAAGGCAGCCATGTCCGACCTTCACCCAGAGCAGACCACTGTCCTGCCTTCTGTCATAACAGTCACTCAGAAGGATAAAACAGTTCTCTTTTTTCCCCCAGCTATTTCTCTTCCCCAAAGTGGAAAGATTGTGTGTCTCCTAAAATGACTCATGAGGATAATATCAAGTTTGCAATATCTAGGGGAGAGCCTCTTCAGGGAAGTGACTAGATTCACTGTTCTAGGGTAGCCCACATGGGTATCACAGAAATTTCACACTCACCAACTCAAACCAAGTTGTAGAGAGCCCAGAGACCAGCAGGCCCAGACAATATCCCAGTATCCCAGATCGGTTGCAGTTTTGTTAAATGCAAGTGCCTTAGATTCTTACCCTTCGAGTTGCTTTTTTCTGATTTCAAGGTGTCCCTAAGATTGCCATTAAAACCAATTTGGAAAGAATAATGCTGCATGCTTGGGAAGGCGAGTTGAAAAGATATGATCTGCTGTTCCTAGGTCACAGGGGAGCCTCTGATAGGAGAGACTGTTCTATGTCAACATCAAATCATTTGGCAGCTTAGACCTTCCTTTTGTGGGAATCAGCTGTTCCAATCTGCTTTGTAAAAGCACCCAATGCCTTTCAGCTATTACTTTGACTGGTGCTTTCTGTGCATCTCCTCTGTCCCCTCTAATTAAGCGACTCCCTCGATGTAGATTGGTTTCATCTGCCAAGAATGTTTGAGGCAAGCGTTAGATTTAGATCTGTCACTCAGACCTCCCTCCTCACCCTTCAGGATGGAGAAATTATGTGCAAAGATCTTATCTTTGCTGATCTTGGCACATTCTGATATCCTGCATGTGTAAACCCCCAAAGAGTCCCAACTGTGGCCAGCTGGATGCATGTCACCAGGGAAAAGCTCTCATCACAGCTGGTCACTTCCTTTCTCAGGCTACAGTCACAAGAGCTATGTCAGATGGGGCCAGGGAAAGTAGGCCAAAGCAGAACAGGCCCTGGAGGGAAATCCTGCAGTTGATCTGGAAGGTCTGTGAATGCCTCCATTTGCCTTCTGTTTCTGAAGGGAAGATATTATGATCCAAACCATGCAGTGCACAAAAATTAGTACCCAAGAACTGGACTGTCACAACCAACAGTCTAAGACTCAGCATGTTCTTATTTGAGTCTTCAAATGTTGTTGTGTATGTATTCTCAGGAGTTGACTGTGTAGGACCAAGGTGAGGCTATAACCTGCTTGAGAAGTGTTCTTCCTATGTCCACCTCTGCCCATAAGCTGCCTAAAATCCTCTCCTAGGAAACTCGGTCTTTAGTCCCACCACCTGAGTTGAGGACTCTATGCCAACATAAGAGAGGATGCTCATTAAACATTTCCCATGAAGACTTCAATGACGCCTTACCATTCTTGCATGAGGTGACATTTCCTTAGGAGTTGTTAGTGGGAATGGAAAAAGAGTATTTAAGAGTAGGAGGTCCAGGGCTGGAGTGATAGTACAGCAGGTAGTACATGCCTTGCATGCAGCCGACCTGAGTTCAATCCTTGGCATCCCATATAGTCCCTGAGCCCTGCCAGGAGTAATTCCTGAATGCAGAGCCAGGAGTAACCTCTGAGCATTGCTGGGTGTCATTAAAAATTCCAAGAGAGAGAGAGAGAGTAGGAGATCCTTGGATTCCTAAGAAAGGAAGAATGTCTGGAGGTACAAAAAAGGAAAAGTTTTGGACAGTAAAGAGGACACCATGTACCTACAAAAAGTCTGGTCTATTGCTGATGCTTCTCTTATCGTCAACAGAGTAGGCCTATGTGTAGGAAAAATACTCTTTGTGGGAGAAATACTGCCGTTCTGTTGAACACCAAGGCCAACAGCACATAAAGCTGGACTTGTGTTCTGTTCTCCCTGAACTGAGCCAACTTTTAGTCTTTCCTCCGAGCACCCCTAGGACCCCACCTCCTATAGAAGCAGTAGAAATTTTTAACTTAGTTATAGCTTCCAGTCTTCATTCTTCATAGAATCTGAGTAATGCTCAGCTGTCCAGTGGCTCAGAATAGGACTTGGCCCTGTGTGTACCAAGCTTTAGTTTACTCCTTATCTAGCAGGTGTCCCTGATTCTACAGCCTACCTGGCTCTCTCAAGGAGGAGATTTGATATGGAAGCGACTTATGTTCTTGACTCGACCAACCAGTACTTTCTATCAGGTCCTCCAAAAAGCAAACTGACTAATAACACAGTTCTAAGAGGAAGTTTTGTGAGAAAGGAATGGCAGGAAGACCGAATGCACCTTTCACTCCTTCTCCAGCATAACAGTCTCTCTTTGCCTCACCCATCCAGGCTAACTCCTCCACCAGTCTGTTCTGATGGGACTATGATAAGAAGGCAATGCAAAGGACATATGACTTCTCTCTTTATCTCTTGTTAACCATTTGCTTGACGTACAGGCAGAGTAGATGGTGTATGAGCACAAAAGAAACAAAGTTTTTAGAACAGCTGGGGACATTTTTGGGACCAGGGTAACCCCTTACTTTGAAAAACTTAAAAGCATCACCAGAAAGTCCAGGATCATCCACTGTTCTTAAAATGTTAGTTTTAAGTACAGTGACTGGAGAGAGAATACAGCAAGTAGGGCACATACCTTGCATGTGGCAAACACAGGTTCAATTCTCAGCACCTTATATGCTTCCCTGAGCTCCACCAGGAGTGATTCCTGAGCAAAGAGTCAAGAGTAAGCCTTGTGGCAAAAAAGAAGAGAGAAAAAATGTTATGTTTTTCAACAAAATGATCAGTATTTGTTTTTACCAACATTATTAATTTCAATACAATTAAAGTAAATTTATTTTAAAAACTTGGCAATATTTTATTCATACTTTTCATCTGAATTGAGAATTCCTCTTAGTCTTTTGCTATTACACCTTTCTAAAAATATTATAACATAAATTTCTATGAAAAGGAAGAAGAAAAGATTGCCCTCATGACTGGAATCATGTTTGAAATGACTTTGAATATGTTTTCTACATTTCTTGATTGATTGCCTGGGAAATAAATAACCCCAAGTGGTAACATTATATTTATGTTTCTAAGGCAGGAATTTTTCTCTTATTGCTCTGCTTCTAAAATAGATTTCCAAGGAAATACATAAAATATCAAAATAACATTTTTGATATCTGCCAAACCTTAACGTTTGCATCTCAGCAAGAAAGTGTGTAACTAGTGAGTAAACTGCCTCTTTGTCAGACATAAATGTGGCAAATTGTAAGGTGCCTTCTTTTCAACTAAATTGTCTCAGCATGCAAAGCAGCGGGGAGAATGTTTGCTATAGGACACAGGCAAAAAACCAATCTTTAGATGATTTTTCCAGGACTGTGTTATATTAAGTTCCAGAAAGAAATAATGAGATCTTCTTCATGGTGAAATGGTGCATTTTCTTTCAGAATCACCCACTCCACTTCAATGTGCTCAATTCTTCAGAATGTGCCTGGAATGTTCCACTGAGTCCCACACAGACACCCGCCCCCCTTCCTTCCCAGGTCAACAGGATGATAATGAATTCTGCAACACGACTCCTTGCTCCGGATTTCCACGTGGCCTGACCAGATTTACCCTGACCCCACATACATGCTTTTCAAGAGACACAGTTTTGTCTTGTGTGGAGAGCAACATAATTAGCAAGCAATTTGCTCTACACACACAGCTCCTATGGTCACTCTGGCAGGGCTGGTTTGTCTCTGGTTGCCTGTGCCCCAAGAGGTCTAGAGTCCTGGTCCTAATGCTCCCTGCATGACCAAAGACTCAGGGAGAGCTGCTAGGTGCTGTTTTCTTAGAAGCTTCAGGGGTGACACTGGTGTTGGCCGAGTGTGCCATGGTCTTGGGCACATACAATACAGGTTCAACTGCCTGATGTCAACTGCCCATTCACTCACCTAGAGGCTGAGCCTGTGTGTGCCACTTCCAAAGTTCCTTCATTAAAGTGCTCACAATCTTTCCCTGCAGTCTCCAAATCCCAAGCTTCCCAGCTCCAAGTTGGAAGCTATTTTTAACTTGGATGTCTCCATTTCTCTTTGCATCCAGAGAGACACTATGCCTTCCTTATTAATTTGGCTTTCTTTCTGCTTCCAATGGCCTCATACAGGCCTCTTACCCACAGCACTATCATATCCTCCCAGCTGTTACTTCCACACCCAATTCCACTTCCCCCAATTCTAGCATTACCCTATGGCCAGATTACTTTTCCAAATACATAGCTCTGGTAACACTACAATAACATCCTCCTGCTTGAAGATCTCCAATGGCTTCCCTAACCTATATAGTTTCCTTTGCTTGATGTTCCAGCCTGCTGCCTGTTTATGTAAATAAAGTTTTATTGGAGCCCAGCCAGATTCATCAATTTACATATTGTTCATGGATACGTTTATTTGACAGCAACAAGGTTGAGTCGTTGGGACAAAGACCCACAGCTTTCAAACAATCACCTAACACAGGGGAAGTTTATAGAATGGAAGTTGGAATGTAACAAGGGGGTCATTTTAACTGATTTCTGTTAAAAATGTCTTATTTTTGCAAAATTTTCCCAAAAAATTTTGTTTGAAAAAAAAAAAGCCACATTTTAGGCCCTTGAAAAGAGTCAGTGAAAGTGAGGGCCTCAGAAGTTTATCTTTCTTAACTTCCCAATCAATTCACCACTGTATCTGGGAGTCGCTCAGGTGTAAACCCCTTAATGAATTGTCTCAGAGAGAAAGCAAAAGACTCTAGAGATGTGTTCTGTGCTGATGAGGTCTCCAGATACAGCTGGCACTCTGTCGCTCAGGCATTCCTGGGGTAGAGTAAAAGCTGCTGTCTACTTTTTCCTTTTAATTTGGTCTTTTTAAAGCTTGCAGGTTTGCTATGGAAAATATTTTGGCAGTTTCTCTCAAAGCACTAAATATAGAATTACTGTATGATTCAGCAATTCCATTTCTTATATACCCAAAGAAAACGAAAGCAGGAACTGATACTTGAATACCAATGTTAATACCTGCACGATTCACAATGATCTAAAGATGGAAGCAACCCAAAGTCCATCTACAAATGACTGGATAAACAAAATGTGCTGTGTGTATGCTTTAGAGTACCGTGCAGCCATGAAAAAGAACAATGTTCTGATATATGTCAGAACATGGAATGACTTTGAAAATATGTTAAGTAGAGTAAGCCAGACATAAGAGGATGAACTTGCTGTGATTCTGCTTACATGGTCCAATGTATCTGCAAAGGACTCTGGGAAATATTTAATAATACCTCTACCATACCTTCATATACCCTCCTTAAAAAGTTTTTTTCCTGTTTTTGGGTCTCTTTTACTATTGCTTAGTACTTTTTAACAAGAATGGAAATGGATTGCTTCAATTTATTTTGCAGTTGTGGAAAGGAAAATTTAGACTTATTTTTTTTAACATGTTGTGGATTATATCAGATTTCCTATTGTGTGATAGAACTCTTCAGTTTCTTATTCTAATGTTAGATTTTACATATGATTCCTTTATGGTACTGGGACATTCATGTCTAAATGTTAACGATTTGTTTGAGAATTAGTATGAGTGTAACTTGATTTTCTCTTCCCTCCCCCGAATCCTGCCCCTGGAATCACTGTTCTTTCAGAAGTGCTTCTGTTATTGAAAACTTACCAGCTGATCACAGAGTGTGACATCTTTTACTTAGTCACTTTACTCATGCTTTGTTATTGACTCCTAATTGCTCTACAATCGAAACATTTCAGATATACAGATTGTTCCCATTCCTGATACAGTGTCATCCGTTACCCTATGTCATGCCTTCCTGGATACCACTGTAGTTTCTGACTAGTTTCTTGACCTTATATAGTTCCCCCCCCCAATTAACTCTGTTACATATCATCAAAGTAGTGTGTCAGAGTAATTTGTTATAATTTTATCTTTCTATTAGAAAAGCTGATTGTCTTTTTTGCTAGTTATAGGCTCCTGAAATTTTAAACTTTTTCAACAATTTGTTGAAAAGCTGGAATTTTCCAGCATACTTAAAAACTGTTAGTACTAGTCTACATAAACATTTAAGCTCCTAATTTCTTAACTTACCTTTTTTTTGGGGGGGTGCTCATGCCTGGTGATGCTCAGGGGTTACATATTCCTTTGTATATGACTCTGCATACAGGGACTGCTCCTGGCGGTGCTCAGGAGACCATGTGGGGTGCTGGGGACTGAATCTTGGTCGGTCATGTGCGGGACAAATTCCCTACCCACTGTGCTATCGCACTTGCCCTTCCATTCTTTCTCTTTACTTCCTTCCTTCCTTCCTTCCTTCCTTTTCTTTCTCTCCTTCCTTCCTTCCTTCCTTCCTTCCTTCCTTCCTTCCTTCCTTCCTTCCTTCCTTCCTCTTTCTTTCTTTCTTTCTTTCTTTCTTTCTTTCTTTCCTTCCTTCCTTCCTTCCTTCTTTCTTTCTTTCTTTCTTTCTTTCTTTCTTTCTTTCTTTCTTTCAAACAAACATATTTCACCCTGTGGTGTGCAGGACTTATTTCTGTCTCTGAGCTCAGGAATCACTCCTGGCAGGACTCGGGGAACCATATGGGGTGCTGGGAATTGAATCCGGGTCAGCCACATGTAAGGGAGGCTCTATTGACTTTTCTTTTTTTTTTTTTTTTCCCCCTTTATTTTATTTTATTTTTTTTAAAGTTGTAGATTTACAATTTTTTGTGCTTTGGTTTCAATTATACAATGATCAGATACCCATCCCTCCACCAGTGCCCATTTTCCACCACCATGGATAATATCCCTCCCACCCCCATCCCCCCATCCCCCCGTCTCTGTGGCAGGGCAATCCCCTGTGTTCTCTCTCTCCTTTTGGGTGTTGTGGTCTGCAAAAGAGGCATTGAGTGGCAAACATGTTCAGTCCATAGTCTACTTTCGACATGCATCTCCCCTCCTGGGAGGATCCTCCAAACATCCTTTATTTGGTGCTCCCTTCTCTATCTGAATAGCCCTTTCCTCTAGGATACCCGGCTGGCCTCTAAGTTATGGAGTAATCCTCCTGGTGCTGATCTCAGCTATTCTTGGGTATTAATCTCATACTTTGTTACTTTATATCCCCCAGATGAATGCAATCTTTCTATGTCTATCCCTCTCTTTCTGACTCATTTCGCTTAGCATGATACTTTCCATATTGTACCACTTGTATGTAAATTTCATGACTTCATCTTTTCTAAGAGCTACATAGTACTCCATTGTGTAGATGTACCAAAGTTTCTTTAACCAGTCATCTGTTCTTGGGCATTCAGGTTTCTTCCAGTTTCTGGCTATTGTAAAGAGGGCTGCAATGAACAAACAAGTGCAGATGTCACTTCGACTATACATTTTTGCCTCTCTGGGATATATTCCCAGGAGTGGTATTGCTGGGTCAAATGGGAGCTCAATTTCTAATTTTTTGAGAATCGTCCATACTGTTTTCCAGAAGGGCTGAACTAGTGGACATTCCCACCAACAGTGAAGGAGTGTCCCTTTCTCGCCACATCCACGCCAGCATCGGTTGCTTTTGTTCTTTTGAATGTGGGCCAGTCTCTGAGGTGTGAGATGGTATCTCATTGTGGTTTTGATCTGCATCTCCCTGATGATTAATGATGTAGAGCATTTTCTCATGTGCTTTTTTGCCATTCGGATTTCTTCTTTGAGAAAGTTTCTGTTCATTTCATTGCCCCATTTTTGGATGGGGTTGGATGTTTTCTTCTTGTGGAGTTTAACCAGTATTTTGTATATCCTGGATATCAACCCCTTGTCAGATGTGTATTCGGTGAATATCCTTTCCCATTCTGTAGACTGTCTTTGTATTTTGGTCACTGTTTCTTTGGAGGTGCAGAAGCTTCTTAGTTTAAGATAGTCCCAGTTTCTACAATAGTCATATTTAGTGTTTATTTCAGCTATGAATCTAAAGGGCTGGAGTGATGGCACAGCGGGTGGGGCGTTTGCCTTGCATTCAACCTGGATTTGATTCCTTTGTCCCTCTCGGAGAGCCCGGCAAGCTACTGAGAGTATCCTGCCCACACAGCAGAGCCTGGCAAGCTACCCGTGGCGTATTTAATATGCCAGAAACAGTAACAACAAATCTCACAATGGAGACGTTACTGGTGCCCGCTGGAGCAAATCGATGAACAATGGGAGGACAGTGGATCTAAAGCTGTGTATTAAAACTTGTTTATCTTTCAAAATCCCTAAGAGGTTTTTTTTTTCTTTTTGGGTCACACCCAGCAATGCACAGGGGTTATTCCTGGTTTTGCACTCAGGAATCACTCAGGGGACCATATGGGATGCTGGGAATCGAACTCAGGTCGGCCGCGTGCAAGGCAAACGCCCTACCCGCTGTGCTATTGCTCCAGCCCCATGAGGTTTTGTTTTTGTTTTTGTTTTTTTAAATAATTGCTTGGGGCTGGAGCAATAGCACAGCGGGTAGGGCGTCTGCCTTGCACGTGGCCGACCTGAGTTCGATTGCCAGCATCCCATATGGTCCCCTGAGCACTGCCAGGGGTGATCCCTGAGTGCAGAGCCAGGAGTAACCCCTGTGCATTGCTGGGTGTGACCCAAAAAGCAAAAATAAATAAAAATTAAAAATAATTGCTATCATCTATATAGATAATTCTATTCCTTTGTATATGACTAAAATATTTTCCTACAACTTATTAACAGTTGCTGTCTTAAATAGTTTCCAACAACCAGAAAAGTGGGTATTATACCTTTAAAAAAATTGACATTAATGATAACCCTCAAAGATATTATGGGATAAACACTAAGTATAGAGCGAGAGAGATAGCACAGGTATTAGGACAGTTGCCTTGCATCTGCCAGCCCGGGTTTGATCCCTGAGTACTGTTAGGGTGTCACTCCTATAATCAGAGCCAAAACCTCAGGGTGTGGCCCAACAGTGCTTCAAAACAAAAAGCAGTATATAGTTGGGAAATTTATGCTTATTTAGTCTTCTCCCCTTTACTAATCTATTTTGTTTGTTTTAGGGCCACACTGGCATTGCTTAGGGGTTCTCCTCTGCACTGATGAATTATCCCTGCTGGTGCTGGGATGCCTTGTGCGAGGCAAATTTTCTTCCAAATCTACTATTTCTCTGCCCCTATCCTTTTTTTTTTTTTTTAGGTCATACCTGGAGACGCACAGGGGTTGCTCCTGGCTCTGCACTTGGGAGTTACTCCTGGCAGTGCTTAGGGGACCATGTGGGATTCTTGGAGTCGAGCCCCAGTAGGCCGTTTGCAGGGCAGGCACCCTACCTGCTGTGCTGTCTCTCCAGCCCTTGGCCCCTATCATTTTTAATCAGTAGTAATAGGTTAATTAGACAATCTTCAAATTGACAATAGCTATATAAAATGAAGGGGGAAATAGGCATTTTATAAAATAAAGTTTTCATAAGCTAATTACAGTATTTCATTGTTTCCAACTCATAGTTTTTTGACTATACTTTTGCCTATTGCTGCCTACAGTCCTCCGCTCTATCAGCTGAACTATCAAAGGGCGCTGGAGCAGTGGCGCAGTGGTGGGGTGTTTGCCTTGCACGCAGCCGGCCCATCTGAGCCGGGTTCGATTCCTCTGCCCCTCTCAGAGAGCTCGGCAAGCTAGCGAAAGTATCTCGCCCCCATGGCAAAGTCTGGCAAGCTACGCATGATATATTCAATATGTCAAACACAGTAACAAGTCTCACGATGGAGACGTTACTGGGTCTGCTCGAGCAAATATCGATGAACAACGGGAGGACAGTGCTTACTGTACTTACCTCTACCATTGCGATTTCATGAATCACATAACCAAATGCCTTTTGCTGTCTCCTATACTATTTCATCTTCACTCTACTACAAGAGATGAGTGAGGAATCTTGCCTTTCAAAGGGAAGAAATAGAAATAAAAAAGGCATGAACACAATGCCTTAGTCTGGGTCAAGAATCTGGATTCTTCGTTTTTTGTATACCCAGAAGTTGGCCCTCTTACTTTCATCCCTGGATCCAAGGGTTTCCTTCTCTCATGACATATTCTTTGGGACAGATTGGGACAGCCTCTTCTCAAAGGGAACACTTGGAACATCTGGAATCCAGATGCTGTTGGCTTCCTTGATAGCTCTGAGTGCAGTGGAAGGTATTGGTCTTAAGCCCTACAATCCTACAAGGTCTGCTTTCTGTCTCTGTGAGATATTCTCTCCCGTTTGCACTCTTAAAGGGCTGAAGTCAGTGGCGCCAGCTCTCTGACAACTGACAGGCAATTCTCAATGGAGAACAGTTGATTTTGGAACCGTTTCTTCTGTCAGTCCTACAAAGCCCAAGTTTCCTGACCTATGGGGCATGATGACAAACCCATCTGCGTTTTCCTTGAGGTATTTGAGGGGGTTCTATGTGAAAAGTAAACTACACTCAAGATAAATTGAGATGGTGCACAGGAAAAACTGTGACTTGGCTGATCATCTATTCTCTGCTTTCTTGTGACTTTGTTCATAGATCTATGCAATGCCTATTGCAAGGATATCAGAACAGTCAGCAAGAAATACTCTTCTGTTGCCTGTGCAGTTACTTACCTATTCATTTGTCCTGGGAATCAATTTATCAAGAAACTGATTCTAGAGTTGAGGTTTTCTCCTACTATTATGTTTTTAAGTTATCACTTGAACAGCAACATTAAAAAGTTGTGTAGGTTCATAAATAGTCAAATAAAAATGGGTTTTTAGGGATAAGAAAAATGTACTGTTCTTAACATCCCAATGTGGGGATCAAGAGCTTCCATACATTTGAAATTTTTTCCCAGTGTATCTTTTATTCAGGTGAATTTCTGAGCCAGAGAGATTGTAGGCTGACAATGGGAAAATCTTTATTTTTTTTCAAATGTTCATAATCACAATCACGACCATCCTGTTGTTTGCTGATTGCCTCGAGCAGGCCCCAGTAACGTCTCCTTCATTCTAGCCCTGAGATTTTTAAAAAAGTGCCATATTCAAGGCTCTTTCAGGGTTAGGAGGATGAGACTCATCATTATAACTGGTATTTGGCATATTGGGTATGCCACGGGGAGTTTGTCAGACTCTGTTGTGTGGGCAACCAGTTTGTTCGGTAGCCAACCAGTTTGTCCAAAGTAAGAATGAGATAATAAGATGTTCGGGAGCTGGGTTTTATAGTCTCTGGGTCTTGGCCGTTGATGGGATTACACGGCGCCAGGGGACCAGTTGGTGGGTGTGACCGCTGCCTACTGGAATATGGAGGATCTGGGTGGAGGATGCTTAGCCCCGATCCAATTATTATTGTTCATAATAATAGTTCAAAAATAATAGTTCTATTCCAAAGATTCTTTACAAATAACTGTGAGAAATTTAATCTTTTAAAAATATTAAGCAGTAAAGAAGAGCAGTGAAGCTTAGAAATACATTTGCTTAGGAGAGAGCTAGTCAGAGGTTAAAGAGCTTGCCTTGGGGCTGGGGCTGGAGCATGACGGGTAGGGTTTTTTTGCCTTGTACACTGCCGACCTGGGTTCGATTCCCAGCATCCCATATGGTCCCCCAAGCACCATCAGGAGTAATTCCTGAGTGCAGAGCCAGGAGTAACCCCTGAGCATTGCCAGGTGTGACCCCCCCGCCCCCGCCAAAAAAAAAAAAAAAAAGAAAGAAAAAGAGCTTGCCTTGCTTGTGGCTGACCCCAGTTAGATTTCTAGCTCCACCAATCCCCTGAGCAATGACAGATGTAGTCCTAGAGGCCTGAGTCACCTTGCCAGGGTGGCCCATATAATCCATGCGTAGATGGGGTCTGTCAATATTGCTTCCCCAGACCCTCACATTGAACCACTGGCCTGGTTGGCTGAGAATCAAATGAATGGTCTTCCAGACCTCCTGAGTACCACTTGGGAGACACCTCCCTGAACCAAAACATGTATTTGCTGTAAGGTATGTAAAACAGAGCTTTCATTTAATATAGTTTGGTGAGAGGGATAAGATCTGCATTTCAGATTTTTGATTGTACTTTTTAATGTATATTTTTTATTTCCTCTCTTCTACAATAGATAAGAAAGCATTGTTTTTCAGGGGTGCTTTCATATACAAAGAATAGCAACCCTGGTTAAAAGTGAGATTTACTTCCTCATAGAGCCAAAACCTGAAGACAGAGTGGAACCAGGGTGGCTAATTCAGTAATATAAAGTCATGATCTTTATGCTCTTCAGGTCTCAGAGCCACTATATGGGTGTTGCAGCTCCAGCCATTACACCCTTACATTACTATGACAAAAGACTAAAAAGCTTTTTCATTTTTCATGGTATCAGAGAGAAACACTTTCCTTAGAAGTCCTCAGAAGATTTGCACTTGCATCTCACTGGAGTAAAGGAAGTGATTTGAAACGTTCTTTTTAAATTCAGGCACCATGATTTACAAACTTTTTCATGGTTGAATTTTAGGCATACCATGCTTCAGCACCAGTCTTACTACCACTACCAACATCCTTCCACCAAGGTCTCCAGGTTCCCTCCCATTCCTAGCTCCCCTGCCCCCAGCCTGCCTTTTGACAGGCACATTTTTATTTGGTTGTTGTGTTTTGGATCTCCTGCTTTCAGTATATACCCAAACTCCTCGATTTGGATATGTAACTATACCACTCTATACCACCAATACACCCGAGACCCTTGATCCCTGCCTCCTCCTTCCCTGTTACCTTTGCTCCACTTTTTCTTGCTACCCCCCTCAAGGAAGTAAATTCTTATTCTTAATATAATCATTGCAAAAGGAAACGGTTGGTTTAGATCAGTGCTTCTCAAACTTCAGCACTAATTGGAACCTCCTAGGTACCTTTCATCTCCTGAAGGTGGAAATAATTGACTATGCTCCCCAATGGAGTTTCTGATGTAGAAGGGGCCTAATATTTGCATCTTTAATGTGTTTCTAGGTGATTTTTGTGACTGCTGCCAATCTTAGAGTCACACTTGAGAAACACTGGTTTCAATAGAATTAGTTCATTTTCTTTTCTTTTTTCATTTTCTGCAACTGGAGAACAGTTACCTTCTCTGAATGCAGAGAGGATGTAGGAGTAACTGAGGGAAAATGTCAATAGAAGACATCTTGTTTGTTGTCTTCCATGGAAGACAACATCCAACCCCATCCACTACTTGCTTTCTTATGTTGGTCTTTAGTTTTATGAGTATGTATCTTTGGAACAATTTTTTTCCAGGAAAATTGCAGATTAGGTGATTTTAATGAAATTTTCATTAATTTGATCCCAATAGTAGGTCTTTCCCCTTTGAGAATAATATAAAATTTAAGTCCATCCATGCAGCTTAACCTATGTAGAGTTTAAATGATCTCTTTCAGTATTTCTCAGCTTTTGCTGTTATTGATAAATGCTATCCGTTTCCATGTTTGTTCAGTTATTTAGGATATTTTAGTCCTCATAATTCTTATGGACCCAAATATTTTTGTGTTATCAGCAAATGTTTCAGCACTGCCATTCACTCCATCGCTTTTAGACATTCAGAAGTATATTCAACTAAATCACCAGGAGAGCTAATAAACGTCAGGCATCAGTAGCCTCTGAAACAACTTACTAAGGTGGCAACAGCCTTAGATCAGTCTAGCAATATATAATGTTAAAAATCATATATATATATTTGATATTGTTGTGGTGCAACACTTGGGGGTGCTCAGACTAGCAGTGGTCAGGGACCACCCAAGAGGTGCTTTTGAGGCCAACAATACAACTCAGAGCCACATACAAGATAAAATCTATTGCTTGAGTCACACTCTGGGCTCCTCAAAAAGCTCATATTTGATTAAACTACATATAGTGAGTTACATATATATATATACACACACATGCATGTATATATGTGTATATATATGTATACACATACATATAAGTATATACATATTTATGTATATAAACATGCATATATATGTGCATATATTTATATGTCACTTGGTCACTTGACATCTCGTTACTCATCGATTTGCTGGAGCGGGCGCTAGTAATGTCTCCATTTGTCCCTGTCACGTGCTAGTGTAGCCCAATGGAATCTGCTTGCTCCAAGAACACGAAAAGCCTCAAACCGGTCGTTCAGGGTCTTGATGAAGAAGTCTGACCATCTCATAGGTGGGCGGCCACGTGATCTTTTGATGTTCCATGGAATCCAGATTGGATTCCATATTTATAACTTCTGGGGGCTTGCTCTTCAAACCCCTGTTCTTTCTTAAACACATATCTCACTTGCTTGCTTATTTCCATGCTGGAAATACCTGTGTTCTCTCGTGAACACACTTTCTTCCTCTTTCTTTTTCTAATAAGTCTCTTTCTAAGTAAGTTTCAATAAAAGCTATCTTGCTTCATGAAAGAAAGAGAGAAAGAAAGAAAGAAAGAAAGAAAGAAAGAAAGAAAGAAAGAAAAGAAGGAAGGAAATTAGATATTTCTGGAAATCTATTGCCAATGAATGGCTTATTGTGGAAATATTTGGAGGCACCAAATTTGGAAGTGTGTTTATTTATTTCTTTATTTTTGCTGTTTTGGGTCACGCCCGGTGATGCTCAGGGTTTGCTCCTGGCTGAACACTCAGGAATTACTCCTGGAGGTACTAGCGGGATTGTATGGGGTGTTGGGAAGCAAACCCTGGTCTGCTGTATGCAAGGCAAAAGCCCTCCCTGTTGTTCCATCAATTCCCCACCCTGGAAGTGTGTTTAGAGACACACACAATCCTCCTGCCAAAGAAAACAAAACAAAACAAAATAAAACTACTTTCTATCAAATTTTACCATTCTAAAGCTATTGTTTGGAGTTGGGGGGAAGTGTCTTATTTATTCATATATTATGTATTTATTTTTGGGGGCTTATGAACACACCTGGAAGTGCTCAGGCCTTATTTCTGTTAGGGTACCATATGTGGAAATTGAACCAGGATCAGCCACATACAAGGGAAGAAATTTATCCCCTGTACTTTTGTCCAGCCCTGCTTTTGAGGGAAGAGGGATCAGGTTTTGCATTTTTTAACATTTAAACTTAATTTTATTTACTTATCATGAATTTATTTAATTATCATGAATTTTTGTTAATTATCATGAATCACGAAGTTATTCATGATTGGGTTTCAGGAAAAAAATGTTTCAAAGCCAATCCCTTCAATAATGCCCATTTCCCTTCACAAATGTCCTTTATCCCCTGTTTCCCTCCCACCCACTAATCTGCCTCTATGAGAGACACTTTTTTTTTTTTAAAAAATAACTTTGTCACTGTGGTTTACAGTGCTGCTACCCATAGGGTTTCATGCATGATATTTTACCCACCTTTCAGCTCCCGTTTCTCCTCTTGTTGAAAACATCCCTTTGCCATTGTTGTAGTCCTTTTCTTGTCCTGTCCAGCCTGGTATTCTTTCTTTCTTTTTTTTAAAAAATATATTCTTGGGCTGGAGCAATAGCACAGCGGGTAAGGCTTTTGCCTTATACGCAACTAACATGGCTGACCCGAGTTCGATTCCTCCGCCCCTCTCGGAGAGCCCGGCAAGCTACCGAGTATCTCCCCCGCTTGGCAAAGCCTGGCAAGCTCCCCGAGACGTATTCTATATGCCAAACACAGTAACAAGTCTCACAATGTTACTGGGCCCGCTCTAGCAAATCGATGAACAACGTGAGGTCGTGACCGAATATATTATTGACAGATTGAGAGTTCTTCCTAGTCATATATTCTCAACTGAGTGTAAATCGATTGGGAAATCCCCATTCTCCTGACTTTGATATATACTTTGAACAGACAAGAGATGAGTTAACTTGGGAATACCAGGAAGAAGCTTCTTTAGGAGACGATTCTCAGGGAATCTGAGAGGTGCAGGCTGGGACTAGAGACAGCCATAGGGAAAAGGCCTCAGAGGGTAGCAAGGAGGCCAGAAGTGTGAACACTGGAGATGAAGCATGTGACTTACACTCTAATCACAGACATTCCTGTTTAGTAGCAACAGTTAATAGAGTCCAGGAAGCATTTACTATGTTTTCTTCCAGACAAAGAAAATACATTCGAACTTTAGAACCAGGTTTTCCTCCACCACCCCCCTCCAGCCCCACCTCCTGTTCAGAACATGTTAATGGCATCATGTCTTGTTTTAAGGCCTCGCCTTTATTTTCCCCAAGTTCTCAGCAGTCCCGAAGGGCAGGCTGCCAAAATAAGGAAACTGAGATGTGAAGACTTTTAGGTAACTCAAAGGCAATAAATAAACATCTGAGTTATAAGTGTAAAATAGTTGTTTCTATTTTACAGGGGTTTTTTTTGTTTGTTTTCTAAGGTCTTTTATTATTTTCTGTGAATCTTTGTGTTGGCTTCTAAGTTTTTATAGTTTTCTACAAACTGGAATTTGATTGGTACTGCTATTTTCCCTACAGATTAAATATGGGGAAATGGGAAATGATTGCTACATTGAGTCATTTTACCCACAAACCTTGCCCGCATGGCTACGATATGCCAAACACAGTAACAACAAATCTCACAATGGAGACTTTACTGGGCCCCACCTGAGCAAATCGATGAATAACGGGAGGACAGTGCTCTGCTTTGTTATGATAATATCATCAATGTGTGGAAGTGTTTTTCCTTCTTTTCCAATCTGGAGCCCTTTAATTTATTACCTTATCTTTTTTATTTGGTTGGAGATTACAGAATGAAAGTGGTTAGTGAGCAAACTTGTTACTAATCTTAAGGGGAAAATATTCAGTACTTCACTATTAGTATGCCTCATTATTATTCAATTATCATCATTAGTATGAGGTCAGCTACATATTTTCTATTGATAACTTTATCAAGTTGAAGGAATTATCTTTAATTCCTATTTTGCTGAGACTAGAAATTCTAATTACACATACATTAGGATGCTTAAAGTTTTCCACAGTTCACAGATGCTCTTTTTTGTCTGTAGATTTTTCCTGTTTTGGTTTTTATATTGTTTAGTTCTGATGGTTATGTCTTCAAATCCAATGAACTTTTCTTCTGTAATGTCTAAACTCTTTTAATCCCACCCAAAGTATTTTTCATTTCAGATGTAAGTTTGCATCAAATTTCATTTCATTTTGTATATTTTCCATGTCTCTCCTAATCATTTGTGACCTTTCCTCCAATTTCCTGAATAGTTATTGTTTAAACGCCTTGCTTACTAATTTTACCATCAATGTCCTTTGTGAATCAACTTTAATGGATTGACTTCTTCCTCTGAATATGGGTCAACTGTTTCCATTTCCTAGACTTCTTGATAATCTTAATTGGATGTCAGACATTGTGAATTTTACTTTGTTAGGTGCTACATACTTTTGTGTTGCTAGAACTATTTTTGAACACTTTTTCTGGAGCACAGTTAAATTATTTGGGGACATTTCAATCCTTTTGGGTTTGCTTTATGATGCAGCAAGCAAAATAAGAATCTAGGTTAGGTCAACTTTTGCCACATCACCGAGGCAGAAACCTCTGGGTATGTATACCACTTGCTGCTTCACAAATGATATTCTTCTTTTGCTCTGGTCTTGTGTCATCTATGGAATGTATTTGCTTTTGTTCTTTCATTTTATTCTTTCCCAGGAGTTTCCTCATGCATGTGCTTATGGGTTGTTAGTTGAAGCCATATGAGAGAGACCCTTGCACACCTCAGAAGTTCTTTCTTCATAGAGTTCTCATCTTTCTGGCTAATGCTATTCACCTTGGCCTCCACAGAATCTCATCTCTTTGTTGGCAATTCAGGGAAATCTCTGGAATGGTCTGAATTCCCCACCCCTGGACACTGATTGGAGACTGTCCAGCAGTACTGAAGAAAGAGCAATTGCAGATCTCGTCTGGTCCCTCTCTTTTCTCTGGCATCTCTCTCTTTCACTCCTGGACGTCCAGCATTGCTCACACATTCATTTCATGTAAATTGTCTTTGACTTCCACTGATTCAAGTAGAAGGATATACTGGGTCCTGGTTATCTCTCATGACCACCTTATTTGTTTTGAAATGAAACATGGTTTGAGGTGCCTCCCCTGTTTCATTCTATGAAAGCAGCTGAGCTTGTGACTCCAATCAGAATCACTGAAGTTACATGCTTTTATAGCACTTCATCTTCATATTTCGACACTGAGCAAGTTATTCTTTTTGAGTCCTAGCTTCCTTAGTAATATCCCTATTTGGGATAAATAGTACTATTTTATGTGTCATTTTATGTTTTAACCTGTCTGGGCCTTGGTACTCAGTTTGATCAAACATTGGGGGTTTCTGTGGTGATATTTTGTAAGCACGGTTCACATTTATAAGGGGTTGGTTTTAAAGGGAGATTGTGTTGCTGAACCTCATTCAATTAGTTGAAGTGAAAATGAGGTTTCCCAGAAAACATGGAATTCTGCCTAAAAGGTCTGACATAGTTAACTCTAGCTCTATAGTTAATTCCAGCTAACTCTAACATAGATTTTTTAAAATTAATTTTTATTAAAAACATTGTGATTTACAATGTTGTTCATTATATAGTTGTTTCGAGCATTTGGTGTTCCAACACCACCAGTGACTTTCCCTCCACCACTATCCCCAGTTTCCCTCCCAATCCTAACCTGCCTCTTTAGACACATAAAATATTTACTTTATATTGCTTATACTAACAAAACTTTAAGAAGTGATAAACAGAATGACCAGAAAAATAAATTAGTAACAGCCAATTTGTGGTTAATGTATGATTTTGACCTACGTAAAAAGAAAATTTAGACCATTTAAAACAATATAATAAAATGCCATTATCATTTACATATATAAGTTTTCAACTCTGGAATCTAAAGTATGTCACATTAAATGTTATTTTATACTTGGATCTCATTATGGTAATAATCAAGTATCACCTGTCACTAATGAAACTTTAAAGCAACTCTGTGTTTTATATTGTGGCGTTTACATGAAATAGGTAAGGTCTACATATATAAAATTTCCCCCTACTCATTATATAAACACTGTGGTTTACAAAGTTGTTCATGATGATTTGTTATAGGCCTTCAATATTCCAATGCCAGTCCCACCACCATTACACCTTCCCTTCACCATTGTTGCCAATTTTCCCAACCACCCCTTAAGCTTAATCCCATAGCAGTCCCTCAATAATTTATTTAATATTGCTTGTTATCAATATTTACTAATAGAATGATCAAAAAAGGTTTCCTTAGAAGAAAATTAGTATAAACTGTGGTATCTCACCACGGAGACATTAAGTCCTTGTATGAGAGATTACTAAGATGCTATTACAGATTAAGTTTTCTGTGATTATGCTTTGTTAATTGAGATTGGTTGCTTTCTATGTTACATTCCACCCAATCGGGTGTGCTACTACTGGTTTATCAGTGTTTAGAGTTTGAGATGTTTCAGGGTTCCAGGAAGTTCAGAATTTTTAATGGGGTGGTACAGCTGGAGTTAATTTTTCAATTGGGTGGCAGTTTCAGGATGTGGATGTGACTACTGGGGATTATGGAAGTACAAGGAGGTAGGTGGAGGTAGCCTGTCTCTACCTTGAGAAAGCCTGGAAATTTCAGTCACAAAGCCCACACACCTGAATTTTTGGTTTATTTCTCAGTGAGGTTCAGCCTGAGATGATGGAGACCAGCCGGGGGCATGAGTGTGGGAGCAAGGGACTGGTGGGACTCTGGGCAGTCACTGGGCTGACCTGTCCCCTCCCCCTCCAGGGTGCCCTACAGTCATGTCCAGATGTCTAAAAAAATTTCCTGTGGCTTGTTGATCTCTTTTGAGGATTATTTATGACTCTCTCTCTCTCTCTCTCTCTCTCAAAGATAGACTTTTAGTAGAAACTCTTACCTGAGTTTTTATCCTACCAGTCTGATTTCATATTATTCTTTACAGAACATTCTCTGCCATAGGCTGCAATGTGCAAGGCAATATTTAAAAATGAAATAATCTCCTGAACAATGTCAATTTATCTGTTAAATATATATGTGCAGCTTCAACAATGACGACCTCTAGGACAAGGGACAGATATTATTTTCTCATTATGTCAAAAGTCTTATGTCTTATTTTCTGTATACAGTTGAAATTCTCTTGCATTCCACCTTTTCCTTCATAGGAATAATAGAAAACTTGGGGTTACAACCAAGAAAGAAAAGTTGGAAACCCAAAACAATGGCAGATTGTGGTTGAATTGTGTGAGTAAATAATAAAAAATAATAAAATAATAATTTTTAAATACAGAAACATTCAGGGCAATCAATATATATCAGCTTACTTACACTTAACCAAGCAGAGTATAATAGTATCAATTTTTCCATTTGGGCTATAGAAAATTAAAAGAGAAAGAGATTTTTTTTTGTACTAGTAAAACATCCCTTCAACAACACTATTTGAATTCTTCTATTTACACAATCACCATTAACATTAAAATCTGGATTTTTTGGCAATATTTTCATTGTTAAGCCTCTATACAGAGATTATGACGTGGAACTTTAAGCAAAAAGTCTATATAGACAAATACTCTATTAGTGTATTAGCTCAGGTAGATATATGTATTAATTCAGAGATAGAAATAGTAGCTTAAATAATGGATGAGCTCCTACCACTTCTGCAGATGAAGGGATTTAAGCAACAGGGGGAAAGGCTATTGTATTCATTCTAGTAAACATATATAATTTAGAGGAAAGAGAAATAAATGGAGAATAATGTTAGGAAAATATTATATATTTTAATTTTAGTATTTTTTCTTTTGCAGTTACTTTAAGACATTAAAATGTGTAAACCAAAACAGCTAATGTTTTAAGTCTTATGGTATTCTGATATGTAACTATTTTAGTCACATAAAATTTGAATTTTTTGCTTTGGAAGGAGACAAGACAGAAGGAATAAGTAAATAGTCACTCTTATAATCCAAGATGAATTTTAAAATGGTGCTTGATCTACTCATTTAATCTTCATGACTTGATTCATTCTAAGAAAGTGGTGCAAATAAACATTAACTGAGACATTCTAGAATAAACATCAGAGTGAAAGCCTTGGTAGAGAGGTACTATACTGTATATCATTTGATGACTATCATTTATTTGAAACTCTCCTCTTCCATTATGTTTTTTATTAGATATTTTCCTGCAGTTTTTATTTTCCATAGTTGAGTCATTTTGACTGTTGAAAAGAGAGCCAAAATTCATAAAAAAACATATAAAAGAAGACTACATTAATTCTGAAATTATAGTCACCCCAGGAAACAGTGAAGTTAACACACCTGGAATATAACATACTTGGACCACTTTCATAGTTAATGAAAATTATATTCCACTGAGTATTAACACTGAACAACATTACCTAGAAATCCATTAATAGTTTTGCTGCTTTGGGGAGATTGAGATTTTTGTTATTCCCACTATTGCAGAGCTTTATATGAAAATGCCTTTAAATCTCAACAACTAACCCTGAAGTCATGCCAAATTACCCACCCCCCCATCAGTGGATTGTACCATTTAATGAAAATTTCAATAATACCCAAATATAGTACAAGTATATAGACATTAAAGCATTGAATATAAACTAGATCTATGAACAGAACTGAAAGATTCTCTGAAGAGGACAAAATATTTATTTAACGGGCCACTGGATCATGGGACACATATTGTGGGTTTGTATTATGTTCATAAATCGTTATGTTCACACATCTGGGAGTTCAAACTCTGCAATTTCCGCTAAAGTGAATTTTGGCTCTTCAACTAAACCAGGTATTACTCTATATATACTAAGACATAACCTAATAGATAGTGATACAGACTTTGGTTTTTTCCCTCTCCTCCCCGTGAAATGTTTCTGGAATTTCCTGCTTTTCTTTTAGGCCAGTTTTTTTTTTCATCATTTTTTCTAAGGCCAATAGGTTTGTCTCATTTTTGAACATGGAATTTTCTCTTTCAAATATCAGATTTAAGAAATTCTTAGCCTCACAGAGTCTCATAAAGATTATGCTCTGATTCAAACCAGACTCCAATTGCAGATTTGCTTTTATTTTTTTCTGAAACACAAACAAGAACAATTTCAAAAAAAAACATTCCATTGCCCACCAGAGACGCTGGCAATGGTAATCCAGGTATTACCCTATCTACAAATATGCCTCCAACACGCAGGGCCTGCATGGAAGCATTTAAAAAGCTTAACCTAAGATTTTCATATTAAGAATGGAATGTTGTATCTTTTGATTCCTTAAAACCCTAATTTTGAAAGAAAGGCACCTCTTAAAATGATCTGAGTAATGACCTAGGGCTGCTAATAGGCATCTCGTGAAATTACAAACCTACCCGTTTCCTTTCATTGGTCCCTTTTAAGAGTGAGGAGACATCACCCATAGAAGGGATACTTAGCATAGCACTGCCTATAATAACCATGACTTGTATGCAGGCTGATTGTCCTTTAAGAAGAAACTAGTGAAAGAAGTTGAAGTATGAGGGTAGAAGAGTATAAGGTAGCAGAGCAGGAGGACTGGTGACCAGCTGTCAGTTTATCAGCTTCAGTGCCACTTCTCACTAATCATATTACCCTGGGTGTTTGACATAAACCTCAGTGTTCTCATCTATGACATAGATGCCACAATGGCAGCTCATTTTCAAAAAAAATTTAATTTTATCAATTTATTTATTAAATCACCATGAGATACAGTTACAAAGCTTTCCTGTTTGAGTTTCAGTCATACCATGATTGAACACCCATCCCTCCTCCAGTGCACATTTTCCACCACCAATGTCCCCAGTATCCACCCCCGATTCCAACCCTCCCCCTACTTCTTTGGCAGACAATTTCCTCCATCCTCTCTCTCTCTCTCTCTCTCTTTCTCTCTCTCTCTCTCTCTCTCTCTCTCTCTCTCTCTCTCTCTCTCTCCTTTTGAGCATCATGGTTTGCAATACAGATATTGAGACGCTATCATGTTTGGTCCTTTATCTACTTTCAGCACACATCTCCCATCCTGAACGATTCCTCTAACCATCATTGACTTAGTGATCCCTTCTCTATTCTAGCTGCCTTCTCCCCCAGCTCATGAGGCAGGTTTCCAACTATGGAGCAATATTCCTGACCCTTGTGTCTACTGTCCTTGGGTGTCTTCTCATATTACGTTATTTTATATTCCACAAATGAGTGCAGTTCCTCTATGTCTGCCCTTTCATTTCACTCAGCATGATACTTGCCATGACGATCCACTTATAAGCAAATAGCAAATTTCACGACTTCATCTTTCCTAACAGCTGCATAGTATTTCATTGTGTAGTTGTACCAAAGTTTCTTTAACCAGTCATCTGTTCTAAGGCACTTGGGTTGTTTCCAGAGTCTGGCTATTGGGAACAGTGCTGCAATGAACATACAGGTGCACATGTCATTTCTACTGTGCTTTTTTGAACCCTCAGGATATATTCCCAGAAGTGGTATTATGGGGTCACATGGAAGCTCAATTTCTAGTTTTTAAAGGGATGCCCATTTTATTTTCCAAAAAGCAGCCACTCATTCTTAGAGTTGAAGGAAAGGGAGGGTTGCCCTGACCTAATTTCAAGAAAAATAAAAACAGAAAGTACTAAATCCACGACACAAAAGAAAGAGAGAGATACATTTGCATTTAGTAGCTGGAGCGATAGCACAGCGGGTAGGGCGTTCGCCTTACACGCGGCCAACATGGCCGACCCGAGTTCGATTCCTCCGCCCCTCTCAGAGAGCCCGGCAAGCTACTGAGAGTATTCGATATGCCAGACACAGTAACAACAAAGTCTCCAATGGAGACGTTACTGGGCCCACTCGAGCAAATCGACGATCAACGGGAGGGCCTTTACCTTGCATTTAGTATCTTCTAATATATTTCCTCTAACTCACTCTTGGTAGATTAGTATGCCAAATATTATTAGTTTTAACAAAGTAAATGTTCATAAAATTATTATGAGGTACTAGCTATGCTGACTCAACAGTGATAATATTCTGGGTTGGACCCTGATCTAGAAGGCCATTCATGAAAAACACAAGAAATCCAAAACCATAAGTAAAGTTAATTAACAAGGCTTTGATTAATGGTGATTATATTAGATTCTGACACCAAAGAAGGCTAAGTGAAAGGTATATGGGATTTTTTTTCTGCGAGACCTAGTGGACTGTTATGGAGAGCTGTAATTGACACTAGGATAGCGCTTATGGTATGATGACATGATATTGTAACCAAAACACATATAGTCGTGTAAAATAATGTTACCTCAATTTTTCAGAGATTTTTTTGTCTGTTGAAAAGTCTGCTTTTAATCTATTACATTGAATTATGTTATCTATGAATATTGGCCTGGTGTATAGAGTTCTTTGCAATAGTAGAAAAAGATGACCAGAATTAGCAAGTTATTTATTTATTTTTGTTTTTTCCTCACAAAATTTAACTTAGAGGTCCACAGTTATATTAACAGAGTATATTATGATTGTTTTGAAATATCTCATAAAACTATAGCAATTTATTTAAAATAAAGAATCCATAATAAAAATTTAAAAGCTTCTGGTTTTGTTTCAAGCATAAAGTTGTTTGGTTCTCAGTATGAGATTTTAAAATATTTTGCTAAAAGCTATTTTTGAGATTTTTTTTCTAAGAGCAAATATGGCTTTGGAGAAAATTATGTAAATTTATATAAAGCAATGGTCTAGAATATTTTCCTTTAATATTTCCTAAAAAACATCCTTTGGAAAGTAGCAAAATACTGCTAGTAAAAGTGACAATTGATGGTGTGATTGAATGAATTGGTCCAGGAAGGAAAACTGAGGTGTTTTTAACATAACTTTATAGCTAAAATACTAGATTTTTATGTTTAAATCATAAAGCACCCGAAGAAATGTTTTTATATGGTCTTTCAAAGAAAAGATGTATCAGAAAAAATTTACATTTGCAACAGTGGTTTTTTTAATTAAGAAGAAAAGAAGGCAGGTGATCTCCATATAAACATAGATACTTTGATGTTTATTGATTGCAGCATAAAAGTGGAACCAGAAATCCAGAAAATGTTACAGAATGTCATCAATGCAATTGCTTCCAAGACAAATAGAAGTAGAATCTTAATGAGATGGGGGATAATTATAAAAATATTTTGTACCCTGAGAGGTTTATAAATGTTATCTTATGGCAAATATTCAAAAACTTTATTAAACTTGAAATACTCTTCTTTTTTTTTAACAAATACAAATGATCCAAAGGTGTTTTTCTTGCTTTTGTGTAGTTACATGGGGCTGACAGTCTAGCAGATAGTTAAAAAATTAAATATGCTTACTCTGTCTAGTTGAGACAAGTATCAGGAGAAATGATGCTAAAATGAATGAAAAAGTAATAACTTTTGAAAAGACAGATGCTATGGAAAGAGATTTTGCAAATAAATGTTCTGAAATGTTTTTTGTTCTTGGTGCTCACTGCCACAAACTGATAGGAATTCATGTCTGTTCATAAAAAAAAAAATTCTAAAAACAGAATTTTCTATTACCCCCAATTTTCCCAGGTGATGAATTTTAAAATTCTTGAATATTTAGAAATTATGTAAGTGCCACACCTCCAATTCACTTACAACAATAGTTATTTGACATACAGAAAAATAAAAATATACAAGTCCAAAAGATGCCCTAAGGTAATTGGTGAATGGAATTTTAAAATCCAGTATAATTTGGTAAGAGCAGTGAAGAAAGAGCACTTTTTCTTCTTGAATCTACTTAACATGGTGAGGCATATTTGTGTATTTGATAACAAAACATATGAAATTAATATTATTATATCATTATAACAAAGAGTTTATTATAAGTAATAAAATATAATGAACTCAAACCAAATGGTTTTTGTTCTTGTTAGATCACAAAGTGTTTTGATCTAACAACAGGGTTGTCTTTCAAAGTTTAAAAACTTATTTCATCTTTTCCCCTTTAAAAGCATTTAGTTTTAGTATCCTATAAATATGTTTTATAAGTTTATATAATTTAGTTTAAAAAACACTTAGCATTTCATGTATCATTATTATTATGTAAACATTATAATGGTAATAGAGTGGATAAACAAAATACAGATAACAAATAGTAAATATTTTTAAAGTCCATGTATAGCAGACACATGACTGAGACTGTTTTAGAGATAAGGACGCATGAGCTCTAAGGAAGGAGACCAGCTAATAATAGAGACTCGCTAATTCTGCAAAGAAAATGAACTGATTTCATCCTTTTATAAAATCTATCCAGGAAAAGAAATGTTCCCCACAAAAGAACAGAATATACAAATCCTAAAATGTGTTGATCCTTGAGGGTCAGAAAAAAAAAATCATTCTATAAGCACGCTTGCAATTATTAAAATAAAGTTGTCTGTTTGCCGTTGGTTAAAAGTGTCACCTGGAAAATACAGCCCAGGATTCTGAATTAGTGGGAGAACTTGTGTAGGCCCAAACATCTGTTAACCAGTGCCAAGAACTGTGAAAGGGAAGTAACTCTTCACTGAAAGAGGGAGAGAGCAGGATCTCAAGGGTTAACTTTGTCTTGGCCAAGGATTCATAAGGAGTTTACCAATCAGAGCATGGGCTAGTACATCCCCGGGGCTCAGTTTTTCCCCAACCTGGGTCCCTGCCTCTCCTTTCTTCCTCCTAAAGTGAAAAGCCAGTGCCTGCTTTGGCCCATCCCAGCAGACTGAAGGAAAGCAACTGATTTAAAGCTTCGGCTAGAAATTGCTCTTCACTTGCAAAATATCCTTTGAATTTTCGAGTGAGACTAATGGCCACGCTGCTTTATAGAACTAAAGACAAAAGGTTATTGTCTAGCTTGTTAGTGTCGCCATGTTGCTAGGAGAGCCCCCACAAAGGAATTCCCCAGGCCAGGCCGGCTTTATTCGCCTGGTCCAGCCCTGCCATGTGCGAGAGGGATGGATGGAGCTGTCACCAGGCCACGGCTGGGGCGTCATGGAAAAGGGAAGATTTCTTCCTGGACTCTGTGGGAGAAGAATCAAAGACCCTCGTGAAAATGCTAATACTGCAGTCGGGTTCTTAAGGCTTTAAGAAATAAGCATAATTTAGACTTTTAAATATTATTCTCTCGTTGCTTTTTTTGTCACCCAAACCTGTTCATCTCTCCTTAATTGTAGCTATAGCGAGCAACAATAAAATGGACCTGATGTGTCTATATGCTGCTCTTGGAGTCCCCCTGGACGGTGTGGCACGAGGTTGGGATGGTTGCTCTAATACTGTGTTGGTCAGATCCGCACACAGGAGGAGAAGGTGGCGGAGGCTGCACGTGATTCAAACAGATGCTCCAAAAGGAACACAGTCACACGTGCCAAACCCTGGGCTGAAATGAAGAGCATGTGCCCGTCCCTCCCAGCGCCAGGATCCCAAATGTCACATGCTTTCTTTTCTTTGTTATTTACATCCCAGAAAATATGCCTCCAAGGGCACTGTGTGCATACATATACATATATTTTCAGGGTGGCAGAAAACACAAAATAAAGGAAGGATTGACTCACCATTTTTTAAGTGTTTGAAAACTGCTGATGGGAAAACAGTACAGCTCTTGCTTAGAAAATGCAACACGTTTTAATTTAAAAATCCTTACATTTGGAGAGACCTCCCTCCCCGCTGACACCCTTTCTACCTTAAAGCTAAGCATGGTTGTCATTCCTTAAGTCTTCCTGCGAGTGCTAATGGGACCTGATTTTTCTGGGAAGGGGACGAGAGGATACAGTTTCTGACTTAATCTCTCTGGCATCTTCTTTGGAGTTCTGAGTACAAGGCCACACTGGTGAGCGCTGCTGTTTGCCCAGGCAGATCCTATCCTTGGGTAAAAATGAAAACCAAGGAGAGGCCAGTAAGGATTCCCCGGGAGTTAGAATGGAGGGATAATCTTCCACTTGGAAAGCTCCAGCATCCCTCGGGACTGAGCCCTGTGGATCTCCCCCCAAAGCCCAGTGCCCCAGGCCAGCCGACCTCCCATGCAGGTCTCTCCCACACAATCTTATCATCTGCTGTCTCCCTCCTCAAAGCTCCCACCTGGGAGACTCCATTGTCACTGACGCTGCTTTCATGCCATAGCTGTCACTGGAGGGTCACTCTGACCAATACCGGGGGCTGGAGGGGACTGGATGGAAGGGAGGGGTTTCAGGACCCTTCCAGCTCTACTGCGGGTCAGTTAGTCGATATTGACCCATACCTGACCCATTCCTGGATACCAATGGGTAAGGAAGTTGGGAAGCTCTGGTGAACCCTTTAGTGCTATCTCTTTTAATTAATTAATTAATTAATTAACTTTGGGTTTTGGGTCACACCTGGCAATGCACAGGGGTTATTCCTGGCTCTGCACTCAGGAATCACTCCTGGCGGTGCTCAGGGGATCATATGGGCTGCTGGGAATCGAACCCGGGTCAGCTGCGTGCAAGGCAAACGCCCTTCCTACTGTGCTATTGCTCCAGTCCCTTTAGTGCTATCTCTAGTTGAGCAATGAAGGCTCAGTGTCCTGTTTTCAGGGTTGGGAGAGACGGGACATCTGTGTCCCTGAAGTCACAGTGGCCAGTTGTGTTGTGCTTTAGCCCACTCTTATGAGAAGTCAGATGCAACCTAGAGCTAAAGGAGAGTCTTTAGCTCTTTCTAATCTGTGCTCAGAGCTAAGAGGGTGATTAGAAAGTCCCCTAGGGTCCCCACCCAGTACCAGGCTAACACACAGTGCAAGGTTCTAAAGGCCTCTGCCATTGGCCTTTTCTGCCAGGGAGAGGGTCATGGCCTGGAGCCCAGCACTTACTCTCCAGAGAAGCAACTGGAAACTTGTGAACTTCTAACCCAGATGGCACCTTCCTGATGTCCTGCAGGGACCTCCCGTTGGGGTCATTCCAGCCCAATTCTGAGCATTCTTGCCACGAGGGAGGAGCAGTTGGCAATGCATGTGATTGGCCACTTTTGGATGGTGAAAAAAAAAAAAAAAGAATGGTGGGGATAAGATTATGCCCACATGTGTTCTGAGGAAGGTGCTCTCTTGGGCCCCCACAACAGTGCCCAGCAATCCTTCGCACACGGGCAGGTTAGGATCCCCTCTCCAGCAGCTCCTGAGGAGTGAGCATTTCCTGTTCCGAAAGTCAGGGACCCGAGCTTTTCACTTAGGATTGTTTCAGTAATTTCCAAGTTAGCTGTCTGCCAGACTAAACAACAGAATTCTATCCCTGTTTCCAGAGCTTTATCAATGAGTCATACGTTATTAGGCATTTTTCTTCATCTGTCATCTTTACTGGGTCTCCAGATAATGGTGACTGAGTCATGAGCAGCGGACTCTGTGGGAGACGGCCAGACAGGAAGGCCGCTGGCCACGCATTCCCGCCCCACTCCTCAGAAACGTCTTCGTTCCAGTTCAACTCAGATGATCTTTAGCATTAGATGATTTTTCTCACCTTCCTTGGCTTTGTCCTTTTCTAATACAAACTCCATCACTTCAACATTCCCTGACCAGTGAGAGTCAGGTCGCAACAGAACCTGGATGGCCAGAGAGAATGAGATACAGAAATCAAACTAGCAAGACCTTCACATCCAGATGATGGGAGAGGCCAGGTCAGGACTTTGGGGGTGGGAGGAGCAGAGTCTAGGGGGCTTGACATCAGGCAGCTTTCTGCAAGCCTGGGAAGCAAACCCCGAGTTCAGAAAATCAGAAAACGGAGATGCAGCTGAATAGCAAGCATGGGACTCAGATCCAGGCATACGTGCAGAGGCTGGGATAGGCCACAGCTCCCCTGGGTGAATGAAGCTGGACACAGAGCCTGAGGCCCTCATGCGCCTCTTTTATGGCTCCGTCAAATCCCAGCATGGAGGCTGTGCCCAGCCTGGAAGTGGGGAGGCGGACAGCAGCTGTCAGCCCGGCCGTGACTCCAAGAGTGACACTTCTCCCATTGCTTTAAACACAAGGCAGTTCATTGGACAGAGATCACCGCACCTGGCTATATCATACACACTGGTGATATGTGCTTATAGGCCTCTGAAAGAAATTGGAAGGTGCGATGTAAAATCCAGTCTGTGTAAGGAAGGGCATCGTTGTAGAGAGGTGACAGGAAAGCTAGAGTGGGAAAAAGTGGTGAAGAGACAAAAGTTAAAAATAAAAGACTGTGTTCAGTGCCAGAAAGTTAAAATGTGCATTTTCTGAGGCATAAGGTTTCCCATTCCTTCCCCCACTCTCGACTTCCCCCAAGCCATCCCCTGTCTAACTGAAAAGTAGATGTTCTTGTTTGCTGTGATCCCCTTGGTTATGTTTTGGATCCGGGAATGCTGTTCCCACTCATTTACATGGAAACATGTTTGAGTGTTCCCAGACAAAGTCTCCTTGCACCTGGAATTCATTTAAGGCTCTGAGCGGAGGCTCGAAAGCTAGGAAACTGGCAAGAGAGAAAGAGAAACGAGGCATGACATGATGGCCTTTGGATGGATCTACAGAACCCCACAGTCTCCGCCCTGTGGGCCAAGCATGGACCAAAGCTGAGGCCTCGAGTAGGTGCCAGGGAAAGTGTGGAAAAAAGGCTCACTTGTTTGGGGGGACCAGAAGAACCCACGCTGTATGTTCAAGCTCCCTTCACTGCCTGGACTTTCAGCCTAGGGGACTTGTGTGGACATCAGGGCTGATGAATTTGGTCACATTTAGATGTCAAAAGTGGAAAGTGTAACATGAGTTAGAAGGAGAGGAACCGACACAGAATGATTTCTCTTATATGTGGAATACAAAGAAACAAAGTAGGGGAATAGCAAATGCACAACAGCAGCGGAAACTAAGAACTCCTCTTCAGTAGAAAACTTGGGGATGGGGCACTATGGAGAGAGGTGGGTAGGGAATGGAAGGGGGCGGGCATTGAGCGAGTGGTGGAGGGAAGCAGAAGCTCTGGAGGCAGGTGTGGTGCTGGAATATTATGCAGGAAACCCTGCCATAAGCAGTATTGCAAACACGGTGCCTAAATTAAAAATAAATTAATATTTAAGAAAAACTTGTTTCTTTTATTTTTTATTTTTTTCTTTTTCTTTTTGGGTCACACCTAGAGATGCACTTGGGTTACTCCTGGTTCTGCACTCAGAAATCACCCCTAGCTATGCTCAGGGGACTATATGGGATGCTGGGAATCAAACCCAGGTCGGCTGTATGCAAGGCAAATGCCCTACCCGCTGTGCTATTGCTCCAGCCCCAAACTTGTTTCTTTTAAATGTGGCCATGGTGGAGGGTCACTGGGTCCTTTGGTAGTGAGGAAGGTACAGCAACTCTCAGAAATCATAAACCCTAGCATCACCATGCTACCTAAACTGCAATCTTTTCTTTTTAATTTTTGGGTCACACCCGGCAATGCACAGGGGTTACTCCTGGCTCATGCACTCAGGAATTACTCCTGGAGGTGCTCAGGGGATCATAGGGGATGCTGGGAATTGAACCCGGGTCGGCTGCGTGCAAGGCAAACGCCCTACCTGCTGTGCTATCACTCCAGCCCCTAAACTACAATCTTTTAAAAGTGTCCCAGTCATTGAAATCTAAAAGTACCAGTTTTATTCAGCAATTATTATAGCCAATGGAGTCACATAGCCAAAAGTTTAAGCTTCACATAAAGCTAAGCATCTCCTGATCTAGCCCACATGAAACTGTCTGTAGGAGTCAGGGACCCCAGGACCCCAGTCATGGAGCAGTCTCCAGTGTCCAAAGGAAGGATGAGAATTTGGAAGTTAGAGAACCAGGAGTTTTCTTATTAGACTACATCTTAGATGGTTTTAACTTACTCAGGCAAGTGTTCCAGCACCTTTTTGTGGGGAAGTGGAGACTTCAACAGTGCTCAAGGGATCCAGAGGCTGTCCCCAGACAGTCAATTAAGTTAAGAACTCAGAGCTTGGGCCTTGCAATGCATTGCTGCTTGCGCCACAGTGTTCAGGAGCCTCCTGGGCTACACTGGCTGGTGCTAGTGGGACCCATGTAGTGTGTGGCTTTGAACTCAGGGCCCAGTGCATGCCAGGCATGCACCCCTGACCACTGAGCTTTCTCCCGGGCCCCTCCACACTTCTTTTTCATGTGTGCTTTTGTGGTTCTCCAGAGGCCTTCCAACTCTCCCCAGTAAGGAGACAATCCTGGAGATGATGCTGCTACGACCCTTCCATGCTTTGAATACTTTTCTGACTTTCCACATTTCCTCAGCTCCTAGGATCCTGAAGTCCTCTTAGAGGTACTTTATTTTTTTCTTGGCCCCTTTGTTCCCTCTGTCCCCTAAAAGAGCCTCATCTGACACACCGAAAACACTTTGTCCCCAAACTTGAGTGCAACTTTCCCCCAAGACATTGCAAGTTGCTTTACTTCTCCCTGCTTGGCCATCAGAGCAGAGGAGAGTCGCTCTCCTCTCACGAGTCTTCATTCATTCTACCATTTTAAGCTTTTGGGAACACCGGGTGGCCTTTCAGTCACCTCCATGAAGCCCCTATACATGTATTGATAGAGCTTGGTTTGAGGTAGGGCCAGTGACCTCATTCTTCCAGGTGACACAGCTTAGCTTTAACTTAAAAAAATTTTTCTGACTGCAATCTTTAATTCTCTTCTTGGCCTCCCTGGCATCTTTTATAGTTTGGAGGTGGGTGGCTGGCTGAGAGTACAAAACTGGTTTTCGTAAGTACTTTCTGCAAATCTTGCAGCTCACTTTGGAGTGTTTCATCTATTTATTGCGTTGGGGCCTCCGTTGAAACAGGGACTAAAATAGTTCTGATTTTGCATCCTGTACATCTCACTCACGGAACATCCTTAATTTTACCAGCAATGCAGGGGAAATGACTAATTGGTATGGTTCTTTAGGGTCACTGAAGGTGCTGATCACAGATGGAGGTCACTGCTTGTGATCTCTAGCTGCCCAAGCCTAGTGCAGACATTTCGAGGCTATTGGACACACCATGGCCTATTTGTGAGGCATCACAGGCTGCTTGACAATGGGTGGGAAGCTGTGCACTAAACTGCGGGAAACTGGCATGAACTGAAGAAGAGTGAACAATTTACTTGAGCCTTGGGTAACCCGGAAATGGTATTGTCTGAACTGGGATTTGAAGGATGAAGATGAGTTCTCTAGGCAGTCAAGTAGAGAAAGAGCTTCTGAACCCTGTGCCCATTCAGCATCACATTGTTGGCTTTAATCTTAATGTCTTCTTTTTATCTTCTTTTTTTCTTCTTTCTTTCTCTCTCCCTCATGCTGGGTTATGCTGCTCTTACATTCTCTCTCTCTCTCTCTCTCTCTCTCTCTCTCTCTCTCTCTCTCTCTCTCTCTCTCTCCCCCCCCCCTCTCTTTCTGTTTTATTCATCCACACCTGGTGATGCTCAGGGCTTGCTATTTCTAGCTCTGCACTCAGGGATCACTCTTGGCAGGGCTCAGGGGACAATACAAGGTGTGGAGGGTAGAACCCAAGTCAACCATGTGCAAGGCAAGTGTCCAGCCCCCAATGATATGACTTTGGCACTAAGTAGAAAGATGGAGAGCTGATGTGAAAAGGAGAAGATAGAGACTGGAAAGATAGTATAGCGGGTAGGGCATTTGCTTTGCACGCGGCCAAGCTGGGTTCAATTCCCTGCATCCCATATGGTTCCCTGAGCACTGCTAGGAGTAATTCCTGAGTGCAGAGCCAGGAGTTAACCCCTGTGCATCGCCAGGTGTGGCTCAAAAAAAATTAGTCATACCATTGGTTTTCTTTCTTGTACTATTATAAAGGGGAACCTCATCTAATGTCCCTTATCTGTCTTCATTTCTCCCAATTCATTTTCAACACTGCAACCTTTCACATCTTCAATAGTTTCACATCACAAGTAAAACTCTCCTGCCATCTGTCCATGTGCTCTATGCTCTTGCCTCCTGCCTTTTCCCCTTGCCTTCTCTGTCTTCTCTGATCCAGCCACATCCCCTCTCACTCTTCCTCAGAGAGGCCAAGCACATGCCAACCACAGGGAGGTTTTTTTTTTGCCCTTGTTCTTCCCTTTTCTTAGAAGGTTCAGTCCCCACATGTCCCCTGGTTCTCTCTGTGCTTCGAGTCCCCATTGAAATGGCACCCCGTAAACCAAAAGCCCACCCTTCACCCATGGTTTAATGTTCTTCTCTGTGCTTCTCATTGCTCAAGATGCTGCACACTGTTTGGATTATTGTCTGCTCCAATCAAGTGACAAAAGGACCTGGTCTTGTTTCCTGACCATTCCCATGCCTGGCTGGTGGAGACAATGGGTGGGCATAACATGATGTGGGAGGAGATGGAAACTGTATGACTCACTTTATACTCCAGGTTTCTTATGGAAACTCATTGTCATGGATACCAATTGTTCATTGAAGAGTAACTATCTGTGAAGCCTTATGTTAGGTACTTAACACACATTATCTCATATGGCAGGCTAGGTACTATTTCAAGTCTCATTTTAACAGAATGGGGGGACTGGAGTAAACTTTTAAAGGAGGGCCTGGGAAACAATAAAGGGATTAGTAGAGTGCATGTCTTGCACGCAGCCAACGTGAGATTGATCCCCAGAATCACACAGTGTTGTCAGGTGCAGTTCTGGGGGCTGCTAGCATTGCCAGTATGGACCTAGTGGTCCCCAGCACCTCGGTTTCCGAGCAGCACTGTCCCCTTTGGTCCTAGCACTGAACTAGGCCATGATGGCTGATTATCACCGAGAATGTTCCAGGGCTTCCTGAGCCTCTCTCCCCAACAAAAAGGATAACACACTGGAATATACCAATAATGAGGGGTGGAAGGATATTACAGTGGGTAAGACACTTGTCTTGCTTGCACGTGGATGACCTGTGTTCCATATTCAGCACCCTACATGCTTCCCTGAACACCACCAGTAGTGATCCCTTAACATAGATACAGGAGTAAGCCGTGAGTGTTTTCAGGTGTGGCTCCCAAACATATATATATATATATATATATTATATGCATATATATACACAATAATACATACTTCACATTGTAACTTGTCTTTCTTTCCTGACCTTCTGTATACACACAAATACATCTGCTGTATCAGCAGGGGTTTGTGTATATATATGTTTACTAACCTATTTTGCTTTTTGACATTCTCCACCAAAATATCTAACACACACACTCTTTCTCTATATGTGTTTTATATATATACATATTTATATACATATATGCATAGAGAGATATCAAGTGGAAGTGAAAAATGAAGTAGTTTCAATTATAACATTGTATCTGTAACAGGTTCCAATGTAATTAAAAATATTGATGTAATACTTTTTTATACAAACTTCCTTTAATTAATTTATTTATTAATTTTTTGTTTTTTGGGTCACACCCAGTGGTGCTCAGGGGTTACTCCTGGTTCTGCACCTAGGAATTACTCCTGGTGGTGCTCGTGGGACCATATGGGATGCTAGGTATTGAATCCGGGTCGGCTGTGTGCAAGGGAAACACCCTACCCGCTGTGCAATAGTCCCAGCCCCTGATGTAATATGTTTTTACAAAACATATATATATATAAATATATACATACACATACATATATACATACATACACACAAAGTGATGTGTCTTGGATTTTTTTCATGAAGCTTTATAAGATATACCTCACTCTTTTTCTTGGTTTCATACTTGGTATAATTATTTTGTTTCCTATTGACTGATATGCAACACTGGCTTTTGTTTTGGTTCTACTGTATTATATACAATTCTGTGAGAAAATCTACATTCTTATACTGTTATCAGGGCTCAGCTGTTTCCAGGTACCTTAGTGAATCATTGGGGAGTGTCCTAGACATTACTTTGCTAGTGCATCAGAAATTCACATGTTGCTTATTTATTACAACACCCTAAAGGAGAGAGAGAGAGAGCACAAAAGGGAATGCTCCTGCCATAGAGGCATGGGGGGGGAATACATTGGTGAGAACATTGGTGATGGAGAATGGGTACTGATGGAGGGATGGGTACTCGATCATTGCATGACTGAAACGTAAGCACGAAAGTTTGTAAGTCTGTAACTGTACCTCACGGTGATTTGTTAAAAAAATAATAAATAAATAACATTTAAAAAACAAAAACAAAGAAATTTAAAAAAACCCCACAATTTTGCCTCTGCAGCGTATGACATACTGAGTAGCCTGTCTACCTCGCATCCATTCACCACCTCTATGCAAAGCAAGCGCCTTACCTGTTATATGTTCCTCTGGCTCTTAAAAACACACTCTTGATTGATTTCTTTCCCATTCATATCTTTCCAGGCTGGAGCAATAGCACAGCGGGTAGGGCGCTTGCCTTGCAAGCTGCCAACATAGCTGACCCTACTTTGATTCCTCCGCCCCACTCGGAGAGCCTGGTAAGCTACCGAGAGTATCTCGCCCGCACGGTAAAGCCTGGCAAGCTACCGGTGATGTATTCGATATTCGATATGCCAAACACAGTAACAATTGTCACAATGGAGATGTTACTGGGCCTGCTCTAGCAAATCGATGAACAACGGGAGGACAGTGACAGTGACAGTGACATGTCTTTCCATGTGTTCCGTACACACTTTTCCTGTCAGATTTTCGTGAGCTTTACCTCCCAAATGAAATCCCACTCTAATTCTTGCCTTGGATTCTTCTGGAGAGCCCAAACTAAGATTAATTTATAAAAAGAAGTTTATTCTTTAAATAATCATGGTGTGTAAAGATGGTATAATTTTAAGTATAAATAATTATTTTGAAAAAGTGAACATATTTCAGTTCTTAATTTCTAGCCTTCACACAAATGTTAGCTTTATTCCTTTATTTCTTCTAGTTTTCTATTAGCTTTATTTCTTTCCAAACAAAGATGATTATACAAACCTATATGTATTATATATATACATAAATATGTAGACACATATGTGTATATATACATACATCCTTTTACCTTTACATAAGTGGAATAATATGAAACTCCATATTTAGCACCGTTCCTCACTTAATGACATATCTAGGAAAGTATATATTTACAAGTACAGATCTTTAACAATTTAATGTTCTTGCATTATGTGATCACACTATAGGTATCTAGTCTTCTATTAAGGAACACTTATTGTTTCTAAATTTATGAAGTAGTTCAACCATGCTGGGACAAATATTTTTGCACATGTATCTTAGCTCATTTTAAAAAATTACATGAAAGTATAACATTTGGCCAATGGCAGTTAAATTCATTTTTCTTTTTTTAGATATTGCTATTCTCTCTCCAGATAGAAAGCACTGACTTCTACCATAGTGTGATGCCCATTTTTCATCTCTTCCCCAGCACTTAAACTTGGTCACCTGTATGCTTAAAAAGTATTTCATAATTTAATTGTGCATATTGACATTTATGGTTCTATGAATTACCTTTTTTATACCCTTAGTCCCTTTTTCAATTATTATAAGTGAAATCCTGTGACATTATAATTTAAGAAATTATAATTTTTGACTAAAAATTAAATACAATATTTTATACTATTTAATATAACAAAATAATTGATCAATAGATGACAGTTCATCAACTCCTGATTATTTTACTATGTTTTACCTTTGCTCTTGGGGTTATTTTCTTCTATTCTATCTATATGGTGACAGTCCACATAATAAGACATCCTGTTTCTAGCTTTCCAGCCAGAGAGAGCATATTTTACATGGAAACTGGCAAATGTCACAAGTTCTTTTAAAATTATTTTTCCTTTTGGCGATTTGGTTGTTAAGCATTTACCATCACATAACTGACTTTTTGCTCTGAGAAAAGTTTGACCATTTTCAGAACAGAAACTCAATCATCAGTTCGGGAATACAACTTGAGACTTTTCAACCCCTTCTGGTCCCAAAATTCTACAGTCTGTTGTACTAAGTATTACTCTCTCGGCTATATTATCAAGTGAAGTTTAGTTCAGAAAAATCTAGTTTAGAAACTTTCTTCTCAGTCTCTACATTCCTAACCTGGATCTCATTTTGATATAATTCAACCCTTTGATGAGTTGTCCCCAGGATTTTCCCTGTGATATCTCAGATTTGGATTCCAAAGTGGCAATCCAGGAAAGTATTATTTATCTTCATTCATCTGCTTTCCATTTGATATTAAGTGCTCTTCCAACATTTGAATCTTTCTCTAAACATTATCAAAGTAGCCAAAATGTATTGACGATTTTACTTACTCCCTTCTACATGTCAGCTCATATTTTGTGAAAGCAAAAGACAGTTGGATAAGGGATGGTCAGATGATGACTTTGGGATATGACATCAACTCTTGAAGTCAACTCTTGATAGTAGGATAATAAATAATGAAAGTTATTCCTACCAGTTATAGAGAAAGCCTTTGTTTCATTTCATAAATCAGATTTTTAGATGAAGCTAAGAAAATTTAAAAGACACATAAAAATAACATGAAAAAATGTAATATTATAGTATCTACTAGATGATTTTATAAGAACTTTCTTACTCAGAATATAAGAAAGTTACTTTTTTTGTGTCAATATTTTCTGAGACCTTTACAGACTGGTTAGCACACATTTAAAAATATTTATTTTTATGAATTTTTTCATAATAATTTATTATATTCAATATTCCAATACCAATCCCACCACCACATTACAACTTCTTACCACCATTATTTAGAATATTCCAGCCACCCCCAAAGTCTCCTCCAAAGCAGGACCTAAATAATTTATTTTGTATTGCTTGTTATGAATAATCCACTGAAAATGATCCTAAAAAGTTTCCTTAGAGGAAATGTGTGCATATTGTTGGATCTCATCCTGGAATTATTAAGCCCTTGTATAAGAGATTACTAACGTGTTGTTACAGGCTGAGCCTGTAGCACACTAGCACACATTTTAATAGAAATCATTACTGAATCAATTTCAGTATTAATTATGCACTGTTTATTCTGAAAAATTTATATACCATATTAATGTAATTTTTGTTTTTGTGGGGCACATTTTACCAAGAATGTTATTTTGATTTATTTTTTTAAAATAAATACATGTCATTTGTACCACATTTCACAGATGGTCAGATTAATTTGCTCACTGTGTTGCCCAAAATTTTCTTTTAAACTGAGGTAACACTGATTTTATAAAACTGCGTATATTTGAGTAGGGGTAAAATTCACACTTCCTTAAGATATATGTGGCCATACAGAATAGCACCTGCCAGGAAAGTACCAAATACCAACACCAGTGTTCATTGGATGCCCCCTTTTTCATCTCTCTCCTTAATCTAGTAACTTTATATTAAAAGTTACTAGATTAAGGAGAGTCAAAGTCTAAAGATTTGCTTTCATTTAGTTTGCCTGTTCCTTGGCTGTGCATCGCTGCAATATGAATGATTATTTGATATTTGTCTTTGCCTTTCTCATGTAGTTCATGTACATGACCTCTTATGTTCCACTATCATCATGAAAGGGAAGTTTTCATCTTTACTTATAGCTGAGTAGTTTTCCATTTGACATATACCACATCTTTTCCATTCATGTTTTATGGACACTTTGGTTGTTTCCATATTTGGGTTAATGTAAATAGTTCCACAATAAACACTGATATAAATACATCTTTTCAAATTAGTGCTATTTACAGTTTTTGATTAGTGTTGCTCAAAATTTCCAAGCCTTTCTATAATTCCTCTGTTTCTACTTTTTTTATCCGAACTTTTATTTCCTCTTTTACAAGCAATTATGTAATTTCTTCAAGATCCAATTCAGTCTTACATTATAACATATAATATAATTAATTTTATTAATGATATACCTAGGACTCATAGCTACTATTTTATGCATTACTCATTTGGCAAATAATTATACTTTCCCTCGTGACTTCCACTGATAATCAATTTCTGCTGTGTTTAGATTAATTTCAGAATTTAGACAAGAGGTTCTTATCCTGAAATGAATGAACTGCTTGTGCCTTTCGGGAAAACTGGAGATGACATTAATGCTTTGGCAAAATTCTGTGTTTACATCTCAATGTACATTTTCAAAGTCAAAAATCCTTTCATCAGACTCTTTTTTTTTTTTTTTGCTTTTTGGGTTACAACCTGGCGATGCACGGGGGTTACTCCTTGCTCATGCACTTAGGAACTACTCCTGGCAGTGCTCAGGGGACCATATGGGATACCGGAAATCGAAACCGGGTTGGCCGTGTGCAAAGGAAACGCTCTACCCACTGTGCTATCTCTGCAGCCCCCTTATCAAACTCTTAAAGGAAATTTTGATCCAAGAATTTAGTCTCTAGAGAAAAAATACAATAGGATTGATAAACTTCATTGTATTTCCATACTAGCTTCTATAACTCAGTGAGTAATAAGTGCACAGTGTATAGATCTAATGTTTCCACTAATTTGTGATCAATAGATTCTTTATTTTTTAAATAATTGTGTGTTTCCATCTCACAATTGCCATGCGTATTTGATAATAGTATAGGCATATGCAATAGGCATATGCATAGGCAATTATTTTAATTTTTGTTGTTATATCAGAGATTGAACCTTCGGCCTCAAACATACACAGTAACATACATTTAAAAGTTCTGAAATGCTTAAACAATATCTTTAGATCATGATAACTTACCTTGATACAATACCGAAATTCTGAATTTCTGGAATGTTCTGTTTTTTTGATTACCTTTTACATATCTTCTTCTAGAGAAGTTGAAACTGGAAAATGTTTCTCCCTCGACTCTAACTTCAACTGCATCTATTTCCTCTCCCATCAACTTGTCAATAAGAAATGTTCTCTTCTCTGGTCATGATTATTTATTCCTTGATGATTTTTACTTTCATATTATTAATATTTCAATACCATTTTACTGTGATTCTTGAGGATTTCTATCTTCTCATACATCCTTCTTCTTTTATGCTCAGAGCTCATATGTTGTATCGTCTTTTAAACAATGTTTTTATCCTTTACCCTGCTTATGCTATCTATTCCCATGGTACTAACCAGATCCTGTCATCAGATTGGTAAAAACCAATTTCTATATTCCCTTCATGGTGGTAGATTAATGATACCTTCCTCCAGATGTCTGCACTCTAATCCATACAATCTGTAATGTTGCATTACATGGTAAGGGGGAATTAAAGCTGAAGATAGCATTCATGTTGCTTAATAACTTATCTTACATATATATTTGTTATTCTGGATTATCCAAAGAGTTCAATGCAGTCACAAGAATCCTTGCAAGTGAAAGAGGGAAGCATAAGAGTAAGTCAGAAGGGTGCTATCTGAGAACGGGACCCACAATCACTGACTTTGAAGATGGAGGAAATGGGCCATGAGTCAGGCATGAGTGTGATTCCTTCCCTTTTGAGGATGCCCAAAGGAATACAGTGCCACAAAAGCTTTGATTTTTAGCCCAGTTGGACCCATTTCAGAATGCTGAACTAATAATGTTTTTTGAAAGGGCGTATACCTAACAGTGCTCAGGGTTTACTCCAGGCTCTCTGAACTCAGGGATCACTCCTGGGAAGCTCAGGAGACCATATGTGGTGCTGGGGATGGAACACAGGTTGGCTACATGCAAGGCAAGTACCCTACCTATTGTTCTACTTCTTCAACTCCAAAAATACTGACCTTTACGGGTTATTACACATATATTTGGTTTAAATCAATAAACTGTGATAATCTGTTACAACAGCAATAGGAATGGAAAACACCTTTCCTTAAGCAAATGAGGTAAAGTTTGCCTCCAAGCCATCCATTCACTAATCTTCAGTTTATGATCTCTTAGTCCCCAAATTCAATAATTTTTTTATTCCTCTAACTCTTCTACTTCATTAATCCCACAACTTTTTTTTTCACTATCCTTCAGCCCACTCATATTCTTTCTTTCCAGCACTCAGATCCCATGATCTGGAATTATAATCATTCATTTGCTACTCCCAACTCCCATGACCTTTCTTCCCTTGTCCTGTTCCCCTGAGAAAAATACTACCTCTGGTTAAACTCATCACATCATCTATTTTTCTTTTCTTAAACCTGATAGTTGGGTATTTCTGGAAACAAGCAAAAACTCAACAAAACCAAAGTTTCATCTCTAATTCAAGATACTACTATTAAGTGGCACCTTCGGGTTTCTGGCAAAATCCAGCAGGATTCCTCAAATACCTACCATCTCGTTTCCCCCCAAATTCACCCCCATCTCGCCACCATCTACCATTCACCCCATACTGCCATCTTGCTGAGAAGTACAAACAACTATGATGGTGCCAGTCTAAGTTTTTTTTCCCTCTGATGCAACAGAAAGTCTAAGCCACTTGCATATATCCAACAATTAGTCTTTTGTTCCCATCAAAACCCTTTTTATACACTCCACTGAATCCTTTTCCTGAGCCCACAGACATCCTGCTCTTTCTCCCATATTGAAAGCCACTGAATCCCCCTTCTACCAGGCTCATTTCTTTGGTCCACAAGAGAGTGTCTGCTTCCCCCACCCTCCACTTTCCATTTTCTCTTGAATTCACTCCAGTTAGACTTTGCTCTTCCTCTCCCTTCTGAAAGTTTTCATGATCATGTCACCAGGCCTTCCCTTGGCTAAATAAAATGGGCATATAATATGGGCACCGTCATCTAATTTGGCCCATCAGGAGCATCTGACATAATTTCTTGCCTTGAATTATTCCAAAAACTTCCTAAATGTTAGAAAAGCTCCTAGCTTTAATGTTGTTCTCTTAAATGGGTCTCTTCTGCTCAGCAGTCAGAGTTTTTGTGTCATTTTGTTCTTAGTAGCTGGGGTGATGGCAGTCCTCAGCTAGATGCCCTCCCTCGGCTCCCTTGGGTAAGAGCGGGCACAGTGTGCTGTGTGACCTGTACCCACTGCTCCTACGCTGGCCACATACCTGCTCTTCCCTGTGGCACCCAACTCCACACTCAGGGCCCCTTGCTGTCCACACAAACCCTAAGGCAGGGCCCCTTGCTGTCCACACAAACCCTAAGACTCATGGGTTCTGCCCCTGTACCCTGCATAGCTCTCTCCTCTCTCCTGGTCTCTGCTCAAATGTCACCTCGTCAGTGGTTTTCCTTGAAAGTCTCCAACCTGAAAGAATAATACCCGGTGCTACTGATCCCACATTCTTTTTCTATGGAATTTGTCATTAGCTGAGTTTTTGTAAGTATATATAAAATATATATGTATATATATATGTATATACATACATACAAACAAAATAAATAAATGTAAGATAATAAATGAGTTATAATATAATTTAGCATTTTCATGATTTAGAAGATACAATTTTAATTGTAATTGATTAACATAAAATTATTAAATTTAAATATCAATATGTTATATTGATATTTAAATATTAAATATTAAATATTAATTTAGTCGTAGTGATAGGTGTCAATGCCTACCTTAATATTAAATATGTGATAATATAAATGGAAATAATTGAAATTGTAATTTTATGGGTTATGGAATAAATTATGTGTCTAATATATTAATGTTATATATGATTCTATCCATGCTTTGTAGTATATGTGTATGTGAATGTATATTTCTCTTTTACTAAAATCTAAGGGCTGGGGAGATCGCTTGAGGAACTGGCATGCAAACCTGGCATGCTCAGGACCCTGGATTTAATCTCTCGTGCTGTCAGTTCTCTTTAGCTCCATGGGGTGTAGTCCTGCTGGCCCACTGGGAGGTAGTCCACAAAAGGTGACGATTGATAGATAAATTGATAGGTAAAGTCCCACAAGGGCAGGGCCTTTGTTTTCTTCCTTGTTACATACTAAGCACTTAAAAAAGTGCCTTATGGAAGGTTGAATATATATGGTGAATAAATGAAAAAATGAAGAATTAAACAAAACTGAGCTTGCATTTAAATATACTGTAACTAGATGGTGGAGTTTTGTTTTGACTGTTTTAAGAGTAGGGCCAGTAAGACAAGCTTTCCCTAACTTCCCACGTCCTAGCGTTAGGTCTCATCAGATATTTGTGCTTGATCCTGAGAGTTAGTCTACCTGATGGATTTTCAGCCTTGGGAGGCATCTTCTCCAGAATCCTAGAATTTTGTGCTTTCTTTGTTGTCGTTTGATAATCTCCCCTTAAATGCACTCTTCTCATGGAGAAGACTGAGGAGTAGAAGTTAATATTGATGCTGCTGGTGGATGATTTTTTTGATATTTGTGAGAACTGCGGTCTTTTATCAGAAGAAGCTTACCAAGGGAGGCAGCACTGAATTCCTCGCACTGGGAGGGAGCAGCTTAATTCTCGTACACACGTTGGAAATGGTATTTGCCCAATAATTGGTTGGGTAAAAAAAATAATGATTGGACTAATCCAATACCACAGTGTTTGCTAACTCTCATGGAAGTGTACATTCCTAGAATAATTGAGTTAGATAGAAGTCTTCTCTTCTGTTTTCACCTTTTGAAAAGTCTCAGTAATCTAAGAGTTTCTATGAGTTGGGGGGATATTATAGCAGATCCCAGTTTTAACTATTCCATTGTCTCATAGTCAAATAAAGTCAGAGCAGAAAATAAATATTTATTTCCTCCCCCCTTATTTAATTTTGTTCCTCTTTATTGTCGGCCTCTCCTTTCTCATCCTTCTCAGGAGATTTAAAGACGCCGCTGGACTAGAGCTGTTACTGACTGGATTCCACGGGATGTCAAAAGACCACGTGGCCGCCCACCTACCAGATGGTCAGACTTCTTCGTGAAGATCATGAACGATCGGTTTGAGGCTCTTCATGATCCCAGAGCGAACAGATGCCATTGGGCTACACTAGCACGCGACAGGGACAAATGGAGACGTTACTGGCGCCCGCTCGAGCAAATCGAGGACTAACAGAAAGTTAAGTGATTAAGTGATTAGGTGATTTATTAAGGAATTGTGATTTACAATACAGTGAATGATGGTTTCATGCATACATCAATCCCTTACTTTGAAGGCAAGAGCCAGTTTCTGCAGATATTTGAATTATGGAAACACTGGACTTAGAATTTTGTTGTGGGATACTATAGAATTTTGAGCAGTACTTTTTTTCTAACCACTCCAAATGAAAAATAATATGTTTTAGTTGGAGATATATGCTCTTGATATTTTCCAGGGATTCAAAGAGGAATTTATGTCAAATTCATGGACTCTTAAATGATGACTAAATTATACTTGCAGTTTCTCTACCTCTAGTGTGTATGAATGACGGCTGCTACATGATGGCTGACAGACAGCAATATGTGTTAAGAATTCCATTCATTGGGTATTAATAGCATCATGACTTGAAGCAACTTATACTCTTGCTTATTTCATAAGCTAGATCTGTCCCTGCAGATTTGGAGGCTTCACCAGGCCTTCAGCTCCAAATGATTCAACTAAAGAAAAGATAAGGGAACAGAAAAGGATAAAATTAAGTCCAAGTCAATGGAACCATATAGGAAACAAAATTGTAGTATAGAAAGACATGTATTTTGGAGAGCAATTACAAATGGAGTACCGATGGATGGTCTACTGTAGGAATTCACAACGAAATTTATGGTCAAGTGTTAACTGAAAATGATGTCACTCACTCATTTACTCACTCAACAAACTAATGAAGGGCAGAGGAGATAGCTCAGTGTTACAAAACTAGCCTTGCATGCCTGAATCCCTGGGTTTGATTACTGGCATCACACACACACACACACACACACACACACACACACACACACACCACACTTATAAAAACACAAAATAAAAGAATACCTGATAAAGCATTTTATGTGTACATATGAGAATGTGTGAGAATTGAGAATAGACAAAATTATTTTCTGAAGTATGGATTTGAGAAAGCCCATAAGGATGATCTTGCTTTTCAAGTCCATATTCTCCCTTGAACATGTGTCTTATTTGCTTGTCTTGAATGTTCCTTTGCCAGCCTATTTCCACTCTATGCTTTGTTGCCTGCCTATTTCCACTCTATGTTTCTGTGCTTGCCTATTTCCACTGAGCCTGTGTTTTCTCTCAAGCATTACTTCTCTTTTTCCCTCACATCTTTCCAAATAAGTTTCAATAAAATTTTTGCGCTTCAAAAGTAAAAAGAAAAAAAAAGGTTACTATGAAAAAGACCCAGGTCCCTGTTTTCCACTGTGACCTTTGATGTGGTGCTAAGCCTCTGAGTCTGCACAAATGAATTCCCAAGACAAAGGATTTATGAGGATTAAGTGAGTGGATACTTTGAAAGCATCTCACCATCAGTGTGGGCCATTATGGTCATTTAACAGGGCAGGTTTCTTTACCCTTCTGCAGGAAGGAAACGGCTCTCTCCTTTTCCCACAAAGGTAGGAAGGCATCCTGAGAAGATGGGCTGGGCTCTGAGGAAATGGGGTTCCTGGAATCTGCATGGTATCTCTCTGACACCTGCCAGAAAGCCCTTCTGACTTTCCATGAAAAGCTCATTGCTGTTCAGGTGCAGGGCCTTTGCCCTCCCCTGTCTGCCATGAGACAATCCCTCTATGAATAAAAGCATTTAAAAAATAAAATAAATGAGTGACAGATGGAAAAAGATGCTGGAGAGAGACCTACCTTCTTCCTTTCTGGAAATGCCCATGCCTGCATGTTTCCGGGATATTATCTGTTGGCATTGGGCCACTCTCTGTCTCAAAAGGAGTCATTCCTCAGGCCGGAGGCTTCCCATCATCCCATCACAGAGTACAAGATGTGCCATATCAGACACCTGGGTGGTGCCTGCTACCTGAAGAGCCGAGGCCAAGTAGCACTGCTAGCAAAGTGTATGTCTACACCACCCACTGCCAGTTCCAGATCAACAAATATTCTTTAAAGACTCTGCCAGAGCAGTTCCTCAGAAAGAGTGTGTGTGTGTGTGTGTGTGTGTGTGTGTGTGTGTGTGTGTGTGTGTGGTGGAGGGGGGGGGGACGGGGAGGGTGGGTGTACAACTATCATCTTAACTCTGAACAATCTATTGAACCCATGACCTTTACCCTTTCACCCTTAAAGAAAGCTGCCACCTCCAACAGAATGGTGTTAGTAGTTGGTAATGGTTAGGTCACCAGCCCTGGATCCTGGCCCCTTAATGACTCCGGCAAGTAACTGAGACTCCATGCCTCCTACTGTGAGTCTGTGATGCAGGAGAACGACAATTTGTCAATTGTTCTAAGAGCTAAATGGTGAATAGGTGAGAGTGTTTTGAATCAGGAACAATACCTAATTGTATTTCCTAAGTATCAACCTTCTTAGTAGAGGCATTTCTGGTGCATGGCGGATGACCACTTATGTATGTGATGTTAAAGGGCAAGTGGGAAAAATCATGGCCCAGGAAGAGGTGAACCCTTGGGTCTCCCCTTAGGGAGCCTATTTGTTGATTCTTGTGAGCAGGGTATTCAATAAAGGCTGAGCGGGTTCCTCTGTAAGGAGATGATTCCATTTCATGGCCTAGAGCACCACTGCAGGGACTCCTTTAGGGAAAGTGCTTATAAAGGATTGAGCTTCGTGACTGCGTGCCACCCTCGTTAATGATGGGCAGCATCACTGCCATTGCCGTCATCCTTCCCACCTGCATTAGAACCTTCCCTGGGTATAAAAACCCACATGAGTATGCAGCAGGAAAAGTCAATCCCTAGTCTGTTAATATTTAGTAGTGGGTTTGAACTCCCAGTAATAAAATGGGAGGAGCACTGAGATTGAAAACAGGGCTTGGCTTGGGGCCTCAGCTCTCCACTTCCCCACTGTGTGTCCCAATCCACCTCATCTCTGGGCTTCTCTGAACTCCCTCATGAGACAAGGGGGGTTGGCAGTGGGTTCTAGAAGGATGGCCTGCATGAAAAGATGGTGAGGTTCTGAAGTGGAGAGTGGGGGCCCTAAATTATAGCCCAAAAGAGGTGCAGATGTTGAGCATCACTATAGCATTTCCTTGGGAGAATCTAGTTTTGTTCTAGGAGTCTCATAGAAGGCAGACAGAGTTCTTCCTGGGCAGCCATAAATGCAATGTTCTGCTAATCCAAGGGAAGTTTGATGCTGGTCCCCACCCTCCCCCCAACGCCCCAAGTTCAGGCACCTCAAACAGAAAGACAGCAAATGTGGCACAGTCTACCTCTTCCTGTCCTCCATGTCCTCATGATCAAACTCCTTCCCAAGTAGGGTCCTCAAGCATCCCTTTCCACCATTTTCTTGAAAAGTTAAGAGGAGTAAAGATGAAATTCAATGGCAACCGCACTGAGACAATTAAAACATGCTGCCTGCCCCACCATACATGAGCAGTTGTTGAAATGCCTCAGCCTCCTACACCTTGGGCCTGGCAGGCTTCGCTAAAGTCACATTTCTGGCAGGTGTGAGAGTCGAGAAAAATTCACCCAAAAATGAAGTGCCTTAGTGGGTTCCGGGATACCAGCAGGTGGAAGGTGGGGCTGTGTGGGGTGAAACACTTGCTTTAGATAGACCTCCAGAGTTCAAGGGTGGTGCCCAGGCTTCAGGCAGGGCTGTGGGTTGGCAGCTTTTCAAAGGCACTTGCTTTTCACCTTTGGAAGCTTTCCCCTGGCTTTTCCCTAGTGTGTTAGTGAGCACTGGATCACTTGGTGTCCATGGAATTAATGAGCTTCCAGACGGCACTTCTCTTCCATTGTAAACCTGTCTGAGGCCTTGGGGTTTTGTCAAATGTGTACTGGCAGCTGGGGAACTTGTGGGATTCATGCTATAATTTTGCTAAGAAATGATGGGCAGCTCTAAGTAAAAATGAATATGCACTTGTTGGTGCTGTAAGTCACCGTAAGTGGCCGACCTGGGGAAGAACTTAATTCTCAGTGGCCCTGAGAGAGGATTCTTTACAAAGCTTTGATACTACATCCAGTCAGGATCAGGGACATCTACTCAGTCTCCGAGAATGATGGTGATCAGCAGGTTCCTATTCACTGCTTTAAGAAGATAACAGGAAGGGCATGTGGCACACCCGGGTTCCATCCCTGGCACCTGATACAATCCCCTCGCACTTCCAAAAGTAATTCTGGAGCAAGAAGTAAGCCCTGCGCGTAGCTGGTATGACTCTAAAATAAGAAAACAAGACAAAAAAATATTTCAGGCCCCTGGGGTCTTTATATTCGGGGTTGGGTTTCACAGGAATCCCAGATTAGGTTAGGCATAAAGGTGGTACAAAGGAAATTCTTCCTACTATTTTTTAAAAAGGACATTACTATGGTGGGTGGGGGGCATCCTCACCTATTTCAGGCTTTATCCTCCTTGACTCTGCAGGGCTTTGTCTCCCTGCTGCTCTGTGGAGGCAACTGTCCTCTGTGGCAAGGGTGCAAAAGCACTAGTATTGCTTCTATTCCTTCCTGGCTTCTCTCTCTCTCTCTCTCTCTCTCTCTCTCTCTCTCTCTCTCTCTCTCTCTCTCTCTCCTGCTCCTCTGAGCCATCAGACAAGGATGGTCCCTTTGTTCTTTTTCTCTTGTAGCTTTAAAAGTGGCCCTGGCACCCCCCACACACTTTTTGTATTTAGCATCTTAGTAGATATCAGTGCAGTCATAACATTAACCCATCTAGTCTGACTTTTTTTGCATTTATGCCCCTTAGTTTTACTCAAGCTTGGTCAATTTCCCTTGATTGTACATGCCTCCACTGAAAACGGGACCTCGCCATGATCTACTTCTGTGATCATATGGTTTCCTTAGATGTCTCCTGTAGCTTTTCCCTCTAAGGTTCATTTGTGGTTAAAGTATAAATATTTGGTTTCTACTTCCTCCTGGAGAGCTTCTGGTCATACAGTCTGGTGTATTTGTTTTCAATCTGTAGACTTTCTTTTCCGAAATCTTGGACTCACTGGAGACTAGAAGAAAAGAACTTCATAGGCAGCATCTGGCCCCAGCATAAACACAAGATTTGATTTGGTGGAAGCATTAAAGAATTCTGCATTTGAACTCCCCATTTGCTCCTGTCTCTTCCTATCATTGTATACATCTGACTGCTCCTTGCAATTCCTTTACCTGTCTGGTCTTTGCAGACAATTGAGTTTGTGAGCCTCGCCTAAGGTTGTGACTGGGGTTCCTCCCTCTGCTATGATTTACCTATTTCCTGCCCCAACGGCTGGTTAATTTCAGCAGTCCACGTTCCCACCCAAAGGTCCCCAAAAACCAGGTGGAAAGAAATTTGGGCAGCTGCCTAGCATAGCACATGGTGCTACCGTGAGGTAGACCAGGCTCTTTGCTGTTCCGGAAACAATTGTGTTCACTATCACTCATGAACTTGCCCCCTCTGGACTCTTTTCTTGGAATCTATTTTATCCCTGGGCATTCTGCAGGAAGTCAATTTGCCCCACCAGTGCCTACTGCTCTGCCCAGTTGGGACCCGTGGCTGCAGCTCAATTCTGACCCCTGTTCAACGTGCCAACACATCTGTCTTTCCTGCCTCAGGAACTTGCTATATCTGACTTAGGGATTTACCCCACAATGACCAACACTTCCACCCCTCTGATAGATCCTGATGCCCAACTGCTCTGCCACCTCCTCCTTTTCCCGAGACCCCCGAACAATCCTGCCCTTAGGTACTGAGTCTGTCCCATTTCTTGGATCAGATACATGCCAATATCCTAGTCTGGGCTACTGAACACTTTTAAAGACCAGTTGCTTTTCTCCAAACTCCCCCAATTTCTCCAACATCAAATAAAAATTTTGGGAGGTGGGGTGATGGTGGGGGTCTCCCAAGTGGCATTTGGGAGGCTGGGGGCCCCCTCTTAGTGAATCTCAGTGGCTCAACATCTCAATGTAAGGGGGCAAGGATAGGGTCCTAGGGATTATCCGGGTCATTCTGGCAGTGCTCAGGAGGGTTTTAGGGACGCAGCAGAGATACTTGTGGGTACAAGGGGTGCCAGGACTTGCTGCATACAAGGCATGGCCGTAACCCCTGTACCATCTAGCCCAAATAATTACTTTCTGATGGGCATAATAAAATTCTGAGCAGTCATTCCCTTCCCTTTTTGTATCTCTCCAAGGCTAGACTTTTGTATGAAAGACTTTTTTAGTGCAGACTCCTCATATGTTTCCTGATTTCATCAGCAAATGTTGGCTTAGTTTTTGGTCCTGCTGTGCTATGTTTAGGAGTTTAATTCTTCAAAAATTGGTTCAAATGGTTAGGCCAAACATCTTTTCCAGAACATACCATTAACTAAAACCATTGCTATCAACCATTCGTTAACCATCACTTGCTGGCAAGTTCCTGGGTTGTTATCTTCAACAAATAGTTTACAAATTAGGAGTTCCCAGAAGGCAGCTTCTGGCATCTTTTCCTAGAGGGAAGGTAAAGCTCTGCCCTGGAGCAGCATCACATAAGACAGAGGCTCAGAAGCTTGGACGATGATGCTTATAAACATCAAGGGGGAGGCCCAGTCAGCTCATGTCTGCACACAATTGCAGCCACCCCAGAAATCGACTGGCCGGTTAGAGTATCCTTCTAGAGCCCCAGCTTCAAGTTTACATTTCAGAGAGAATGGGCGCTATGTGCCAGAAGCTTGAAAACGAACAGAGTCTGAACGTTACCTTTGTCGAAGGGAAACCTACTCTCAGGGGAGACGCTGGGCCGGCCAGCTGCCGGCGGCACTGGGTGGAATTCACAGCCCACGGGACAATCCCTACAAGACTAATCGCAAGGGGAACGCAGGTGGGCAGCCTGTCAGTGTCGCTAATCAAAGATGTTTTCGTTTGCTTCTCTCTGAGCAGCGCTTTGCAGCAAACGCACTTACTGCTCAGCCCTCAAATGACACAGCAGGTCTGAGAGCAAGGAGGTGACTGCGCCAGAGAAAATCCTACGTCAGGACTGCAGCTCCCCGGCAGGTGCTTACGTAGTTGTTACTCAGCTTTGTGCAGGTCCTGTCGCATTGGCGTGACGCTGGCCTCTGCAGCACCAGCCTGGGAGGCCGGGGAGACACAGGCTAGGCAGGAAGGAGAGGGTCTCAGCTGGGCAGGCAGGGAGCATGATGGGGAAAGAACCCACGTCAGCTGTGATTCAAGACCAAGCTGATTCATGTCTTCTGAACCATTTCCTCCCACCTGTCATTCCCTCCTCCCCTGGAGGGAGCCTGCAGGGGCCCAGCGCCTGGTTGTCAGGAGGTTAAACACACACACACACACACACACACACACACACACACACACACACACACACACACACACTCAAAAACATCTTTTTGTCTTTTGGAGGGAAAGGTAGAGGAATTAGGAACTCAGATCCCTTTCTCTTCTCAGAGACCCCAAGAGGCCACTGGAATCTGATGAACTTCCCACCCGCAGCATCCTGCCAAGGCCATCCCTGCCCCCTTGGCTGTCCTCATCTCAAAGCTCCAAATCTAAAAGTTCACAGGCTGGGTCCAAAGGGTTAACTGTCGGGGATGACAAGATGGCTCCCCTCAATGAACAGAAAGTGGGTGTGTGAGTACCAACATCTGCCTCTTAGTCTTGCTGTGGGGCTAAAAAGAGGGACTACTCATGACAAAGGAAAATGCTCCTCAATGTTTCTCTAGCATATGGGTCTCAGTCATAAGAAAGTCATTTCTCAGGATTGCTGGTGAATTAAGTCATCTGTGGAAAAGTCACAGGCACCTCTGGACCCTAAGGGAGTGATCCTGTTTTACTCAAGGGCAGATGTTTATGTGGCAAAAGCTGAGACATTTCCCTTCCAGAATAACTTGATCATTTCCCAAGAAAATCTCAAATTCCTACTCTGCTGTTCTCAAGGTCTGTTATTTAACCTCTTTTGTATAAAGAGAGATAAATAGAATAAATATACAGGGGACATATTCATTTCATCTGTGGATATGATACAGTAAATATGTCCAATGTAATTTTCGTTCTTTAGTTAGGGGATTTACAGCAAACAAATGTTGGAACAATAATCAGAATATTAGGCTCAATTTTATCTAAAAGTATTTTTTAAACACTGGCCAAAGAGCAATGTAGACTATAAGATCTCCCTGTTACACAGTTCATTTTGTCTTGGATGAGCTAGAAAGTGGGGCCAGTCAGTCCTGGAAATGCAACATCACTCCAAGGAATAGCCTGTGAAAACAGTATAAGGAAAAAGGTGCCAGACCTGTGTATCCCCCCATGTCCCCCCTCACCAGTCACAAAAAGCTTTTTCTGATTGGTGAGGACAATGGGGATGTTTGCTGGGGGATAGACAGGTCTGGGGGAGATACACAGGTCTGGTACCTTTTACAGAGAGAGAGAGAGAGAGAGAGAGAGAGAGAGAGAGAGAGAGAGAGAGAAGAGAAGAGAGGAGAGAGGAGGGAGGGAGGGAGGGAGAGAGAGAAAGAGAGAATCCAAGTCTGCTGTAGAGACAGTCTGGGGGGGTAATTGGGGTCACTAGTGGTGGGAAATGTACAATGGTGAAGGGAAGGGTGTTGGAACACTGTATGACTGAAACTCGACTATGTACAATTCTGTAACTACCTATCTCATGATGATTCAATAAAAATAAATAAATAAATAACAAAAAGCAAAAACACACAAAAAAAGAAAAAGCCTCTAAAATCCCTGCTAAGTCCATTAGGAAGGATGAGACTCACAAACTGTTTTACAAAAGAAAAATTAACCTTGGAATTTCCCACAAGTTGTTGGTAGAGGAAGGAATGAACCAACGAGAAAGTCAGCTCAAACATGAATTGCCTTTGTAGCAATACCCCTGCTGCCTAGAGCAGCAGTTGGCACAAAATGAATTTCCACTCTTTGCTGACTGATTATTTCAGATTTTAGGGGCATAGATTTTAGGTAATAAAAAGTTTTTGCTTAGAATCACCACCAAGCTCACCCATTGGCCCAGCTTTATAGACTCATGATTAAATCTTAAAATAGATGCAAGCCAAGGCACACAAAAAAATTCATGGATATACCTGTCTCTCTGTTGGAAACTCTAGGTCACCCTCAGGGTGTTTGGGTTAGGGGGAATGAGTCTTCACTCTGACAAAGCCACAGCAGCTGCACCCCCAGCTGCTGCCATGCCAACAGTCCAGCTTCACTGCTTCAGGAGTAATCTCTGCAAGGACACCAAACTGCTCAAAATTCCAGGTACACAAGCTTTAAGGTTGAGAACTCTGGGGTCTTCTTGGTGGATAGTCTTCCTCTCACTTCTGGAAGCCCTGACAGCCAATTCACACAACCTCCACTATGTAAACTCATGGCCCAGTTACATATTCTGGATTTTCTGGAGCACAATGCCACCAGTGCAGCCACACAGAGCCTTCAAAACTACAATACCGACATCCCAGTAGGAACATACCAAATTAGACAGGGAATACTGTAGAAGTCAGTCACACTCAATAAACAATGCCACATCAGGCCAACTAGGTCAGTGAGGGTGAGGAAAAGTGCCTGCCATAGAGGCAAGCTGATGGCTGGGAAGGAAGCTGGGGATATTGGTAGAGGGTAGTGGGTACCTGGTGAAGAGACAGGTGTTGGGATAATATACTCCAGACTCTCAATCATAAATTCATTGTAACTTTGTAATTCATGGTGATTAAATAAATAAAATCTATAATAAACTTAGAAACAAAAACAAAAACAACTAGCAACAAACAGCTTAGTAACTCCTTGGATAAGGACTTAATGATACCATGTTGAGATATAGCCATTTTCACAAAGTTTCTTTTCTTGAAGTGTTTTTGAAACTTCTATTAGCCATTTAGTTGTAACAAGCAATATAAAATAAATTATTTTGTATCTGTTAATGGGGAAGATGTTAGGGGTTGAGAAAATGGGGACAAGAGTGGAGGGAAGGGCACATTGGTGGTGGGTTTGGTGTTGGCAGAGTGAATGTGAGTAACTACTGTATCATGAACAACGTTGCAACCCACGGTATTTAAATAAAGATTTTTTTAAAGTTTTGCTTATTGAAGAGTACAATTAAAATAAGTGAAATGATAAACTACAGTCTAAGATATTTTTTGTCACATAAAATTGAAGCCTTCTTATGAAGAATTTATTAAAAATCTTCTAAAAGCATAAAAAATAATAATGAAAGGCAAGCAAATCAATAGAAAAATGAGCATAGGTGGGGCTGGAGAGCTAGCACAGCAGATAGGGTGTTTGCCTTGCATGTGGCTGACCTGGGTTCGATTCCCAGCATTCCATATGGTCCCCTGAGAACCGCCAGGAGTAATTCCTGAGTGCAGAGCCAGGAGTAACCCCTGATTATCGTCGGATGTGACCCAAAAAGAAAAAAAAATGAGCATAGGAACTGAACAGGCATTACCAAAGAAGTATATATGAACAATATAGTGTTCAACTTTCAAGAATCAGAGACAAGCAAATTAAGGCCACAAGGGAGAGATACTATTTCTACCAATTCAATTGGCAAAAGTAATTGTGTATAGCAATATCAAATATTAAGAAGCAGAGTAAGGGAAAGTCTCATACACTGCAGATTAGAATGAATATGGGTGAAAACTGTTTAAGACACATTTTGGATTTTCTATAAAGTAGAATAATGATACTTTTTAAAAGGAGAAATGCATACACCCCCCAAATTTGCACATTTGTATCCAGATTTGAATGTACTCGACAACACTGGTCAAATAAGAACTGTCACTGTCACTGTCCTCGCGTTGTTAATCAATTTGCTCGAGAGGGCCCAGTAACATTGTGAGACTTGTTGTTACTGTGTTTGGCATATCGAATATGTCACGGGTAGCTTGTCAGGCTTTGTTGTGAGGGTGAGAAACTCTCGGTAGCTTGCTGGGCTCTCCAAGAGGGGCAGAGGAATCAAACTCGGATCAGCCATGTTGGCTGCGTGCAAGGCAAACGCTCTACCCCCTGTGCTATTGCTCCAAATAAGAAAAAAAAAATTGAGACTATTGACAGAATAAATAAATTTTTTTTTTGCCAGCAATGCACAGGGGTTACTCCTGGCTCTGCACTCAGGAATCACTCCTGGCAGTGCTCAGGGGGCCATATGGAATGCTGGGAATCGAACCTGGGTCGGTCACGTGCAAAGCAAATACCCTACCCGCTGTGCTATCGCTCCAGCCCCTAAAATTGGTTTTATTTTAATAAAATAGTTTAAATAAAATATATTGGTAAAATATTGGTCACTTGATCGCTTGACTTCCCGTTAATCATCGATTTGCTCGAGCAGGCGCCAGTAACGTCTCCATTTGTCCCTGTCGTGTGCTAGTGTAAAATATGATAGTAGTGAAATTGATGATACACACAACCACATGAAAGATATTTTTAATGTTGAATGAAGAATCTCAGAAGGATATATTATCTTCTTTTTTATCTGTAAGTTTAACAGGTGAAACTGAACAATTTACTGTTAAACATATAAATGTAGCACTGTAGCACTGTCCTCCCATTGTTCATCGATTTGCTCAAGCGGGCACCAGTAACATCTCCATTGTGAGCTTGTTGTTACTGTTTTTGGCATATTGAATACGCCACGGGAAGCTTGCCAGGTGTACAAGTGTACTTAATAAAACTAAAAAACGAAGAGTTTAAAGGAAGGATAAACAAAGTTTGGGGTTTGAGGAAGCAGGAGATGAGACAGGACAGGAGAACACAGATAAATGTAGATAATAAATAGAGAATTGACATATGATTGATAGGAATCCAGAAGAATTCAAAAGACCATTTTAAAGACTACTAGTAACAATTATGTCTTAACTGTTTCCCATTTAAATTATAAAATAATTTTCACTTTTCTAATCTGATTGTCTTCTAGACATAATCACAACTGTTCAGAAACAAAAATTTACAACAGAAAAAAAGAACTCTGATTCTAGAAAATAAGTATTGGGATGTAATGGTTTATCTTTCTTGACTTATGAATGCTGTTATTGATCTCTAGATGAAGATTTTAAGCCAGTAAGTTTTATTAAAAAAAAAGAAAGAAAAGATATACTGTGGAAAGAAGAAATAAAGTGCAGGAGTGAAAGAAAGGAAAGACAATTTACTGAACAAATTTGAGCAATAACTTTAATGGTCTTCATCTATCCCTATAAATCAACAAATGATATTCCCACTGGCCAGAATGGTACAGTAGAATCTGGACTCATTCTGCTCATTTTGGAGATGGTTACAGGGCTCGGACTGGTGCCATGCTATGCATTTGGAAGAATGATTGCATTATAAAACCCATTCCAAGCTTCCCACTGTTCCAACAATGGAAATAGTGAAGAATGTTTCGACTGGCTTAAAATGTGAAGATGAAAATTTAATATTACAGAGGTTTTTCTACCGTTCAAGTATTCTTCTAAATAAGTCAGTCACCAGACTTATTATGGTCTGGTTTTAGTGAAGAAACAATCATTTCTTCTAATAGTAATTTGTATACAGCCCATAGAACTGTGTGATAATTAAATCACTGCACTATGGAAAGCCTACACTTAATATCTAGCAGAAAAGAATCAAACTCAATAGAGTTAGCTTTGCAGTTTCTTTTTCCAGAGGTATGGTTCATATAATATCCTGAATAACACTCCAAACTAAAACTAGATTACTAGATTAAATGTTGGAAAAATACTGACCTTTAATTTAAAAGTACTATCAAACTGGTACATTCTGGTGAAGAATTTGCACAACCCAAAGTAGAAGTAAAATTAAGCATCCTTGTGGCAAGTGAATACTAATCCTATAGGTGCCCTGAAGTTGTCTGGCAAGCCCTGCAGATGCTGAGTTTCTGTAATGGTAACTGCATGAGGTTCAAAGTTCAGAGAACAGAAGACTCACTGTGATACCTGTCGAAGGGGGACTCTCACAGGAGACCCCAAGTTATCTGTGACCTTTGAGGCTAGCCCAAAAGTAAGGACAAATGAAATTCTTTTGCTATCCAGAAGTGGGCAGAAATAAAATTTGTCTCCCCTTTGAACTGGAGAAGGATGTGAAGAAAGTCTTCTTTCCCTGAGAAATTTTAACTTCAAGACTGCAATCTAATTTCATTTCACTTGGGTGGTATACGGAAGGGAAAAAAAAACAACCCTTACTCAGGCTAAAATTTTAATTTAAACTGATCCATGTCTGGGGACTTGGAGAAACCAAAGAAAAATCCTCTCTTCAAATAAGCTTCCAATCAGCTTTAAATCAGGCTTCAACAGAATTCCTACACTAGTAGCTTTTTGAAATGATCATGCAAAATCCACAAAAGATAAGCCTAGAGAAATGAACAAAATCTGGAAAGAGAGACAGCAGGTGAAAAGGAGAGGTTAGCAGCAAAGGGAATAAAATGAGAAGGTTTAACATATGTCTGATTTGCATTCCAGGAGGAGATAAGAGAAGGTGGGGGAGGCAGAGAGAATTTTTCAGAGTTGTTGAAAGACATTAATCTTTATTTTTTATTTATTTATTTATTTATTCACTTTTTGCTTTTTGGGTCATACCCAGAGATGCTCAGGGGTTCCGCCTGGTTCTGCACTCAGGAATTACTCCTGGTGGTGCTCGAGAGACCATATGGGATACTGGGAATCGAACCCGGGTCGGCCATGTGCAAGGCAAACGCCCTACCCACTGTGCTATCACTCCAGCCCAAGACATTAATCTTTAGATGCAAAAAGCGCACCAAATTCCAAGCAGGATAAGCTCTGGAAAAATCACAGTAAGAGAAAAGCAGAAGATTCTAAAAGCAGTCAGAGAAAAAAGACAGAGTACTTACATGGGCTGCTGATTTCCTAAATTGTAGCAACTGACAACCCTCCTGACATTTATCAATAGATTAGTTTTAGCTATATTTGAAAAATATAACTGAAATCACACAGTATTTTTTCCCTCTCATCATTAAAACTGTAAGATTAATCCATACGGTTATATCTAGAAATGTTTGGGGATGTGTGTGTGTGTGTGTGTGTGTGTGTGTGTGTGTGTGTTCTCTTTCTTGACTATACTATAATTTATGTATACGCTAATACCATTAGTTTCCAATTTTTTGCTTTTATGGAATAAAAACAAAACTTCCATGACTCTGGTATTTAAAAAAAAAAGTATATGTCTCCTACAATGCTGTGAACTTTCTCAGTGAAAATTAATACAGGTTAAAATGTTAACAAAACACCAAACTCATAAAATTGTCTTGATGTTCACGTTCAGAAAGTTCAAACCCATAATAAAATATCCCACTGCATTTTTACTATGGCCTTTATGATTAATGTTTTAAAGCTATTATGTCCTTTAGATTTTTTGGCAAAAGCTAAGTGTAACGTTTGACCTCTATGCGTTTCCAGCTCTGGTGAGCTGGGTGTGTGTGAAAACTCACACCTTGTTCACTGGTCTGACAGAGTCATGCCACATTGTTTGGTTTTTAAAAAAGGAAAAAGAGTAGGTGCATTTCAACATTAGAGGCTTCCCAAAGCAAAAGGTACATAAAAACAAAACGCATATAAAGCAAGAGGTAAGTAGCTGCTGGGTAAGATAAAGAGGAAAGAGAGCAGGCATATGAATTTTCTCATATCTCTCCTGTGTTTTGCTCTATTTGAAAATTCCATCCTGCTGCATAGTATTTCTCCCCATTATGCTCTCAAAGAATAGTTCGTTTGTTAGTAGAGAATCTTAAATCGATGTTCATGTTCATGAGTACTGCTAAGATATTCCAGCCTCAGAAAGGTCAAACATGCAGGTCTGGAGCAATAGCACAGCAGGTAGGGTGTTTGCCTTGTGTGTGGCCGACCCGGGTTCAATTCCCAGCATCCCATATGATCCCCTGAGCTCCGCCAGGGGTAATTCCTGAGTGCAGAGTCAGGAGTAACCCCTGTGCATAACTGGGTGTGACCCAAAAAGCAAAAACAAACAAACAAACAAACACAAAAAGCAAAAAGAAAGGTCAAACATGCTGACCTCCATAAAGAGAAAGCTGGGGCAGTGTACAAAGAGAGGTGACCCAGTGAAGGACTTGCCTGCTGAGTGTATATATCATAAGGCTCAGCTCAAGTTCCCAGATGCCCCTCTGACACTCCCTGTCTCCTAGATGGCCGTAGAGAGACCAGTGCTTAAATAGGAAAATCGCCTCCAAGTTCTTAAGCCTAAATATGTCTTATGAAAGGATTTAGAAATATTAAATACGAGAACTTTGTAATTACAAGGTGGATTGTACTGACCTGCTTAAACAGGTAAAGAAAAAACATTGGAATTTATATTACAACCATACAACCATACTTCTAGGTGCATCATTGTGACTCATCATAATCTGAATGTTGATGTGCAAAAAAAAAAATCTCCAATCCATATATCTATATATATCTTTCTGGGTCACACCTGGCAATCTCAGAGGTTTGCTGTCAGGAATCCTGGCTCTGCACTCAAGAATTACTCCTAGACAGACAGAGTCTAGAGAAGTCGAGGTGAGGGTGAGGAGCAGGAGAAATAGGGAGGGAGAGAGATCTTTAGGCAACACTTTCTCTGTTCGTGCACTGTGGGCTATTGGAAAATGCCAGGCAACTGGTCTTTCTCGGGCAGTAATCATGCAGGAGATGGGAAATGAAGCTAAGTAATCAGACTTTGAGCAGTCTGGAGATAAAAAAGGGGATGGGAGGGGGTCCTCGAAAGAGGAAGCTAGTCCTCTCCACGTCTCTCTCATTCCTGCACATGCTTCCTCAAGGGAACAGGCTCCAGTTTCAGTTGGTTGTGAGCCCTTGTTCTGCCCTTTAAGAGCTAGGAGAGTCTAACCTTTCTGAGATTCAATTTACCATAGCTAAACTTCTCATTATGTAAATCTAGATAACCATAGCATCCACATTCTATGGAGTTTTGTGGATTCAGAAAGTTAAGAGCACACGTAAGACATGCAACATGTTGCTGGGCACAAGGTAAGTACTCATTTAAAGTGGGCCATAATAATTTATTAAATGCCTTTTAATCCATGTTGGGGCCCAGTTTTATTTATTTTTAATTTTTTTAAATTTTATTGAATCACTGTGAGATAGTTACAAGTGTTCATGTTTGGGTTACAATCACACAATGATCAAACACCCATCCCTCCACCAGTGCACATTCCCCACCACTAATATCCCTGGTATATCCCCCATTTCCCACCCTCCCCCTGCCTCCATGGCAGACATGATTCCCCATAATCTCTCTCTACTTGTGGGCATTATGGTTTGCAGTACAGACTCTGAGAGGTTATCAGGTTTGGTCCTTTATCTACTTTCTGCACACATCCCCCATCCTGACCGATTCCCCCAGACATTTTTTACTTAGTGATCCCTTCTCTATTCCAGCTTCTTCTCCCCTTTGCTCATGAGGCAGGCTTCCAGCTATGGAGCAATCTATCTGTCCCGTGTATCTACTATCCTTAGGTGTCAGCCTCATGTTCTGTTGTTTTATACTCCACAAATGAATGCAGTCCTTCTATGTCTGTCCCTCTCTTTCTGACTCATTTCACTTAGCATGATACTCTCCATGTCTATCTATTTATAAGCAAAGTTCATGACTTCATCTCTCCTGACAGCTGCATAGTATTCCATCGTGTAGATGTACCAAAGTTTCTTTAACCAGTCATCTGTTCTAGGGCATTTGGGTTGTTTCTAGATTTTGGCTAGTGTGAACAGTATTGCAATGAATATATAAGTACAGATGTCATTTCTACTGTGCTTATTTGCATCCTTGAGATATATTCCCAGAAGTGGTATTCCCAGAAGTGGTATTTGGAAGCTCAGTTTCTAGATTTTGAAGGACTGTCCATATTCTCCAGAAAGGCTAGACTAGTGGGCATTCCCACCAACAGTGAAAGAGTGTCCCTTTTTCCCCACATCCACACCAGCACTGGTTGCTTTTGTTCTTGTGAATGTGTGCCATTCTCTGTGGTGTGAGATGATATCGTATTGTTGTTTTGATTTGCATCTCCCTGATGCTTCATGTGCCTTTTGGCAATTTGTATTTCTTTTTTAAGGAAACTTCTGTTCATTTCTTTCCCCATTTTTGATGGGGTTAGAGGTTTTTTCTTGTACAATTCTACTAGTGTCTTGTATATCCTGGATATTAATACCTTATTAGATGGTATTGGGTAAATATTCTTTCCCATTATGTGGGCTCTTTCTGTATTTTGGTCACTGTTTCTTTTGAAGTGCAGAAGCTACTTAGTTTGATGTAGTCCCATTTGTTTATGTTTGCTTCCACTTGCATGGTCAGTGCTGATTCATCCTTAAAGATGTTTTAGCTTCATTGTCGTGGAGAGTTCTGCCTACATTTTTCTCTATGTACCTTATGGATGCATGTCTGATATTAAGGTCTTTAATCCACTTTGATCTGACTTTTGTGCCTGGCATTAGACAGAAGTCAGAGTTCATTGTTTTGCAGGTAGCTCTCCAGTTTTCCCAGCACCACTTGTTGAAGAGGCTTTCCTTGTTCCACTTCACATTTCTTGCTCATTTGTCAAAGATTATGTGGTCATATATTTGGGGGTCTGTGGCAAAATATTCAACTCTGTTCCATTAGTCTGCAGGACAGACCCAGTTTTAATATCAGCATCCCAGATGGTCACCTGAAACCTGACATAAGTAATTCCTGAGCCAGGGGTAATGGAGCATCACTGGGTGTATCCTAAAAACTAGAGAGAGGAAGGGGAGGGGGAGAGGGAGGGAGGGAGGGACGGAGGGAGGGAGAGAGAGAGAGAGAGAGAGAGAGAGAGAGAGAGAGAGAGAGAGAGAGAGAAAGAGAATCTAACTATGCTGGTTTGCTGGTTCCTGATCTGGGGCCCTAGTCTTCAGACCTGTGAGAAATCAATCTCCATTGTTTAAAATCATCCAACCTATGGTATTTTGTTATAGCAGTCTGAAGAAATGAAAACATCTTAATTTCCACCTCTCTCTTTTCCCTGCACAAATTTTATAGCTTTCTGTGGGGGGCCAGCACGATCAGCTTGCAGGGGCAGTGCCTCATGCTGTTTTATCACCATTCTCAATCATTTTCTGCATCTGCATCAACTCCCTAACTTATAGATAAATGTAGTGATTACCCTCTCAGATTGCCTCCCAAAGTGCCTGTCAGTTCTCAATTAAAATTACCAGGCAGCCAACATGTAATAGATGAAGAAGTCAAGGAAAGTTGATGCAAGTCAAATGTTTCCAGACTGCCACATAACCTCACCACTTAGTACTCATGATAAGAGAAAAAAAAGATATCTTCAGGAGCTAGTGAAAATCCAGGAGAGGTTCCCCTTTACACATTGTATATACTAGAAATCTGCAGGTCACAGTCTAAATGATCATATAAACCTAGACATGATCCCCATTATGGAATTTTAGGGTCAATATCTACCATTAATGCAGTTTTGTGGCTGCTTGACAAGACCCTAAAAGTTAGAATTTATGCATAAAGTCTGATGCAGTATTAACTGTACTATGCAAAGAATAAGCTGATACCACAAGTAAAAGTAAACTGTAAAACACCAATGATGTGTTTATTCCAAGAAAGAGCAAGACTATTTCCTTACTTTTATTTTGAAGGCTACACTGAAGAATTTTTGGAATTAATAAAGAATAGTAACCATAGAAACACAGCATTTATCAATTTCTTTGGTAAAGAAAGCAGCTTTTTCCCAGAAATGCTCCAAGGTGATCTGGCAGACACTTTTGCCTGAAGATCTCTAACAGGTCTCAACTACTTAATGTAGCTGGCATTCTAGAAAAATAATAGGCAACCCATTTAATAATAATGGCAATTTTGATAAAAAGTTAAAGTATACTTACTATAAAGACAAGCAAAAGTGTGATGGCAACAGACGAAGTCATCCATTGTAAAGAGAAGAACAACTAAGGACACAATCAGCATTCATACTGTAAGGCAAAGCAAAACCTGACATGTATTGAAAGTCTATCCTTTGCCAAGCACTTGTTACACTTCATTAAATACACGATAGAAAAGTAGGAAAATACTGAAGTGCAAGCAGAAGGGTATTGTGCTCCTTTTTTTCAACATTATTGACAAATAGCTATTTAAAGCATACAAAGTGGTGATTGATATACATTGTTCAAGAACCCCTCCCCATCTAGCCAATTTATGCATCCACCACTACCCACAGGGTGCAGGAATGGGACACATTTAGGGCCAGTTCAGCCAAATTTAATGACACAATATGGTGTTATCTCTCAACTAGAGCTTGATGTATTTCTTTATCTTCTCAGCTTTTTGTGAACTACTGAGGTTACAATCGTATTTATATTTATCCTGAAAACTTTCCCCATAATTCTTCTTAGAACCTAAGTTTGGTAAGGGCTTGACATTGTCTATATTTGTTTTCTGTTTTATCACCAGTTTCTGTACATTGTAAACATCCAATAAATTCTCTGAATGTGATGGCTGGATAGTAACCATCCCTTTTATGTGAAATGTTTTGAACTTATTAATAAAGATATCAATATTTTCCAGATGTTCTTATATTTCCCAAACAACCAATTTATATAGTCATGGAAATAGGTCAAAAGTTATAGACCTTTCTGAGAGGGACAGACATAGAAAGACTGCACTCATGTGTGGAATATAAAGTAACAGAATGGGAGACTAACACCCAAGAATAGTAGAGGTAAGTACCAGGAGGTTAGCTCCACGGCTTGGAAGCTGGCCTCACATGCTGGGGGAAAAGGCTCAGATAGAGAAGGGACCATCAAGTAAAGGGTGCTCAGATAGAGAAGGGACCATTGAGTAAAGGGTGTTTGGAAGGCTTGATTGGGATGGGAGATGCGTGCTGAAAGTAGACTATAGACCGAACATGAAGGCCATTCAATACTTGCATTGCAGACCACAACACCCTAAAGGAGAGGAGAGTAAAAGGGAATGCACCTGCCACAGAGGTGGAGGGTGGGGGGTGGAATGGGGGATATGGGAGGGATACTGGGAATATTTGTGGTGGAGAACGGGCACTGGTGGAGGCATGGGTACTTGATCTGTGTATGACTGAAACGTAAGCACGAAAGTTTGTAAGTTTGTAATTGTACCTCATGGTGATTAATTAAAAAATTAATTAAAAAAAGCTATAGACCTTTCTGTAGTAAGAACTTATGTCTAACATGTACCTAAACCGGGTTCAATCTCTGGCACCAGATAGTTCCCGGGACACACTACTGGGTGCCTTCCTGGAGGCCCCTGGTCACTGCCAGGTTTACTCAAGTAAACCCTGCACTGTGAGACCCGAATAGCATTCTTGGACTATGCATGATACCATGGAAGCAAATCTGTCAGCAAGGCCCATGGGCCTCCTGTGTGTTGTTCAGAAAAAGTTATAATGCTTTATGAGTTCAAAATACATACTGACAAGTTTATTCCTAAAAAGTTTCAAGCAATATATGATTATTCCTTTTTTGTTTAATCCTCAAGAATTCTGCACGTTTCTCCTTAAACATTCTTTCAAATTTTACAAACTTTGCTTAATGTATATTTTCAATATAAACACCAACATAATTTCCAATACAATTTTGCTCAACTATATCCCCTTCATCATTTTTCTTTAATCCAATTTTAGTTTGACTTTCTCCAATACTAATACTTTCCATTTTTATGTTGGCAAATAAATCCAATATTTCCTTAGAAACTTCTTTTCATTGCATCCAAGCTTGGGAAATTCTTCTCCAGGAAGAAATAAGAAAATGCTTATTTGGAACCATATCAAAAGGTGAGCATATTTCAATTTTTTTCTCTTCTGTTTTCATTTATATTGACTTTATCTTATGCTAGATTTTTACATAATGGAATTCTTTTAGTTTATATATTTATTGTCACATGCAAACAAAGAATGCACTCAGAGATAGCACTAGAGCTATCTCTCCAGCCTAACACTTAACATACTTCGATATGCCGTATCTTATTTTCATTCAGTGTAAAGTACTTAATTCTACTGGAATTTATTTTAAACGCCAAGGTTTACCTGAAAATTAATTGCTTAAGGGGCTGGAATATGGCTCAAAGGGTTGGAGAACAAAAGCCCTGAGTTTGATCCTGAAAGCTCCATCATGGCCAGATTTATCCCTGATGGCTCCCCATCTCCACTGCCCCAGAGTGCTGCAGTGCCCTGCAGAGTACTGAGGAGAAGGCACGTACCAGAGTGTTACCGGAGGTGGGCCTGGGGTCCCTCAGGCACTTTTGTGTATACCTCTAATAAAAAACTTAAAAAGAAATAATTCAAAATTCCAGTTTTTTTAAGGTTTTCTAGTGATATCTGATTTTATATTTAGTTTCTCTGTGTAAAAGAACATGATTTCAATCCTTTGCAATGTACTGCATATTATTTTAAGATGTAGAAAATCTTTAATTCTGGTAAAAATTTAGCAAATAATGACTTGAAAAAACTACCTTCTAGCATTGTTATCTTAGATTAATTTTGTTATTTCCATTATAATTTATTTTTGGTTTTTGTTATTTCCATTATAATTTATTTCTAGTTTTTAAATTTTTTGGGGGGGGGCGCGTGATACCAGGCAGTGCTCAGGGCTTACTCCTGGCACTGTGCTCAAGGATCATTGCTAGATAGTGCTTGGGGCCCATCTGCTGTGCCAAGGCAAGCGCCTTGCCCCATACTTTCTCTTCAGGCCCATGTTGTTGCTGTTTTTTTTTTTTAATATTTTGCTTTTTGGGTCACACCCGACGATGCATAGGGGTTACTCCTGGCTCTGCACTCAGGAATTACCCCTGGCAGTGCTCAGGGGACCATATGGGATGCTGGGAATCGAACCCAGGTCGGCCACATCCAAGGCAAATGCCCTACCTGCTGTGCTATTGCTCCAGTCCCTGTTGCTGTTTTTTTAAAAAAGGTTTATTACTCTGGTAAAATTCTTTAGCTTTATTTCAAAATTTTTAAGTTTAATAATTGCCATTATTTTAAAACATATGGTTAAAACTTAAGGAATTGCTTTACCCACAGTTATAGTGGTACTCTAATTTGAAAGTTTTATGGTTTTGCTTTTATTTTGGGCCCACACCCAGCTATACTCAGGGATTGCTCCTGAAGAGCAATGAAGAGATCATGAAGAGATCAATGAAGAGATCAATCCTGATGGTCTTTGGGGACCCTATGGGGTGCTAGGGATTGAGCCCAGGTCAGCCGTATGCAAGGCAAGAGCCTTACCCACTGTACTATCTCTCCAGTTCCCTAACTTTACTGTTTGAAATTCTATTTTATTCCAAGGAAGCTTCCCCTTTTTAATCTCAGTGAGGCATATAGCATGTGATCCGAGTTGAGTCCCATCAGGAACTGAGCTTGGAAACAGCCTTAGCAACTTCTAATGCTGGGCCGCTGCAGGCTCCTGGGATTCCAAGTGCAAGCCTGGGTATTACCAAGTACACATCCCTTTTTGAAAGATTCATAAATCCAACTTCTGTTTCCCCAGCACCTTGAGACTGTTCAAAATTCCCAATGTTTCAGTTGTTTTACCTACTTTCCTATGTTTTTTCCCTACACAGCTTAAGATGCATTAAATACTTTACAGAGAAACTTGATGTGAAATGCTGAGCTTTCCTATATATCTCAATATTTCCTTTCTCTGGGATATTGATCCTGCAATTACTACTCTGCCTCTGTGGAAGTTTTGTCAGTTAGAAAGCCCAAGTTTATTCCACTGTTTTAAAAAGAAAACACATTTTAAAAGGTGAGTTTCCATTTACTAATGCTTTTCTGGTTCCATCTTCACAAACATTAACAAACTCCAAGTTTCTTTTACTTAATAACATTTTGAATATCATTGGTTTAGAGTTTATTTCCTAAATTGTCTCAAACAGTAAAAATTTCACTGAGCAGTCTATTTTCAAGAATGCTACTATTTTTTTAAAGAAATTTTTATTAGTGACACACCATGAGGTACAATTGTAGACTTACAAATTTTTGTGCTTGGGTTTCAGTTATACAATGACTGAGTATCCATCTCTCCACCAGTGCCCATCCCCCACCTCCAATGCTCCCAGTATTCCTCCCTCCCACCCCCCCAGCCCCCCCCCCATCCCACCCCACCACTGTTGCAGGGCATTCCCTTTTGTTCTCTCTCTCCTTTTGGGTGCTGTGGTTAGCAAAAGAGGCATTGAGTGGCAATCATGTTTTGTCTATAGTGTACTTTCAGCATGTATCTCTCATCCTGGGAGGATCCTCCCAACACCCTTTACTTGGTGCTCCCCTCTCTATCTGAGCTGCCTTCTCCCGAGGATGTGCAGCTGGCCTCCAAGCCATGGAGTGAACCTCCTGGTAATTACCTAGGATATTCTTGGGTGTTAGTCTCCCATTTTGTTACTTTATATTCCCCAGATGAATGCAATCTTTCTATTTCTGTCCCTCTCTGACTCATTTCACTTAGCATGATACTTTCCATGTAGTACTTGTATGCAAAATTTCATGACTTCATCTTTTCTAACAAGTGTACTACTAATTTGACATAAACATATCTCAAGCAAACCACTTTATTATTACCAATTTACTATAAACTCACATTTATTTTTATAGATTTAGAGATGCTTGATTGTATAATTGGAAATAAGTCTTAAGACGGCTATAGATTCACTCAAAATTAATTATTTCATGAGTCTCATGTTATCCAAATTTATTTTGGAAGAAAATTACCTTTAAATTTTAACTAAGTAAAAATATACTTTAATAATATTTGATTTTTCAGTACTCTCTTCTGTGGATTAAAAAAATAAAATCTGCAAAGGTCATTATAGCTTGAGCCCTTACATTTGAACAGCTGACAATAGTTAATAAAAATCTGTGTATATAGGAGAGCCAGGATTTTGGGACATCAATGTTTTCTAAAATATAGCCGAAGGGGGCCAGAGCAATAGTACAGTGGGTAAGGCGCTTGCCTTGCATGCAGCAGACCTGGGTTCAATCCCAGGGATCCCATATAATCCTTCAACCCCTGCCAGGAGTAGTTCCTGAAAGTACCACCAAAACAAACAACAAACCAATAAAATAAAATATAGCCCAGAGAGGAAACACACAAAAGAAGCTGACCCAAGAGTTCTTTTGAAACCTTTAAAATGTGAATTGTAAAGTTTCTTATAACATTCCTTTATTTATTTATTAAAAGTAAGGATTTCATCAACACTCTCTTCCAGTGGATTTAATGTATTATTTATCAACTAACAAGTCATTGACTATTCTGTTCTTCTGGATTCTATCATATCATATTGTTCTAGAGAGAAATTTGATAAAAATCCTATGTGGCTAGGTAACAAATGAATTCATTCTAAATTGAAGTTGAATAAATGCCTATATTTTGGAAGATATAATTTAAACCAATCATGACACTATGAAAATTAACATCCATTTTTCCTCAATACTGGGACATAGAGTAGTATTATCAAGTCTGATTTCCCAGTTACAGTAACATGAATAGAAATTGATGTAGCCTATTATCTTAGCATCAATGCATATTACAACAAGTGATTATTTATTAGAGTAAGTTCTTTCTCCAGGGTTTAATCTAGAATGCTTGAAATGAAACAAACAAAAACCCACTCTTGGAAGTTATCTTCTGTATAGCTATTGCTTAGGAAATTTTTTTTATTGTTTTGTGGCAGTTTAAGAAACGTAATTTCTAGGGGCTGGAGTGATATAGCACAGCGGGGAGGGCATTTGCCTTGCACGCGGTCGACCCGGGTTTGATTCCCAGCATCCCATGTGGTCTCCCGAGTAATTCCTGAGTGCAGAACCAAGAGTAACCCCTGTGCATTGCTGGGTGTGACCCAAAAAGAAAAAAAAACTTAATTGTCTAGGTTTTTGAAATGACTGCATATAGTACAGTACCAATGTTTTGCAAGACTGAAGTAAATGAACATTTGTAGTACTAGTAGCCAGGTTTATTGAAATAATAGGTTTTACTTTAGACATGTAAGTGTTTATTTCTTTTCTGGTATCCCTGATATTCCAATTGCAATTTCCAGCCATGTCTCAGGCTTCTACCTGCAGACAGAACTGTTGGGCTTGAGTAGGTTAATCCACTCAACTAGACTCTTTCACGATCAGTGTGAAGTCAAGTTATCCTGTGGGTGAGGTTTTGAGCTGGGTGGGGTTTTGGTACAAAACTCAGCAAACTAAAAAGTTAGAAAACCTCGGCTCAATCTCAGTTTCAACTTGAGCAAAATCCACTTTAGACTTGATAAGCAACAGGAGATTCTGAGTTCTGAAAATTCCTGTGATAATCTGGCAGCCTTCCAGCTCTGCTGAGGCAGAGGGAGGGAGGAGTTCAGGTGTGTGGGGGTAAGATAAAGATGTGGGTCTGGGATGTGCACTCACAGGTGTGGCTGCAAAACACACACACACACACACACACACACACACACACACACACACACATACACACAGTTAGAATCCCTTTACCCTTTCCGAAATACATCTAAGTGAGTCAGAAGGTGTTGACACTGACCCTTCTCACCAATATCAAAATGCTTCTGGTATTCTTCCTGACCGGAAGTGAAACTCATCTTCGAGTCTAGGAGGAGCGCAGTCTTCAGGTTATCCCCAGGCAGTCCCAGCCGTGGGACAGCAGGCTTTAAGAGTCAGGGACTGCTTGCTCACTCTAGCGTTCTGTACTCTAGGAACTTTCCCCCCTTATGTCCTTCTTTTCCGTTTCCAAATTTCTTCATTTTGGAGATCAGGATCTAGAGACAAGGGCAGTTTTGCCTGGACTACCGTTGGTTATTCTGATTTGGTACAAGTGTGGCTGAAGTTGGGGCTAGGCTTTTGGGGGGGGGGGGGCAGAGCCCTGAGTTTTTCCGTGTTTCTTTGAATCTTCTGACTAAGGACATAGTAATGACGGGAAGCACCCAACTAAAATCTTCATGCTTCCAAATCAGTAAAATAAATTTTCTTAATGGAATTGCTGATTAAGGGGGAAAAAACCCACATCTATAGTTCTTTCTGGAACTCCTATCCAAAGCTGTTTTTTTTTGTTTGAAAAAAGAAAAAAACTCTAAGTAAGAGGGGGAAAATGATGTATAGAGTTCTTTTTTGAACATCTATCCAAAGCTGTTTTTTTGAAAAAAAAAAAAAAAACTATTCCAAACTGCAGGCTCTTTGTAGATGACTTAATTATTTGGAAAGGTGCTGAGCCAGCAGGTGTCTGTACTCAGTTTGGACCTAAGCCAAATGTGACCTGTGCCATACAACTCTTTCTCTGAGTAGATCTGTCTCTTCTGGATCGTTCACTCAGCCAAATGCATTCTCCTTCAGCCTCCACAGCTTAGCTCACAATTTCGGGATGGTTATTTGGGAAAAAAAAAGGTGCAGGCAATTTAGGAGAACTTGGGAAAAGGCAAAAGAGTACAGGGTTGTAGATCCATAGACAACAGCTGAGGGAGTCAGGCTCAAGGAAGGAGAAACCCAGCAAGCACAGGTCTAATGTGCTAGTCAGAGACACAAATCGTTGAGGAGCACTGTGTAGGGGGAAAAGAAAATCTTCAGGCTTTCCCAGACTCAAAGGCAATTGGGGCGCTTATACTGACTGTTCCTCCATCTGGCATTTCAGACAACCTGCGGTGTGCTGTGGTGCTCTGCTAGATATTGGTCAAGTCCAGATTCTGTTAGCAGAATCAGTTAAATTTTTGGTGGGAAGGAGACTGCCAAGCAGGGAACCTAGGGGCAACTCTGCAGGGCAGGAAGTTCAGTGCCCAGAGGTCCAGTGATGCAGTGCTGTGGGGGCCTGGTGAGCTCAAGGACCATACTTGGTGCTGCTTAGGGCTCTCCATCGTGATTCCAGGCAGTGATGACTGGGCATGTGGTGTACTGGAGATTAAACTTGGGGCCCTCAGGAATACCAGGAATGTATAACCCAGTCCTTAGGGCTATTTCCCCAGCCTCAGAACCAAGTCTTCCAATCAGAACTCAGAATGAAAAAGAGACAAATACATGACAAGGCACTTTCATATGAAGAATTTAATCCCATGATCAGAATAATCCTATATTATTTCTTTGTTCTAGACAATGGCAAAAAAAAGCATATTTCATGAAAGGATGATAAAAAGAAATAAAACCTGAGTGAGGTTGATCATCCATGGAAACTAAGAGGGAGAGACCCTCAGTCTCTTTATTTAGCTCTGAAAGGAACCTTTCCACTTATCTGGGAGGAGGAAAGGAAAACATTGCATTAAACCATTAAGTGGCACATAAGAAGTACCTACCACAGGGTACTTAACACCATGTGTCCTTGGCCACAGGGCACAAGCCCCAGAAACAGAGCTCAGCCACACCAATCCTGAGGAGCCAGGGGCCCTGAAGCAGAACTGAGTGGAAGGCAGATTAGTCATGAGCACCAAGCAGAAGTCCAGTCACTCGGTCCGAGGTGGGAGGTTAGCACAGGACTCCTCAGGTGACATGGGGCTCACTGAAGTTCGCAGGGTCTGTGCCATCAGCCCCTGGCAAGACGGACGTCCCTGTCAGCGTTCCTTGCTCTCACGGGCCCGCCGAGGATACCAGGCTCTTCGGTTCCCTCTCCAGTGACTCAGCCGTTTCCGCCTCTCTCCAGCTTTGTTTCTCGGATCCCAGGGACGAGATCTGAATGTCAGCCAGGATCGGAGCCAGCTCACTTGATGATGAGCCCGCAGAGGCCCCTTGAACTGTCTGATGAGTCACCGGACCTGAGGAGGGCTGAGCCTGCTGGGAGGAGAAGTGGCTCGAGATGAGGAAGGAAGCAACAGTCACCACGGAGCACTGAGGCCATCCTGCAGAGATCCCCTGCCCACTGCACAGCAGGGGTCCCCTTCCCCCTGTGCTTGGCCTCCAGCTCCATTTGGGCGGGATCTATTTAGAAGTAATTGAAAACGATGAACACAAAACTAAATATGAGAATAAATGTTGAGAATTACCACAAAAATTTAATAATGATTTAAGGTTAACTATAAAAATCTATGCGGGGTGGGGGGAATGCCGGTGTTTTGTTGTTCTGGGCCTGTTCTCGGGCCTTATTCCTGGCCCTGCACTCAGGAATCACTCCTGGGGGTGCTGGGGATCAAACCCCAAGCAAGGCAAACACCTGCTCTTTATACTATACTATCTCTCTGGCCCTATCAGAGATTCTTAATAATAATTTCCCCCCTATAGATCAAATAGAAAGATAACTGTCTATTTTCTTTGGGGTGGTCACAATTATTTTTGTTGATAACTAAAATGAACCAAACACACAATTTCACATATAGTCAAGCTCACTCCTTGTAGCTAGTGCTGCTACTAGATTGTGCCAGGAAAGTTATGCACTGCATTTTGTGCTGTGACCAGTAACCAGGAAAAACTATAAAATATAAAAATCCATAATTGTGTTTGCTCATCTAGAACTATTTCTGTGTTATTGAAGGAGTTCCTGGCTGCACAAGATTCTGTTGTTTCAGGCATCACTGAAAACAAAATTCTGCTCAAAATTTTACATTTCTGATTGGAGAAATTTCCCATGGAGGAGCTTCTGACTTCATTAACTTAAAAAAATTTATATCCTTTCTATTACCCACTCCTTCCGGCACCAAGTACCACAGGACGTGTTTTTGTCATGATAACACCAACCTCTGTTCTACAACCTCATGCCACAAAGGTCCAATGAGTTTGCATTATTTTACATGGAAGTATTTGTGCATAGCATCGATGCATGTCAGAAAAACACAAACACTAGTCTTACTACTGCTTCTCCTTGACTGGATAAAATAAAATGTACTTGGCCATTCCCACAACAAGGAAAGTAAAAACAGGGCTGAACTAACTAGTTTAAGCACCAAATGCCACTTTTGGTAAATATTACCAAACAGCATGACCGTGAAAGTATGATTATAAGGTCACCCTCTAAATGTTGGGAGATTACTATGTATGTGAGGGGCACAAACATACATTTCAGTGAACTCAAGCTCTGTCTTAGACTCAGAGTGTCCTTGCCTAATTATGCTGTCTACATTCAAAAACACTTTGACATTTTCCAGTGCCTGACAGTTTTCACTTAGCAGCAATGCAGTGAATTTTCTCGAATTAATAAAGATATGCATATACATGAATAGGCAAACTGGAGAAACCAGAGCTCTGTTCCAACAAAACTACTGTGCAGAATAATTCCAGGCTGCCCACCCCTAGATGGTGTCTCCTCCTTAGAGGGTGAACCAGTCACTACCTTTGGTCTTGAGTTTCTCTGTAATGCCATCTGCCACTTGTCTCGGTCAGGGCAGACTCTGTGTTGAGGATTTCTATTAAGGATCATTCATTTTTAAGCTTATATAACAAATGAATTATTCTAATTAAAAGTAATGAGTAAAGTGAAATATGAGTTCATTAATTCATTAAGTACAGAGCTGCATGTCGCCCTTGAGCACCAGCATGTGTGGCTCAATCCTTCCCCACCAAAATAATTTAAGAAAGAAAAAGATTATGTAAATCTGCAGCAACACAAATGGAACTAAAAGGATATCATACAGAGTAAGTTAGTCAAAGGGAAAGGCACAGATACAGAAATTCTCTCATTTGTGGGACTTAAAGATACACAGTAAGGTGACAATCAAGGTCCAAAGGCAACAAAACAGAACTAAGCCACAGAACTGAGGGAGAAGGGTGGGAGGGCAGGGTGTTGGGGCCCCTGGGAGAGGGAGGAGGTACAATAGTGATGGGATTGGTGTTGAAATTATGTATATGAGAAGACATTTTAATAGCACTGCAAATCACAAAATCTCAGTAGAAAACTTAAAATAAAATTAGGATACAACTATGAAAATGGAATACTGTAACAAAACTCGTACCATGAAACTATGACATTTGAAGTAGATAATGTCCATGGCATTATCTGTGACAAAATGTTCCATTCCAAAACCATCTCCAGTTCAAATCTCTCCAAATATGTTTTTTGTCCATTTTGTCCTTTACCACTATCTGCTCCTATACAAACTCCTTCCTTCCTTCCTTCCTTCCTTCCTTCCTTCCTTCCTTCCTCCCTTCCTTCCTTCCTTCCTTCCTTCCTTCCTCTCTCCTACCTTCCTACCTCCATCCCTTTCTCCCTTTTCTTCCTTTCTTTTTGGTTTTGGTTCATACTGAGGGTCCTCAGAACAAAAATGTACAGAGAATCTAGGGACTGATTCCGGGTTGGCTGTGTGCAAGGCAAACACCTTACCTATTGTACTATCTCTTTGGCCCCAGTCTTCTGCAAACTTTAAGGAACTTTCTATTCACTGACTTCTTCACTTTCTCCTTCTCAACATTTGCCCTATCCAACTTGGATTCAGTTTCCCAACTCTTCTCTTGCAAATACTTGGAACTCCCTTGGCTCTTGTACTTTTGCCTCTCTTCTCCATCCATCCAATTTGTTTCAACCATCACCACCATCCCGCTCTAGAACTCTTTACATCATGCAAAACTGAAATTCTGAACCTCTTACACACAAACTACCCATTTCTACTTCCTGTTGGTTCTTGGAAATCACCGATCTACTTTTCATGTCTATGACTTATAAAATTTAGATTTGTATGTAACTGGAAATTTATGGTATTTGTCTTTTTGTGATATAATTTTTGGTGGGGCAGTGGGTTCCTGAAAAGTGATCAGAAGCTTCACAGGTCATGCCCGGTGACACCTTATCCAACTGCGTGAGACTGAAGGTTTGATGCTTGGGTATTATAATGTAGTACTCTCAGGTCTGCAGAAATGGGGCCACCAGGTCTACTGGGGCAATGCTGAGGGGACCTTGCAGAGCTTGGAGAGAACTTGGGAACTCCACATGCAAGATATCTATTCCAGTCCTTCGAGTTAACTCCCCTGGCCTTTCTGTGACTTAGAATAACATGCCTCAAGGTATATCTATTCTGTAGCATGCAGTCATGTCCCTTCCTTTTTGAAGGCTGAATAATATTTTATCATATGTATCAGTTTATCCTCTCATCTATAGAAATTGGACACTTGTGTTATTTCAATGTATTAGTTGTATTTCTTTTTCACATTGTAACTCTTTTGGTATTTATACCTGTCCACACAAGGTTTTCTTGGCTTCATCCTTGTCTTCTTCTAAGCATCTTTGAAATATCATTAAGACTATTGTTTTACATAGCATGAGACTAACACACAAAAAACAGTAGAAACAAGGACCAGGATGAATGATCCAAGCTTGGAAGCATGGCTCAAGCGCTGGGGGAGAGGGCAGTTGGGATAGAGAAGGGACCGTTATGACACTGATGGTGGAAGGGATTGCTCTGGATGGGAGATGTGAGCTGAAAGTGGGTAAAGAACCAAACATGATGGTTGCTCAGTATCTGGACTGAAAACCATAATGCCCAAAAGGGGTGAGGGTAGAGGGAGGGAGGGAGGGAGAGAGAGAAAGAGAGAGGGAGGGAGGGAGGGAAAGAGAGAAAGAGGGAGGGAGGGAGGGAGGGAGGGAGAGAGAGAAGTGCCTGCCATAAAGACAGGCTGGGGTGGGGGGTAACAGGAGGGATACTGGGGATATTGGTGGGGGAAATGTCCACTGGTGAAATGATGGGTGTGAAACATTGTATGACTGAAACCCAATCATGAAAGCTTTGTAACTGTATCTCATGATGCAGTTAAAAAAATTAAAAAAGAAAAAAAAGAAAACACTGTCCTCCTGTTGTTCATCGATTTGCTCGAGTGGGCCCAGTAACATATCCATTTTGATGACTTGTTGTTTTTACTGTGTTTGGCATATTGAATACATCACGGGTAGCTTGCCAGGCTCTGCCATGTGGGCGAGATACTCTCGGTAGCTTGCCGGGCTCTCCGAGAGGGGTGGAGGAATCGAACCTGGCTTGGGCAGGCTGGCTGCGTGCAAGGTAAACGCCCTACCACTGTGCTATTGCTCCAGTAACAACAAATCTCAAAAAAAAAAAAGAAAGAAAGAAAAAAGAAAAGAGAGAGACAAAAAGACTTGTTTGAGTTTTTGTCTAGTAGTTCTATCATCTGTTTTTTTCTCTTGAACAATTTCAATTGACTTAGATTTTTCTTTTGAATGGGTAAACTTTCCTGGTTTTATTTTTGTGGTTTTATTCCTTGTAAACAATAATGGGCTGGTGCGATAGCACAGCGGGTAAGGCATTTGCCTTGCATGCGGCCAACATAGCTGACCCGGGTTCTAATCCTCCACCTCTCTCGGAGAGCCTGGCAAGCTACCAAGAGTATCTCGCCCGCACCGCAAAGTCTGGCAAGCTCCCCATGATGTATTCAATATGCCAAAAACAGTAACAACAAGTCTCAAAATTGGTTGTGAAACATTACTGGTGCCCGCTCGAGCAAATCGATGAACAATGGGAGGACAGTGCTACAGTGCTATTCCTCGTAATTTAAGAAATGCTTAAAACTGACACCAGTATCTGATGATGATGATGTAATGCTACAAATAAGGGCCTCTTTTCTTCCCAAATGATTGGTAATTTTTGCATTGCTCCTTGTTATATTTTTTATCTTTTATAACAATAATGGTTGTTATAATTATTTTGACAAAGGTTCTCTCCAAGCTGAAGATCACTCTAGACCTAACGCCTTAATCTTTTTATGGGTCTGCATATTTCCCTGGGATATGTGGTAAGTTTTTAACCTTCCAGTTTTCTCCATATATGTAGCTGCTTACTTAAAAAAATTTTCTTCTCCTCTTACCTTCGTTGTCATTGTGATGACTGAGAGTCTCACTTTGGTTGCAGAGCTTACTCTTGTTTCAATGCAGCAGAGTGGTGTCAGCGATGCACATAGCCCATGGGATGGAGCAAGGGATTGAACTTGCAAGGTGGGTGCTCTCTGACTAAGCCACATCCTTAGCTTCCCCTCCAGCCCTTTTGTAATATAAGTTTGTCCCCACTTTTCCCCCCAGAAGTAGATAGAACCCAGGGTCTCACACATGCCAGGCATGCATTCTGTCACTGAGCCACATCTCTGGCCCCTTGCAGCTGCTTTTGAAAATCTTCGTTTTTCATTTTTGGCTCTCAAAAGGAAACAGATAAAAACTAAGGCATTAAGGGGAAAAGTCTGTCCTGTTTAATGTCCTGGAAACCACTTTGGCCAGAAACAGAAAGGATAACTCTACTCCCTCTTCATTTATGTTATCAAAGCAGCAACTATTAGCAAACAAAGCATAAAAGGCCCTCCCGTTGATCGTCGATTTGCTCGAGCGGGCCCAGTAACGTCTCCATTGGAGACTTTGTTGTTACTGTGTCTGGCATATCGAATACTCTCGGTAGCTTGCCGGGCTCTCCGAGAGGGGCGGAGGAATTGAACTCGGGTCAGCCATGTTGGCCGCTTGTAAGGCGAACGCTCTACCCGCTGAAGGAGAGTCCTTACTTCTGACACTGGTTCCGGAGAATCTGCTTGGAGGTAAGTGGGGGAAGAAGAGTGGGTAGCTTGCTACCATACTACCAGTGGAAGCTGACTAAATTTAACCTCAATTCACACCCAAGCTTTTCCCTGTATACCACAAACCTCCCATAAACTCCAGGATTAAAAATAAAAAAATCTGCTGGATGGACAGATCCTGTTAGTGCAGCTGTGGTTCAGGAGGGCAGTCAGAATAGCTTTCTACTCTCTTTCTAGAATCTTCTTTGCACTCTCTTTAATTTATACCCATCTACCTCTCAAAACTTGGGAGTCTGATCAACTAAGTCCTTCTTTTCTATTTGCCTACAACCAAACTACTGAAGGTACCAGGAGATACTAATCTTGAATAAGTGGGCACAAAGAAATACAGATATTAAATTGAAAATGAACCATAATGGTAGTACAGCAGGTAAGCCAATGCCTTACACACAGCTGACCTGGGTTTCATCCTCAGCATGCCACATGGTCCCCAGAGCACTGCCAGGAATAATTCCTGAGTGCAGAGTCAGGTGCAATCCCTGAGAATCACCAGGTGTGGTCCCAAAACCAAAACAAAAAATAGGAAGCACATATTTATCCCCAGTGCTTTGTCAAATTTCTGTGGATTTCTATACATGTGTGCAGTATTTCAATACTGTACTTCAAGTTGTATTTTCTTCCTGAACCTTATTCAGCTTTCTCTATCCACAATAATAATTCAGTATTTTATGTCTCTCAGGTAGGTTTTGTACTTTATTCTTACTTTTTTAGGTATATCCATTACTTATAACATTGTTTTGACGTTTATAAGCTTTACATAAATGCCACCATAGACTTCAATATTTACATTCAATATTATACTACTCAGACATTCTCTGTTGGTACCTGAGGCTCCAGTTCATTTAAAAGTGTTTCGTTTTCCATTTTTCTAATCGTATCACAATTTGTTTATCCATTCTCTGATTGGTGGACATTTAAGTGATGTCTAAATTTGCACCATTGCTAGCACCGTTAGAATAAACGAATATGCCTGCATGAGCTCTTCAAGGGAGGCTCTGCGCCCAGGGCTGGGATGCAGCGCCTAGTGGCATACCTTGCCTCATTCTCCTCCATGTTGTCTAATTAGTCTCCAAATACTTCAGGAAAGTGAACAGTCCCAACAGAAATATCCGAGCCTTCTTTCTCCTTGTTCCACGTCCAAGTTACCATTTGGCATTGTCTGACTTTAAGTATTCTTACAATTTCATGATTTGAAAATGAACTTTATTTTTCATTTCCAATTTTTTTCATAAAAGTTGAATCTTTCCCGGCTTGCCATTAGATAATCCTTTCTTAAAAATTTCCATTTTATACATCTCTGCTTTTAAAATCAAAACGTTTAAAATTAAAGCTTTTGAAATTAAAAGTTTTTAAATTAAGACTTTAAAAGTAGAAAGTTAAAGTTCACAGCAAAATTGAGCGGAAGGCACAGAGATTTCTTTGCTCTCCGACTCTCACCCCCAACTTCCTCCCAGCTCCCAGTTATCAGCAACAACTCCCACCAACATGGAACATTTATCACAACTGAAGGACCTACTTAGACGATATATCATTATCACTTATAGTCCAGGGGCTTTTCTTGGAGCTGTACATTTCATGCATATGGAAAAATGTATAACAGCATGCACCCATTAGGGTATCATATTTGTTATTTTTGCTGCCCTGAAAAGACTCTGTGTTTGATTTGGTTATCCTATTCCCCTTCAACCCAAGTTCAAATATCTTTGCCTGGCTTTTTATTTTATTATTATTATTATCATTATTATTATTATTTGCTTTTTGGGTCACACCCGGCGATGCACACGGGTCACTCCAGGCTCTGCACTCAGGAATTACCCCTGGCAGTGCTCAGGGGACAATATGGGATGCTGGGAATCAAATCAGGGTCGGCCGTGTGCAAGGGAAATGCTCTACCTGCTGTGCTATCGCTCCAGCCCGTTTTATTTTTTTTAATTGAGCTATTTTTTTTCTTTGTTGCTTTAACTTGCAGACAATCATCATCCACCCTGTCAACTAATCAATTTTTAGTTATATAAACTGCAAATATCTTCTAGATTGTTTTATCTTAATTTTATATGTGTACTTTTAATTAGTTTAATATTTTAATAGAATGAAATCGACCAATTCTTTCCTTAATTGCTTTTGTGTACTTTCCAACCTCAGGTCTTAAGAAACCCCTGGCCCTAAATTATAGAAAGGAAAGGCCAGTGAAGGAGAGAAATGAGAGAGAAGTAAAACAGGCTGCATGGAAGTAATAAGAGGTAAAGGTTAGGGCCCTCGGACACAGTAGTGTAGAGGCAAGGTTTCTATATACATCTAAACCACTGGTAAAGTAAACACTTCCACAAGCTTGGGACCCAAACAACAATAATTATGCTTAAACTTTTGTTTGCTAAGGAGGCAGACTAGGGGATGGGAGGGAGCATGGTATATTGGTAAAGGGTTGCTGACGTTGTTGGTGGGACTGTAACTGGAATACTGAATGTCTGTAACTGTTATTGATAGCTTTGTAAACCATACTGACTAGTTTTAAAACAGTTTACAAAAATTTTAATGCTGTGCTCTAAACTCTTATAATGCCTCTCTGTAGATTTTTTAAAATACAGACTAGAGTATGGAGTAACAACTACATTTTATCTTTTCTAATATGTTAACTATTTTTTATATTCACCATTTTATTGCTGCACCATTAAGAAATCCAAGTCTTGACAAATCTTAGGTTTTCCTTTATGCATGCGACTGAGCTTTGTATTCTATTCCTGTATTCTATTCCGCTGGATACTTTGTCTTTGTGCAAAAATTGCACTGTTTTAATCAGTAATTTTTAATAGAAATGTTGATTTCTATTAATTTTTAATTTTTAATAGAAATGTTGACCTCTTTCCCACTTGGTTCTTTAAGGATATTCTGGCCAGTCTTGTCCCTCCTTTCTATGCATAAATATTAAAAAGGACAGTGGTCAAATTATAAAGAAAACTCTAAAGATACTTGAAATGGAATTGGATTTCAAATTGAATTTATAAATTGAAAAGCTTCTGGAACAGCTTTGTAAAAGTATCTCTTTATCTACAATAGACATTGTACAAAATATAGTTTGTCTGGGACATAAAATAATGGCCCAATATGAATTTTTTTCTGTTAAAGTTTAATCCAGAAGGAGACAACCAATTACACAAATTCTACTTTAAACTTCTTTTTTTATATCCTTCAAACTAATAATAGTTTTTAGGTTTCAAATGATTGCAGATACAATATGTGACCCACAACACCTAAAATATTCACTCTGCAATTGTCACATGGAAAAGAAAAAGCCAACTCCTCGTTGCATGAACTCATTTCAATTGTGATTGCTGATAATATTGCATATGTTTTTATCATGTGTAATTTTAATTATCTTTTTTTTGCAGTTTTCTCTTTTTCTGCCTTTTGTTGCTTCGAGATTTTTAATTTTTTATATATATATTCCTGCTTTGTCTTTTAAATTGTTTGAAAACTACTAATTGCATTATTTTAAGGATTATCAATTAAATTTAATAGATAGCAATAGATTTTTAAAGTAAAGGCTAACATTGCTCATCGTTTTAAACTCCCACAGAACACTCCACGCGGTTTTTTAGAAAAAATATTTAGACCATTCGTTTTCTTTTTTAAGAGAAGTCTTTCAATAATTACTTGCAAATATACATCAGTTACATCAGCAACTGTGTTATTTGAATTTGATTTTTCCAAAGAAACCAAGCAGTGCTTGGGAACCATGCAGTTTCAGGGATGCAACTCATGTCCTCACATACGCTAGGAGTCATGTGCTCTACAACCAAAGTCACATAGCCCTGTGCTTACTTTTTAATGTTACTTTTTCTTGTGTACTTTATCTCTGGGACCGTCTTCCAAAAAAGTGTATCTTACCCTACAGGTAGGTTCTATGATTGGATGATTATAGCTGTGAAAATGTTCACAGATGAATTTTTAGTAGTTTTTCTGATGATTAAATAATGAATGGCATCTAAATTTCTTTCAGCTCATAAAGACATGAAAATTTTTCATCTCTATCATAACAGAACGAATATTTTTAAATTAAGTTTTTAGGACACTATTATTTATAAACTTTTTCATAATATAGTTTTAGGCAGACAGTATTCCAACCACAATACCACCATCAGTGTGACTTTCCCTCCACCAATGCATAATATGAACAACTCTTATGTAAGTCTAAAGAGCATGCCTTTGTATGGAATATATATTGTTTTCCTACAGTTTTTAAGATTTTTATCTTTATTCTTGATGTTCTTTAATTACACTATGGTGTATGCTTATTTTTTATTAGTCCTACTCACCACTTGTGTATTTTTAATCCAAGGATTCATGCTATCCTATGATTCTGGAAAATTGTAACTTCCTTTCCTTCAAATATTGTTCCTTCACATTGGTGTCACTCCTTTTAGGCATATACTAAAGAACATGTGTCACTTCCTATAAAAATACCTTCTATTATCCACAAGGTTATGCAGATAATATTTCTCTATCCTTCCAAACAGAAAATTATGATAGCGGTGGAGGGACGTGGACACTAGCAGGGTGAGGTGTAGGGAAACTGAATGTCTGAAACATTGTTATTAACAGTATGTAAATCACAGTGCCTAAATTAAAAAAATTAAGTTGAGACAAAATGTACCAAGTCACATTATTTTAAACATTTATACCAGTGTTTTCCTAATTGGGCTATATCAACCCCTGTGGCGTTGTAATAATCCAAGGGGCTGGTAGTAGTTTAGGGACAAATGGGGGGGCACTTTTTTTTTGTTTAAAGATGGTGGAATTCCATGGGGGCACTAGCAGTTTTATTTTAATTGAAAGAGGCAATTATATGTAATAGTATAGGTTTATTCTAATGTGTGGGCATTTATATATAACATTAGCACTACAGAAAAATAGCACCCTAGTAACTCCTTATTTGCCAAAGTTTTCTATGAAGCAATTTTCTTCATAACTTATTGCATATTATATATTACTGATTTTTCTTGTCTTCATCCTCTAAAATGTCAAATCCATGAGGCTTGACACCAGGAATTTTAAATCATTACTAAAACAATAGATCATTTCTTTTCTTATATTAGTTATAAGCCCCTTGGAGGGAGGAGGGTTGAGTTTCTCTCCCCCCCCCCCCCCAAGCAGAGCCCCAGCAGCTGAGGACCTCCAGAGCCAGCCACAGCCATGCTGGGACCACTCTCCACACGTCCAGACGGGCCTCATGCATGAAAGAACTGGCAGAGGAACCCAGGCATGCGGGTCCCGGGGCTGAGGTCTCCAAGCCTACTCGAATTGGGACTGGGCCTTCTCCAATCAGACCCCCCCCCCATCTTCCAGTAGGTAGGCGTCACACCCACCAGTTGCTGCCAGCGCCAGGTTGGTCCCATCAATGACCAAGACACAGAGACTATAAAACCTAGCTCCCAGAAGTGCGCAGCTGCATTTGCGGCCACGCGACATCTTATTATCGTATTTTCCTTTGGAGAACCTGGCAGGCTACCAAAAGTATCCTGCCTGCATGGAAGAGTCTGGCAAACTTCCCGTGTCGTACTCAATATGCCAAATACCAGTAACAATGATGGGTCTCATTCTCCTAATCCTGAAAGAGCACTGAAACGGCTCATTTAAAAATCTCTGGGCTAGGAAGAAGGAGACGTTACTGGCGCCTGCTCGAGGAAATCAACGAACAACAGGATGATCGTGATCGTGATTGTATTAGTTATCAAAATTTTTTGTTTGGTGCAAAAAGTTGGTAATGGTCATGGTCAGGGATAATATTATGTTTCAAATCTTCACTTAATCACTTGACATCCCATTACTTATCAATTTGCTTGAGTGGGCACCAGTAAGTCTCCATTCATCCCTGTCATGTGGTAGTGTAGCCCAATGGTATCTACCCACTCCAGGAACATGAAGAGCCTCAAACTGATAATTCAGGGTCTTGACGAAGAAGTCTGACTATCTCGTAGGTGGGCGGCCACGGTATCTTTTGATGTCACATGGAATCCAGTTGGTAATGGCTCTAGTTCAGTGGTCATTTCCAAATCTCATTATGTGTCCAGCCTATCTGATTTTCAGTGCCTTGGCAAATGAGACAGCATCCCTGATTCTTGATCATCAATGGAGGTTGGAACTTCGATTCTTTCTCTCACTTGAGTGAAGCATGATATTCCAAGCATAGCTCTTTAGATTCCTCTTTGGGAGACCCAAATAGTGTTCTCATCCTGTTTTTGTAGGGCCCAGGTCTCTGAGGTATATGTTAATGCAGGAAGAACAGTGGAATCCAAGAGATGTGCCCAGACCCAGAGGTTCTACATCCTCTTAGCTATTTCTTTGACGCTCTTGAAGGCGTTCCAAGCCGCTCTCCTCCTGTGCAACTCAGGTGCCAGGTCATTCATCATATTTACTTCTCAACCTAGGTACACATAACTGTTGCATTCTGAGATGTTTGTTCTGTTGAGAGCGAATGGAACATCAGGAACGAGTCCGTTTCTCATAAACATTGCATTTGTGCCACTTGGCTAATGTTTGGTGTTATTAGAATGATGTCATTAGCAAAGCAGAGGTGTATAGTTGCCAACTGTCTATCTTCACTCCCATTCCTTCCCATTCCAGTCTTCGCATGATGTTCTCAAGGGTGGCACTGAAGAGTTTCATTGAAATGGTATCACCCTGCCAAACCCCTCTTTTGACATGGATGATCACTTCCTTGTAGAATGGTGAGATCCTGGTAGCGAATCCGTAATACAGCTCACGGAGTATCCTGATGTATTGAGTTTGAATGCCCTGTTTGGCTAGGGCTTCTATGACAACTTCCATCTCAACAGAATCAAAGGCCTTCTTTAGATCAGTGAACATTAGACAGAGCGGCATCTTGAACTCTTGAGAAACTTCAATGAGCTTGGTTACCATGTGGATATGGTTGATCGTGCTGAATCCTTTTAGGAACCCGGCTTGCTCGCATGGTTGTCCTTCATCTAGTGTCCTGCCAATCCTACTCAGGGTGACTTGAGTGAACAGCTTGTAGATGAGAGACAACAGGCAGATCGGGTGATAGTTGACATTGTTGTGGATGTCTCAATTCTTGTACAGTAGTACAGTCTTGCTGGTTTTCCATTGGGACAGAACCTTGCATCCAGACAGGTAGTGTATGAAGAGCTGAGCCAGTGTATTGATGAGTACTGATGGCAGGTTCTTCAGGTGTTCAGGTCTGACCTTGTCCGGACTGGGTGCTGCTCACTTCTTTACCAACAAAATGGCATGTCGGATTTCAGAAGGGAGAAAAATCTTAATTCAAGTTAAAATTAAGTGCATGGCATTCAATTAAAGATGAGACATTGGGGGCCGGAGAGATAATATAGCAGGTAAGACACTTGTCTTGCTTGTGGCTTACCCTGGTTTGAATCCTGGAACCACATACCCTGAGCCCTGCCATGATAAATTCCTAAGCACAGAGCCAGGGGTAAATCCTGAGCACTACTGAATATGCCTCTCCTCCCCACCACCACCCCGCGCCCCTGCTATGAGACATTATAGGTCCTTGGATGTATCAGAAAGAGAGGAAAAGAGTTTGTGAATTTAAAAAGGTAGAATAATTTTGACAATACTACCAGAAGACTCAAATAGTATACTTGTTCTGCCAACAGGAGGGTTACTTGGGAAAAATAGGAGATAAGAAAGTGAGTCAAATATTTGAGTGTTCACTAACTTGTTTGAGACTAAGACTCGAATCTTAGCAGCAGATAAATAATCTGATCGGTGATCTGTTCTGATGCAAGCAAGAAAATTCTCATTCAAACAATAAGCTTTCTCATTCCAACAACTCATTAATGCATTGAATAACGTCCTTCACATTCTCATCTCCACAGTCAGCTTCCCCCATTCTCACTCTTCATTCACTGCGAACTAACCATGCTTCTCTGAACTACAGTTTGCTGTTTCTTAATCATCTCTGATCCTTTATTCTGCATAGAATATATTGATATTTCTCTTTCACTTCCTTCGAAGTCTCCAGTTAGGTCTCCTGCTTTTCTTCAACTTTCCCTCTGATCCTGGCTTAACAGGGGCATCTGTGGGAAGTATTTTCTGCTCTGTAATTAGATATAAAGTCTTCTGATCTGTCTTCATGAGATCCTCTTGTTCTTGCAGTTATCTTCCCAACAGGGTAGTATAATAAGCAAAGACTGGAAGTTAGTTATGTTCACAAATGTTTTTCTGGACTTGGCCTAACAACTGACACACAAAGAGGGTCTCCATAAAAAGTGGTTGTTGAATAAACAACAGGTAGACAAATGCCAAATGAATGATTGTGAACAGGTCCGAGAAGGTAGCTGAGTCACAGGCAGCCTAATCTCTGAGGTTAGTCATGTCTCTGCCCACCAATGAAAGTAGTTTGACTCAGGAATCAAGGGGCCTCTGAGGAAACTGGGAGACCTGAGTATCACTGAGTTCTGATAAGCAAGTTATGTTAAAGTCAGGTTAAGGTCATGGCAGGCTAACAATGTCAGGCCTGGGGTGGTCTATGGAAATTCCAGTCTTTCCTTTCTCATACTTTCCCCAATGCCTGCCATCGCAGTCCATGATTTAAGCTGACTACACATACCAAACTCTTTCCTACTACTTCTCCTTTGTATTCTAGTCCTCCAGAAACCTGATTTCCGGAATTTGTTTTTTAATTTTTTTTTAATGAATTACCATGAGGTGCAGATACCGACTTACAAACTTTTATGCTTAGATTTCAGTCATACAATGATCGAGTATCCATCTCTTCACCAGTGCCCATTCTCCACCACCAATGATCCCAGTATCCTTCCCACCACCCCCACCCCATCCCTCCTACCTCACTCCACCTCGGTGGCAGGGCATTTCCTTTTGCTCTCTCTCTTCTTTTGGGTGTTATGGTTTGCAATAGAGGTATTGAGTGACCATCATTTGATCTATAGTTTCTAGTCTCTAGTCTACTTTAAGCACATATCTGATTTGTAAATTCTTAAGAACTGACTGCCAAAGATGGATAGTACAGGCATTTTCATCTGCAGGATGTTTTCAGGAACTCAGACACTATGGCCCACCCAGAGCTACCCATCCTGCTGCTAGAAAGATGGGTGTGGGCTTCATCAATCACTAAGTGGAACATCAGAAAGCCTCCCAAGAGGACACGGTCTCAGGCCGAGAGAGAGAGGGAATAAGGTGTTAAAGAGGGAAGGCACTTCCTGCTCTGACTTCAGTAGGTTGGATCTGGTCTTTAATGGTGCTCAAATCATACATGCTCATTCTCTGCCAACTGGAATCTATTCTTTTCCTTCTGAGCCAGCTGTACTCGGGGCTTTTGTTTCTTATAATGGAAAGGAAATCTTGAAATTATATCTTTTCAGTCCTACATACTGGGAAACCTATATTGATAACTTAATAAAGGGAATCATTTCTACTCCAAGAGCCCTTCTGTGAGAAAAGTATGTTTGGGTAGCGCCTAATGCACTCATAATAAATATATACTGCCATAAAACAGAGCGAGAGTCCTTGTAGCCTGTTATTTACAGTAATTGCAGATTGTGAGTGGACATTTTAAAGAGAAGCTTACAAGTTAGTTGTACTTTCTGGTGGTAATTACCTCCCACAAACATGACTCACTTCGGCAGTTTAAATGCAAGAGTTGGGTGTCCCAAAATCAACAGTTATAAATAAATCTCTGAATCACGAACTGGATACATAAATGTTTAAATATTTCTCCCTGATCTCGGTTTTAGATTAAGGTTTTATGCATTAAAATACCTGAGGGGGGAAATTGAAAACTATAAATTCAAAACAAAGATCCTGGGAGTCTCTATTCATGGGGGTTGGTGGGGGGTGAAGCTCTCTGTACTTTGGAAGTGAATGTCTCCTCAGGAGGACTGACACGCCAGCACCCAGAGTGTTAAGTCTGTTTTCTTCCATCAGCTGGAGAGGCTGCTATTTGTCCTAATGCAATCCATTTCTTTTTTATTTTTTAAATAGTATTCACAGGGAAGACTTTTATGGTAAAATAGAAACATTGATACTTTGGGGTAGGACTGCCCTGGAGTCTCACGGGTAAAAGAACATTTAACTGAAGAAATGTGGCTGTGTCAGCTAGGAATGCTGAAGAAAGAAGAATCCATGCCAGGAGAAGATGCTTTATTTCTTTCTTTCTTTTTTTTTTTGAATGCTCCCCCAAAAAGACATTGTATATCGCAGTGAAGTTTGGCCTTCTAATCAGTGAAAATATTTTTCAGATATTAAAAATGTACACTTTGAAAGAATTAACAGAAATTTAAGTGCTGACATCATCCACCCACAGGTTAATTTTGTGGTTAAGTCTTAAGAGTGTTATTTGTGTCTGGTTAAAAATGGAACTACAGTCCAAATCCTTGTTCTATTCTCTTCCTAGCCATGTATTTTAGCCTGTAGGATAAATCACCCACACAGGTCTGAGAGTAAATTCTGCAGTTAGAGCTCTACATCTGTGCTTAAACATTGAAACTGCCTGTCAATATGCGTATGGTTTCTTTTTTTTTTTTTCCTGTTCAAAATTGCCTTCTAGCTGCCAACTTAACATGGAGTCTCTAGAATGTTCAATGTCAAGAGAACTGCTTCGGCAAAAAAGCTTTCCAGTATTTTTCTAAATTTGCTGTCTATTTTGTTCCTTTCTATTTTCCTATCTTTAGCTGCTGTTGTTGCATTCCTATCTCTTGGAGGGATCCAAAGAAATACAGGGTTCTGCTGTGGCCAACAGGGAAAACTGTCTGCCAAGAATGTTGAACTTCTGGTGAAGGTCACTGGATGCTACAAAATGGACTAAGTACAGTAAATAATAATGTTGGTGCTCAGAAATGAATAGCCAATGGCAATGGCATTTGTGGAGAAATCTGATATCATATAATAACATGAGTACATTTAGACATGGAGTAGCATAGTAAAATACTGCCAAAGGGCATGCAGCAATTCCGTGGTTAGCCAAGGACCAACCCAAAGTTCAGAGTGTCCCAGAATAATCAGGACAAAGAACTGGTATGGGCTGCACAGATTAGAACCCCTGTGCACAATTCAGCATCATGGGCCAGTAGCTTTCCACCTGGCTCTCATTAAAAGTCACTGTATGAAAGGTAAAACTAGTTTCACATAGAGTACTGTCTTGTGCAAAATGATCACCTGTAACTGACTGTCATACTTAACATGTTTACAAAGATGGGGAAATTCCCTCCCCCCCCCCCTCTCTCTCTCTATATATATATATATATGTGATGTTTGCTGTGCTCGCTATATTATTTCTGGTCCATTAAAAGTTTTAGGGGGTAAAGATGAGAGAGGGGTAGTGTAGTGCAGGCAATTCATCATACACCAATTCTCAGACTACTTTCATTTTTATTCTTGATTTTTAGGGAGGGGGGTGCTCCCAAGTACTTCTGGCAATGCTGGACCAAGATATGAACTAAAGGGTCTAGTTGTTTTCCAAACATTGAGTTTCAAAGTTTATGTCCTGTTTGTACCAGAGCTATACAACTGCCAGTTCACATATTAAGAAACCCTATGGAAAGTTCCCTCCTTCTATTTGGCTCTAGGGCGCAGTTATTTTTAAGGGAAAACTAATTCTTAGCAATTTTAATTGTGTATTTTCACCACCAATTTATTTACTTAAGTACTTGCTAGAGTTAACTCTTAAAATTAATTTTTATTAGAGAAAAATCAACCTCTTTCAAACCCAATGCGCATTGTTTTTATAATGATTAGATAGCATCCTTTTGGTCTTATAAATGACGAATGATATGCCTGCATTGCACTCTTACTGTTATTTCAGATTATTTACCACCCTTTCACTAAGGATAATAAAAATATCACTTAAGACTGTTAGCATATTTGGCATATAAAATAGTGATCCATCACTAAAATATTACCTGCAATTATTAAAATGCCATTTAACTGTACTTAAAAAAGTTCTCCTACTGTAAATGTTAAGTATAAAGTAAGATAAATATAATCCCCAAACATAATTTCTTCCCAAAGTTCTAAAAAACTTTTATTTGTAAAAGACCCAGCAAATAATGATTACTTGGCCTACAATTAAAACTTGAATGATTGTTTAATATTTAGAATTCGAAGTGGAAAGTTCTTTTTATCTTTTGCCTGCCTGCTTTGGGAATTATGATTTTCTTAATATTATATTTTCCTGTAGGGACTCAGCCAACTTTCCTGACTTTGGGTCACAGATCTTGGGAAACTATTGTGTAACTTAATAAATCACAGTAAAAAAATGATTTGCCTGAGAATCTTCTTATTTTCCTTTGATTCCACTTGCCCTGGGGGTGGAGAAGAGGAAGGGGAGTAATGGTTCAGAGAGACAGGAGTAATGAAGATATGCTGGAAAGGGAGATAGGAGGTCAAGGTAAAAACATCCATCTCTTCCACATCTACGAGGGCTGTGCTACTCTTAAGCTGGCTTAGAGGGACAAATTGTCTCAGGGTAGTATGTACCACCTGGACCTGACAAAAGGGATTAGGAACAATGATATGTTACTGTTGGCTCTCCTGCTGTTGTCTGTGTATCTTTGTAAAATCACATGATTTCTTGGATTGATCAGATTAATTGCAGGCCCAAATTTCAAAAGAATCACAGGATGGCTATGAGAAGTCATAGGATATGTTCATTTGAAATATATCTCCTTGCCTGGATCTCAAAGAGAGCAAGTGGCTTAGCAGGGGATCCAGGTGTCATGATCCTGAATCCATATCCTTGTGAATGATACCATGTTCACCATGTGGCCCAAAACGTAGTCCTTTAATTTCTCCTGCATTTAGGCCAAGTGTATCCAGGACCCTGGGAGGTGAGAGAGGATTGAACCACTGCATGTTCTGCTCCTCAAGCTCAGGGCTTGAAAACACAACCAGTTCTTGTTGTTGTTGTTGTTGTTGTTGCTCTGCAAAACAAATCAGTGCTGGCATGGATATGGGGGAAAAGGGATCCTCATTTACTGCTAGTGGGAATGTCAACCGGTCCAGTCATTTTGGAAAACAATATGGATACTCCTGAAAACAATAACAACAACAACAACAGCAACCCAAAAAGAACCAAACCAAAACAAAAAACAACCCAAATAATTGACCCTCCATATAATCCAGATGTTCCACTTCTTGGTCTCTATCCCACAGACTCAAAGTCTACCCAGAAAAGACCCCTATGTTCATTGCAGCACTACAGACAATAGCCAAAATCTGAAAATAGCCCAAATATCCAAGTACAGATGACTATATAAGGAAACAATGGTACATAAACTCAATGGAATAGGACTAAGCTAAAAGATGAAATTATGCAATTTGCTGCTTTGTGGAAGGATCTAGAAGGTAACGTGCTGAGTGAGATTAGCCAGGAGAGGGACAGACACAGAATGTTTTCTCTCACATGTGTGATATAAAGAGACATGGTGCAGAAATAACGGGTGCATAGAAGAAACAGGAACTGAGAACCTGTTTCTAGTAGTGAGCTTACCACTGGGTGGGAGAATGGAGTAGGGTTCGCTTGAACAATAGGATGTATGCTAGTGGAGAGTGCTGTGCTGAAATTTTTATGAAACCATACCAGTAACAGTTTTGTAAATCATGGTACTTAACATAAAATGTTTTAAAGAAAGGTTATTTTGGACTTACTCATTTTTATTTTTATAGAGATAACTTCCAATGACGCCTCACCCAGTGGTACAAGACTTGAAGTCTAGAGGTCACCAGGGTCACATCTAGTGACGCTCAGGAAGACTGTGCAGAGCCAAGGATCAAAGTCAGGGTCCTGTAGCAGGCATGTGCTCTACCACTTCAGCTATATCCCTAGGCCCAGTTGTGGATTTTTAAAATCATTATTCAACTCTTTTTTATTCAAGTCCCTTATTCTCTTTTTTCCTTACCGTCCCTTCTCTTGTCCCTCTTCTTTATCATTCTTCTTTACTTGGATATTTGGGTTACATTTCTTATCATGATATTTTTATTCATGATAAGAAATTATGATCACTAAGTGGCTTCTGTATTATTCATCTAGGCAGGTTATGACTGGAACAATAAAATCTAGGGGGCATTTTCTTCAAAAATATTTAAATAAATATTTATTAAATTTCTTAATGATATATAACCTGTAAAAAACCTGCAAATAATTCTGTGGTTAGGAGAACACAGTCTCACTCCCCTGATATGATAGAACTTTATAAATCTGTCATTCCATCATTCTACCTTATTATTATCATTATTATTTTTGCAATCCCCATTACATTACTGTTGTCTTAAGGAAAAGTGAACTGACCTTACTACTGACAAATATATCCACACTTAGAAGTTTTCAAATAAAATTAAATGGATATCTTATTAGTAAATATTCATGAAAATCAAATTAGAAATTTGGTTGTCTTGAAAAGAGTGGCTAATCCAATACTGCAAGGACCACTCTACTTGGGTCATTTATTGCAAAAAATGACTCCATCAGAGCAAAAGTTTTAGAAATGATTTTTATTTAGCAAATTCTCTTCTGGGTAAACATTACTTGAAATATTTTCCATAAAACTCATTTATACCATTTGGTAACTTCATATGAGGTAAGTTATCATTTATTATTTACACGTGATGAAAATGAGTCATAAGGTTTAAGCATGATCATTTGTCTACTGCAATACAAAGCTGTGCATGAGTATGTGTGTGTCTGCGACATGTCTCTGAAACATGGCACAGTGAAAAGTTATTATAATTAGACTTAATCCCAGGTTCTCTTCTGTTCTACTATGTGGCTTTGGAAAAATTCTCAGTGACTTAGTTTCCTCACTTATCAAATGAGAACAGAATAACTGCCTCACAAGTTTGGAAGCAACATAGGTGTGAATGACACATAGTGCATGCCCCACCTAAGTTAGGCCCTTCTCCTCTTGGTGGTTCTGACACGATTATTTGATCTGGCGGATCAGATCAGTGCATTCTCATGAGTGCACACATTAAGTCAAGAAGAGCAAGTATACATCATGGAAATGATATGTTGGAAATAAGCTGTTCAACCCAATTCTTTGACTTCTAGGTTTTTCCAGATTTACCTGAAAATGTTTTTTATTAGGGTCATGAACATAGTTCTGAAGAAGTGGATTTTTAATATGGATGAGGTATGTTAAGAACACAAGTTGACCAGTATTTTTTATTATGCATTTTTGTTTCTTGTAATTCCATTGTCCTAGGAAACGTTTTCCCCTAGAACATGTGCTCAGGACCACAAGAATAACACAGTCCATCACTTTCCACAGTGTTCTTTTTTAGTGTTCCGCTTTGGTAAAATACTTTTAAGGGTTTTGAATAGCGAGATGGACAATTATCCTTTTAAACTCAAACTAATTTGTGTTATTATTTTTAGCTCAAAATTTGCCTAATGCAATGGACCTCTCCTAGAGCATGTCCAAATTTACTTAAAAAGGCACATTTTCCAGTTCCAAAATTAGAGATGAAACCTCTTGCAGCCAGCTCTGCCGAGCATTCCTTACTCCATGGCACAGGCCAGGGCTGGCTCAGCTGATCTGGAAGGTGTTCAGTCTCCACAGATCTTGGCCACAATGTGGGGATATTTCAGGAGAACTTCAAGGCACTGAACTTTGACTGACTGACAGGGGAAATATATTTATGGCCTGTAAATCACAAATGGAACCTTCTCTTTTGGGGAAGTGTCATAAAGAACACAGATGGCTCATCTGCCATGACTTGTCACACATGCTGCCTATATCAGTTAGCTCATGCTCACTGCACCACCAGATGAAAATTACCAACAGTCTTTACTGAGACAAAACCCAACCATTCCATGATATCAAAAAAATAGCTTATGTGCAAATGCAAGGTTCTAGTATCTACCTCCACATAGCAATTATTTAATGTGGTCACAGTAGGGTATTTTCTGTACTTCTTGAAGTCCTTAAGGAAGTTAGTGCTACAACAAAGATCTAGCATGCTCCCGGGTGTTAGCATGAGTTATATATAGGGGTAGGAAAAAAAACTAAAGAAGGAAAGACAGAAACTCCTTCATTGGCAGAATAGTGGAATAAAAGAGCATAGACTTTAGGATCAAAATTCTAAAAGTTAACTTTGCTGGACCTCAGATTTCTCATTTGTGAAATAGGGTTAAGACTAGCCTTACATCAACTGAATCATACATGGCAATTAAAAAGTCTGGAACGACTACTTACTGGGAATTTACTCTGAATAGGATGTGGCCCGAGCACTTTGTGTTATTTCATATTATAATGATTAATAACATACATAATATTTCATAAAGCAATCCATCTAAAATTTACAATGCAACAATCACAATTCTATTTTGAGCTTGGTTTCACAGTCAGGAACAGCAGACACAATGAGAGCCATAGTGGGAATCCCCACTTTTAATCATCATGATGCAATATTGTGATTTAAAATGATTAGCATCTACCAATACAAAATAAGGAAAATCAGAAGAATTATCTCCAGTTTAAAAAATAACAAAAGCAAGATTTATACAGGAAAAACAATGAAATAAATGGAAGATAATTCAGTGATTTTTCAACTTTTTAATCTCTGTAATAGGTAGAAATGGGAGAAACACTTTATGGACTGGCAAAATGATCAATGTACACACACACACACGCACACACACACACACCATTTCCAATGGTTGTCTCAAGCAGGGGTCTCCGGTCCCACTCTCTTGCATGATTCAGGTAAAGTTCATAGTAAGCAATAATACATTTTTGGCATACACGCAGGGAATTTCTGTGAATGAGCACCAGTTCACTGACCAGAAGTAGAAAGTAAAGTAAAGTAAGTAAAGGCCCTCCCGTTGATCATCGATTTGCTCGAGCGGGCCCAGTAACGTCTCCATTGGAGACTTTGTTGTTACTGTGTCTGGCATATCGAATACTCTCGGTAGCTTGCCGGGCTCTCCGAGAGGGGCGGAGGAATCGAACTCGGGTCGGCCATGTTGGCTGCGTGCAAGGCAAACGCCCTAAATCACCCTTTAGATTTACATTTGATTTCCCTGTCCCATGCTTTTTCTCCATATTGGTAGGTATTCATGAAAACAATTTGCCATAAATGAGCCTTATGGTGTAAACAGCTCTATGAAGATTAGAATTTGAATTTATTTCAAAGTCCCTGAGAGAAATGAAAGAACAAGTGGGAAAATATAAATAAAAAATATTACTCTTCTCCAATACACCCTAAATAACAGATAAAAATTTCCAGACTATAGGGTCAGGGAAAAAGGGAGTGCATTTACCTTGCATGAGGCTAAGCCAGGTTCAATATCCAGCACCTATATGGTCCCCTGAGCACTCTAGGAGTGATCCCTGAGTGTAGAACCAAGAGTAAGCCCTGAGTGCCACTGGTGTGTGGTCCAAAAGCAAGAGAAAAAAAAAGAAACGCAGACTGAAAGGAGAAAGCACAGGGCTAAGATCCTTGTTAATAAAGGATCCATAGCAAGTCATATTATCAGTAAGATTTAAGAACATAAGAAATAATATAAGATACTAAAATGTTCCCACAAAGATCAAGCAAACGAAACAGTTGCCAACGAGCATCAAATTTTCCAATAATAAACTATACCACGATAGAGAAATGTCTTCAAAGTTTGAGGCAATGTTTTCCAACCTAAAATTTATATTCAGACAAATTACCAGTTATTTATTGTATTTAGGACATTTTGAGTTCTTTTTTTCACTTTTCTAACAGGAAAGTACTATTAGAGAACCTGCTCCAGAAAAAAAAAGGAAATTAATAAAAAAAAAAATTTGGGACATAGGAAATAGAGGATGTAGGAGACTAAGAGAATCCCCCGAGTTAGTAAAAGAATGTTCCAGAACACCACCTGGGTAGCACCTCTGAATAGTAAGTTTTTATGTGTCCAAGATCAAAAGCGATGGTGGAGGGGGCTAGTGAAGGGAAAATATAACTTCCTGATTTACTAGCTTTAGAGAAAGTTATTTTTTAGTTGACTAACAACATTACAAACACCATTACAGTATTAGCAAAAATGTATAGTGATAAAAATACACTAAACAAAAATATGAACACGAAATATATTAACTAAGGAAGGCTTTAAAATTATACACAAAAAGAGGAAGCAAGAAAAGCATATTACCTGAGTAAACAATAAGAAAAGATTTGGTAAGCAATAAATTCTGATCAAAACAAAGTTGAAGTTTTCACTCTACTAGGGAATATGAGAGGAAAAAAAGGAGGATGCATTTAGAATCATGTTGAGAGATTTCAATCAAAGTTGATAAAGATTACAATTTTCTCTTGAAAAAGTGCTCAGCATCACTCTTTATAACTGAAAGCCAGATTGAGACGGCAATGAGATACCATCTCACACCAGAAAGAATGACACGCATAAAAGACAGCGGGAGCAATCTGTGTTGGTAGGGATGTGGTGAAAAAGTAATTCTGATCCACTGCTGGTGGGAATGTTCAACCTGGTTCAACACCTCTAGAAAACAGTAGGGAAGGTGCTCTGTGAATCTAGAACTGAACTGCCACATGACCATGCAATTCCACTGTTGGGCATCTAACTCCAGGACAGAAAAACATTCACTAGAAGGATATTTGCACACTTTTATTCACTACAGCACATAGTGCAATAGCTAGGGTATGGAATCAACCTAGTTAGGTGTCCAACAACAGATGAATGGATTATGAAGATATGGTATATACACAGTGAAATACCATGCAGCTGCAAAGAAAGATGAAATCATGCAATTTGCTGCAACCTGGCTGGAACTGAAGATATGTTGAGTGAAGTAAGTCAGAAGAAAGATGACCATAAGAATGATCTCACTTATCTGTTGTATACATAATAAGTGGATATAATAATTGGAGAAGAAAGTGTAATGTAGGAAAGGGAGAATGCCTTGATCAGCCTTTACCCTAGAATACAGGGAGCTGAAGGACAGAGAAGGTAAAGAATTCAAGGGGGAAGGAAGAAGAGGAAGCAAAGTAAGCGGGAGGACCAGGGATCAAGGACGTTGGTTCATACAAATGATGTCGAAGAGTGATATAGCTATATATCCAAAGCACAGACTCAACAACACTGAAAACGAAAAATCTAAATGACAACGACTCATAGAAGGTAGAAATGTACCTGTCAAGGTGGCAGATGGAAGGGGGAGAAGGGGGAGACACTGATGGAGGAAAGTTGACACTAATGTGGTATTGGTGTCAAAATATTGTATGCCTAACCCAACTGTCAATAACTTCGTAAATCACAGTTCCTTAACTAAATGTTTTTTTAAAAATTTCAGCTAAGGGTGTGTGTATGTAGGGGATTGGGGAGATCCTGAATTCAGGAATTTAATTCTAATTTCTCCAACGATTACAAAAATGGCAACAAAAAAGAGTAATTATGAGATACAGCCAATAAGAGGACTAGAAATAGAGAAGGAAGAAAAAGAAGAGCAAATATTTTTGGAAAAAAGAGAATATGAAAAAAGTAAACACTAAGATAAAGAATTATGAAAAGGTCACAGTCAGAATGAACTGTGAAGGAGACAGTCACACATACTTATTCTCTCGATTCACATGCAAAATCAGAACACCATTAGAAGGAAAGGATTTAATGTACACAAAAAAGGCATTATAAATTATTGCAACTGGTTTTAAACTGGTTACTTAAAAGGTTCATTTTATTTTCTTCTCAACCTTAGGAAAGAAATCCATGAAAACACAGATCTTAACGAAGTGAAATTGAGCAATTTAAGAGGAAAATTGTCCAAAGACCTTGCAAACTCTTCCTGGTGTGTATTAGGTATATGCTGAATAACCATAATCTTCACCAGAAGAAGAGATAAGACAAATGTCAGTATGGAAAGAGGAGCTGAGGGTTTGTCCTCCTACTTGAAAATACCCTGATTCTAAATTAATGCTCTTTTCCTTTTCCTATACTTTAGTAATTATTTGTGCTACATAAATTTCCAAATGCTGAGTTACTAGGTAAATGACATAATGGCATTTAAAGCCTCATTTCCATTTGCCCAATATATTCTGTGAAATCTGAACACTGAGCAATAATGTGGAAACTATAGATCACAAGGAGATCATTCAAGAGCAAAAGCTGCCACTACCATGCCACCATTATTTATGGTACTAAAGATGAAGTCCTTGAAAGTGGGGAATAGAAGAAAAGATAACAGTAGTATCTTTTCTTTTTTTAAAGGGAAAGGGTAGTCATAGTTTATTGCACATTTTTTTTCAAATTTAAATTTGAAAAATTTCCAATTTTTGTTTACAATATTTGTGTTTGAAAAATTCCAAATAAAATTTCAGTTATATTCACAAGGATTCTAGGAATACAAGAGCCCCTACTCTGGAGTTAACCCTTTTCCCTTATGTTCTGGTTCTGTATTTTCCATATAAAAAGCACAAGGCCAAGTAAAGTTCCTAGAGTTCCCACTGGCTACTGCATCGAGTTTTTATCTTACTGCTCTTTTCCTGCTGGTCTGCTGGCTCATTATTAACACTTTTCTGGAGCCTAATTATTGTGAAAGGTACCATTAAAATCAAATGTTTTGTTTTTTATGGTAGAAAATAAAAATTTATAGAAAATATATTGTTACTTTCTTTAGAAAAATATTTGTTCAAACATAAGATATGTGGCAGAGGTTCCCACACTTATTAGCCTATTGCTCCTCCCTTAATAAAAAGTTAATCAGCAATACCCCTCCCACCCAGAAATTTACCTTTAGTGAACAAACAAAGAGCCCTTCAGATGCACCCAAGATTACCTAGCATCTCCCTGAATATTCCAGTTCCTTCCCCTGAGCTGGCATCACCCACTTTGGGAAACATTATTCTATGGGATATAGGTCCACAATCTTGGGTTACAAATGAAAAACTGAAGGCTTTCAAATTTAATTTAGTATGTATTCTACATGGTTGAGTGATGACCTAGGCTCTGCTCTTAACAGGGATGGGATGTGAGAATTTGCAATTCTATCAGGTTCCAGTTGATTCTGATGCTGAGTCCTGTGATCATACCTTGACAACCATTTGGGTGAGATAAATAGAGATGAAGGGTGGGGAGCATAGGAGGCAGAATTCTAAAATTCTACACTGTTGGGCTGGAGCCCCGAGACCAGGCAGCACTGTAATTATGATAGGTTATCACTAATATCATTAAGTTAATAACAAGCTGATCACTGAGTAACCAAAAGGGATTTGCATGGGCTGGGACTTAATTAGGTGAGCCTTTAAAGAAAGACTAGGAGTCAGAGAAATGCGCACTAGTTGGCCTGGAAGAAACCAAATCTATGCTGTGAATTGCCTATGGGGGCCACATGTCACTTATATTTAATTGAACAAAAACTTATTAACTGACTAATATCTGTAAGACTCTGGTGGGCCCTGCTCTGAATTAAAAAAAAAATCCACATAGTTTGGTTCCGCAAAAGGCCTGCTGCCTAATAGAGGAATAATACAAGAACACAAACATTTTTTCCCCAAGCAGATTATAATGAAAGTCCTGAGAGAGACATAAGCAAAGTATCTTAGTAGTTTAAAGATCTGGTCATATCTGGATGGGAATAGAAATATTAAAAAGAGAAAGAGGCATGGGGGAGAGTATAAAAATAGGTAAGATTATCATAGAGATATACAAAAAGAAAATCAATGAGATTGGATAAATGGGATGATATATTGTAGGGAAAGAGACCAAATACAGATTTACTGGTACAAACTATGCAAATGGGTAGCACTGTAGCACTGTCCTCCTGTTGTTCATCGATTTGCTCGAGTGGGCCCAGTAACATCTCCATTGTGAGACTTGTTGTTATTGTGTTTGGCATATCGAATACGTCACGGGAAGCTTGCCAGGTTTTGCCATGCGGGTGAGATACTCTCGGTAGTTTGCAGGGCTCTCCAAGAGGGGCAGAGGAATTGAACCCAGGTCAGCCGGGTCAGCCGAGTGCACCCTACCCGCTGTGCTATCGCTCCAGCCCATGCAAAGGGGTAACTACAAAATTTCAAGTAGTCTCCATGTAATTGTAAGTACTGGCAAGGTGGAATAAGAACTTTAAATTGTAGGGCTGGGGATGTGGTAGGCGCAAGTCTCTGGAGTCAATCTCTGGGGCTGCATGCACGTTACAGTCTCTCAACATCACTGGGTCTGACTTTGGTGACTCCCAAACACCACTGGTAGTAATTCTTCAACTCTGAGTAACAGAGACAAAAAATACAATGAGATAAAAGAAAACCAAGCTAAATAGGTTAGAAACGTTTCAGCAATTGGGAGAAACAAGTAGGAATCAAGCTTGGTGGTTACCCAAGGAAGCCAGTGGGACTAACACTGGCTAAACATTAAGCTGATAATCCAGCAATTTCAAATCTCTTCTTTTTGGCTAAGCAGGTCCAGGATTGTGTCAGAGTCTCCACTTTAAATATAAATGTGTATTTGAGGATATTGAGAAAAGGAATGATATGAAGCATAGGATTTCATTATTAGGAAGATAACCTTCACAGCAAGTTGTAAATCTCTCATATATTTCTTTGTTTGTACACACTGAACACAGCTTTAACATTTATTACTTACTTTTAACTCTAACTTGGAATCTATATCCCAGTAGCTTATCTGTCACTTCCAATTTGGTCTTTATTTAGAGGAATTCGATCTCTTTGGCTTTTCCTTTTTGAGGACAGAAAATTCTCATACAACTTTCCTGATACTGGTCAGTAGAAATGTGGCTATCCCCACGTAAGCAGAATTCCTCATTCTTCTAATGTTGGCCAGATTCTTCCCCATTCCCAATTCTAAAAGATACCATGTAAGAAAAAAAAACATGGTTTTTATACGCTTAATAACATAACCTTCCTACAAACATACAAAGATGCTCTATATTATTTTTCTAAGTATTTTTATAAAAGCATTATTTGAATTTCAAACATAAAAATATTATAATTCTAGGGTCAAATAAATAGTACAGGGGTTGATCCTTGCTCATAGCCAACCTCAGTTTGATTCCAGCAGGAGTGATCCTTGAGCAAAGAGCCAGAAGTAAGCCCTGGGCACTGTTGATATGGCCTCCCAACCAAATATATATTGTATGTAATACATGTAGATTATAATCCTTTAAATAGCTCAGGACCAGAGATAGTATATGGTTAAGACACTTACTCTGCATGTGATCAAGTTCTGATCTGAAACCCAGCACTGCATAGGGTCCCCTAAGCACCTACAGGCATGATCCCTGAGAGTCGATTAAAGGTAAAGGCCCTCCCGTTGATCGTTGATTTGCTCGAGCAGGCCCAGTAACGTCTCCATTGGAGACTTTGTTGTTACTGTGTCTGGCATATCGAATACTCTCGGTAGCTTGCCGGGCTCTCCGAGAGGGGTGGAGGAATCGAACTTGGGTCCGGCCATGTTGGCCGCTTGTAAGGCAAACGCCCTACATGCTGTGCTATCGCTCCAGCCCCTGAGAGTCACAAAACAAAAACAAAAAAAAGCAGATAACATTACTCTAATATTAAAACCTTTATGTAAGGCTCAGTCCTAGTCATTCCAAATTGCATTTAATTTATATGACATAAAGTGCTTAGCATTTAAGTAACAGTTTTAGTAGTGCTTATTCAGTAACAAAGAAAACTTGGATCTCTTAAAACAAGGACCACTTAGAAAGTTTAATGTGAAAACAAATTTCATTAAAAGATAAGAGGAATACCTTAGAAAACCACAATTATGTCACTAAGAAAACAGTAGAAAATGAGAAACACAAAGCATGTGTTTCAATATATCAATAACCTACTGAGGCAACCAGGAAGAAGGGAGGCCAAGATTCGGAAGCAGCAGCAACCACAGATGGAATAGCTGAGATCCTGCAGCTGCTTTTTCTCTGGGGAAATTGGCCTAGGCTGGATTCTAGAATCTGGGAATTTCCTAGACAGAGGGATACTATAGGAAAGACCCCAGCAGAATTTTGGGTGATCCTGCAGTACTGAAGATACAATATAAGAAATATGAAGGGCTAGTATTCAACTGAAAAGATGATGTCAAGAATTTAGGTCAGTTGGAACTGGGGAGACAGCACAAAAATCTTGAGCACATGCCTGGTATGTGCCAGGATCTGAGTTCTACTTCTGGTATCTGCCAAGCCCCAAGGCATGCTGGGTGCAGTCATGGTATGCTCCATCTACCCAGAACCACCAGGTATGGGGGTCCCTGAGCACTGCCCCCTGAACACCACCTACGAAGGGGACTGAGCTCCAGCGCAGTGGCCCAGGTCACCCAGCACTGGTAAGTAAATCAATACATTTTTGAACTAAAACAATCAAGAAGAGAGGCTTAGGTAAGGTACCTCAGAGCATTGCTGCCTTAGCAATGTCCCTCAGATGGCCTAAACTTCTACCACTATCCCCCCTCCAAGTTCGTGCTTTAAATACCAGACGGGAGAGTCACAAACAAATGTAAGCTCCTGATACAGCACTCCCAATCGCTAGAGAGAGCTGGACATAGATCACTAGTCCTTCCTGATTTCAAGTATTTTCCTTTGTTCATCTCTTCACTAAGATTTTCTATGGAAATAACCAAAATTCTGGTTTTTATTTTGAATCAACTAATATGGTCTTAGCTCAGGAACTCCAGTGCAACAATTAAGGTAAAAGGAGGTTTCATTAAGGTGATGAATGGGTATTAAAAGAATAAAACAAAAACTCAGAGCAAAAGTAATACTCATTTGGTGCATTTCCAAAAATACTTTTTCTAAGATAGAGAATGAGACAATCTGCTCAGAATTATGATTTCTATCCAACATTGTACTGATCATTCTAGTTAAAGGTGAGAAAAGTTTAAAGATGTTTTCATAAATGAACCTAATAAACAGGAGGATAACACAAATTGTGAATCAAAATATAAAGATAATAAATGGGAACTTATTTAATGTAATAATATTTAGAAGAATATACGGAAATGAAAAACAGATATGCAGGTGTGATCCAGATGCTCAAGAATGTTATCAACGTCTTGGTATCTTTCAGTCTCTCCATACAACCTTCTCTAGTGTCAACTGCATGTAAAGGCTGATTCTTGTAGTGGTCAAAAGATGGTGATCAACAGTTCCAGTTGTTACATTCTTTTTCATACTGGAAGAGAGACAAAGATAAGAGATTATTCAAGTCTTACTGTGAATGGGCTAATTTAGGACAAAGATTCATCTCTTAATAAGGTTCGGTGAAGAGACTGTATTAATTTATTCGGTCACATGCCCCATCCCTTCAATCTGCTTGTAAACACGATGTCTCAGACTTAAGCAGCCCAACGAACAGAAATGTACTGGGAAGGGGATAAAACAGAGTTGACCGCATTTCTCTAGTTTTCAGTGCCCTTAATGTCTTCTTTATTTTATGGTGATATAAGTAGAAAAGAAATATTGAAAAGGCCATTTATGAAGTAGTTGGGCTCATACATCTTATTATAGTCCTTTATGTGTGTCCAAAACACAGTTTATTATGCTTCTTTTAAAAATTGAAGCTATATCACAGTGCTTCTGTGAAAGTCTGTGTTGCCCCAGGACTGTGCAGAGCAGTTTGGAGAACCTGGTAGTAAAGGGTGTTGGAAAGGCAGACCCATACAGCTATGGTCCTAACAATCATGAAACTAACACAATCATGAAACTAACATCATCATTGTACAATCAATAACAGAACCATTCACAAGGGAGAAATTAAAGTGACATAAATGAAGATGCTATTTGTTAACATAACACTGTGAACATCCATTACACTTAACAAGACAATAGAATATCAAGGATAAAGTAGTTGATAAATATTTTGCTTTTTCTTTTCCCCTGAGTCCGGAAGTATTAAAGAAACACAGTAAAGAAATCCTGCTATTGCATTTGAGTGAACAAGTTTTCGTGGAGTATCCTTCAAACTCCCATATACACTGGTTCCTACGCATATCAGAGCTCTGAACCAGAACAATAAAACCATTTTGCAAATCTGAAGTCAAATAGAAAAGATGTAAAAGGCAATAGAAGAATTTTCAGAAAAACTTACAGGAAAAGTAAGACTCTTCTCTAGCTTTTATTTCAAGGAATAGTTTTAACACCTCCTTCCAAACATTACCTATATAGTTAACTAGGGTAATCCTTATTTCAGAGAATATTTCTGTTACTTGTAAATTACAGACACTACAAATCTGTCCGAAGTATTTCTGGAATTTCTCAAGGCTTGTACTATACATGATCTCTCAAAAAATCTGGCCAACTTACACTAAAATTAAGAGGAGGTGAAGAGAATTCATCATCATACATGGTTTCAATTTCTTTTGACACTGCAAGCTCATTCCTTAATTATCAGACCAACTTCCTACTGCTGGTGTCTACTTGGTTATAGCCAGGTACCACCACATTTTACTGACTTCACTGAATACCATTTTGTCTACAGTATGTAAGAGGATGGTTTTTCATGAAAAGAGACAGAAGCTTAATCTTAAGGCTACAGAACACTCACCTCCAATATTCAGCACATCAACATGGCCCAATATAATAACAGTGCACTGCAATCGACTGAGTCACAAGATAGAGATTCTTTTTATAAAAGAAGAAGGAGCCAAAAGACAACAGACAAGGTAAAGAACTTCACCAAAAGCAAACAAAACAACCACCTAGAGGACATTGAAGCTTACGGTACAGTTAGAGCAAACAATGAACACAGCCTAGCATCCAGTCAGATGAACAGAACATAGAAAAACTGATTATCTCTCTCTCTCTATTACAAGGTATACTGACTGGCTTTTAGAAAACAATTATAGAGCATACTAACAAGATGAAATTAACATAAAGCCTTATAAATGATAATACTGTAGCATTGTCTTCCCATTGTTATCTATTTGCTGGAGCAGGCACCAGTAATGTCTCCATTGTGAGACTTGTTACTATTCTTGGCATATTGAATAAGTCACAGGTAGCTTTCCAGGCTCTGCCATGTGGGCGGGATACTCTCGGTAGCTTGCCGAGCTCTCTGAGAGGGACAGAGGAATCGAACCTGGGTTGGCCGTGTGCAAGGCAAATGGCCTACCTGCTGTACTATCTCTCCAGCCATATAAATATCTGTCCTTGTTCAGCTATACTTCTCAATGTTGGGGGTGTGGAAAATTTCATAACCAACTGAGAGACTATGTGGTTTTATATGAATAAAGAGAAACCCCTTACAGAATCTTGGACTACAAAAATTCAGAGTCAAAGGTAACTTTAGCTATAGTGAAATAGTTAAGGATAGAGGCTATGATTCATGAAAAAAACTATAAACAAAATAGGGGTGGAAGGAAACTTCCTCAAGAAAATAATGGTCATCTATAGCAAGTCTACAGCCAGTATCATACTGAATGGTGAAAGACTGAAAGAATTTCCTCTGAGGTGAGGCAAAATGCAAGGATGTCCTCTGCACACTTCTATTCAACTCAGTATTAGAAGTTCTGGCTACAGTAATCATGCAAGGAAAACAAATCGAAGGGTTTCGAACTGGAAAGAAGAACTCAAGCTATCATTAATTGCAGATGACATGCTAATATATATCAGAGAAAACCCTAAAGAGTCCATAAAAGAACTCTTAGAAACAATAAACCAATATAGCAAAGTGGCTAAACAAATTCAATATAGAAAAATGAGTTGCATTCTTATATACAAAGAATGAAGCAAGGAGAAAGCAATGAAGGAATCTATCCCATTTAAAATAGCATCCAAAAACATCAAGTATCTAGGATTCAGATTAACAAAAGACCTTGGATATCTATACCATGATAAGTTGAAACACTTAAGAGATAGAGGAAGTCCTCGGGAAGTGGGAAATATGTCATGGTTATGGACTGGAAGAATCAGTATTATTAAAATGATTATCCTACATAAGAATATGGGCTTTGTAGCTATATTATCTAGGTTTGAATACTCACTCTGCTACTAAGAAGTAATCAAATGCTGTATGTTCACACACTCAATTTTCTATCTGTAAAGTATACTGACAGAGTTGTTTTGACAACAGGTAAATGGGGAAAAATTGGTTTAAGTGCACTATGAGTATAATAAGCACTAAAATATAAACAATTGTTAATAAAAAAGACTAAAAATCATTTGGGTATCTAGCTTTCTACCATGTATCATGTTTCCTTACTATTAATAAGTTCATATGATGGCAAAGAGAAATTTATTTTGGTGGCAATAGTGATAGTACATGAGCCCAGCACCACATATGGTCCCTTGAGCCCTGCCAGGAGTTATTACCAAGTGTAGAGCCAGGAGTAAGTCCTGAGCACTGCCAGGTGGGGCTCAAGAACCAAAAAAAATTTTTTTTCCATTTTGATATATGGTATTGGTGTAGGCAAATAGCCAAAAACTATAGCATTTCATTTTATGGTTGTTTTATTTAAATAACAAATTAAATAGCAAATTAGTTTGTTACTTTCCAAATTCAACTCTTTTACAATATACGACCACTAGGTCCTAACAAAATTTACATGCATGATTTTATCATTACTTCAGCTGCATAGGGTTCCACTGTACACATTTATTGCACATTCATTATCTACTCATCTATTGTTGGATACTTGGGTTGATTCCATGTCTTACCTTACCATACAAACTAAGTGCTAGAAATTAATATGGTGTTCAGATGTTCTTTCAAAGAAATGTTCTGTGTCTTGAGGTAGATACCAAGTAGAATTGCTGGGTCAGGTGGCATCTCTATTGTTATATTTTTAAAAATCTTCATACGGAAAAATTTAATTCTTCTATCAACATGACTCAAGGATAAAAGCCTTTGAGTAAATATAGCCCAATTCTGAGGACACAATTTCTAATTTTAAGAAATCTATGTGAAACATTTTCTTAACTGCCTGTATTATAAATCAATTATAAAACTGTATTGTATTAAAATTTACTTGTGAGTATTGGTATAATTTTTAGGTTTTTTCTATTCTATATTTGATATTTAAATGGGTCTTTTGACCATGGTCTTGGAATAGGAGCAAATTATCTTCCATATGACTTCATTTCCTCTAAACACCTACACTATTAAGATTTAATATATTATACCTGCCTTTACAGATTGATTGGGTTATTTTTTGTGCCATAAATTTTTGATTAGTCTGTTTTTTATGGTGTTGTATCCAATTCTCAATGACTATTCACAAATGTATAGAAAGTTATTTTCATTATTGAAAATATTTTTAACCTGAATTTAGAAATCCCTATACCCATGTTATCTCAAATAGAGAAAGACATATTTTGCCCCCATGCCTAGCTGTCCTCACCAGGGCCCCTTGGAGGGGGGCAGGTTGAGTTTCCCTCCCTGCCCTGAGTAGAGCCCCGGCAGCCCAAGACCTCCAGAACCAGCCACAGCCATGCTGAGACCACTCTCCACACGTTCAGATGTGCCTCTCACATGAAGGAACTGGCAGAGGAACCCAGGCATGAGAAATCTGGGGCTGAGATCTCCAAGCCTGATCAGATCGGGACTGGGCCTCCTCCACCCAGATCCCCCATCTTCCAGGAGGTAGGCGTTACATCCACCAACTGCCCCTAGCACCGTGTAATCCCATCAACGGCCAAGACCCACAGACTATAAAACCCAGCTCCTGGAAGCGCGTGGCTACATTTGCAGCCACATGACATTTTATTATTTAGTTCTTATTCTGGAGAACCAGCAGGCTACCGAAAGTAACCTGCCCGTACAGCAGAGTCTGGCAAACTTCCCGTGGCATATTGTAAATGCCAAAAACCAGTATAAATGATGGGTCTCATTCCCCTGACCCTGAAAGAGTCTTGGATATGGAACTTTCTAAAATCTCAGGGCTAGGATGAAGGAGACGTTACTAGTGCCTGCTCAAGAAAATCAATGAACAACAGAATAACAGTGTTATTTTTGTAGTGTCAGACATGGGAAACAACATAAATTACTTTCAGTGGGAGAAAGGCTAAATGAATTACGAAGTTGTTTTGAAATATTATATAACCATCAAAATGCTAGAAATGTTACTTATATTTAAAGATGATGCAGATATTTACGTACTGATGTGCAAATACGCAGAAACTATATTGATATGTGATGAACATTTTTTCTTTATGCCTATTGCCATAGTTATGTATGTCTTCTTTGGGAAAGTATCTGTTCATCTCTTCTTCCTATTTTTTGATGGTATTATTGAGTCTTTGTATTTAGTTTTTTGAGTACATTATATATCTTTGATATCAGTCCTTTATCTGATGTATTATGTGCAATTTTTTCTCCCACATAGTGTCTTTTTAAGTTGGGGGGGGGGTTCTGTGCCATGCAAAACCCTTTTTAATTTGCTATAGTTTCATTTATTTATTTTTGTTTTTGTTACCTTTGTCAATGGAGTCAAATCATTGAAGACACCTCTGAAGGTCTATTTCATTGAGAGTTCTGCCTATGTTTTTCTTAATGTATTTTATGTATTCTGGTCTAACCTTGAAGTGTTTAATTCACACCTAAGTTTACTTTTGTGAATGCTATAAGAGGCTATGCAATTTCATTTTTTTTAAAAAAATGCGACTATTCAGTCTTCCCAACACCATTTTCTAAGGAGGATTTCCTTGCTTCCTTCACATAAAGATATCCTTTATCACAGATAATTATTCATAAATATCTCTCTCTGGGCTTTCAATCCTGATCCATTGGTTGACTAGTTATAATAGTGAGGACACAGAAAGAACCCAAATGTACAATGACTTTAAATGAATAAAGAAGTTGCAGTATACACACACAACGGAGTACTATGCAGCTGTAAGAAAAAAGATGAAATCTGCAATTTGCTGCAATGTCAATGGAAATATTACCCACAGATGTCTTTTTACATTTATAGTGCAGTTCGATTCCTCTGCCCCTCTCGGAGAGCCCGGCAAGCTACCGAGAGTATTCGATATGCAAGACACAGTAACAACAAAGTCTCCAATGGAGACATTACTGGGCCCGCTCGAGCAAATCGACGATCAACGGGAGGGCCTTTACCTTACCTTTATATACATTTTTACATAAATGCCAAGGAGTAAAATTACTTTGGTTAATAAAATGAGTCTATTTCATTTTATTAGATAATACACAACAGTTTTCTAAGTGATCACTACCAATGTGCATGTCTTCCACCAATACTATCTATTGCCTAAATTCTCCCAACACAGTACTGTGAGGTGTTTCTATCTCAGTCATTCTGGTGGATTTGAAGAGGTATTTCTTTTTGGTTTTCATTTCCATTTCCCTAAACAGTAATGTCACCTTTTCACATATTTGCTGGCTGTTGGGATCTCTCTCTTTTTTTTTTTGGCGAGATGTGTCATTTAGTTCTCTTTTTCCTCTTCACACAAATCACAAATCATCCTGTTATTCGTCGATTGCCTCGAGCAGGCCCCAGTAACGTCTCCTTCATCCTAGCCCTGAGATTATATTCAAGGCTCTTTAGGAGAATGAGACCCATCATTGTTACTGGTATTTGGCATATTGGGTACGCCACGGGGAGTTTGCCAGACTCTGCTGTGTGGGCAGGCTACATTCGGTAGCCTGCCAGTTTGTCCAAAGTAGGAATGAGATACTAAGATGTCATAATAAGATGTCGCGCGGCCGCAAATGCAGCCGCGCGGTTCCGGGAGCTGGTTTTTATAGTCTCTGAGTCTTGGCCGTTGATGGGATTACACGGCGCCAGGGGGCCAGTTGGTGGGTGTGACCCCCGCCTACTGGAATTTGGAGGATCTGGGTGGAGGATGCTCGGCCCAAATCCGAGTAGGCTTGGAGATCTCGGCCCCGGAACCCGTGTGACTTTGTCCCTCTGCCAGTACCTTCATGTGTGCAGAGAGTGGTCTCAGCATGGTGGTGGCTGGTCCTGGAGGTCTTTGGCTGCCGGAGCCCTGGTCAGGGCGGGGAGGAAAGCTCAACCTGCTCCCCTCCAAGGGACCCTGGCGAGGACAGCCTGGCGCGGGGGCAGGAGACTGCACTGTTCTCTTTCGGGAACTGGTTTTTATAGTCTTGGCTGTTGATGGGATTACATCCTCTTATCTAAAAAATATCCTTCAGTTTTGCAAAATATAAACTATTTGTTGAAATGCAGATTGTAGACACTGTCTTTTACTATATGGTTTTTGTCTTTTATTTTTGGTTTTGAAGCTTTACTTGGTGATACTCAGGTTTGCTCTTGGTGGTTCTCAAAGGACCATACAGTGCCAGGGCTGAAACTTATTTTTTAAGCATTTAAAGTCATTCTTAATAATTTTAACAATGTTAAATAATTTTAACATTAAAAATTAGGTGCTTACCCTAGTTCTATGCTCAAGGATCACTCCTGGTGGAACTTAGGGGACTAATGTAGTGCCTGGGATAGAACCCAGGTCAGCTGCACGCAAGGCAAGCAGCTTAGTATACTTCATCTCTGGCTCCCAAAGGCTCATTTTTAAAAGTAGTTCATTTGATATTGATGTAGATACTTTTTAGATACTGTATGTTTGTGTGAGCATGATCTCTTTTAAAATCCTTTATTCTAATAATTCTCCATTTTATTTCTGGAATATTGATTTAAACATTTTATTTTGATACCTATATTCTACTTTGCAAAGGAATTTTTAATATTTTTTAAAACTTATTTTTTATAAAGTTGTTGATGATTTATTAGTATTCTAACACCAATTCCACAACCAGTTCTCTGTAAAGGATTTTTATGTGTGATATAAAGTATGGATCCAGTTTCATTTTTCACAGAGAAAGCTCATTGACTGTTATTGAGAAACATGTCTTACCACTTGTTACAAATCAAGAATCCATATATGCAAATGATCCTTTTTCAAATCTTCAATATGTTGATCTTTTGCTCTTTTGTCAATTAATAACTTTGTTGTATAATAAATCATGTTCTTTCATAGATGTATTATTCTGTACTTTTTCTTCCTTAAAACTCTTTTCTATTCTTGGATTCTTTGCATTACCACGCAAATTTTAGAATCAGCTTGTTAGTTTGCACAAAAATCTGGTGGAGTGGTTATTGTTTTTCTTTTCATTACATTAAATTCACTGAATCTAGGGTTAGATAACAGTTTTAAAATACTGGGTTTTCTAATGCTCATGTGCTTACATAGTCTTCTATGCTTTTAAATTATACTTAATCTGTATCTGCATTTTAGTATACATATTTTATTAATCTTATTTCTGGTTGTATTTTAGAGTCCTATATGGTTTTATATGGCATGGTTTCCTGTTGCTACTATTGATAAATTAACTTATTTTGCGTATTAATTGTATATTAAGTATTCTAGCTGCTTATCTAGCTATAAAATTTTATCTGATTTCTTTGGATTTTCTGATACTGACAGGTTTAAAGTATTTTTCTGCTTTTTGCACTAAACAGGGCATTCATTACAACACTAACTGGACATACTGATAGTGGAGATCATTATCTCACTCAGATATAGCAAAAAGATTTGAACAAAACTTAACCTATACATACAATGTTTGGTATGTTTTTATTCATTATCAGTTAGACAAATTCTTTTTATTCTTTCATTCTCTAGGGGAATTTTTAATCATAATAATGAATTTTTCAAATGGTTCTCTGTAACAGATATAATTTTATTTCATTCATGTGTTAATATTATGAATTAATTAACTGATACTATCATGTTGAATATAAAATCAATTCCCAGATTCATTTAATAGTCATGCTATATTATCTTTTGAACAAAGCACCTTATAGTCCTTCTGTAAAACCACTTGGGCCACCTTCGGCTTCTCTCCTTCTCTCCCTTTCCTTCTATTTCTGTTCCTCAGCTTTACCACTGTATCTCCCTTCAGGGAGTGTGACATACACTGGATCACAGTAGGTGCCAGCACAACAGATAATAAACAAGTGTTGACAATATTTAGATGCCTTGAATTTAAAGAGATAATCTCAGGGTGGTGAGATTGTACAGCCGGTAGGATGTTTGCCATACATGTGGCTAACCCGGGTATGATCATGATTGAGAAAAATGTGGTTGAATGGAATGATTAGGACTGTAGGAAAGAAGGTAGGGGGGAAAATGCAAGTAGAACATTCAGGCACAGCAGTTTTCACCCACCAATTTTTGGATTGGTGCCAGCTCACGGGCGTAAAAAGACCAAAAACCTCTGATGTAGATCTTAAAGACCACAGAAAAGACCTCACATTTAATCGAGAGGGTCATTAACGGGAGAAATTGAGCAAGGACCATGATATGACTTGCTCTGTGACATAATCTGACTTGTGTTGTCAGATTATGGCTACTTTACTGAAAGAGGCTGAAGAACAACAAAGGGCAAACAGAAAAATCCAGAGAAGGAGTTGTAATAGGTCAAGTAAGTGATTGAACCCAGATGGTGAAGGGAACTATTGAATTTTGAACATATGAGTTTTCTGTAAAATATTACAAGCTTAAGAAACAAATTAAAAATAATTATGAGAGTTTGACCTGAGCCATTAGAAATATGTAATTATTATTATGTGAAATGAGCAACTGATATTTGCAGACGAAGCAGGTTGGGGACAAGGAAATTAATACAAGAACCACAGTTTTAAGTTTGCAGTATCTATTAGTCATCCAGATGGAGAGGCCAAATAAGCTGAGGGTTCATGGATTAGTTCCAGGCTGGAGATATTTATTTGGGAGGCACTGGCTCATAGATCAGAATTAAAGACCAACAAATAGGTAAGGTCACTTAGCGAAGAAGGTATGTAGACAGAGGGAAATGCAAACTGACTCACAGAGACATTTCAATATTTGGAGATTGGGGAGAGAATAAACAAGAGAGACCAAAAACGAACATTATGAAAAGAATTCAGAAAAAATAGCAGGTTTGATGAAGTGCAGAAAGTATTTCATGGAGGACATAGGATCAATTATGAATATTTTCTATCCCAGATATAAGAGGACTGACTACCATATCTCAAAAGATTACTGGGGTCAAATGATGGTACAGTAGGCATGTCACTTGCCTTGCACGTGGATGGATCTGGGTTTAATCCCCAGCACGCTATATGTTCCCCAGAGCACTGCCAAGAGTGATCCCTGAGTGCAGAGCCAGGAATAAGCCCTAAGCACCACTGTGTGTGGTGCCTGTGCCAGTCCCCCTGCAAATTATAGCACATTGTATCAGTGAAGGGAGATAATTTCAGTGGCGGACAAATTGTGGGGTTTAATTTACAAGAAGGACTCACTTGGCTTGTTTCTAGTTAAGGAAAAAAAAAAGAAAGAAAATCTTGAAATGCAAAAGTAGCAGACCTTAACAATAAGGAATAAGACTAATATGCTAATATGACCCATTATTCAGCAATTCTACTACTGCAATAATGAGCATTGAAAATGGAAAATTTCACAAATTTGAATTGCAAAATGTTGGCCTGATCCCCAAATTCCATATAAAGTAGTAAAAAAAGATTTTGAAGATTTGGTATATGTACACAACAGAATGCATATATACAGCTTAAAGGAATGATAGAATCATCCAATTCATGGCAACATGATTGGAAATGGACAATATTATGTTAAATGAAGTAAATCAGAAGAAAAAAGATAAAAACAGGATAGTATCATTTATATGTGGTACCTAGAATAACTGGATGGGGAAAGAAAATCATTTAAAGGGGAGCTGCCTAGATTACCCAAGCCCAGAGTATAAAGAGAAAAAAAAACAGAGTGGAGCGACAGGAAGGAAGGGGTGCAGGGAATGGTGGAGAGAAGAGACAGATGAGAAGCAACAGAGGAAAGGAATCAAGGGGATTCAGATACATTGGTGGTATTAAGGAATGACAGGGCTAAATATCCAAACCAGAGTCAACAACACTGAAATCTTTAGACCCAAACTTTAACAACAGAACTTAAAAAAGTGCCCGTCAAGATGGTGGGTTGCAAACATGATAACCTCCTCTATATCTGTATAGCAAATATAAGGCCCAAAAGGAGAGAGAGGAAGGCAGGGGAGAAGGGGAGGGGGGAGGGAGGGAGAGAGGGAGGGAGGGGGGGCAGGGGAAAGGGGATGGGAGGGAAACCTGGGACACTGTTGGGAAATGTGCATTAGTGGAGGATCGGTGTTGGAACACTGTATCACTGAAGCCTGACCATGAACAGCTTTGTATCTGACAGTGATTCAATTAAAAAAAAAAAAAAAGATGGCGGGCTGTGTGGGGTGGGAAGGGATGGGAGGTAACATGGGAATGTGGGAGGGGATGGGAGGGAAGTTGACTCTGGTGGTAGGATGGGTACTAGAACACTGTCTAAAACCCAACTATGAATAACTTTGCAAATCACATGCTTTAATAAAGAGAAATTTTAAAAATGATTTTGAAATATTAATTTTTATATGATCAATTTCCTTGAGGTTTTATTTTTTGGCTTTTTGGGTCACACCCGGTGATACACAGGGGTTACTCCTGGCTCTGCACTCAGGAATCACCCCTGGTGGTGCTGAGGGAACCATATGGGATGCTGGGAATCGAACCTGGGTCGGTCACGTGCAAGGCAAACGCCCTACCCGCTGTGCTATCACTCCAGCCCCTCCTTGAGATTTAATCTGAAAAATGTGTTACTAGAAATTACTATGAGAGATATTTTTTAACTTAGAACAATTTCAAGTTCTCTATCCTGAGTATAAAATTGAAAATAAACCAACACAACTCCTGTGCATTCTTGGTTGTTTCTTCCATTGGTGATTAAAGCAGTTCTCCCGACCACCCAAGGTGAACGCAGGAGAAATGAAATGAAGTAAGCTGAACTGCTGGCTGGAACAGACAAACCAGAACAGAGGGGCCAGAGAAGAGATGCTTACTCACTACATGACAAGCACTTATCTTGACAATATAATATCAGGATTTGGTAATAAGCTCCTCTGATTATTTTTCTAGTTTTAATAACAGGATTAAACCACTAATTCCCTGAAATTATTATCTTTTATATTTTTCTTTTGGGGCCACAGCTAACCGTTTAGGATTTATTCCTAGCTCACCACTCAAGAACCATTTCTTGATGGCGCTCGGAGGTCGATATGTAGTATTGGGCATTGAACTGGGGCTGGTTGTATGCAAGGCAAGCGCCTTACCTGCTGTGCTATATCTCTGGCTGCTACACACACACACACACACACACACACACACACACACACACACACACACTTTTTAAAAACAGTAAAGAATTAATCTTGGCCCCTCACACTGCATCTTCCACTCCCACTGCTACTAGAAAAGGGACCTTAAGCTTAACAACCTGTGTGAGTCTCAGTTCCCAAACTGCCTCCTTTATATAATGTTATTGTGAGATCAAGTGAAATTTTAAGTGATAAAGAGTGCAAAGCTCTTTAAACTATTAATGTAATAACAGACATTAGGTTTCTTGAATCTAATATTTTTCAAGGGTTTAAAAAGCAGAAGTTTCCACAACTGTGTGATTTTGGATCGAAGTGCTATTGATAACATAACACATTTTATCAATAATGATAATACTGACAAAAAGAGATAAGCAAACAAAACTATGAAGTTAAATCCTTAAGTCAGCAAATCTCTGAATATTATTCAGCCCTCTGTGCAATCAAGTGATCTGCACATATTCATTCATAGTGTTTAAAGAAATTATCCCTATTTTCTCAAACATAAAAATATAGCTAATTATATCATCAGTGACTGACAGAATGTAAATGTTTTGTGGCTGAAAACGCACATATGTTAAATTATTTTGTTTTGAAACAATAGTGAAATAATATTTAACAAAATGAAAAAACAAAAGTGAAGAGACCAGGTGTTATGGTTCTGATTAATGGGCACAATTCACAGATTTTGTTTATAAAAATATGTATTTTAAAGGGAATTCCACAGCTTACTTTCTCCTATCATACCTGCTTTGGAAGAATGAGTAATTTAAAATCAAATAATCATTTATTGTACATATCCTTCATGCCTATTTCACCAATATTTTTAATGTGTACCTTTCTGAGAGTATAGTTACTGATGTTGGAATTGTTGTGGTATGATTTAACCAGGATTCCTCTGCATCTCCAGCTGCTCTTACCCTGCTTTTTCAATAGTAATTAATCCTTTTCATATACTATATAATTAGCTCAACTATTATTTGTCTTGTTTTACTAGAATATAAGTCCTGCCAGAGAGGGAACTGTCTGGTTCCTTATTGTATCCCAAAATTCTAGAACAGTGCCTAGCACATAGAAGGTCAAAATAGACATTTCTCAAGTAAATGAATAGATCAATTCTTCGTAAGAATCCTCTGTACAATCAGACACTCTCCTTTGGTTTGAAGGTAGTTTTGTAAGGTTAGATGGCATGTTTTAACATCCTTAACTTCAAATATTTGATGTTCCATCTTACTCAGGCACACAGTTTTGTTCTCTAAAAACCAGCAATATTTTCTGTAATGACCTTATCATACTACCCTTCCTTACTATGGAAAGAACATGAATTTTTTATGCCTTAAATCATTAGTTGACTTCACTAAGAAAAGTTCCTTAAATAATCTTTTTGTTTAATCTACTTTGTTTTAAGATATCTTGTTAATGACTTGGGTGACTTTAAAAAATATTCTTCATTGAAGTTTCTTTGTGAACAATTATCTGTGTCTATATTTGTCCCAATTCCCCTCATAAAGTATAAGGTTGTATTTTTATCTTTATTGCTATTTTCTTCAGATATTCAATTAAAATATTTTTGCTTATCTCATATTATCTTTAGCTTTTTCCAGTCTCAATCTCATACTGCATTCTGTGTATCTCTGTAAGCATATCTGTGTAAAACAGATATAGAAATTCCTTGGTTCTAAGGCATTTACTTTAAAGAATTTCACTATATTTTGTGGGTTAATGCCAGGAATGATGTAATTTTAGATTTTATCTCAATTTTTAGTCCCCCCCCCCAAAGTTATTCACTCCATGTATTTTTAAATTCATGATAGAGATTCTTCTCTATTCCAGAGCTATTAAATTCTAATTCAGAATTTAAGTTTCTTTGGGTGGGTATCAACTTCTGACAGCTCTTTTCCTTTTGCTGATGTTGTTGCTTAGTTATGTTAGAGATGTTTGTCCCACAAATTGCTTCTGCTTAAATTCTCAGAACACTAATATCATAGGTAGTGGTACTAAAATGAAAGATAACCCATGACAACTATTAAAAAGGATTACCACCTTGAGCTGGAGAAGAGATTAAGTACAGCAGATAAGACACAGGTTCCCTGAGTACCACCAGGAGTGGTTTCTGAGTAAAAGAGGAGTAAGGTCTGAGCACTTCTGGGTGTAACCCCAAAACAAAACAAACAAAAAAGCTTTTGAAATGTATGTAAGGTTTTTAAATTTTCTATAGAGTTAGATTTGGTTGTGGATATTAAGTATTTCCATATCAGCTTCCAGTTAGTACCTTGTCCAGTCATGGGTAGTAGTTGTATTCCAGATAGATAGATATGGTCACTTCACAGACATGCTGATTATTATTAAAGGAATTACTAAACATGGTCTGTACTGTAGAAAAGTTTATTACAGATCACGAGAGGTATGACAGAACAATCTATTAAGAAATTAAAATGGCCAAAAGTTGGGGCTAATGGTAAGAGACCCTTGAAGAATAATGAATTTATAGAGGTCAAGGAGGAATATCAGTGATGAAAGGTTTTTTTTTCTGAAACACGGGAGTAGGAAGAAATATTTTGTGTCTACAATAAAATTCAATTACAGAAGAGCTAGTACAGAATTACATTTATTTTTGTGCAGACAAAAATATAAATACTATTTCTGCACAAAATTACTTTTCTGAATGCTAACTTCCCTCTGCTTTCAGATCTTTATATAGCTGGGGACATGATTTTTAAGTTTATTGAGTACAACAGAAATTATTCAAGTTTTATAAGCGGAACTGGGTGTCAGTCCTAGACTATATGAACTGTATGACCACATTCTCTCTGGGTATGTTTCTCTCCATATGAAGCAGAAATAACTATTTTGTGCTCTAACAAAGTCCAAATGATAGTGGACTATGAATGTTTTACAAAAGATATCCCTATTAAAATTTTTAACTGTACATGGACATCTACAGTATATTCTTTCCTTTTGCTTCTTTGTAATTCAAGAATATAAAAACAGATACACTAGCTTTACCATTTTATTGTGGAAAGAAGCTTTCATTCTTTATCTGGTACCTGGCAGCAATCATTCTCTAGTTAGATCTAAATGATTGAATTGCAAGGTGAACTGTGTTGGTGGCTAACTCATTTTCCCTCACCTCCAGCACCCTCTTTTCCCAAGATCAAGCAATTTTCCTGTGTAATGAACTGTATCTGCTATCAAGTGGCCTGGAAATTAAGAGGTGCAAAGCATCTTCTAAGCCCTTCTTTCCTATTTGGCATCAAGATGTCTTTTGCTGCTCTATCACTGATCTGTGTTTTCAAAGGGCTATACAAAGGAGAAATGTAAAAATGACTGGAACTACAATTTTATATATAAGAAAAAGTTTCAATTTATTTTGAATTATTCAGAGGATGATTTTCAACCTAATGGGCTTTCAAACTCTTTGCATCAGAAGCTTGTCAGTTGGATGCTGCTTATCAACGGAAGGGGAGCAGATGCAACAAGGACATGCTTTAAATATAACATTAACAACCCAATGTGAATTTTAGAGGTCTGATTAATGTATACAGCCTGCTCAAAGTCTGGAGAAAGAGAGTTCAAGGGAAGATAAAAATTGAGTAAATTAGGTAATAAAGGAAAAATTCATTTTTCTGATTTACAGTGGCTTGTACTGGCATAGAAAATAAAATGGAAAAACTATAATCAATTTATTCAATTGTCTCAAGAAACTAATTATTTTTTATATAATCAATGCTTTATAATCTTCTTTTAGCAGACAATAAAGGGTAAAAGGTAAAGGCCCTCCCGTTGTTCATCGATTTGCTCGAGCGGGCCCAGTAACGTCTCCACTGGAGATTTTGTTGTTACTGTGTTTGGCATATTGAATACATCGCGGGTGGTCTGAGTAAATTCTTCTGCTAACCATTTCAGCTATTTATAAAAGTTATACTGAATATTTGATGCTTGGTAATCATATTGTTTTGCCATTTACTATAAATATCTAAGTTAGATAATGTTGCACATTATGAATTATTTTAAAAACAGTGATATAGTAGAGACTTTACCAACCAAAATCCTATGATCAAATAGGTGATATGAAAGCAAGCTGAGCTGCTAAAGAGAAAACATATTTAACAACAGTACTTAATTCAATGTACACAAATGACTAAATTGCACAATCACGTAAAATACCTGTAGTTATGATAGCAGCAAAAGATGATAACATTAATTCAACAGTGTGGTGTCTATATACTTCTTTAGCAAGTAATAAATTTACCTATAACCACAATACCAGCTCTAAAGGTAAAGTAACACAATTATCTAAATTTACACAGAAACAATATTAGACTATTGAAGAAACCAAAGAACAATTATCTTTCTTGTGGGCATTTCTTTGATCAGCAGAAACACTTCATAATGGAATCTAGAAAAAAAGTGTAATCAAATTAATTTGCTTTAATATCAGTAGAACATCATCAAAATGTAGGTGGCTAATTTCAGGGACAAAACTTATCATAAAACAAGACAGTTCGTTTTAAAAACTCTAAAAAATAGAAAATATCATTATATTCTATCTCATTCTATTCATTCTTTGCTAATACTGAACCTGATTTATTCCTTAAGTGCTCTCTTTGTTGACAGAGGAGAGCAAGAATAGCCCCTAACATGAAGAACTTACATGGAAAGTCAGGGGAAACAAAATTAGCCAGAATTGCATGTTTTAGATAGAGATCAAAGTAAAAATAGTAGCTAATATAGATTATAATTTTGTCAGCCTATTTAGAAGGGCTGAGAACTGACAAACTTAAAATCATATAGTTTTAAATGCAATTAATTTGTCACAATTTTGAGTATTGAAGTGTTTCCGGTTTATTATAACCAGTAATAAAGTGTTTCTGGAAATATTACAACCAATAAAATATTTTAGGATGACTTCACCTTTTACATCAATTATTAAAAATCATCATATATTTTTTGAATGTATTCATGCTCAAAATTTGTAAAGCATGAAGATTTTCATTCAGTACCAAAAAAGCCTCCCTTGCTCTCCTGTATCACCTTTCCCTAGACGCAAACATTACCTTAATGCATAGGATGCCTTCCAAAACAATCTATGAATTTCTTCATGTTTGCCTTTGTATGAAATTATTTGCATGTGCATGTATACATGCTGGCGCGACAGCACGTGGCCAACCCGGGTTCGATTCCTCTGTCTCTCTCGGAGAGCCCGGCAAGCTACCGAGAGTATCCTACACGAACAAACGGCAGAGCCTGGCAAGCTCCCAGTGGCATGTTCCATATGCCCAAAACAGTAACAAGTCTCACAATGGAGTCATTACTGGTGCCTGCTCGAGCACATTGATGAACAATGGGAGGGCAGTGCTACAGTGCATGTATAGGATGCAAAGTAAAGCTGTTCTTTACCTGGTCTTCTTATCCGACTTTAGTTCTAATCTGACTTTACACTTCATCTTTGAAAGAGTTCTGATAAGCTGCTTCATTATTTTAAAATAATTCCATGGTGATTCTAGATATTGTCTTAAGAGTACTTTCCAATATATGTGACAGCCAAGAATATTTAAAAATTCCAAATCTTGTCCCCAGAGTATATAAGGCAGAGAAGGAAACAAAGTGTGGAGGGGAGAGGGAGAAAAGCCAGATGAGAAGAAAGGGGTAGGAGAGCTGCAAAGGTGGTGTTAAGGAGTGATAGAGCCAAATATCCAAAACACACAGAGTCAACAACACTAAAATTAAGAGACTCAAGCATTAACAACCAAACTTTGAGAGGTGCTTATCAAAAGGGTAGGCTGATGGGGGACAGGGGAGGGAGATGGGAGGAAACCTGGGATCTTTGGTGGAGGGAGGTTGAAATCTGGTGGGATCAGTGCTGCAGTATTTTATGTCTAAAACTCAACTATAAATGACTTTATAAATCACAGTGTTTAAATAAAATAATTTTTAAGGGGGGGAAGAAAAAATTTCAATATTGTAGCCTTTGCTAGTATACAAGAGAGATCCTGGAAGTTAGCTGTCTTAAGAACAAGAAGAATTACAAACTTACCTAATTTTTACTATAGAATTACAAATTAACAAGTTTAATTTAAAAATAAATATCAACTTTTACTTTACTAATAAGGCCATTTAAAATAAATACACACAATAGATATGAAAGAGCTTGAAGAAGTTTCAAGATCCAGAGCTGAAAAAAGTTTTCATCTAATCCAACATGGAATATATTCCACATTCATGTACATTCGATTTAAAATGTTCTTTTGTATGTTCTATAAAAACTGTAAAATAAGTCTTCACTGCTTAAAAAGCAAACAAACCTGGTATTTAAATGATCAATAATATGTGCTAATTAGTAAGTTAGGGTATATCTGAGAATTTTAAATGAAAACATATTAGTTTTCATGTATATGATTCTCATATATAAAATTATAATTATATTTTTATAGTGTTTCAAGTTTCTCCTTAAACTTCTGAGTTGATACCATATTCATACATAATGGTAAGTCACAAAACAAAAGAAATAAATGCAGAGAGATAAAAGGATAAGAAACAGAGAGGCATGGTAATTCAACCAACTAGTTCTGAAATGTGAATGTCTATCTACCCTTGGATTCTATAAGAAATAAACACCTTTTACCTCATTATAATTCCTCTCTTTTTTGTTTGGACAAATTTCATCATTCATTATATGCAAACCAAAGACAAAACTATGACAATTATATATAACTCCTTTTTAACCTTTAACTTTAATCTTTAACTTGAATATTTAAAAAATGTCATAAGCCATATAATCTCATTGTAGTACATTTATTGTATACATGTATCCTTAGAAAATAGATATCTGTTTTCTTAAGACTTTTTCCACTTGTAACTCCTTTTCATCTGAGAAACACAACAAGGGCAAGAAACACTTTGGATTCCTTTATGTGGTTCATTCTGAAGTAATTTTTGATAATTATTTGTTCAGAAATATTCTACTGCTGCAAAATTTTTCACAACCCACAACCACGTGACCCCACTCAGGGTTTAAGAAGCTAGGATTTAAGTAGCATAAGCTGAGGGTGGGCTGGAGCGACAGCACAGCGGGTAGGGCGTTTGCCTTGCACGCAACCAATGTGGCCGACCAGAGTTCAATTCCTCCGCCCCCTTGGAGAGCCCGGCAAGCTACCAAGAGTATCTCACCTGGATGGCAAAGCCTGGCAAGCTCCCTGTGATGTATTCTATATGCCAAAACACAGTAACAACAAAGTCTCACAATGGAGACGTTACTGGGCCCGCTTGAGAAAATCGATGAACAATGGGAGGACAGTGACAGTGAAACTGAGGGTATATCTAGACAATATAACAAATATTCCAACTAACTCAACACATATTTTTTGCCCTTAGAATCATTCCACCTATGTGTGAAGTGGCCTTTCCAGGAGAAAAAATGATCTTACCCTTTAGCCTTGAACAGAAAGACATTACATAGGAATATTAATGGATAGGTTCCTAGTATCTGACCGAACTTTGCCTGACAATATGCTTTCCTTGCATTACCTCATGTTAATGATCACATGCAGGCACCATGTAAAATACTTCACATACACAATCTTATTTATTCTTCATATGCCAGCTGTGTCAGAATGAATCACAAATGACAGGAACTTACCCCGTTTTCCTTAATTACTATAGGCATCACTTTCCGTATCAGAATTTAAAAACAAATGACAGGTCAGGGATGTGACTCAAGTTTTTTCTATTACATTCCTTGCATATATGAGGTCCTGTGTTTGACCCCAGTGTCTGCCAGCACTGCAGAGTGTGATACCTGACATAGCAACAATAGAAACAGAAAGATGAAATTTCAGACCCGGTGGAAGGGCAGATATAAATCAAATAGAAAAACAATGCTATAACAGTGATATTACTTCAAAAGTAATCTGAAGTATGTAATTACTAGTTAGGCGTGGCTAGCTGTATAATTCAAATTTTAAAAATTATTATTAAAGAGCTGTGATTTACAAAGTTACTGAAAGCTGCATTTTAGGCATACAATAATTCAATACCAATCCCTCCACCAGTTTCATCTTCCTTCCCCTCCCTATCCAAACCCCCACTCTGCCTCCTGTCAACTTGACAGGCACATTATGTTTCAGTGGTTGCCACTAGGATCTCAGGTTTTCAGTTCTGTTGGATCCATGTTTTGTATACATGGCTATATTCCCTCACTCATATCACTAGAATAACTGAAGCCCTGATGCCTGTTAATCCACTACTTGTTCTCATATTTCCCCCTTGATTTCTTTCCTTCTCTGTCTTCTCTCTAGGCTCAAGGACGATTTAATTTTCCTCCTTTTACATTTTTCTCATCCAGTATTCTATATTCCATAAATAAGTCATATCATCTTGTGTGTCTTCTTCTGGTTTACTTCACTCAAAATATTTTCCAGTTCCAACCATGTTGCAGTAAATTGCACGATTTCATTGTTTCTTGCAGCTGCATAGTATTCCATTGTGCATATTTACCACATATTCATAATCCATTCATCTGTCATTGGACACATAGGTTGATTCCAAATATTAGCTATTTTACTGAGTGCCACAATGAATAATGGTGTGCATATGTCCTTTTGAGAGAGTGTTTTTATCTCCTGAGGATGAACTTCCAAGAGTGGAATTGCTGGATAATATGGCAGTTCAATTCTAACTTTATTGAGAACTCTCATACTATTTTACACAGGGGTTGTACCATATGACATTCTCACTTGCAGTGGATAAGAGTTTCCTTTTTATCATATCCCTGCAAAAGATTGTTCCTACTATTTTTGATATGTGCCATTCTCACTGGTGTAAGATGATATCTCATTGTTGTGTTGATTTGGATTTCTCTGATGATAAGAGATGCTATAATTTCTCGAAATTCTTATGACATTAGAGGCAATTTGGGGGTAAAAAATACTAATATGCCTCCATAGACAAATGTAATTTGGAGGATATTAGACTGAATGGGAAGAATGTTATACATTGTGTGTAAAAATATAGTAAACATAATAGTGGAAACAAACAATATCTCTTAAAGATATTGTAATATCTTTATACAATAAAGACTTGTAATGCTAATTAATACCGAGGGCCTTCTACATTCTAGTGCAGTATTAGTTTTAAGGACCAATACAAAAAAGTAGAACCTGAAACTATAGATTACTAATACAAACAATTTACCTGATATTGCTTAAGTTTTAATAACAGGATTACTCTATTTGTTAGCACCTTCTTGTGAACTGGTTCCTACTTACTGACTTAGACAGCCCTATCTGGAGTATGGATTCTCTTTATTCTATGCTTTTATACTATTAGATTTGAAGCTCCTGCCCAGTACAATCTTTCATTTGGAGAAATCTGTATGTGCAGTAACTTCTGTATTTAAAAATCTTCACGCCCCCTTCCTGTTCTCATGACAAATTGCTCTTCTCAAAAAAGATTTCCTTAACTCAGGTTAGTTTAGATGTTTCTCTTATGGTACCTTGGCAAGTACTCAATCTCAACTGGTTTTAAATAGATTTAACAAAACCAGGTTTTCAAACATTTCTTTATATTCAACTTCAACCAGGACTTTTCTCTCTCATCATTGATATAATGAAACAATGTTGAACAAAAACACACTATTCTGGAACCTGCACTATTAGATAATTCCCCATAAGAATAAAAATCCTTATCAATCTTTTTCTTATACAAACCTGTAAACAACTTGACTACAAGGACTGTATTAGGCATTTATAGCCTCCTAAGATATCTGCCACATAAAATGTTCAACAATATTAAACAAATATATAAGTGAATAATTATTAAAACTTCTATTTGACACAATGCTAAATATTACATTAAAATAATTACCAATCATGTTGCAAAGATGTCTACAAATAAGTGAATAAAATAAACATGAACAAATAAAAATACATTTCTCAATCATGAAACTTTAAGCTTACATATACTTTGGTATACAGAATAGTGACCATCAAAAATATCAATGCGCTAATATCCAGAACCTAAGAATATGTTGTTACATAACAAATGGGTTTAAATTTACAGGTGGAACCAAGATTGTTATTCAACTAACCCTGAAAGGGGGAAATAAATTCATTATCTAGATGAACAATATTAAATGCCAAGGACCCTTATGAATTAAAGAAGGCAGAAAAAGAATGATCTGGAAGCATGAGGTCTCTGCCTGATGTTGCTGGCTTTGAAAACAGGGGAAGAGGCTTACAAGGAATATGAGTAACAGGGGAAGAGGCTTACAAGGAATATGAGTAACCATTAGAAGATATAATAAGCAGGGAAACTATCCTCCTTTACAGTCTGCTGAAAGAACTTGATCCTGAAAAAAAATCCTTAGTTTTAGCTTGATGAGACTCATTTTGGACTTGATTTCCAGAACTGCAAGATTTCTGTATTTTAATCCATTTTGTGATAAAATTTTTACAACAGAAAGAGAAAACCATCCACATACATCTAACAGGATTTGGGCCTTCACATGATAAAATACTTAAGATAATGGTCTCTTGAAGAATATTTAAGTTAATATCTCTACAAAAGGGATCTGGAGGTAAAAATTTCCAAGACTGGTTAGGCATTCCATAGTGTAAAGGACTCAGAAATCTTCAATCTTGTTGCTCTGATTTTCTAGACATACACATCTCTAACAGTAAGTCTAATTCCAACCAACAAAAAGAATGGAAAGAAAGGTATACTACACCTTTTGAAAAACTTCTTCAATGTATCACTTTCACTTATATTTCATTCGCTCATATTGGAAATTACTAGGTATAAACAATAATCATTAAGGCATCTATATGTAGTAAAAGAGAAAACCTCCATTATTAAGAAATGGAAGAAACATATGCTACCAGCCCTTTTCTATGTACTTATCAGATGTTTCATCAATGCACATTAACATATGAGTTTGGACACTGTCAAAGAATGATATTAATATCACATTCAAACTTTAGTGTTGTATTGAATTGAAACAGAATTCTTTGCTCATAAGAAATAAAAAGCTATACTTACTTTAGACATCTCTCCTGTGATTCCCTGGCAAGTACTCAATGCTGTTAACTGGTTAGATAAGATTAGATAAAGATACTATTTACTAAGGTGTGGGCAAGGTTTAAAGGAACCAATAAAGGATGATACACATAGGATTTGCAACAGGAGGAAACCATTTTATTCATAGGCCTGAAGAAATGTAATGTAGTAGTAGTTTTTCGCACTTTATAAGGCCCATTGCCATGTAACAGGGTTGTCTGACTAGAAAATGGCTCTAGATAGAGGAATAAAGTTAATGCCAAAAGCCACAGAGAGGCAGGAGGCAGTGTGGGGGAAGTTGAAATAAATACCCTGACCTCTGTCTTTCCTTCCTCTGATCATTTGCCAATACCTCCAAATTGCCTGAAACAAAATAGATACCAGAGGGCAGAGGAGCCCTGGATGGTGTGGTCCACAGCAAACACTCTCAGTGCATGAAAAGGCAGAGAATGGACGTTGAGGGGATAAGGAAAAGGTGAAAAGGTAAAGAATTTTATGAAGCCTGCAACTCAAAAAGAAATGATCCAAACAAAACTTTGTCAGACCTGAGTAAAAAAGAATGGAAGAATGAGTAAAAAGTAAAATAGACTGGAAAGCAGCTCAGTGGAAGAGGACATGCATCAGTGTGAGGCTTGGATACCCAGAAAGCAGCAACAACAAGAGTGAAGAAACTCTTATTATACGATCTGTTTATGTAAACAGGTTAAAGACAGTGAGGAGAGACATGGGATGAAAGAATGAAAAGGTTCTTACCAAGGATGCTAAAGTGGATATAAGTAAATACAGAATATTTCTTATTGCTAATAAGCTGTTTATTGTGAATTTGACACAATGATGGAACATCTAAAACTTGTTAAGTGACTGCAAATATTTTAGATACATGAGCTCTAAAAACTAAGCAGTGATAATTACTGAACTGGAATGTGTGGAACACAGAAAGCATTCAGAGAAAGTCATACTATGTATAAGAACTAGTCAGTGGCCAAAGTAAGGTCAATATGCCAGAGAAAATAAGTGTTTGAGTGTGTACAAACATATATGTGTGCATATATATCTATACAGTAAAAATCAGACAACCAGACCCTTGGTATCATGGTAAATATCTGAAATTCAATCAAGACCAAAATATGTTGAGGGCTGGAGAGATAGCACAGCAGGTAGGGTATTTGTCTAGCACACGGCCGACCCGGGTTCGATTCCCAGCATCCTATATGGTCTCCTGAGCACCGCCAGGAGTAACTCCTGAGTGCAGAGCCAGGAGTAACCCCTGTGCATCGCCAGGTGTGACCCAAACAAACAAACAAAACAAAAAAATATGTTGCTTAGTACCAATGACCTACTATTGTTAGATATCACCCATATTGTTAACTATAGAAAAAAAGTGCCCTTAAGGATCACTTCTGACAGGGCTTGGGGGACCAAACATGGTGCTATCATCGAATCCAGGTCAGTCACATGTAAGGCAAATGCCCTACACAGTGTACTATTGCTCTGACCTCCCCCTGCCCCCCTGCCCTCTCCGTTCAATGCTCTTAAGTGACATAAATATAAAATACCTTTGGTAGAGGCAGCCTTTGAAATCTCTAATCCATATGAGAGGTTTTGTGGAAAAGATTAATTTTGGGATGTTTATGTACATAAAACCTCTCTATATTTATTTATATTTACATCTCTCTATATTGAACATATTCCTGAAAAACTGCTCCCCCCTCCCAATAAAAAAGCCTCACATGCCAGGATTTATTGATGTATTAAAAATAGAAGTCTCCTTCTCAGAGAAGAAAAACCATTTTGTGCAATATAACAAAATCACATTAAGATTTGAAGACATATGCTCCTATTTTATAATCTCCTGCGAGGTTTCATTAGAAATATTGGTGTGGATTCTAAAAGCAACTGTTGGTTATGCATTACCCTATAGTCCTATTTCCTTCTTACCAATTGTAGAATATGCTTAATCAGTGAAATCACTATTGTCTTCTTGCTTCACTGTGAAATACATAGCCAAGTAACTATTGAGCCAAGGAACAATGAGCAACTTCAGTGGACTGCTGAATTCTGTGATTTTGTGAATACTGTATACAAAATAATTGTTGTATTTAAAGTTCCAAGGGGCTGGAGCGATAGCACAGTGGTAGGGCATTTGCCTTGCATGCGGCCGGCCCAGCCAGCCCAAGTTCAATTCCTCTGCCCCTCTTGGAGAGCCCAGCAAGAGTATCTCGCATGCATGGCAAAGCCTGGAAAGCTACCCGTGACGTATTCGATGTGCCAGTATGATAAACACAGTAACAACAAGTCTCACAATGGAGACGTTACTGGGCCCACTCGAGCAAATCGATGAACAACAGGAAGACAGTGTTACAGTGCTACAAAATTCCAGGATTAAAAGTGCATGTTAATGTGATTAGATTAGATTAAATAATGGTGTATTACACATCTACAGAAGTAACCGACTTGTAACTTTGATAGTATGTAGAAAACTCACATCATAATATATATCAAAGAATATTCAGAAAGTGGGATATGTTAAAAATAATATACTTGATGTGGAAATCCATATTTGTAGTTTAATTTTGTGTCAAATTTTATCCTAACACTATTTTACAAGGAACACATATAGTAGTGCACACATAATATATGGAAAACAACTTAGAAAACACAAATTTACATTTTTCCTATAAATTTGGAGGAGCACAGCAATTTAATTTTAGCAAGCTACCTATGATTCAGAATAGGCAATGTCACTGCTCACTGGAAGTAGGGTATAAACATTTTCTTGATGTTAAAAATAAGGTACATAATGAATATATTGTATGATGGCACTAAAGGTTATTATGGCCTCCAAAATACAGGACAAATATTAAACTCTCTGAATTTGGTGGAGATGGACTCATACCCATAGCACTACAGGTGCTACCCCAGGTTTGGTGCTCAAGGAACATTCCTGATTGTACTCAGGGGCCCTATGGTGCCAAAAATCAAACCCAGGGCTCCAGCATGCAAAGCCTATCTCTAGCCCTTTTAGGTTATCTCCAGATCCCTGAACTCTTATCAGCATTATAAATTAGTTTTAAGAATTCCCAATTCTTTAGAGGCTAAAGTGATAGTACAGAGGGTAAGGTGCTTGCCCTGTATATAGCCAACCAGGGCTCAATCCCCAGCATTACATATGGTCCCCCAAGCTCGCCAGGAGTGATTCCTGAGTGCATACCTTGGAGTCAGCCTTGAGCACTATTGGGTGTGTCCCCCAGAAAACAAAAACAAACAGCCCTCCACAACCCTTTAGCTACATTTAAGAAGATATAAGTGGGTCATGGAAATAGTATATAGGTTAAGGAGCTTGCCCTGCATGAACCCAAATCCAGATCAATCCCAAGGGGCACTGCTTGCATAAAGGTCCCTCAAGCACAGAGATAGGAATAATCTCTGAGCATCTCTGAATGTGGGTCTAAAACCAAAGTGAAATGATTTTGGGTAAGAGAGATAGTACAGCAGATAAGGTACTTGCCTTGTACACTGTCAACCAGGATTCAATTCCCTGTACTGTATAGAGTACCTGGAGTCCCACCAGGAGAGATCCCTGAGAATGGCCAGAAGCAAGTCCTGAGTATCACTGAGCAGTTTTATTTATAGAAGTAATTCCGAAATTTAGTTTTGGCTTTCTTCCATCCATTCTAGATTTCAGGAATTTCTAGAACATTAAAGGTTAGTAAACAAATATTCAATTAAAAGATACAAACCATGACAGGATTTTACAATATTGGATATTTTGTATTAGAAATGCCATTATTTCCCATGCATGTTTACTCATTCAAGGGAAAGTATTATGGAGACTGAAAATGTCAATCAAGTAGCTGCAAAATAAGGTAGGATATGAATGCAACAAATGACCTTCCCATTTCAAATATCAACCATTCCTTACATTAAATTGAAGAAAAAAATTCAGAAATGCTCAACATTATTTAAGAAATATTCACTTACTAAGTATCTACTACATGTCTAAGATATTCTGCTAGGTGCTGAGAATACAAGTGAAAAAGCCAGAGGAAAAAAAAGTATTAAGTCTGGCCCAAGCAATCTGAAGAAGTAACTCATGAAATATGATAAAAATAACTAGGACTAGGTTCATTCCTTTGTCTTGGTGATTTCAAGATGATGAACACTGAAAGGATGCTTAGTAAGAGACATTCATGGCAGGCATTTCTAAAAGAATAAAAGGCCTGGGCTGGTATTTTCTAAGAGTGTTTAAACCATGTGCTTTGGACTAGAAATTAGGGTAGCAGGGGTAACTCTTGTGGAGGAAGGAGAGGAGTAGTAGAAGACAGGCAGATTGCTAGCAAAGGACTTCAACCAGGTTTGGAAAGAAAAGGTTTCAAAAATGCACTAGAACCAAGCAAAATACCATTCTGATTCTGATATGTCCACGTTCAGTTACCGTTATTCTGAGGAAAGCCAGGATTACCTACTTTTAAAAATGATCATCGAAGAACAATCTTACAGAACACACAGCAAAGGATATTTACGTTTCATGCAACAATAATGCATTCACTTCTCAAAATGAAAGCCAAACTGCCAAAGCAAATCCTCTATGGTCGGGGTTAAACTTTCTAACTTTAAATTATTAGAATCCAGCTGTAAATTTATTTCAGCTAAAAGGTTTGAGATTATTAATAAATTGATTTCTTTCCTGTTGGACAAATAATAATGTCAACAGAATAAGGAATTCTTCCGTAGCCATGGGGAAATGACCGGCATAATAAACTTGGTGAGCACCTTTTGAGTGCCTCGTGCTGGGCGTCTTGCAGCGATACTGCTTGTACTCTAATATGCCAGGGCCCCGCTTTCTCGGGAATTTATCAATAATTCTTGCGTGGTGGATGTATAACCATAGTACGTGAAGTCCAGTTCAACTGATGCCCTCCACTAAGCTGATTCCAGAGGCCATTTCCTACTCATCTTTGATGGGAGGAGGAGGAAAGGGGGCAGCCTAATCCATACTAACTTGAATTCCCGGTCTATCAGTGACCATCCCTTCCAGCTCCCCCACCCTGCCCTCCCACTTCTCAAAAGTGTCCCCACTGTCAAGGCCTCCGAGATAAAGATCTGCAATCGGTCAGTCTCAAAGACCTCAAGTGTCAGCCCAGCGGCTTTGCCTTCAAGTGCGTCCGACCTAGCTAGCGGCAGGAGCCCTCTTTTTGGAGGGTGGCAAAATCAGGTCTCGCTAATACCTTAACTCTGACCCCGCTCCCGGGCGCGCCTTCCCCCGCCCCCGCCCCCAGTCCCAGCTTGTCTAAGGGAGAGCAGGGAGTAGCGCGGGCCTGGGGTGGGGGCGGGCCCGGGAGGCGAGGTGACAGCAGGTGAGGCCGCAGCCCCAGGAGGAAGTGAGCCAGGGCCCGTGTGGCTCTTACTCATGCAGCCCCGCCGCAGCCTAGGTAGCGGGCAAGCGGAACTTCGGGCCTTTCCCGGAGCCCTGGCTCGAGCTCGGCGTCGCTTAAGTCACCTCCCCTGCCCGTCCGCGCCTGGTGGTGGTGCTGGTGGGGGAACCGTGCATCGGAGTTGGGGAGGGTCAGGTAGCCTCCCCCGTGACGCTGCGTGGCTGCATGTCGTCGCCCTCAGAAGCCGGACTTGCCCACCCGTCCTTCACGCCCCCCCACCCTCCCCCAGCTCCGGGAACTCCCCGGGGAGCCCGGGGCACCCGCCCTTCCCGGGGCTCCAGGGTGCGCTGTGTCCCCCAACACGGCCCAGCCTAGAGGCGCAGAGGCGGGACAGACAGGTTGCTCCGGACACGCGGGCGGGGTCGGTGTGTGTGTGTGTGGGGGGGGGGGGGGGGGCGGCTCAGAGGACACTTGGGTGCGCGAGGGAATGAGCCAGACCCGTCCGTGTCGTGTCGTGTCGTGCCCCCCCCCCGCCCCGTCCCCCCTCCCCCGGCAGCCGCGGCGGGTGTGGCCCGGACAGACAGAAGCCGAACGCCGCGGGGGCCTCGGACGTTACCTTTCCCGCCGCGAAATGCCCGCGGCCCCTTGTGCCCACGTCCTCCACCCCGGCGGGTCCCCGCCGCGCCCCTCCCCCGCCGCCGGGACACCTGAGGGAAACTTTTCCCTCTTTCCCCCCCTCAATTCAAACTCCAGCGACTTCTACGGTTGCCGCAAACCGTCCTCTCCCTAGCAACAAGGTTCCGGCCGTAGAGCGCGCGGCTCTAGGTGTAAGGAAGGTGATGTCGTAAAGCCGCGAGTGTCGTAAACCAGGTGCGGTGGGGAGGGGGGAGGGGAGGAGGCGGAGGGGTGGGGGGGGGAAGGGGGAGGGAGGGGGAGGAGGTGACTCGAGCATTTAGACACAAGCGAGAGGATCATGGCGGATGGCCCCAGGTGTAAGCGCAGAAAGCAGGCGAACCCGCGGCGCAATAACGGTGAGTGGCGGAGGGGACCGGGGAGCGGCGGAGTCAGGGGGAGCCGGGCAGCCGGAGCGCCCCCGGGGGTGAGGGGGGCGAGCCGGGCTGGGGGCGGCCGGGGCAGGGACGGGCAAAGTGGAGTGGGAAAGTAGAAAGTAGTGCTCTCTGCCCCCCTCCGCTGCCGGCTGCCCGAGCCGCGCCGCGGCCGCTCGCTCTCCCTGAACCGTTATGTCTCTTACCTGGTCTCTCTCCGCCTAGCGGCTCCTGCCGCCCCTGCCGCCTCCCTGGACCGTTAGCTGCCGCCGCCGCCGCATCCCCGGCGCCGGGCGGGCGGCCGGGATCCGGCCGGCCACTTTTTGGGTCCCGGGTGGAGCGGCTGTTGCTTCTTTCCGCACTTTTCCCCACTCTTGGGCCCCTCGGGCGCCTCCCCGCTCCCCCTCCTCTGCGTCCGCGTTATTCTCCCGCACCGCGGAGGCCCCCGGGAGCCCGGGGAACTAACTTGCGCCCCGGCGCCGGCCGTGCAAAGTGGCTTCCGCGCGCGCCGCGACCCCGCCGGGCCGAGCGCCGTCGCTCGGGCCCCGCGCTTCGGGCCGGGCGGGCCGGGCGGGCGGGCGCGCGGCGGGACTCGGCGGCCGCGGGCGGCGTGTCGTCCGTGCGCGCGTGTGCGCGGGCGCCGGCGGGTGCGCCGGCGGGCGGACGGGGCTCCGGGCCGGCCGCGGTAAAGTTGGGACCGGCGGGCGAGGCGCGCTCCCGGCGGCATCGGGGTTAGAGCAGCGCCCGGGCGCTGGTCCCTAAGTGCCCCTCCTCTCCCGGCGCCGCGCGGGGCTACCGCGCCCAGGGCACCTGGCCTCCGGGCGCCACCGCTGAGCCCCGCCGGGGAGCTTGCACGTCCTGCGGGGCGTCGGTGGCGCGGCGGGCCAGACGGGGCACCCACGGGCGGCGCTGGGGGACGTGTGGATGGCGGCGGGTGTGTTTGTGGAGTTGTTACCTGGTCGGAGAGGCCGGGAAGCACCACAGACAGATGCCCCCCCCCCCCCACCTACCCACCCCCGCCTCTCTCTCTCTCTCCCTCTCTCCCCGCGCCGCCGGGATGGGGTGCCGCGCGCCTGCCTCTCTCCGCTTCTCTCTTTTGGTTTTCTGGGGGAAGTTGTTACCTGGGCCGGACGCACGGAGCGCTGAAAGGCGGATAATGGAGCTGGGATGGCGCTCTGGGTTTCGGGTGGAAGGAGGGTGGGGGAGGGGGACAGGCACACGGACGCACGGACCGGCGGACGGACGCGCAGGTCTGCAGCTCCCGCTGCAGCGGCAGGGTTTTATGGATGAGTGCCGAGGTGCTGGGGAAAGACAGACGTCCGTACACACAGACACACGCACACCCTCCTCGGCGCGTATAATAATTAATAATAATAATAATAATAATAATAAAATAGCAACAAGATCATCATGTGAGCGAGAGGTGGTGGCAGTGGCGGTGGGTTGGGTGGGGGTGGCGGGGTCGGGACCCCCGCCAGGGCGAGGGAGAAGCCGAACATGTGGTGGTGCTTGCACAGTCGCCTTTTCCCAGTTTGGAGAGACGTTGTAAGTTGATTGTATTTCTGCAGATCTCGCGGGTCGGGGGGTGGGGTGGGGTGTGTGGCCGGGGCGGGGGGTGGGGGGGGGTGTCGGTGCACGAGTCGGTGCTGTCTCTCGCTCTTATTCGGCAGCGAAATGTCTGCTGATTGTTATTGTCTGGACAGTTCCTGTGGCGAGAGGGGCGAGACTTGTCCGCCCGGGGGCGGCTGGAGCTGGGAGCGGTGCCCCCGCCCGCGCGCCCGGGTACCTGTTTGTATAATAATGGGCGGCAACGGCCCTGCCGCCGGCTGCAGGCGAGTCTATATAAGGAATTACGCGGACATTTCGGACCCGAGGACGCGTTTTGGGGGTCCCTGCGTTAATTTTAAAAGCGAGTGCATTTCATTTCATTTTCTACCGGAGGAGGGAAAATAAACGCGCCTGGGACGAGATCGCAGTGTCGTCCAGAAAATGAGGAAATACGTGCAGAAAAACTCTCGTGCTCTCCTCCGCCCCCCCCCCACACCCGCGCGCGCATACACACACAAACACACACACACACACACACACACACACTCCCCCCCACCCCCCACATACACACACCCCCGCGCCTCGGCTCCTTTCTCCCTTCTGCGAAACGCGAGGTTTTGTAACCTTTCCTGGCAATTTTAGATTTTTGTGTGGGATTTCCTGTCTAGGAGCAGATCCGAAAAAATTTTTCAGCTGTTTTAAGATGTTGCTTTCCCACCCGTAAAGGTATTTTTCTACCCCCCCCCCCCGTGCATCTGAGCCGATATTAAAAAAAAAATCCTCGCTTTCATGAATGATTTTAGTTCTTCTTCAAATAAACGTTTGCATTTTGAAGACCTCTGTTAGTTGTGATTGATAACTCATATTTGCTGCCCTCATTGTGGGGAGATGAGTTGCTAGAGATCGGAGCGGAGAGCACAGGCTATTGCGATTTAATTTCCTGTTTTAGCCTCAAATAATGTGTTCCAAATTGAGGCTGTTGCCGCTGTTGCTGATGTGGCTTTATGAAAGGTAAGTTGGTTCTGAAAGAGCGGTTCACTGGTTACCTTATTTAAAATGTTCATCGCCAGAGAAAGGGGCTTTTCTTGTTGCTGACGACATGTGTGTGACATGTGAGTCTGAACCACCCAGTGTCTGTGCAGCTGCTGTAAACATGTTTACCTGAACGGGGAAGAATGGATTTTTCTCCTAAAGATCCTGTGATATGAACATTTTACTCATAAAGGCATATCAACAGATGACTTACGGGGGAGAAAGCTATCCTGAAAGGTACTTGGCATCAACAGGAAAAGGAGATTCTCCATCGCTGCAGCAAATGGCAACTTGTGCAGGTAGAAAAAAAGATGGTGTTTAGTTTTCTCCCGCATGTATGTCAGCCCCCTCCTATCTGCTGCTTTCATTCTCAAGGGAGGGATTTATTTACCACGCTTGCTTGCTGTCAGTGTTTTCCTTTGTGTTTAATATCGGAAAAACAGATTTGGGGCTGTTTAGCACAAAATGTCTTGTCTGCGGTATGCATTACTCTCAGAAAACAAAAGGTGTTTAAGATAGCACAGTATTACTACAGGTATCTTCCATTTTCATCACTTTGGGCTCTGTCCTTGTATTTCTTTTTGTTCTCAAATGGCCTTTTATCCGTGGCTGTTCATTACGGCGAGCAATTTGATTAAGACTTATAATTTGCAAATTAAAAATGAAGTTCTATGCTGTTGTGTTGTGAAACGCCAGGATAGGTGCTGGTTAATGTTTCTTAGCTACGCAATCATTTAAGTTGCAGTTTATTGGAGAGGAATGCTTGGGGGAAAATGTTCACTTAAATCTTATTAATGAAGGAGTAAATGATGTATGCAGTGTGAAATAGATTTAGAGATACTTTATGCTTTTATTTATGTATAAATATTTTGTTCATTTTAAAATAAAATTTTACTGCTGAGCCTCTAGTAAAACATTTTAATTTCCTTTCTGGAGTACATCCGCAGAGTGCGATATTAATGGTAGACTCAGAGTAAGGTAACCTGACAGGGGTAAACCAATTGAGCAGTGTTTGGCAAACCACAAAACCAAACCCTGGACTAACTTTATGTATGGTAGGGATGTTAGTCATCTATAAAGGAATGACATTAGAATTACTGTGATTTGTTTTTACAATTTTTTAATGGAAAGCTTTATTTTTTTAAAAAGAAGTCTTTTCCAACTTGTGATTTTCTTAATTTGGGGTGCAGAAAGGTACTCTAGCTAATAATGACCACATACTGATTAATTCAATTTAAATGGAATAGCAGGTACATAGGTTTCTGTCATTTGCACCATTTTCACTTGCTGTCTTTAGAAACCACCAGTAGAGGATGCTAACAAAAAATGGTAATTTGTGTAATAATACCCTATAAGTCTCTATCTCCTAATGATTGGGACCTCTTTGTAGATTAGTATAAGTCTGACTCTTGATGTTATTTTAAAACTAATTGCTTTGGGTAAATTAGGTGTAAGTATTTTCTAGTCTTCTCAGCTGAAAGAAGTAGAAATATTCTAACTTGTGAATAGTTTTTTAAATTTTAAAATCTTGAAATCTGTATTGCTATCAATTTTCTCTGTAGGTCAGATTTTTATTTTATGTGATTGGGTTTGAAGAATATATAATGATTAACCTGTATTTATTACACACATATATTTTAAACCTGCTTTTCTATTCATAGCAAGTTCCTGAAAAGGAGTAATTAGACATGCTTAAACATGACTAAATATAGCAAAAGTTGTAATTAATTGATTGGCAATATTGTTTAATTAATTTCCTATAACTAATGTAAACTTCATCTTTACCTGGGTTTGTGGACAACTACTAAAGAAGACATTAACCAGAAATAACTAGATGAATTAATGATTTTTAAATTATATACTGTATTTCTTTCTCTTGACTAAGAATAAAAGTCAGGCAGTATATTTATTTTTAATTTACAGTTTTGTATATTAAGGAATGTTTCTGAGGTTTTAATTGCAATGAAAAGCCTATAGTTATTGTACTAGAGGATTAAAAGCATTCTGTTTAACAGTCTGTATTGTCACTTTCATATAAACTGCATGAGTGAACTTAGTTATGTCCATAGTTTGTGTTCATATAAGTGTTTTAATATAAATGTAAATTTCGGAAGGCCTTTCATTTGGTCAAATGTTGAAGTACTTATTTCTCTAATTTTTAATGGTGCACCTTTAAATGTACCAGCAACACTCTGTAATGCTTTGGTAATACTGTTTATCTTGAATTAAGTTGGAATAACCACAGTTATCAGGAACCCACGTGTGAAGTTTATATTTTAAGGTATCATGGTTCTTCAGTTTTGTGTGTATAAATAAATGTGGTTTCACATTTTGACAGATGTTTCTTGAATTTTTGTTATCCTTGTCCCTAGAGCTCAGTCCTGAATAGGTGTGATTCACTTCTTTTATTGAACTGATGAACTTTATGACAAAGCAGTGACATAGAAAATTGCCTTGCAAAGTACATCTTACATTATTTTACAAATTGAAAGCATCATTCACATTTTATTATACGGGTTATAGTGACCCGTATATAAAATGTGAAATTATTGTTATAGAACTTTTTTCTTCTGGTATCCAGTAGTTTTGAAATGTTTTGTCTTATATTTTTCAGTTTTAGATGCACACAGTGAGAAAATGTATCAAATTAAAAATATTTAAAAAATACGCATGGGGCTGGTGAGATAGTACAGTGGGTAGGGCTCTTGCCTTGCATGCACCTGACTCAGGTTCGATTCCTGCCATATCTTGTGGTCTTCCAAGCCTGCCAGGAGTGATGCCTGAGGGCAGAGTCAGGAGTGAGACTGAGCACCTCCAGGTGTGGCCCCCAAACCAAAATAAACAAAATACAGCATAATAATTTCTCATTTTGTTTCCCTTTTTTCCTTGCACCATATAAATCATTCCTAAGCATGTGTCTGGTGCCAGATGTAAACACAGATGCAATATTATGTGGAATTAGTGTTAAATACTCTTAACTATCTGTGTTGAATTGCAGTAGAAGAGAAGAAAAATCAGAGAGTGGAAGCACATGCGTTAATGTGCAAAGAAGACTTGATAAAATTTAAGGTTGAAAAGATTGCTTTATCTTTTTATTATATGATTATATATTGATTTCTTTAGGTATAAACTAAAGGTGATTGTTGAAAGAAATTAAAAAAAATTTAAACTGGAAAAGTATCCTGATTAGGAAAATTATATTTTTAAAAACACTTTTAGAAATGTTTGTGTTACTAAGTGATCATTGAACTAGGTGTAGGTTAAAAGTAGAATTATAAAAATGTAGTCTAAAAGTTCTGTACTAATGCCAATGAAAATTAATTTCACCTGTTGTCTAAGTCAATAGACTTCCATTTGGATTTTTACAGTACTTGACGAATTGTATTCCTAAAAACACAAACAAAGCTTTTGTTCTTAGGAATTAAGCTTTGCCAAGTAGGAGTTTTCAGTGTTATGTGACTTTGTCTCTACATTTTTCACTGTGATGGATGGAAGTGGGCCATACATCTTTGTTGCCAGGTGAGATTTGAATTGGTGATAGGAGCCACCGTGGCTACACCAGTAGGTGTCAGGCCCATCATGCCAGGTATGTCTGGCCCTTTGGACTCTCTCCCTTGTCCTAGAATTAAGCTTCTTTTTAAATCTGAAATAGAATTTCAGGGAAATATGGCAATATACCATTTAAATGCTATTTATCAATTTAAATTAGCTTTATGGCATTATCAGGGAAAATATGTAGAGTTATGTTGATTTGATTAAAATCTGCCTTTGAATACTTCACTCAGTGTAAGTTGAAAGATTCCAAATAGGAAGAGCATGAAAGGTCAAGCTCAAGTTTATACTTGGTAGCTATGAAGCACCATTAGAGTCCTAATTTTTATTTATTCTCCAAGATGCTATTTTTCTCATGTATTCAAACATCTTCCTGTTACTTAATACTTATAACTTATTTACATGGGCATCTATGTGTCTCTGTACATATTTCTCCTCATTTAAGTTGATATGGTGAGAGATTGATAAATGAAGTGTGAAGTGTAAACTATGGCAACCTGAGGAAAACTCAGCATTTTTTTTTGAAATAGCAACTACATCTGACTGGAATTATTAATAATTTGTTTAATTTTAATTCCCACACCCTTTAATTCCCACACCCTTCCATCATCCCCAACTTTCCTCTCTATATTTGATATTAATGAAAATGAAAGAGAAGTGTAAGATTATGGTCAGTTTCTCCTAATGTATTCAGAGAATGTTGCGGTCTTTTTTAAAAGATGGAATAGGAAGATTTAAGTATTTAAAAATTTTTAATGTTAGCTTTTTTAGATCTTTCAAATATTAGGGCTTAGTTTTCTTTTTTTTTTTTATTAAATGCAACACCACAATTGTCTAATTACCTCAGTTTCTATTCACGATTCCAAACATATAACCTTAATTTTCCTTATTCTTAAAAGTTATGTTTACCCATTTAAGCCACATTTCTAATGAGATGCTTTTTTGGTTTTTTTAAAATTCTGAGAGTGTTATTTTGTTGACAAAAAATTTATTCTCTTTTTTTCTTTTTTAACTTTTTTGGACCATACCTGTTGGTTCGGTTCTCCAGACTTACTTTTTTTTTTATTTGCCTTTTTGGGTCACACCCGGTGGTGCTCTGGGGTTACTGCTGGCTCTGCACTCAGGAATTACCCCTGGTGGTGCTCGGGGGGAACATATAGAATGCTGGGGACTGAACCCGGTTCGGCTGCGTGCAAGGCAAATGCCCTACTCACTGTGCTATAGCTCCAGCCCCTACAGACTTACTCTTTGTTCTGCACTCAGGGGATCAATTTCTGGTGGTGCTCTGGGGACCATATTGGGTGCTAGGGGTAAATTTGTATCTGCTGCATACAAAGCACACACCTTACCCACTGTTCTTTCTCTCTGGCTCCAGGAATCTCATGGTTGTTTTCATATTTCTTTCTTTATAAGGAAGTTTGATCATGTCTTTATTTTCATGTAGTCCCTTCTGGATTTCCATTTTCGTGTCAGGTTCTTTTTCTAGTTCCTATTGATTTCACAGAATTCCATATATATTATTATTTCCCCCTAATGTCAATCATCTAATGACTTTCACTATGAACAGAACTTCTTAATTTTTATGACTTTAATCTATCAAGGTTTTACTTTTTGAGTAGTAAGAAATTCTTCCTAACTGCAGATATTTTTAAAATAGTTTTGTAGTTTTCTTTTTAGTATTTAGATCTTAAAGCACCTGGAAATTACCTTTTAGTTAAAGCTCGTATTTAAGAGAAGCAAGCATAATGCTTTAAGAGATTTGGTTGATCCTCTAATTTTATAACTGAGTCACCTTGGTCAACTTGCTTGGTTTCCCTCTGCTTGAAATTTTTATATATAATTGGGGCGATAATCTCAGAGTTTAGAAGGTAAATGAGAAGATAAGTGAAGCACTGAGCCTTGTAGATACTTTAAGCATCCAGCATGTGTTTAAAATTTTAGTCACATTATGTTTTTAAGGGCTGGAGTGATAGCACAGTGGTAGGGCATTTGCCTCGCACGCAGCCAGCCTGGCCAAGCCAGGTTCTATTCCTCCGCCCCTCTCGGAGAGCCCGGCAAGCTACCGAGAGTATCTCGCCCGCACAGCAAAGCCTGGAAAGCTACCTGTGATATATTGGATATGCCAAACACAGTAACAAGTAGTCTCACAATGGAGACGTTACTGGGCCCACTCGAACAAATCGATGAACAACGGGAGGACAGTGCTACAGTGCTATGTTTTTAAATGGCTTAATTACTTGATTTTTACTAATTATTTAATATGCTTAAATACTTTAAATCAGTGGTCTTCAGCCATCCATTCATGGACCAGTACTGATCTATATGCAAAGGAAGATTGAAAATCACCTTGCTGGTCCTAGAACCAGGATAGATGCTGGTCCACAGGTGTGTTAAGGTTGAAAAACATTGTTTAAATAAAACCTTTCATCAACTTTCAATTTCTTACCCTCCTTCCCACTATTACTTCTACCTAATGTAACTGCCATTTAAAGAATATTTTAAAACGTTTTCCTTTACTTTGTAGCTTAGACCTTAAATATTTTAGTTTTCCCCTTAAGGACAAGGGTATTTGTTAAAACAGCAAAATGTTATTAATAATTAAGGCTTCATATTAACATTATTTGTCATGGTTTTTTCGTTGAAGATTGTTTCAGCCTGGCTGTGATGGTTCAGTGCTGGGACCTTAAAGGTGTGGTGCTGCTTGAGCCCAGTTATTGAAGTCATCAAAGCCACAGTGCTTTGGGGTGTTTTGGATTCTTTAAGGGCTTTATATTGAGTAATATATAATCACATTTATGTATATCTTTGATGTTGACTTCAAGGATAGTATCCCAGTGTCATTCTGTAAACTAACATAAACTAAAGTTATCAGAAACTTTTGTGTTCTGTATTTGAATAGACTTACTATTTCTCTTTACTCTTCTCTAGCAGTTTTATGAAAGTTCCCTTTTAAAAATCTAGTTCAGGGATCAGAGAGATAGGTTAGGAGGTACAGAACTTGCCTTGCATGTGACTATGATGTTTGTGATCTTGGTTCTAATACCCTGTTCCATTAACTGTCCCATGAGCACTACCAAGTGTCACTTCTGAGTACAGAGCCTGGCGTCGCCCACTCTCCCCCCCCCCCCAACAAAAAATATATAGTGTAGTTAATTTTACAATTAAATCCTTTCCCTGGTAGTTAACTTGCTGGGTGAAACCCAGATCTTGAGTCTGACCTTAGGTCAGACTGTGTTACTTTTGACCTAAGACCTGCCTGTGTTACTTTTCCCTCCAATGAGACCTTGTTTCTCTCCTACCTTGTACATAATGATTCCTTTACAGTTTACACTCTTGTTTTTACTTCAGTGTTCTTTACAATCCTTGATTTCCCTCTACCTGAAGTAAACTTCTTTTCCCACTCTCACGATTTCTGGTATACTTTGAAAAGTTGATGGGAATTTACTTGCATATTTCTTCCAGAATGGTTTCCCTATCCCTTTTCCAGTCAAGCGAAAATTCTTTTCCCTTTTACCTATGAATCTTATTCATATTTAGATTGCACTATGGCTTTTTTAAATGTAACATTCCCTGTTATCTTTTAGAATGGAAATTTACTTATTTGTGTTGGCATGCAAGTAGTCAATAGTAATTGCAGTAATAGCATGGCATGTATAGTACTTAACATATTTATAACACTATATGCTGGGGTGTTTTTCTAAAGTTTTTCAAATTAGCTTATGTGATTATTACAGTGTTTGTGTTAATTTTAGATGAGAAGACAGATTAATATATGCAAGATGATACTGCTAATAAACAGTTGAACAGGACAGGGATTTGATTAATTTTTTTCATTTTTGGGTCACACCCAGCTGTGGTGATAGAACTCAGGTAGCCACATGCACGGCAAACGCCTTACCCATTGTACCATCGCTTAGGCCAACTGTGGATTGTGGGTTCAGAGTGATAACAGTGGGTGATTGCTTGACTTCCATGCTACTGACCTGAATTTGACCCCCAGCACCCCATATGGTCCCCTGAGAACTTCCCCAGAAGTGATCCTGAGCATAGAGCCAGGAGTAGCTCTGAACACCACAAGGTGTGCCCCTAAAAATAACACAAGCTGAGTTTTGACCCCCACAATCACAATTCTTGTATTAAAATAAACTTTATAATTAATTATCATTTATTTGTATACCTATTTTATAGTCTTAAAGACCTGGGATCATGTAAAAAGTTTTCAGGTAAGAGGGGATCATGACTAGGAAAAGGTAAAGAAGTTCTGCCTCGTACTTTCCTTTATTGTTTCTCAGTTCCTGGTACTTGGTAAAGGGTTGGGGCTTTGTTGAGTGATTTGAGATAATATCTTTATTTACTATTAAAAGATAAAACTTTTGCTTTACTTTTCCCCACCCCAACTATAACCCCCAATGTAACTTGAAAACTAAGATGTGCTTTTTGTACCTCATGGAAATAAAGTAAATAAGCCTAAGTTGTTTATATTATATAATAAATACAATATTTTAGAGCTCAGAAATGTGTGGTTAACTTGATGTGTGCATTTTAGCAACCAATTCTATTCATAGCTATTTTTGCTTCTAACAATCTTTTATTGGCATTGATACTGATAGAAGTGATAGTAAGTGAGGGCATGTCAACTCCATTTCAGAGCATTATTCTATGACAGTTAACAATCTGTATTTATTTGTATTTTACAAGCATAACATACAGCTTGTAATATGTATTTTATATATTGACTACTAGATTTAATTTTAATTATGTTATTATTGTCATGTTATTATCACTTTTAAAAAGCTCACTTTGGGGGCTGGAGGCGATAGCACAGCAGGTAGGACATTTGCCTTGTATGCGGCCAACCCGGGTTTGACTCCCAGCGGACCGTATGGTCCCCTGAGCACCGCCATGAGTAATTCCTGAGTGAAGAGCCAGGAGCAACATTTATTTATTTGGTTTTCAGGCCAGACCCTTCAATTCTCAGTGATCACTTCAGGCAGTGCTCAGGGAAACTGATATGATGACAGGAAGTGAACTGGGTCATCCACATGCACAGCAAGCCCCTTAATCCCTTTACTATACCTTTGCTCTCCTATGTAATGATTTGAGGACAGTATTTATCTGACTTCTAAGACGTCAACTGTCTCTTCAAAAATATAACTGACTTGTATCTTGTTTTTACTTTTAAAAATATTTATGCACTTCATTTAGCTCTGTGTTTGTCTTGACCATTCTAGATTTTAATGCATAATTTCTGTGATATGGTATATTTGAGTGTTTTTAATAGAAAGAGCATTGAGCTAGAGATAGAACTCTCAGATTCTGAATTAAAACTGTCATTAATCAACCTTTGAAATTGAAAAGATAGTCAATTTATTTGGGCCTAAGTTTATTTTTCTATGGAATAAATATGATGGATTACTCTGTGGTAGGCAATTAGACTCTCAAAATGAAAGGGTTTCTTGCCCTGCAAAACTCTTATTGTGGGAGGAAATAAAAAAGAAAAACAAGCTTTTGGAATTTGGTTTGGTGACTGATGTGATATTCTGTGTCACATGAGTGGAGTAAATATGTCTTAAATATGTGGGGGATGCTTGGTAAAAATGTGGAAATAGAGGCTGGAGAGCTAGTACACTGAGTAGAATGCTTGCTTTGCATGAGATTGACCCTGTTTTAATCTCTTGACACCCCATATGATCCCTTAAGCACCATGAGGTGTGATACCTGAGTCTAGAACCGGAAGTAAGCCCTGACCACTGCTGTGCGTGGCCCTACATTTTTTAAAAAAATTTTATTAGTGAGACACCATGAGGTACAGTTGTAGACTTACACATTTTTGTGCTTGGGTTTCAATTATACAATGATCAAATACCCATCCCTCCACCAGTGCCCATTTCCCACCACCATGGATCCCAGTATCCCTCCCACCCCCCATCCCCCCATCTCACCCTGCCTCTGTGGCAGGGCATTCCCTTTTGTTCTCTCTCTCCTATTGGGTGTTGTGGTTTGCAAAAGAGGCAATGGGTGGCAATCATGTTTGGCCTATAGTCTACTTTCAGCATGCTTCTCCCATCCTGGGAGGATCCTCCCACACCCTTTAATTTGGTGCTCCCTTCTCTATCTGAGCTCCCTTTTCCCCTAGCATGTGTTAAAATATGGAAAATGCTGTTTTAAACATACATACACCGAGTGGTACCTAAAAGTCATGTCTGGTCAAACTATACAAAATTATAGGAGAAATAGCTAAAAGGGAAGCAAGAAAATTATGTAAGAAGCAGAAATGTGGGAATTTTCACTTTGCTCTGATTGGATTTTATCTTGGAATAAATGATGGGAGTTGCTAAAGTTCTGGAAGCAGGGGAATGATGGTATATGTTGACATTTTTCTTTATTAAATTTTAAATGATAGGGTTTAAAAAATGCTAGCTTTGCTACAGCAGTAAAAAGCTATAAAAGTAAAAAGCTGATTTGTTCTGTTTTCCTGACTTGCTTATATTGCTAATAGATTCATATAGTAATTGCTCTAAATGCTGTTGATAGCACCCTCACTACTGCTCCTGTCATCATTAGTGTTAATAAAGGGCAAATTTTACTAGAAACAGAAGTGGCCACATATAAAATTGGTTTTTGAAGTTTGTGAACCAAATTAATTATGCATTTATGAGCTCTGTATTATTGTGAGGGCTTGTATATCTAGTAGTCTTTCTAACTCATAACCCATAGGAATGTGTTGTGGATTTTAGACCCATGGAATAAGATGGTTCTTACTGCCGTTACTTACAGCACTCCCAAATCGGGAAATTCTCGTATCTTGAATATCATTAGACAGTTTTCTATATTAATTTTGACACTTATGCCTGTATGTGTCTCCATCTGTAATGGGACATGAGACAGGGTTGGCAACACCTGACTGTGCTCAGGGAAAACTCCTGGCAGGCTCAGGGACAATATGGGGTGCTGGGGATAGAACCTGGGTCAGACAAGTGCAAAACTAGTACTATACCTGCTGTACCATCTGTCTGGCCTTGTCTATGTAATCTTCTATCAGTACTGTTAGATGATCTTGCTATTTTGGGTGGGCAGGGAATTGGTGTGATCCCAGTACCTCTATGAGAATATATGAGACTAGAAATTTAGAATTATAGTTCCTTGTTTGATTTAAAATAACTAGGCATCTACAGAACCATCAAAAATTTAAAAATCTTTTTCCTTCAAACCAGCTCTTGGAGTGGTATATATTTTTTTTATCGAACAATTAAAATGTGGATTTTTGGTGGAGTTATAATGTATGTAATATGATATGTTAAAACCAGAGCTACCTTTTGAAACTCAATACTGAGGAAATAACATATTTTACCTTGTTACAAAGTCTGTTAACATTTCTTGTATTAAAAATGTCTGGCTGAGCTGGGTTCGATTCCTCCGCCCCTCTTGGACAGCCCGGCAAGCTATTGAGAGTATCTCTCCCGCACGGCAAAGCCTGGGCAGGCTACCCATGACATACTCAATATTCCAAACACAACAAGTCTTTAAATGGAGACATTACTGGGCCCGCTCCAGCAATTGATTAAATGGGAGGACAGTGTGTGTGACAGTGATTTATACATTAGCTTTAAAAAGTATTTTACAGGTGACCTAATTTGTGTACCAATTAAGGTACTTTTACAGTTCGTATTTTCTGTTGTAGTTTTTTGTTTTGTTTTCGGTCACACCAGGAATTCTCATGGGCTGCTCCCACCTTGTTGCTCAGGGCTCACTCCCAGTGGTACTTGGGCCCATGTAAGTGCTGGGGGTTGAATCTGGAGCCCCTGAGCATACAAAGCATGCTTTCCAATCCTTTGAGCTTCCTCACGCTAAAGGTTTAAAGGTCATTAAACCTTTAAAACTTAACTCATCTCATTTTAACTATTGTTTATTTCTGCTTGTATACGTATGAAAGTGGTAAATATAGGAAAAAATCGGTTCATAGTTTTAAGTTTCACCCTGTCAAATTAGTTGTTCTGTCAGGTAGCATCCACTTCATTCCTCCTCTGTCCCCACATCTATAATAGATGAGTAATTTACTAGCTTTAAAAATTATGTAGGGAAATAAGACACACTTTGTATTTTTGTTGGAAAGCATATTAAGGATGTGAATAGGGAAGCAACGTGTTAACTACTTTAAGGCTTCAGGGCCACTCTAACACACATCTTCATTTCTTTCACCTGAGTTGTATAGATCTGGGTGACTGACATCTGATCTTAGTATCTGTTTGAGTCAGCAGTCAGTAACACTAGTGGTCTTACTTCTTCCACCTTTATGTTCTCTTGAGTTTTTAATCATTGTAGTCTCAGATTAGGTGTATAGTTATAGATACACAATTTTATCCATGTTAAATAAATGTTTTTTAACTTTTTATTTTATAATTTCATTTTAGTCATTAGCATTACATGTTAAAATTACTAATGATAACTGTTGTTTATAATCAATATTTCATTGAAATAGAAAAGATGAATCATTTTGGGTAGATTTGCATCCTGATATGTTTTTATCTATATGCACATTAAATATTTGTACTTCAAATTCGTACTTTAATGTGGGCTGAGGGGCCCTCCTAAGTGGTGCCTAAAAGATCCAGGTGCTCCACTAGTGGTTGTCAGTCCACCAGACCGGTCTATTCAGTTCAAGGGCCTAAGGGTGTGATGCTGCTCTGTTCCTGCGGTCTTGGTATACCGAGACCACACTCAGTGGTGTTTGGAGGTCCCTGCCTGGATGGCAGAGCCTGGCAAGCTCCCGCCTGGATGGCAGAGCCTGGCAAGCTCCCGGTGTTGTATTTGATATGCCAAAAACCGTAACAAGTCTCACAATGGAGACATTACTGGTGCCTGCTCCAGTAATATCGATGAACAATGGGAAGACAGTGCTACAGTGCTTCCTTCATATATTTTGTTTATTGACCACATTTTAAGAAGTTTGAGAAAGGCAGTATACATGTGTTTATATGTGTATATGTATATTTACACATACACACATATACATATATACATATTTTTCTATTTTAAAACATGCTTAGGGGATCTTTTTATTGTAGTTGTGATTGTGAAATAACGTTTTGTTTTAGGGTATGAACTTTTTATTTATTAAACACTTAACAGTGTTTGTGTGTCAAGCACTATTCTAAGCATTAGAAAATATTAACTCTAAGAGCCTAGAGATAATATTAAGGTGCTTGACTTGCACAGGGCAGACCCTGGTTCAATCCCTGATACCGTTCATTGTTCCTCAGAGTGCACCTCTACTCTGAGTATCTCTAAGTATTTCCTCCCTCCCCAAATATTAAGTTGTTATTAAAACCCTATGAAGAAGATATTGTTACTCTCATTATATAGGTGGAAATAGAAACAGAATTTGATGCTTGTATCACAAACTAGTAAGTAGAGCCTTCATCCAAACCTAGAAAGCCTGGTGCCATACTGTATATGTAACTTACAAAGTTATAAAAATAGAAATTTCTCTACATTCAGTATGCCATGCTTTTTATCTATTTAATAAATTAGGTACTTTTTGGAAGATTGCCAGAATATTGTCAGATTATGAAGTAATTTGGTATAATTTTTTATCTAAGAACGTAATATTAGTAAATGACATACTTATAGGCATTATTTAACTTTATTCTCACGTGAAGTTTGTGTTCTTGAATGCCATAGATGAAGAAAGTAGATAGGTAAAAGTACCTGTAATCTAATTATGGTTATGACTCTATATACAAATGTTAATAGTGACTTTTCTTCTTTTTAGTAGAATCCTGACTTAAAATCAAAAAGTTTAATAGTAGTATAATTAGGGAAAACCATCTTTTATTTGGGATGTTAAAATTTTTTGAAAAATTTTAAGTATTTAAAAGGTAAATTTAAAAAATGGGAAATTTTAAGCTGTTAGTAAGCAACCAGTAATACTTGAAAGTGAGGCATAACAGTCAGTACAAGGTATTTGACATAATTAACAAAAAGATATAAAGAAAAACAATTCTTTAGAGACAACATGCATGAAGAGCATAGTCCTACTACAGAATAATAGCTAAGTGAAAACCTCTGACAAAGTGGGAGTAGAATTAGGTGTTGACTAGGGAAATGCTTTCCCTTGCTAACCTTTTGCCCACCACCTCTTCCCCATCTCTTCTTAAATTCTTTTGTTTCAAGAAGTTTTTGAGATCTTTTTGTTACATTGTGAGAAGAAAAATATTCATTTTAGCATTTTTCTCCTTAACATTTTAAGGCTTGCTCTTTAAGCCAGTGTTCTCCCTGGAGCAAGTATGCTTGTCTCTCTTTGCTTATTTCCACTCTGGAGTAGCCTGTATGCTGCTTTGGGATTGTATTTCTCCCTTTATCTCCCCTCACATCTTTCGATAAAACTTTATTGTTTCACAAAAAGTTTAACTTGAGCTTTTTCAAAATGTCTGAGTAACCTAGTTTATTTTTTAAAAGATTACTCAAAATGATTTCATTTGTTTTCTAAGGCTCTCTTTTTGTTTGACAGCATTGTAGCATTCTGTTCTGCGTGCTTACCTTCAGGAAAATATTAGAATTATTACAGGATTGTGTTCAAGTTATAATTTTATCAATATAAAGCATAGCCTTTGATTACTAGAATTTCAAATTTTGATGTATAGTTATCATTTAATTTTTGTGTATGTTTGTATTTTCCACAAATTAGTTCTAATTCTATGAATAGCTCTTAGGGATTAAAAATTAGTTAAATATTCTATAAGATTAGAGATTATTTCCAAAGGTGCTGTTTTTAGGGCAGTTGTACTATGATTTTGTGGTTCTCTATTCTCTGCCAACTTTAGATCTTAGTAAGCAGCAGCTGAAATACTGCTAAATGACCTTTGACACAGAAGCAGTGAATGCTCCAAGTATAATTTCACTTTCACCTTCTTTGTAAATCTGAAGGTTTATTAAATTGAAATCTTTTTTAGATCTATTTACTGAATATGCCTTTGAACAATGATTTGAGTCAGTGTAGTATAATCTGTACTTTTTTATTTGTATTATGGAGATTTCTTGAGGAATGTGGTGACAGTTCTTTCAGAGAAGTGCAAGCCAAATATAGTGGAATGGCTGTTTTATCCATATTTTTCTAGCATCCTCACTGGGTATCTCACGTCTCTTTTATCGGTAAACTGCATTAACTCACAATTGATAATACAAGATTTTCCATGTGGGTAGTATGTATTAAAATAGTTATTTTAATCTATATAAACTTATAAAACTAGCAATTGTGATAGTTTCTTCTCAGTAAAAAATACTGAAATATAAATGTATTTATCTTTTTAATATCAGCAATTTAATTTTGTAGAAAATCCTATTTGGAAAATAGAAATATGCTTAATTAAGCTTGTGTGACTTAGTGGCAAAAACAGCTATATCCTACTGATTACAGTTGATTAGAGATTACAGTCATTAATTATTAAAAATTATGTAAGAAGATATAGGAACCTATACCTTCTTGAAAAGTACTAGTTATATTTATCATTTATTCTCTTTATGTTTTGTTAAATCCTGTGCCTTGATTGAAAAAATCTGCCTCCGTTTAGAAGATTTGTGAAAGTTTCTTGCTAACTTAACATTTCAATTTGTTCAGGGTTACTTTGAACCTATTGAACTGAAAACATGAATTGGTTGAGACGCAATACATTTACTTTATATTTTTTCCTGCTGAATTAATAGTTTAGTGATTAAATCTTATTCCTTAATCTATATAATAAATATTAAATTTAAATAAATAAAAATATTATAGAATGTGTTCAGTAATTTTATATGGAATAACATATTAAATATTTAAATATTTATACAATATCTGCATAGTTCATATGTCTTTGGGCACCTAGGTTGATTCCATACCTTTTCTAAATAATAAGAGTTGCCTAAAATAACTTCTTTTGATTTAACAGTTTGATGGAGAGGAAGCCTAGATCGAACATAACATGCTAAATTACCACACCCAAAGGATTTACTACCCTTTTTTAGCATTATTAAACTAGATTTTGTTCATTTAAATGAGTTTGAAATAAATCCTGTTATATATAAAACTCCATTTAGCTAGAGATTAAAGCATACATTGAGCTGGACATGTTGCTTATAGGTGGAGAGATGAAGAAGTCATTCTAACATTTATGTATATATGTCAAGAACAGGCCCAGTGAAAATTAATGACATTACCTTTCTTTCCTTTTAGAAAAAAAGCATTTTTACATCCTTTTCTCTAGTTATGGCTTATTTTTAAAGGGAGCTTAATAAATATTGCCACCTTACACATAATTCTTATTTCTGCTTGGAAGTAGTTACTATACATGTGAAGTGATATCTATATTGTGATGTCTATAGTTGATTATAGATTGCAGGAAAAATAAGTGTTATAGATAATATGTTGCCATAACTTTGATTCTTAAATTATATGAGTTATTTTGTTTTTGAGCCACACCCAGCACAGCTCATGGTTTACTCCTGGCTCTGCTTAGGGATCACTTCTGGCAGTGTTTGGGGGATCATGTGTAGTGCTGTGGATCAACTACGGTTGGTTGCATAAAAGGGCAAGTGTCTTAAGCTCTGTAGTATCTCTCTGGCCTCTGATAAGAGTATCATTTACACATTTACTTTTTGGTGATAGAGGCAAAAAATACTTTTCACATTTTCAAAATGTACTTTTATTTATCTAGCCATTTCTTTGGGTTTAAGATTTAACAAGATTTTAGATTTAAGATATGTAAGAGTGTGACGTTTGCAAGGTTCAGGTTGCAAACACCTGAGGCTTGTTTGAAGCTTTGATAATGGAAACTTAACGCTTTAAGGGGGCTTCTGTAAAAAAAATCGCAAGGTGTCTGGGGACAACTCTGATAGAGTTATCTACCAGAGATATTTACCATATGCTGCATGCAATCCCAACAGACTGCTATTTGTTGGCCTTCTTGCCTAAGCTCCCGCAGTATAGCGGTGTAGTATGTGTGACCCTTGGTCAGTATAATAACAAAAAGGATAGGGAGAGATTCTCAAAAAAGTAGAAGGTATTCATATCAATTCTGAGTGAAGTGCAGCTCAGCTTTGAATTAGGAGAGTCTAGAGGCTTTATTTGAGCTTTAGAAAACTCATTATCTATTCTGATGTGATTATCAGATTAGGAGTTTGTTCCTTATAAAGTGTTAGAGAAAGAACATGAATTGTGCTTCACCAGAAGCTTAACTTGAATGTATTTATTTTTTTTACAGGAGCATCACTCCCATAATCTTTTATTATTTAAAATAATATTACTGAATCAGTTCTGTCAGTTTTAATTGAATAATAATACTGAGTGAATATATAAGGATTCATTTGGTTGAAAATATGTTTTACAGGTATTCACAATTTGTTAATCTGTTACCCTCCACCCTCATACCACTTAATCTAACAAGTGTCTCTTATAACACTAATATAAAACTTCTTTAAATATTTAAAATTGCTTTGTTATGGTTTAGTTTGGTGCAAATGCCATCTCCTCTTATAATTAGACATATTATTTAATGTTTCCTGTTTTGTTGTGCAGGGGTTTGAGGGTAGGGGTAGTGACGCCACACCCAGCTGTGCTCAGGGCTTCCTCTTGGTTTTGTGCTCTGGAGTCCTTCCTAGAGGAACTTGGGGGGCTGTTGAACCCCACTTTACTGTGTCTCCATATAGAATATTTCTTATTGCAAAACATGTTTTTATATAAAGCGTGTCTTCAATTTATCTTAGTAATGATGGCAGGGATGGAATTAGACATAAACCTTCTTTTTTTTTTTTCTTTTTTATTAGTGAAACGACATGAGGTACAGTTGTAGATTTACAAATTTTTGTGCTTGGATCTCGGTCATACCATGATCAAATACCCATCCCTCCACCAGTGCCCATTTTCCACCAGCAGGATAATATCCCTCCCCCCCCCATCCTCCCATCCCCCCATCCCCCCCTGCCACTGTGGCAGGGCATTCCCCCCTGTTCTCTCTCTCCTCCTGGGCGCTGTGATCAGCCAAAGAGGCATTGAGTGGCGAACATGTTCAGTCCAGTCTACTTTCAACCTGCATCTCCCCTCCTGGGAGGATCCTCCAAACACCCTCCACTTATAAACCTTCTTAAATCTGATAGTGTGTGTTGATAAAGTACAATATATATCCAGAATACTTCGTCACTTACCACTCTTCAATAAGATACCCATATTTTTTGGAAGTCAGTAAAGATGTGTCATAAAGACACGTTCCATGTTCTGGGAACGTTCCATGTTCTGGCTTTAATCTTTGCCCTGTCACATGCTACTTGTAGAGATATGACTTAATATAACTTGTATGACCCTCAATTAACTCACTGTCACTAAAAACTTAAATGAATCCTGAGTACTTTCCCAGCTGTAATTATCATTCTATGAGTGTTTGTCTCAGGTTGAAGGATAGTTTAGAGGTTAAAGCACAAGACTCATTTGATCTTTCGAAGCCTTTGAACACTGCTGTCCAGGTCCTCCTAATTTCTGGCATCACATGGCCCATACGCCATTATACCCTTGGGACCTCACTCTGGGTTGCTGGTCTAGTTGGCCAGGTACTGTTAGCAGTGGGTACCTGAACCCCCCGGGCACTGCTTCAGACACCCTCCGTCCCCAGTTGCCTAAGGACCAGATCGATGATTTGTCTGGATTAAAAAGAGGGATCAGAATTAAGTAAACCCAGTGGAGGAAAGAACCAAAGTATAAGCAAGACATTTATTTTATTCTTCTGGTGTTTTAATAGACTTTGTTTAAATTATTTCATATATCCACTTTTGTTGAGACTTAGGGAATCCAGTTTTAAATAGTGGTTGAAAATATAAGGAACATATGTGTTACTTTTCAAAAGAAAATGTGTTCTGTATGAGGTTCAGACTATAGAATGACTCAGTCTAAGCCTCCCTAAGCGTGTTAAAGACTCAGGCATTTACACAAGAAGTGAAAATAAATTTTTTTAATTTTACAGAAAATTAGTGATTTAAAAAAAAGGGTAGAAAATTCTGGATCATCTCAATAGGAAAGGGGAACATAGGCATAAATTAAAAGTGATTCTCTTTTCAGGAAGAGGATGCCTTAACTCTGCCTTTATTTAGATAAGACTTAATCTCTATCAATAATTTAGAAAACCAAACATCATTAATGGTTGCAAGAGAAATCTGACTCTAGCCTGCCTATGCTCATCAAGAGCCAGGATGCCCTTTCAGTGATTTATGTAAGATAAATCTGAGTAGCACTGTCACCACTATAGAAAGATTTACTTGAACAAGTTAAAAATATTCAATTTTAAATACAAATAATAAGAATAAAAGCTTGACATATGGGAATTTTATGATTAATTCCCCAAATTAAGAATGACAAAACATAATTTGTTGTTTCCAAGTATCTGGTTTGGGCCATACATCGAACAGAGTTAATATAGGAAAATAATCATTTAAATAAGCTTTACTTGGTCATATATTTAATTTTCTCTCACTTCTCAAGTTTCTAAACACCAAATATTATAGTATCTGGGTCACACAGTCATTACAAATAAATCTGGGCCAAAAAGGCTTATGCTTCTAAGTTTCTAGCTTAGCTCTCTTTTTCACCAAGTTCTCACTTCTTGTTATTTGGTTCCTGTTCAATGAAGTGTCGTTTAATTTTATACAGAAATATATACATATATACATGTATATACAGTTTTTGTGTCTCCTTTTGTCTGTTTCATCTAAATCAAGCTAACTGGGTAAGTAAATGTACTCTTGGTTGCTGTGTTTGGAATTATTTCTGTACAGAGAGTCACTCTTGTTAAGTTTACCTACTATAGAAATAATTGCATCAAATCCTATTGAAAATACTAGCAAAACTGTTCAGTCATACAAACTATAACATTTCTTTGAAATTTAATCTATAAGTAATTTGATATTATAGACTCCTAAACACTTTTAAAAAAACCTTACATAAAAAAAAACCTCAATTTTTTTTTTTATGTAAACTTCCACCTCACAATGGAGACGTTACTGGTGCCTTCTCAAGCAAATTGAATAATAGGAGGACAGTGCTACAGTGTAGTGTTAAACTTCTACCTAGTCATACCAAATGGTACAGTGATTTTTTTTTTAAATTAGACCTCTTAAATGTTGGGATTTAAATATAAGGAAAAGAAAAGGAGTAAATTGGAACAATAAAAATTACACATAATTTTTAAGCACTATAGGTCGTTAGGTACTATTTTAAAATAGTTTGAAAGAACTATAGTTTACTACTAAACACGTGTCACTATTGTGCTCAAAGTTTTCTTAAAGTGAACAACCTGAAATGCTTAATATTGGTTTTCTGCTAAATTTGTATGTGATTTAATAATAACTGTGTCCTGTTTTGGAAGTATAAAATGACATCATGTGGACTTTTTTATTATTTCTAAATAAATTAATTATTCATTTTGTATCCTTGGATGTTCAACTTTTTCAGGTATTCCATTCTGATCTTCCAGATGTTCAGTGCTTTCATTCTTTATTAGAACATTTTATCTTAACCATTCCACTTGTAAAATACTTGTAAAATCTTCAATATTTTAATGATACTGGGTTGTTGATGAGATCTGTTGCACAGGGGATTATCCAAGCCCCTGCAATGGTGCTCAGGGGTTCTTGGAGGACCTTTAGCGTTAAACTAGCAGTGTTCAGGATAAGATATGGTGTTGGGATTGAACCCAGATTTGCTTCATGAAAGGGATGCAGTTTAACCCCAGAACTGTTGCTCTGACTGCTAAGTAACACTTCAGTGAGGAAATTAGTTAGACTCTATGATGTTTCCTTTCGACTTTGTGCTTCTCCTTCTGCCCTTTGAACCTATCCCTACCTTGTACCTTTAGTATTGTATTTTAGCATGGTACTTGACTGTTCAGATAGTTACTGTGAAAATAATGAGTTTAGATCTTGGAACCAAGCAAATAATGATAGTAATTTTAACTAGATCATGAATAGCTCTGGGATCTGATGTAACTTCAGTTTTACAATGGAGATATGATGCCTATTTGGGTTGTGTGTAAGAAGTAAAAACAATCAATCCTAATTTTTAAGGTGACATTTTAACAAGTGTTTATTTCCTTTCCATCTGTGTTAGGATTGGCCACTTATTTTGAAAATGACAGTTGTTATTTTAGTATAACTACTACAACATTACTAAAATGCGGTAGCTTTTACTATTTTATCAATTATCCAGAAAAAAATATGCAGTGATGTAGGACAAGATGCTATTGAATAATTTGGTTGATAATATGAATAAATGTGAAATATAAATTAAGATGCAAGAAAAATATTTTAAGTATTTTTACTTAAAATTAAATGAAACTTTTTTTTAACAAATTAGTTAAACAATTGGGGACATATTAACATTTCAACATGTTTGTCTCACATAGATAATCATGTTGAAATGTTAATATGCCCCAAATTTTCTAAGCTAGTGAGTGTAATTTTTTAGTACAGAGATAGATGCTAAATGAAACAAAATGCATTTTAGTGCTGCAGCAGTGATGCACCCTATTGATGTGAACTTAATTACTGAAAATGTTGTATAGATTCTCTAGTATGTCATACTTTATTTTATTGGAATTTATTATCATATAGCTTTTATTTGGTCCACTTATATGGAAGACTAGAATTTATTCACTTTGTAGATGTACTAATTTTACATCTGTTGTCATTAAATTTTGATATTATAGAGGAAAAACTGAAAAGTACAGCTACTGTCATCATTTATTAAGGAAGTAAGATTTATCATTGAATTCTATTCAAAAACATTTTAATATTTTATACAAAACATAGCAAAGCTTTATTAGATATCTTTTCCTATTGTTGTGGAAAGTGTTGGACGGAGGTAGGGACACATCCTGTGGTGCCCAGGGGTCACCAGAGCCACATCTCATAGTGCTGTGGATAGTGGTATGGGGTATCAAGACCAAACCCAGGGATGTTAGGCATGTACTCTACCTCTTAAGCTACTTCCCTAGTGCTTACTGTTCATTCTTCTTATGGATAAATTGAATTTGTTAATATTTTGCATTGTAAACATGTGTATGCCCTACAAACATAAGGCAATCTTTAAACTTTGTACTTTCATTTAAGAAATCCTATAGATTAAGTGTCCTTTCTTTTTCTTACTAATAATTTCAAGGTCTTTTGCTTGTATAAGAAAGAAAAGGCAGTTGCTAGTTCTACTCTAGCAAAGATGAGCCCAAATTACCTAAGAACATTTCTACTTCCCCACCTCCGAGTATGGGCTCAGATTGCTGTATGCCTATGCTACCTCACATTGGTTCTTGTCCCCCATTCTAAGATTTCTGACACCAGTCTCTTCTTCACAATTTTTCTTGTTTGCCATATTCATGAAAATACAGAATTCCCTGAAAAACTAGGATTAAACTGTTACTTTGTTTCATTTCTCCTAGACAAGTGACTAAAATAATCCTTTAGATTCCTGTTATCCACTTCTATAGTGATAGACTATCATAATATGCCACACTAGGAATACCATTGCCAAAACAATACTTCTGAAGTATTAATTTAGTTTTTGAACAGAGAGTGTGACACAGTCATCTTTTTCAGGATGTTGTGTATATATTGTGCTGATATAACTGCATTACTTCTAGATTTTTGCTGTTTACTTAGAAATGCAGTTTTTGTGCCTCTTAGTTACGATGTGGTCTGAAAAAGGTATTTTCTCTTCTCTGTATGAATACATCTGTCTTCTTTGACACTTGGCAGAGTATAACACATATAATGATTGTGCAAATATTTTATTATTACATTATTCATAATAAATTTTTGCAAATTATTTTCCCAAGAAATGAAATAGGTAAGCTTCTTTGATTGTTGAAACTTGAGTTCCTTATTTATTTCTGTATTCTCATCTGATCTTCAGTAGTTTGGTCATTGCATCTGTAGCTGTTGAGTTTAGGGGTTGGTTGTATAAGTTTTGAAGAATGAGTCAAATCTAGTTATTTTTGGTCTTTTGAGACCATAGCCTTGATGTCAAAAGAGATACTACAAGGGTTAAGTTGCATAGCTTGTATGAACTTATCCTAATTCAGTATCAGGCCACACATGCATTCCCAAAGTACTACCAGTAGTGATCCCTGAGCAAAGAAATCAGGAGTAAATTCAGAGCACCCCTGTGTGTGGCCCCCAAAACAAAACTAATAATGGAATAAAACTGATAGCCCTCTTCTAATTTAAAGTAATTTTATTCTCATTTATTACTGTATGGGCTGGAGCGGTAGCACAGCGGTAGGGCATTTGCCTTGTGCGCAGTCAGCCTGGCCAAGCCAGGTTCGATTCCTCCACCCCTCTCGGAGAGCCCGGCAAGCTACCGAGAGTATCTCGCCCGCACCCTGGCAAGCTACCCGTGACATATTCAATATGCCAAAACATAGTACAACAAGTCTCAAAATGAAGACATTACTGGGCCCGCTCGAGCAAATTGATGAACAACGGGAGGACAGTGTTTGTTTTATTACTGTATAGTAATAAATATAATTTATTACTTTTAATAAATTATAAATATAGAGAATAAAATCAAAAGAACTTTATAAAAATAAACACCTTTTTCTATTTTCTCTTTTGTTTTTTTGCTTTTTGGGTCATAGCCGGTGATGCACAGGGGTTACTCTTGGCTCTTCACTCAGGAATTACTCCTGGCGGTGCTCAGGGAACCATATGGAATGCTGGGAATCGAACCCAGGTCAGCCACATGCAAGGCAAACGCCCTACTTGCTGTGCTATTGCTCCAGCCCCGAAACACCTCTTTTTTATATAGTATTTTCAACTTTTTGGTGTAGAGTATATAGTATTCTAGCCTAGGACTCTTATTTTTGTAAGTAGCTCAAGGTTCTTAGAAAAGTAGTGGTAGTGATAATTATGATAAAGTCTCTGATTTTGAAGATGTGATGTATCCTATGCATTTTTTCCTAGGCAGTTTACAACTGTTAACTTAGCAATGTTTATGGCAAGCCTCTGTGGTAAGCACGTGTTGTTATTTTTATTTTTTTTTGATGAAGAAACTGAAGGAGAGAAAAATAACTTGTTCAAAAAATGATTTTATTGTAAACATGAAAAAAATCCAGTAGAGCATGAGACATGTTTTGGGGTTGTTTTTTTAAAGTCCCAAATCATAATTTTTATGAGTAATATGGATGATAAATATGTAGTGGCATATCAATATGCTAACTGTATAGTTATAGTAACTAAGATTTTTGAATGTAAAACACTATATTCCTTTTAGGAAAGGATTCATAATTCTAGATGGAAAAGTAGGCCTGCACACACAATTTTAGCACATTGAGTTATACTTTTTAACGAACCTGCCCGATTTTAAGACCGACAATTTGGGAAGTTAGGGAGATAACTAAAAAGGTTGGAAGAATAGGCTTTGCATACTGGAGCCTGAGTTCTGTCTACGGTGCCACATGGTCCTCCTAATACCACTGAAAACAACTCCTAAGCACCAAGCTGGGTAGGCCTGAGCATTGCTGGATGTGGCACAAAAACATATAAGGCTGCCATTTTAATATATATACACACATATATTACATATATGCATACATGCTAACTATATACATAAATTGAACTGTTACTTTGTGACCAAATCTTTAGTAAGTTTTTTGTTGTCCTGGCATAAGTAAATCTTGTAGTGTAACACATGAATTATACTAGAAAAATTGTGTTTTTAATAAGTAATAGGAATAATTTATGTCCCTTGGCTCAGAGACCCTGAACTGTGAATGGGGTTAAGAGTGGAACTAATTCATTTAACATTATTGCCTATTGAGAGTATTTTGTATGGTTTTAAGTGATTCCTATTGAATTTAACTTTTATAGAGAAGAGTTAGACTAAAGAGTTTATTGTATTTAACTGGAAATGAATTATGAATGAATAGATAGTAAAATATAAATCGAGTTAGTGGCCAGCTTTTATCCTTACAGCTAACTATTTCAAATTATACTTTTTACATTTACATTAATACTTTTTAAAAATTTCTTCTGCCCATTTATATGTAGATGGGATGAGTTATACCATTGGTAGTAAAGATAAGACTTTAATTTTTTATTTAAAAAACCGTGATTTACAAAGTTACTGATGAGTTTTAGACATAAAATATTGCTGCAGCAATCCACCATCAGTGTTGAATTCATTCTACCAGTTTAAGATAAGACTTTTATTTCCTTCCGTGTGCTTGTTTAAATTACTCCGTTATCCTATGAAAAATTGGATAAAACAGGTTGTAGGAAGTAAAAGAAAAAAATGGGTGTAATACCATAAGAAATTCTAACTTTTTAAAGTTTGGAGGAGTTTTTGTTTTGCTTTTTGGTTTAGGGCAACATTGAGTTGTTCTCAGGGATGACTCATGGCTCTGTAAGTAAAGATCAGGCCTGGCGGAGATTGGGGGATTGTTTGGGGAGCTGGAATCAACCCTGGGTTTGCTGCATGCATGGCAAGCACTCTGCCTGCTCTACTATCTCTCCAGTCCCTCTAATAATTTCACTTACTATTTTAAGAGCTGCTTATAAGAGTGAATTCCCAGGGCCAAAGAGATAACTCTAGATAGGGGGCCTGGGTCCAGTTCCCGGCATCACATGGTCCTCTCAGCCCACCTGGGAGCACTTATCCCCACCCCTCCAAAGGCTGAATGTCTGTCTACCCTAAAGTTTATGGAGTTTAGATTTAAATTAACCATATACTTTCCTTTCCCTCACTCCATACATTTGTTCTCTACATTTTTTGAGGTTGATGTTTTGAGTGTTTGAGATTTAGCATGTACGTTAAAATTTGAAATCCTCCTAATAAAATATCTCTTTCTAAGAGATAACTTTCTTCCCTTTAAGAATCTTTTGTTCTTAAGAGCCTTGATTTATTTGATTAGTAGTGTGACTTTATAAAATGTATTTAGTAATGTGACTGTTTCTTTAATAAAATATAGGGGTAATGTTAAAATTTAAAACTCTTGTATGTGTATTAATGGAATATATTTAAAATTACATAAACAACATGACCGACCCAAGCTCGATTTCTTCGCCCCTCTCGGAGAGCCTGGCAAACTACCAAGAGTATCTCGCCCGCACGGCCAAGCCTGGCAAGCTACCCGTGATGTATTCAACATGCCAAACACAGTAACAACAAAGTCTCACAATGGAGACATTACTGGGCCTGCTTGAGAAAATTGATGAACAATGGGAGGACAGTGCTACAGTGACAGTGACAAAAATTTAAATACATTGGCAAGTCACTTGCTTCTCATCATTATTGAATGCAAAAATACTTTTGTTGAGTAAATACACTTTTCATAATGTTATTCACATCAAGAGAATTACTCTATGCTTTTGATGCATGTTGTTGTTAACCTAACAGAGTTTTTTCAGTATTATGCCTCTTGATTTAAAGATTAAATTATGTCATGATTGAAATAGTTAAGATTGTCATGAATTATAAGCAAATTAAAAATATTTTCATAAATCAAAATATTCCATGTTCTGTAATTTCATTTGGATAAGGATTTTTTTTCAGTTTTGAAGACATGCATATCCTTGTATTATATTCATATTCTATATTTTCTTATGTGATAAAAGCTAAATAAGATTAGAACGGGTTGCATATTTTTTGAAGATTCTTCTTGGTATTCTTCTCAGAAACCCATATGTGGCCTATTTGAACAATTTAATTTATCCTTATGTCCCTTTTTCTTTCTTAGAAGCTAGTAGTTTTGTCTTTGATACTTTTTTCTCCTTCTCTTTCCCCTATATCATGTTCAATTTTAAGCATCTGTAGAAAGGAGTTTAGGCTTCCATTACACCTCATGACATCCAAGAGAGATCTCTGTTCATCTCTAAATGGCTTATGAATGTTATAGAGTTAAGGATTAAATAGATTATAAATGTTATCAACTCTTAGGATTAACATTTTTTGAATAGGTTAATGTTTTTTGAACTGCTTGTTGTATAGTATCAGATCATTGGGGTCAATATGATGGACTCAAAGATAGTAGTTTTGTTAAGCTTTAAAATTTGATCTAGAGTCAGTTTTTTATTTATTAAACCATATATTGATCACTTTATTTAACAGCATTGGTATTAGGTTATTGATATTATTATTAAAGAAAAATCTTTCAGAGTATGTGTTGTATAGATGTGCATGTGTGTTTGTAACTGTGTATGTAAGAGAAAGCAGGCACATATAATGGTCGAGAATTTGAGTAAAATTAGCATTCGGGTCTTATATAACTATTTTTGATCTACGTATTTGACATTTTTAATGGTAAATATATTTTTTCACGATAAGGACATGTTTTTCTTTCCTTATATGTTTTCATTTTAGCTTTACTCTGCATTTAAATTGTCATTCATAAAGAACTCTTAAAATGAGCCAAATTTCAAGCATGCAGAAATTATATTGGTACTCTGACATATTTGGGGACAATTTAATATTCCTAATATTTGAAGAGTATCAAAACAGACCATAAAACTCAATTATAAAACTTAATGTTAAAAAGTCAGGCATAATTGATAGGTTCTACAGAAAGTAAATATAATAAAAATTGAGAGCGGGACTGGAGAAATAGTAGTGTGGGTTAGGCATTTGCTTTGCATGCAACCAGTCCAGTTTTGACCCCCAGTATGACATATGCTCCTCAGAGACCCTTCAGAAATGACTTCTGAGCACAGAACCAGGAGTAAAACCTGAGCACAGCTGGCTGTGGCCCAAAACTCCAATGATAATAATTGAGTGTAAGAGCCCATCTAGAGGACTTAGTTGTTTTGTACTACGATCAAAAGATGTTAGCCGTAGATAGATTTTACCTCCTAAATACAAACAATTATCCTTGAAGGCAGGACTTGTCTTTCCAATGTAAACTTTTACTTTCTATTGTATATATAACTGGGAGTAGTAATGATTTTATAAATATTTTACAAAGATAGATGATACTTTAAAAAGATTACATTTAGTTTTGAGGTCTAATAATTATATACAGTTTAAGTGTGTTACTCTAGAGTCTTATCAGTGCTATTTCTACAGAAAGACAGACTATTTTTTGTGATGACTGACTTTTTTCTTAAAATTGTTCACTAAATATTCTAGAGTTTTAGAGATGTTGCTGGTTTTTCCTTAGATTTTAGTCCAAGTGTTTCTTCTTAAGTATAAACATTGTGACTACTTGAAAGGAGACAAAGTCACTCTTTTTTCCTCCCAGTTTAGCATCATTGCTCATTTTCAGTTGACAAGTGTGGAAAACAACTTAATAAAGTTTGGGTAATTTAGTTTCAGTTTAAATTCTCAACTGGCCATTGGCCGAAAACTCCTCTAACTGACGACGTGTGCATCCAAATGCCATTTTGTGACTTGGCTACTGTCTGCTTGACATAGGAAGGCCCTATCAAGAAAAACTAATGGAGTGACTATCAAAAGAAAATCAATGGTAAGAGTTTTCATTTAAATTGTATGGGTTTTTTGGGCTGGGGTAGAGCATACCAATTTATTCTACCTGAAGTGTAATACAAAATATTTGAATGTTTTATGTCTTTAACTTAATGCTAGTATTGAAATCAATGTAAAACTGATTTTAGGGATTGGGGAGACTGCTCAAAGGGTAGGGGTGCATGCTTTGCATCCAGGAGTCCCAGTATGATCCTCAGCAACACAGTCTCATAAGCATGGTCAGGAATGACTGACCACCAGCCAGTGCTGGAATTAGCCCATGAGCGTCCCTGAGTGTAGCTTCAAATTAAAAAAATGTTTTGTAGATGATAATTTTGATAAATTTTATATACTTAATAAAATGGTAATAAGAGAAAAATCAATTGTACAAGTTTCTTGCCTACTTTTAACGAATTTTGATGTGACAAAACGCTATTTATTTACTCTAGTAAATTATCACTGTAGTAATTCTCTTTTAATTTGCTCGAGCTCGAGCGGGCCCAGTAACGTCTCCATTGGAGACTTTGTTGTTACTGTGTCTGGCATATCGAATACTCTCGGTAGCTTGCCGGGCTCTCCGAGAGGGGCGGAGGAATCGAACTCGGGTCGGCCATGTTGGCCGCTTGTAAGGCGAACGCCCTACCCGCTGTGCTATTACTCCAGCCCCAAAGGTCATTATTTTAATAAAATAAATTATCATTATGTGATCAAACTCATGCTTTTGAAATTGAGTAAAAATATTTTTTCTTGATCAATTGCATGCTGATTTTACATTAATTAACCATGATTGTTTTCTTAACTGTTTTATAGAGCTTTTAACAAACAGTTCAGGAATAGTACATATAATAATCACTTAGAACAGCATCTGTCATTATAAGCATTTAAGTTGACAGTGAACTAAGTAGCCAAAGTACTCTAGATGACATCCATTCTTTAATCAGTTTGTCTAGTAATGACTGTAAACTCTCTATTGTGTATTCAGCTAGATATGGAGGACAATATGATGTAGTTCAAAACGTACTTCCTGGGGCCAGTAAGATAATAGGGCACAGGCATCTAGGTTTTTTTTTTCTTTGTGGGTCACGCCCGGCAATGCACAGGCGTTACTCTTGGTTCATGCACTCAGGAATTACTCTGGCGGTACTCGGGGGACCATATAGGATGCTGGGAATCAAACTCAGGTCGGCCGCGTGCAAGGCAAACACCTTACCTGCTGTGCTATTGATCCAGCCCCCTCAGGCATCTAGGTTTTATCTCCACAGCAGATGATCACCTGAGTATCACCAAATGTAGCTCCCAAGGCCCCCAGACACCATTGGAGGTGGCCCTAGTAGTTCGTGGCACCTGTGGCCCCAACAGCACTTTAAGAGCATCACATTCTCAGACCCTAGTACTGAACCACTGTTAGCCAGGTATCCCGAGAGTGACCCTTGTTCCCCTGAACACTGCTTATCTCCTCAATCCCTAAAAACCAATTAAACAGATATTTCCTAGCAGTTCTTGAACTTTCAGTGTAATGACAATATAATTACAGTGCAGACAAAATTATGCAAATATAAAATTACATCTGCAACAAATACAATGAAATTTTGAAGCTGCTGTGGGAATAGAAGTAGTAAGTATATATATAAAACATAGAACCCATATGTGTATATATATTAAACTGAATAAAATCTTGTAGTTTGAACTTTTAAAGTTTATTTTTATTGAAAGAGTATCTTCTAAGCACTGTATTCACGAGGACTGATTCTAACTCTGGAGAAAGTCATTTTTATTATGGTTCTGTTTTAGAGATTTCTTTTATTTACAACAAAGACTTGTCAAAGTATCATTTTCTTATAAAAATTTCATTTACAGCAAAGAATTCCCACTGGACCCTTTAATAGTTGATGATTGAATGCTATGAATGAGGACCGTGATTTCTTCAACAGAATTTAAGTTAATTAAAGGATGTCAGCCATAAAATAATTGCTGTCCTCTTCATATCAACTATTCCATACTAGTATCAATTTTATTACCCATTTTACATAGTTACTTTTATTTAGACATTTTTGATGTTAGTATACTGATTTCCTTAATCAACTTTTACCCTCTTTAAAGAACATAACACAAAATGTGTTTCTTTTAGACATTTACTCTAAAATGTGCATATTAATGTTAATGAAATGGTAAAATAATTGAACACCTGATATGTATACTTTTCCTGTAAGATATAGGCAGTATTATCTAACAGTGACATGACGAGTATTTGAAAATGTTATATATTACTTATGTCAGCATTTTAAAAAACATGGAAATAAATTTAGCTTAATTTACTGATATTATAAAATCAAATCAGAGCATACAATATAGGCTGAAACTAAAATCAGAAAAGCTTTATTTTTTATATATAGATAATAAGGTCCTTTATTTTTAAATAATATTTTACAAATATTAAAATATATGAACTAAAAGTTTACATACACATATTTCAAGCAACACAATTTGAGATTAATTCAGTGTTGTTTTCCAGTCTGTTTCCAATATTGGTATGTTTGTAAAAGTGATTAAGTATAAATTTATTTTTTAATTTTTATTAGTGAAGCACCATGAGGTATGGTTGTAGACTTACAAATTTTTGTGCTTGGGTTTCAGTTATACAATGATCAAGTACCCAGCCCTTCACCAGTGCCCATTCTGCACCACCACTGATCCCAGTATCCCTCCCACCCCCCTAACATCACTTTTAGCTGTTCTGATTTGAAGATACTTAAAACAGTTCCAGACAAAACACATTTCCATACGAAGTCTTGAGAAAATGTTTCCAACAGGATAACCCCTCTCTCAGTATCACGATAGTCCATTTTCCGTGACAGCTCTTTTTGGTTCTGTGCAGTTGTTTTTCATATGTTCATGGTTGCAGGTTGATTGGGCATTTAGCCAGAAAAAAACATTTAAAACACATAGATATGTAAATAATCACAGATGGAAAGTGATATAAAATTACTTTTACTGAACTGAATGAAATAATTACCTTTGTTTCTAAATATCTACCAGTAGTCATAAACTTTTAACTAACTTTTAGCATATCAAGTATTACAGACTATGTGTGTGTTGTAATGACTCCCATCTTAAATTGGGGGACTATGGTCAGGAGAAAAGGTGAAAAGAAGTGGTGTGGAAGTTTGAGATAGGAATATTTTAATAAACAGACACTTTACAATTGTGGAAAGAACAATACATTGAGTTCAATACAGGGAAGAATCTTAAATGTGGAAAATGAAATGGGGTAACTTTTAATATTCATTCTTCAAAAAATTTCATGGGACTGGTGATGTAGCTCCATAATAGAGCACTTGCCTTGTGTGTATAATGAAACATATAAACAATTGACCTCCATAATGTAAAGAAAATCGTAAGGAGACAATCCCATTTTATGTTTTACTCCTATATAAAAAAGAAATTCTTTGTGAGAAAGAGATAGATACAGAATAATCTCTCTCATATGCAGAACTTAAAGACACAGCAAAGTAGCAGCAAAGGACCAAGGACAACACGACAGGGGAGATGATGCACACAACTGAATATGTGTGTGGGGGGATTTAAAAGGGAGAAGCAGTGGGGTCCTTTGGAGAGGGAGGATACACTGTTGATGGGTATGGTGTTGGGATAATTTGTGTGAGAAACCATCATTTATAGTATTATAAATCATAGCGTCTCCAAAGAATAACAAATTTAAAATTAAAATAATTTAAAACTTTTTTTCCCCTTTTTGGGTCACACCCTGTGATGCACAGGGATTACTCCTGGATCATGCACTCAGGATTACTCCTAGTGGTGCTTGGGGGACCATATGGGATGCTGGGAATTGAACTCGGGTCCGCCGCATGCAAGCAAATGCCCTACCCGCTGTGCTATCACTCCAGCCCCAATAATTTAAAACTTTGAAGGAATTCTTTCTGACATGAATCTGAGGAACATTTGTGGTATATCTTTAAAATTTCCATAGTAACCTAAATATATGAAATCTTACATGAATTAGGTATCACAAGAAAGAGTAAACTGTTACATATAGTGGAATATTGACTAAACAGACTTAGGTAAAAGAGTAATTCTTACCAATTCATTCATTGGTAAGCTTTTATTGACTGTGTGCTTATTTGTTAGACAGACAGTACACTTGGTATTGAGAATGTTGTAAAACTAATATGACTCACTAGGTTATAGGCTATTGAGTAAGCTAGGCATTAAACAAATTACTTGTTTTGAATATTTTTAGAGTTAAAGCTTTAAAAGTAAAAAACTAAAACTTAAAATTTAAAAAAGAACATGGATTTGAACAAGTATAATTACAATGAAAACTAATAGCCTAGACCATTTAAAAACAGACATTTCTTAAGAATGCCATGAGAATCAATTTGTAGTATAATGATATTTTAATCAGTTTACTTTTTTATATTGGATTATTCATTTTGATATAAAATGTAAAACAGTTCTCTGGGAATATGTCTTGAATTGGGTGGACACTGACATAGTCTTTGTTTTTTAAAAAATAAGAAACTTGTGAAAAGATTTTCAAGTTTCTGAGGTAAAGGGAAGAGCTGTGTAAACAAGAGCAAACTCATGATCATTATTATGCAGATAATTCATTATACAGTTCACAGTAAACTTATATGGAGCAGTTTCATAGTAAATATTTCTGAGTTATAGTGTTCCAGAAGTTCAAGAATATTGTAGAAGTCATTTACGGACTCCCATAGTACTTTTTTTTCCAGGACCAGGATTATCTCAGCATTTAAACTGAGGTTTAGGGCCAGAGAGAGAGCTCAGTGGGCAGTTGATAGTTTGGATGTGAGAGGCCTGGCTTTATCCAGGAAACTATATGGAGTACTGCCAAGAGAACTGCCAGGAAACTACTGAGGACACTGCCAGTAACCTAGAATTGATTCTTCTCATCTAAGAAGGGAAATAAGAAAGAACTCCTCTAACCTCTGCAAAATAAACCCAAGCCACAATAAATTAAAAAAATAAATAAAAGACTGTCAATATTAAATGCCTTTTTCCCTCTATACAAACCTCAACAAAGGAGTCCTTCCTTTAAAAACCTGTGTATGGGTCAGAGTAAAGTGGGTAGGACTCTTGCCTTGCAAGCAGCCAATTAGGTTTAGTCCCCAGCATCCCATGTGTTCTCTGAACCCCCAAGTAGTGATCCACTATACTAGCTCCTTGGTCCCTGGTTGGTTTGCCTACATGTTCCTGTGGAATAATTTCAGAGTTAAGGTAGATTTCTTTTATAGGCTTAGTAAAAGCTTAGTGAAAGTTCACCTGTATAGTGAGATACTGCATTTTAAGTGTTAAAATGTTACAAGGTTATTGAATGCCAGCAGTTTGGGGTCAATATTTGCATATTGTGATATCTCCTATAAAAATCTTAAACATCATTATGCTTTCATTAATATATTAAAAGTGAAGTTCAGAAATAGCAAAAATAGTCTCTTTGATTGCTGTGAAAATAGCATGATAGGTGAACAATCCCATCTTATTATAAAGAATGTGTTTACCATTTAGTTTTGTCTTGGGGCTACACCCAGTGGTGCTCAGGGGCTGCTCCCGATTTTGTTCAGGGATTTCTCTCCTGGCTGTGCTTAGGAGATTTGGGGTGCTGGGGATTGAACCCAGGCTTCTTGCATGTTCGAGTTTTGTTGAACCATCTCTCCAGTCTCACTTTTGAATACTTTTTTACAATACAAGGAATAAATGATTACTGATATTCTTTGGTGAAGATACATATGTTAGAAGAAGTATAGGGAAATCTTTTAGGTTTATTTGAATCATTTTAGGAAATGTCTTTAAGGTTATCAAACAACCAGGTGCCCATTGTGGGTAAAAGCTCGAAGGAAACGTGTTGTATTATATATGTTTATATTTATGTGCACGTATATTAATATGTACTCAATCGTAAATATCTAAGGAATCCCTCCCTTTTAAAACATTATGGATGAATCTTAAAGGCATTATGCTAAGTAAAATATGTCAAAACTGTGTGTTTTTTTTTTGGCTTTTTGGGTCACACCCAGCTGATGCTCAAGGGTTACTCCTGGCTCTGTAGTCAGGAATCACTCCTGGCAGTGCTTGGGGGACCATATGGGGTGCTGGGAATCAAACCCAGGTCAGCCGTATGCAAGACAAATGCCCTACCTGCTGTGCTATTGCTCCAGCCCCTCAAAACTGTTTTTATCTATTAAAATTATTTTTAAAAATTCATAGAAAAAGAGATGAGATTTGTGATTTCCAGTCTGGGGGAAAAGGGAAAAGTGCTCCAAAAGTATAAATTTTTAGTTACAAGATAAAAATTACTAGGAATGTAACTGTATAATGTAGTGTTTATAACTAACACTGCTCTGCAACATATAAGATAGTTGTTAAAATAATGTTAAAAATCTCAAAACAGCTTTTTCTAATTTTTACTGTACTGATATGAGAAAATAGATATTAGTGGAACCTTTTGTAATTATTATACAAATGTCTAAGTCACACCATCCAACATTTATATGTTTTAACTAATTCTCACTAAAACTGAAAAGTCCTTGTAGGCCATATTTTTGATCATTGGAAATTTATATAAATTTTAAAAGAAGCATATAAACCAGTATCTCTATATACATTTAACTCTAATTTATTTGAATATATACTAGGTCAAAATATTCTGCTATTCAACACATAATGTCACATCTATAATAAACTATTTCCTCTTACTTACTCAGGTCAGTCAGAGTTTAATCAGTCACATTCAGAGAATTGTTGGCAAAAGAAGAGGCCCTCTGAATGATAGACCAGTTTTTAGAATGAAAATTCGAATAATTAGTACCATTAAAGTCATAAGGCATTATATTTAGAAATGAATCAATAGGAAGATAGAAAAATTTAAAAATCCACTTTGCATTGAGGTTAAACATACCTTATAAATTTTTACTTAGAAGGTACAAATTTTTCTGAAATTTGTTTTCCAATGTCTGTTAAACTAGAGCTTACAGATTTTTTTCTTAACAGATTTACATACACAGTGAAAATATAAATCAAATTTTATTTTTAAACGAATCTCTAAATGTAAAGATAGGTTGTTTGATACAGGACAATCTCACCTTATGTTCTAGTTTTGTATACGTTGTGAATAGTTGGTATATGGTAGGTTGTTGATAATAGTTTCCTTTCTACTTTAAACTAGAATATATTTAATGATATACCAAGGGCATTGATATTTTAAAGTGAAAATTTCAGACATACACAGATTAATAATTATCTTAAATATGTGGTACAGATTTGTGAATTAGCATTTTTTCCACGTTTGCTTCCTCTATTTCATCCTTTTAAATTAACTTTTAAATATATTTCTCCTTTACTCTTTACTCCTACATTGCTCAGTGTGCATCTCTAATTTATTTTAAAAAATTTTCTTGTGAAACCACAAACATAGCAAACATAATGAGCAATGACTGGTATTCTCTATTAAATTTCCCAACCTCTTGATTTTAAAATGTCATTTCATATTTGAATTGTTCATTTAGAATCCATAGAGAATTCATATAGTTTTTCAGGACTGTTCTATAATCAAAATGTCTTTTGCTCCTTACCAACTATTTGCTTGTCTGTTCCTTCGGCTCCCCCCCTTCCACATTACCTTCTTTCCTTATTTCTCTGTTTCTGACTTGTTAATGCAATTGTCTTAGCTATCCAATAGAATATCTCTTACTCTGAATTTTTGTTTGCTTCCCCAGTTAACTTGTTGCACTTACTGCTAAAATTTCCTCTACATTAGAAATTACTTTAGGAGACTTAGATTCAGATTCACTCTTGATTTTAGTGTTTGGGAAAGTTGACAGGAATTTTTTTATACAAGGGGATATCTCTTCATACTATATTACATCTGTGAGCATATTTGTTACACTCTTACTGATAATAAAATTATTGGTCAGTGGTGACAGCCCAATTTCTCCATTAATATTTTCTCCAACTATTCTTCTCATGGTTACATCCATTGCTGATTGGTTCTCTAAATCAATTTTATCATAAGCCTTGCAAGATAATAGAAATTTTTAATCAGTATGCTGCTATTTCCATGAAATTCTTCTATTGAAAAGAAAGTCTCCTAATAAACTATAGCTTTTTTTTAATTACCCAAAATAGTTCATCCTAGAAAATTTATTCCCTTTTTGTATTTCTTATATTTTGTTTACTATACAGTAGTAACTTTAAATGTAAGAAGCATATAGTATTTAAATCTGTATAACTATGAGGATTTTAATAGAATATGGATTTTTTTTTTTGCTTTTTGGGTCACACCCGGTGATGCTCAGGGGTTATTCCTGGCTCTGCACTCAGGAATTACTCCTAGCAGTGCTTGGGGGACCATATGGGATGCTGGGAATTGAACCCGGGTCAGCCGTGTGCAAGGCAAATGCCCTACCCGCTGTGCTGTTGCTCCAGCTCCATAGAATATGTATTTTATTTTCATCATCATAATTGGTAAGAGTTTTAAGTAGTCACCATGTACAATGTGATCAGATAGGAAATGGAAGATTTTTCGCAGTTCTGCTTGGTCTTATATACTGTTTTTAGATGAGTTCTGTGTGGTGAGATGAGTATAATTAAACCAGCAAGCTGAATAGAATCACTCTGAAGGTTATAAACATGGGTTGGTTTATAATGTCAGAATCATATACCTAAATTTAAGAACAAGTCATTCACTTTATATATTATTAACTTGTTCAGTAATAACGACATTATATAGTTAATGAACATAACTTGAAAAAAAAATCTTAGTTATAAATGGCATTAAGAAAATATGTGACAATGAGCTTTAGAAAGATTGCTAAACAAAATTTATAAAGCACTAGGTATAGTCTTATCTTTATCTTAGCGGAAAACATAATTTTAAAAGCTCAAAATTGTAACATATAAAATTTAATAATAAATACAAAAAAAGATGCTAAAACTTTAGAAGCCAGTAAAATGAAAAAAATTGAGATTAAATATTTATGGAATGTTCTATGACTGAAATTCAATCATGAACAACTTTGTACATGTGTATATGACTGTGATTTAATTAAAAAATAAATGGAAAAATAAAGTAAATCTTTAATTCAAACAGAAATTTCTTAATTATAAGACTATTCTGAGTTACAATGTATTAAATTTTAGATTTTAATAAAAAAAATGTTTTATGGGCCACAATGGTGCTCAGGGCTTACCCCTGGCTCTCCGCTCAGGGATCCTTTTGGTGCTCAGGTGACCATACTGGAGTCAGCTTCATGCAAGGTCAAGCTTTGCATTGAACAATAATTCAAAATGACCTGATTACCAAAACTTCCAGTGATTTATTTTACAGTTTTCTTATAATAAGAATCATTACTGTAGGGGCCGAGCTATGTTACAGGGAGTAGAGCATTTGCCTTGCACATGGCTGACCAGGAATTGGTCCCTGCCACCCCATATGGTCCCTTGACTACTTCCAGGAGTAATCCCTAAGTCCAGAGCCAGGTGTAACCCTTGAGCATAGTTCGGTGTGACCCAGTAGCAATAAAAGAAAATTATTACTCTTTATCTAAGCACAGTGACTGTGTTGGTCATATTATAGGAATAGACTTGTTACTCAGATTTCTTTAAAGAGAGCTTTGTGCCATTTAGACATTTTTAAAATATGAATTTCTTGAATCGTGCCTTCCTTTTTAGCGATCATGAAGAGAAGTATATCCAATAACAGATTCTTGTCTGTGACTTTTGGCCTCATAGTTCTCTCTTTAGGTTTGCCTGTCACTGATTTTGTCAGTGTCAGTACCAACATAAAATCAACACCTTCATAAGTTAAAAAATATTAACATTTTGTGAGCCAAGAAGCTGAGTAAATGATAGAACCAACACTTTTTTTCTTAGTCTTTCAGCAAAGCAAACTATTTACATCCTACTCAAGCTTTCCCCTAAATTGGTGGGGTTTTTTTCCATCTTGAAAATATGGATTACTGGAGCATTATGAACAGTCCAAAATTAGTCTCACATTAATTAGAACAAATTAATATGGGACAAAATGAAGTTCCTTAAAGGAGAACCTATATAAAGGACATTCATTCAATAGTGTCAGATGTTATTGTCATAACACTGATTAGATGAAACTTCCATCTATTTTTAATAAAACAAAAAATGATTAAAAACAAAAAAACATAAAACTCTTACACATCATATGTGAAAAATTTGCAGAGCTCACTAAGGATGTACTTGAATACTAAATGAAATTTGTTAGACAAAAATGCTAAAATTTAAAAAAAACAGAAGATTGTGAAAAAATCTACTGCAGAAGTTAAAAGTAGATAATAGTTTACTGTCTTTCAGGATATATGAATTTGACATAAAGATCATAATATATAAATGAGAAAAAGGTTTATCATGTATTTGAAATAAGGTTAAATAATGAATATGAGGAGAAGTTTACCTATGCACTTACTATAAAATTACAAATAAAAATGACTTTGAGATAGGTTTTTTTTTCAAGACAGTGTTATGTTTTGTAAATAATATAAAAATATGTGCTGAGAGTCTTCATTCTGTTCAGGTGTTTTACTTGTTGTAATTTAAGAAATAAATATTGGGCTAATTATAGATTATGTATAGAAAAATTCCCAGTTTGGATGCCAAAATAGAACATAGTAAAAAATTATGTTGTCTTTAAATTATTTTAAAAGACCCTAGGACCCAATGAAACTTTTATGTTAATAAAAATGTTACTTATACTGTCTGCTGTGGTACCATGAGTACTTGAAATATGGTTAGGACAGCTGAGCAACTAAAATATTAATTTCATGTAATATTTATATTAAATATTCAGTGTGAGGCTAGAGGCCCCCATATCAGATGATACATTTCTAGCAGTTTGGAGAAATATTAGGTATAAGCTAAAATAAATGAATAAGCTTATGTGCCATAACTATAAGTACTAAATATATACATGTACATATGGAAGGTCATAATCAAAGTTAAAATAATTGTGTAAGGACAGAAGGAAGTAAGTTATTTTGATTTTTTAAAATACTAATTAAAATATGGAATAAAAATAAGCACAGTGCTGAAATGTTGCATTTTTAATATGGTGGTCAGATGTGGGACCATTTAAATGTAGTTAAAGTAAAATTAAGAATTTAATTCCTTAGTCACACTAGGTGCACTTCAAGTACTCAGTAGCTACATATTTACCATCTGGGAAAAGCAAAGGTAAAACATTTCTACAACTACCATTACCTAGTATATAGTGCTACAGGAAGAAACAGTGAAAGTAATATACTGAAATAAGTCACTGATAAATTTATTACTACTTTCTAAGTACACAGATGAATTAAATCTAGCAGTTGGATTCATTATTTTAAAAAGTGTAGGAGCAGTATCATTAAAGCCTTACACTTTTAGTTACATCAACACACCATAAAGTCTTGGCAGGAACAACTAGTGCTGGCTACCTCACATGATAACTAAAATCTTCCTTTAATTTCTGAATTTTAAAAAGTTATAAAGGTGTGATGTTTCTTTGTCATGTAAAATCATCACCTGTCCTATTAATTGAAGGCTAGGGTCTGTCTTGGTTATTAGAAAAACTGCCTGGAGAGTTCTATGTGGTAAACTCAGTATAAGTTGCAGGCAATTGTCGATGAGCTTGTGTCTGCAATGGGAATAAAACCAGTAAATTAAATAAAATTAAAAAATAAAAGACAAATATAATTAAATAAAACCAGTATGATAAATATTGGTCAAGGTGAAAAAAAATAAAGCAAATTCCTCAAGGGAAGTTTTGTAAGGAATTCTTATTTGTTGTTAGTGTTGTTTAATTAATTACTACACTTGGAAGTGAAATAAAAAAAACTGAACACAGGGACTAAAGAGATGGTGTAGCAGGCAGGGCTCTGGCCTTCCACATGGACAACCCGATTCAGTCCTCGCTCCACATATGGTTCCCACCACTTCCAGGAGTGGTTGCTGAGCATGGAGTCAGGAGTAAGCCCTGAGCAACACTGAGTTTGCTTCAGAAGGAAACCAAACCAAACTAAAAAGTTGAACCGAACTGTCTCATTGTGGTAAATTTAGACTGTTCTTCTTGCCAAGTAGAAATAAGGCGGAAGATCCTTTATCCAGTAGTGTGGATAAAGACTTTTCCCAGTCATTGTCTCTGTCTTGGAAACCTGTTTCTTCTTTCATCTTCCTGAACCTGGGGGATTGAAATAGCTAAAGTATTCTTTACCTTTGAGAAAAATTTCTAATTTTGTATTTTTCATTATTTCTTAAGAGTTCATTTTAGTAACAATTTTCTGTTTTTTTTCTGTTAAGACATAATTTGCACTTTCATAGCACAGTTATAACAACTTTCATCCTTTCCACCCAAAATTAATTTTACTGCTCCCTTGCAAAAAGGAAAAAAAAACCAAAGACCGAAGACTTGAAAGTGTTGCAAATGTGCAAAATAGGAACATTATTTTAAATTGGGCCAGCTTCTTAAAATATGTATTAAAATCTCATTTTTCACACCTAATCTTGATTCCATGATACAAATATTAATCTACTAGTATAATGGGGAAATCTTTAAAAGACTATAATTAAGGCATAATTTTGATAACTAGAGCACCAATTTAATGATTTAAGGATAATCATAACCCCTGATTTTACTGTTTCCTTGTTGTGGTTTTGGGTACATGTAAAATAAGCTAAAATAGTTTTCTATTTCATATATATTCCTGCTCAATATGCATTGTCCCAGTTTGTTTTGTGAACTAAATTTACATTTGTAGATATTGTGTGCAATGAAAACAAATAAGTTGTAGTAGTTGTTTCTTTTTATTCTCTTGACCCAGTGTTTTGGATTAACAAATATTTACATATTCAGTCCACTGTCAGACTGATTGATTTTTTGTTACTTATATTAGTATTTCTTCCTTTTCTTCCTGATTTTTTTGTGTGGTGGGGCCCACATTGGCACAACTTAATGTTTTCTCCTGGCTCTGTGCTCAGGGATCACTCCAAACAGTGCTTGGGAATCCATATGGGGTGCCAGGGATCAAATCTGGTTCAGCTGCATGCAAGACAAGCCCCTGCTCACTATATTATCTCTTCAGCCCCCCATATATATTTGTTTTTAATTAAAACTTGAAAACTATACTGATAGAATGATAATTAATGATCTCAATTAATGCTGTAATTTTCTCACATAGAATTACAGATACGGAAAAGCCATCTTACAGGGCTGAAGGGATATGGTTCAGTGGGTTGAGTACGCTTTGCATATAGGAGGCCAAAGTTTGATTCTTGCGCACATCCAGAAGCACCCCCTAATTGAAGAGCCAAGAGTAGCTCCTGAGCATTACAGGGTGTGGGTCCCCTTTGCCCCCCACCAAAAAATTGTTGATTATATAGATCCTACTAGATTAGTGCATGTTATTTTTTTCTAATATTTGATATATTCAGTATTGAGGAGCATTGCATAATTTCCTGATCTTAACACTCTTAAATTTTTTTGAGTTGGCTGTATTTTAAGATAGTATTCTAAAAATGCATCATTATTTAATGTGACTATTGATATTTTTGATACTTTTAAGCAAAACTTTTTCACATTTCTAAGGATATAAACAATATTCTGATTGTTTTAATTAAGTTTTGACCTTGAAAATATAGAAAAATTGATTCATCTTTTCATTCACCAGTACTTTTAGAGCTTACTACGTCCCAGAAACTTAAGGCAGGCAGATCATCAATGAAAAATATAAAATGGTCTAGAGTCATTTTTCCTATCAGGGCTTACATTGTAATGTTTGGGTTTGTTTTTTCCATGTATGATTCTGTGATAATTAACACAGTTCAAAGGGCCATTTCTCTTAGCTATCATGAAATGCATATGTTACTCTTTGAAATATAGAGATAAAGAAGCAGGAAGAACTTTTGTGTAATTCAGCTTTTCAATGAGTTTAGTTTCACTAAACATGGAACTTACAAATATGAAAATATGGCATTCCAGAATTTTTCCACATTTTTTCCCTCTGTTTAATAGTTCATTGCTGGTGTAGAAGTTGAATTAGCCACTGAAGATTTTGGATTTAAAGAGTAACGCTTGAAGCATGAAGTAATCTTTAGGGAAGATACTTTTTTAGAAAAAATGTGATATCTGCAATACTTAGATTTTGATCTAGTTTCTTCAGAACCTATATTTGTAATACAGGTAACCAGACCAGTTGGTAAGATGTAAGTCTTATAATGGGGCTTGGGGGGGCACACCCAGCAGTGTTCAGGGGTTATTCCTGGCTCCACACTCAGGAACCACTCATGGTGGGCTCACTGAACCATATGGGGTGCCAGAGATCGAACCTAGATAGGCTGCTTACAAGGCAAGTGTTCTGCCCACTGTCCTATCTCACCAGCCCAGGTCTCAGTATAATCTTTTACTCTTCTCTCCTCCTTCAGGAAAATATTAAACTTCCAGCATATGAAGATTAGAAAGAGGTCCCTCCTGCACCAAGAAAGATCTGCAGATCTTTTTCAGTGTTCTTGGAGGTGTGGGGTGTGAGAACTTGATCAGTTTGTGTCAACCACCTTGTTCTCTAAAGGTAAGCACTGTGTAGCGAATGCACACTCATGGGCCCATGCTCCTAATGCAAGACTGGTTTTGGAATGCTCCATTAAGGGTTTGAGACCATACTTTCACGTAGAAGGCTGACCTAGGCAGCTACTTAAGTAGGTCAGGATATCATACACATCAGTCAAGAGTTAATTTTCAATGTGCAGAAGTGAATAATTTCATATATATGTATATATGTATGTATATATGTTTATTTTGCATTCCTAAAAAAAATCCCAGTTAGAGTAAAATTTGTCTTCTAGTTCAGTCTACATCTAAATCTATATCATTTAAATAGTTGTGGTTATCATGAAAAACTCTTCTTTTATATCTTGAGATTTGAATTTTAAGAATTTTAAAATTGTAACAGCACTTAAGTAGTCTGGTGACAAAATTGCTTAAACTGATATAACCACGTTTAAATAATTGCTTTCCATGATCTTTTTGAAGCTCTCTCTTCATAGGAAGTCATTTAAACTTACTGTATATTGTACAAGATTTCAGAAAGTATGGAAATAAAGGCATTCTTAACTATATATATATGTATATATAGTCATAAAATTTATTATGCCAGATCCTAGTTTTTAAAATAACACTTAAAAATCAGCATTCTTCTACCTTTACTGTGTTCCTATACCCAGGAAATGAATATACACATTGGTTACACTAAGGAGAGCTTATAAAGAATATTGAGTCTTAGCTTTACTTATAAAAACTAGCATTAGAAAACCTTATTTTCTTATATGATATATAGATACCTCTCAAAACAACCACTTCTAGATTATCATTTTTGATATTATTTGTTAGCTATGAGGAAGAGCAGAAGTATGTAGATTAGAAAGTATAATCAAAATTAAAAGTAGGTTAACGGGCCAGAGTGATAGTCCAGAAGGGTAGTGCCTTATATTTGGCCACCCTGGATTCAGTCCCTGGTTTCCCAAGTAATCCCTAAGCCTTGTCAGGAGTGAGACCAGAGCACAAAGCCAGGAGTAAGCTCTGAGCACCGCCAGATGTGCCTGCCTCCCTCTACCCCCCAAAAAAGATTAAAAGTAGGTTAGTTTTATAAAGGTAACTTTGGCTGTCATCAACAAACTGTCGCACCAAAGGTTTCAGATTAAAATCACCATGATGCTGTAATATCAATAATGAGAAATTAAAATGCTAATGAAGAAATTAAATCTGTCAATTTCTAGTCCATTTTCTTTTCTTAAAACTCATAAATGGATTTCAAAAACTCTAGTTCTACAAGATCTGAATGTCTTATGAACCATTAAATTTTAGAAAAATCTACTTTTAACTTGCAGCCCTATGTTTGATATATGGTAAATTTTTCATTTTTGAAACAATTGTTTTCCTATACTGTATAATTAAAGATATTAAGTTTTAATATCTTTAAAATCTTTGTTGTTTTTCTGTTTAAGAAAAAATAACCTTTCAAAAAAACCTTGAAAACCAATCAACATTTTGTATGTAAATAGAGGAGGAGTTAGAATTTATCTTATTATTAACTGCAGACAACTTTCTAAGACTTAAATCTTTAAAATAGATATACTATATATTTTATCATTCAGTAAGTAGAAGTTATTGTATATTTAGAGGTGATCTTGCTATATAATTTTCTATGATGTTAATTGTGAGAGACTGATAAATAATCTAAAATCACTAGAAACCGTAGGAACAGAATGGAAAAATGGATTATACCTTTGGGCCACTTAAGAAAAAATTAAATTATAAACCAACTGAAAATGTAGGGTAGGATATAAAAATAAGTAGGTGATTATTTTTTATCTAAGCCAAAGCTTTACTATACCAGTTTTTTTACTCCTAAAAATATTTTTAAAATGTATAGTCGTTAAGGTAATGTTTTTACAATGTGTTAACATACGTGGTCCTGATGTACACCATTACCTCATTTTACTACTACCAAAGTGCCCAGTACTCCCATCCATGTTCCTGTATTTCAAAAACAAGATTTATTTTATATTATTGACCACACAGTTACTAAAAAGAAAAATTAGTTTACCTTTCTGAAATTGTGTTCTAATTTCAAACAGATATTTGGGGTGTATATTATAAAATCGGGCCACTGAAAATTTGCACTCTTTATCTAAGAAGTCAGAAATAAGATTCTACACAGCACTTCTTACTAAACATATTGCCTCATTAATATTGGACAAATTTAAATTTGTTCTCTATAATTTTGATACTATACACACACAAATCACATACACATGGGCATAGTAATATTTAGTCTTCAGAATTACCTAAGAAGCACCTGTCAGATACTGTGTTTCTTTCACAACATATGTCTTTCATCAGTATTTGGAAACTATTTTCATTTAAAGTGGCATTGCCAGTTCATGGGAACAGCTCCTTTTGGAAATTTTGTTTCTGTGGTATGTTCATGCTCCCTATTTTCTCTAATTCTAGAGGAGCTGAGAGAAGCTGCCCTGAACTCACCAATATGGATTTTTCTTAGGAGAAGGAGAATCGGGGAATTTCTAATCAGACATTTTCTTTAGAACCAACTGGACCACCATTCTTAAATATAATATGAGCCTAAATACAAGCAATGTGTAATATAATTTTTTTATATTTTAAAAAGTTAAAAGAGGCAAAAATAACATTGATTCCATTATACTTAACATAATATGGCTAGGATATTATTTAGCCTTAGTATAAAGTTTTTTTACTCTTTGCATGCTAAGAATTCATAATCTGGCATGACTTATACATGTACAAAACACTTTGTATTGAATTGGTCAGGTTTCAGTAGCCACACACGCCTAGCAACTACTATATTAAGCAGTGGAGTTCTCAATCAAGGGTGGAAATATGTTTAATTTTTACAGCATTCATGCTGAAGGTTTTGATAATCCTGAGACCTTCCTGGTTTTAAGAGTTTCCAGAGTTAGTGGTAATAAACAAAAACAAAAAAGGTCGTGCAGTTTAATTAGAATTTTAAATGAAATAATTACTCCATCTAATTATGTTCCATATTCTATTTGGGAAATAATTATTAAAATTATCTATCTGAAATGCAAATTTAACAGGGTATCCTGTGTTTGATCTGTCAGTCCTACCCTGGCTTAACTAAGTACATCATCAGGCTACTAAGAAATGATAAGAAAGATAAGTCTCTTCTGCGGAGGATTTTGATAAATCTTCCTAAAATCAGTATGCCAACCAGAAATTCTATATTTCATTTCTTCCTATTTTTTTAAGATTTTTAAAAGAGGGGCAACATTCAACATTTTCATATTCATGTTCAACATTTTAAATATAGTCATACTTAACATATTTAATCAACATATTTAGCATTCATTTCTCACAAAACCCTTGATATTAGACTATAAGATTTGTGAAATTTTATAAATCGACTCAATTTCTTGAGTTTACAAAACATTAAATAGTTTAATAGCGTATTTCCAGTACTATGTCTTATGAAAAAACAATTTCCTCTTGGTGATAATCTCAGCAGTTTTTAGTGTCCTAACTACTTCCAGGTGCTTTCCTAGCACTTATTGATTACCACTGCCCTTGTAATGGTGGAAAGCATTAGTACAAAATATAGGTTGCCAAATGCCAGGATAAAGCTTATTGTACTAGTATTTAAGTATCTATAATTCTCCGCTCTGGCGTTGACCATTGGTTGTTAATTGCTGGTCAGTTCTTATACCAATATCTGTCATTTCTCCCAATGGTTTCTTCTCCCAAGAAAATGTATTTGCTTTTAGTTTTCATATTTTTAAATTCCTTACCATTTTTGAAGCATATAACTTATTTAGGAGTGAATTATTCTCCTTAAACTCTATAGAAGAGACCTTTATAATTCATGTTCTCTAAGGACAGTAAGTGCACCAGGTACATACTCCGTCTCCAAGTGGAAGGAACACTTACCTCCAGGAGGTGATAGCTCTGCTTCATTACCATCTAGGCAGGAAGATCCAGCTGCCACTGTGGTTTGGTGGTTTAGCATTTCAGGTTAAGTTATGGCGCATTCCAAATCCATTCACACGTAGGAGAATGTACCCAAGAGTGTGGATATGTTAATAATTACTGCATTTCCTTCAGAGAACAAGTATTTCAGGTAAATTATTTTGGAGTGATCTAGTAGTTATTTTTAAGTAAGAAATTTAACAATCTGAAAGTATTATCTTCCCCCAGAGCAGTATTCTAGAAGAACTCAGACATAGTCTCCATTATATAATATTTTTTCTCACTCTTAAGAAGAAATGGTGCTGGTTGTGGTGGAGGCAAGGGAAACAAATATTGTCATTTAGAAACTGTGAATATCACACATTTCCACTGCTTGAAATAACTTAGGTTTATGTAATAATCTTACTTTGCCTAACATCTAATGTCTAAAATATGAATTGTTTTGTCAAATTAACATCTGCATCAATGTGTAGATAAGGTGTTCAGTCTTTTTCAGCTAGTACCTGTACCAGCAATGTGTAAACTAATGAATTGGGTTTGGGTTTTCACTCTGAATCTTGACTGTCATATTTAAAGATTTTAACTTTATTCAGAAATCAACACTTGAAGTTATAAATTATCTTAAATCTTCTTCCGTAGAGATGTTGGATAAGCTACAGGAAAGTCTTTGAATTCCTTGAAATTTAGTCAATTGTGTATGTTTTTTGGTTTTGTTGGAAAAGTATCCTTAATTTTAATTATATTTCAAGAAGTTCTGTAACAAAGTATTTGGTTATAAACAGCTGATCTAGGATAATCACATCTCTTTGATGAAGAATCTGAGATTCAAAGAATATTACTTCACTTTGTCTATTAGACATTGAATATTTGTAAAAATTAAAGTTTCACATATAATATACTTAAAGATATGTTTAAGGTAAAAGGTTTTCATTTAAGCTCAAAAAATTTCTTCTATTGTACCTTTTGATGGAAATGTATACCGCTTGTTACTTTAAAAATGATCCCTTAATGAAATCTGAGACTAATAAATTGAAGATGGATTAAAGGTAAAATGAATTCCATATTATAGTGTAAATCCTGTGTTTTCCTATTTAAGTCCTGTATCCAAGAAAGGTAACTAAAACTCAAAATGGGTATTTTTGTTTTTATTATGTTTAGGGTTTGTAAAAAATAGTGACTTGCCTTAATAAGCACCTCACTGACTGAATATTATTGGGACTTCTGGTCCTGAATTTGTATATATCTCAACTAATAAATTCTAGTATTTTGCTCAAGTTGTCTTTAGTACTATAATATTTTTAAATATTATAGTTATTATTAAAATGATCAGTAGTTTCAATATTAAGGAAGTAAATACTTTCACAAGAAAAAGAAATTTGGAAGATGTTTATAAAACAATTATGCTCCCAAAGATATAGGAAAAAGGTAATTTGGGATGCTGCTTATATTTTATTTACTTTCAGTTATATAGAGATATTCAGCAATGCTTAATTTGCAGCTCTTTATTGAAAATGACACTAATTTTCCAAAGAAGATTTCCTCTTTTTCTTTTTTTTTGAATATTATTACGGTGATATCACTCATGCTTTTCTGTCCTGATGGTAACCTTTTATATGAGCCAGGTTTTGCTTTTCATCCAGAAGACTTAGCAAATACCAGTGAATAGACCTACCTACATCATTTTATCCTCCAAATTCCTGTTGGCAGGGTCACATCCACCAATTGGCCCCCTGGTGCATTGTAATCTCATCAACGGCCAAGACTCAGAGACTATAAAAACCAGCTCCCGGAACCGCGCGGCCACATTTGCGGCCATGCGACATCTTATTATGACATCTTATTATCTCATTCCTACTTTGGACAAACTGGTAGGCTACCGAATGTAACCTGCCCACACAGCAGAGCCTGGCAAACTCCTCGTGGCGTACCCAATATGCCAAATACCAGTAACAATGATGGGTCTCATTCTCCTAAAGAGCCTTGAATATAATCTCAGGGCTAGGATGAAGGAGACGTTACTGGGGCCTGCTCGAGGCAATCGACATCATTTAATATTGGTAATTTTAAGGAAAAGTTATATTGATACCTTTCTTGATCAAATATTTAAAGTATAAATATTTTGCCAGTATGATGCCTATAGTCTACTGCCCCAGAGACCCCGGCCATTCTGTATTCTCATATTGAGCCATCCAATAAGGTTGGTCATCACGGGGAGTCACTTCTGAGATCCCTGAACACTGCTTGGGAGGCCCCGAGCCCCAAAAAGAAAAACTTAATTTTTTTAGTACTGTACTTTACTGTCCTCCCGTTGTTCATCGATTTGCTCAAGCAGGCCCAGTAACGTCTCCATTGTGAGACTTGTTGTTACTATGTTTGGCATATTGAATACGTCATGGGTAGCTTTACAGGTTTTGCCATGTGAGGAAGATACTCTCGGTAGCTTGCCGGGCTCTTAACTTTTACAAATACTTATAAGCAGACATTTTAAAAATTTGAGGCAGATATAATAAGTATCCTCTTTGGATTTAAAGAAATACACCGCTGACCTACTCACTCCATTCACTAAGCATTCAAGCCTTAGTTTACATAGCAAACTAAAAATAGCCTAACATCTGAATATACACCAGTAGAAATTTTTTTAAATTTTTTTTTATTAGTGAAACACTATGAGGTACAGTTGTAGATTTACAAATATTTGTGCTTGGGTTTCGGTTATACAATGATCAAATACCCATCCCTCCACCAGTGCCCATTTTCCACCACCATGGATAATATCCGTCCCCCCCAACCCCCCCTCCCACCCTGCCTCTGTGGCAGGACATTCCCTTGTGTTCTCTCTCTCCTTTTGGGTGTTGTGGTCTGCAAAAGAGGCATTGAGTGGCACACATGTTCAGTCCATAGTCTACTTTCAACATGCATCTCCCCTCCTGGGAGGATCCTCCAAACACCCTTTATTTGGTGCTCCCTTCTCTATCTGAACTGCCCTTTCCCCTAGAATACCCGGCTGGCCTCTAAGCTATGGAGTAATCCTCCTGGAATACACCAGTAGAAATTTATATAATCAATTTTATTTCTGAATTTTGTTATAAGATCTTATTGTTTAAATAGACTGTTCACATTTGATTTAGGAATCTTAAAAGTGACTTTTTCATGTTCCTTCTTTCATGATATCTCTGTGCATAAAAAATCTTAGCATTTCATTCTAATTTCTGCATATGTTAAAAACTAATTTCACTCATATTAATAATACATAGACTTTGAAACTTTGCCACAACTACCTGCCATTGTTTTTTCCAATAAATTATCAGTTATTAAATGTAAATATGAAAACAACATAAAAATTAAATAAAAGATTTTTTCCAACTCTCACAGAGTTTACTGTTATTAAAAATATGTGGTGGACTGGTGCTAAGGAAGATAGAGGGGATTGCTAACTTAGTATGTGGGGACAGAGAAGACTTCCTTATAAAAATGAAGAAATTTTAACTGTAAAATCAAGGCATTATTAGGATTTAGTCACATACAGAATGGTCTGAGAGAAATTCCTGAAGGAAGAGAAAGAGCAAAACACATTAAAAATCTCCACTATTTATCCAATAATGGAGAGTAAGAAAACGAATACTGCCTTATGGTATTTCTTCACATGTCATCAAAATAGTATTCACATATCATCAAAATACTGAGTATTTGACCATTGGGCTTTAGCTTCAGACAGTGGGAAGACCTTGAACATCTTTGTATTCTACTAAAGCTTTTATTAAAGCCTAATAGTATTACCAAAAGTACTTTCTAAGAGTATCAGTTTTCACAGTTTGCATACATAATTTAAGTGACCTATGTGAATAATATCAGCATCCCAGGAATTCTCCTTATCTTCCTTATCTTTCTTCTGGCCAGTCTTGTACCCTTTACCCATCTGCCAAAGGCACCTCTCCATTAACTCTTAATGTTCCATCTTATGAAGGTGTCACACAGTGTTATTTTTCTGAGATTACACATTTGCCTTCTGAAGAACAGAAAGGTAGGAGGTCATAAAAACTTTACAGGAAGTCTGAGAAAGAGATGAATGAATTCAAACCATTTTGGTGACGATGAGAATAAACATTTTTCATCATAGAGAATGATTTATGAGTTAGAATTTATGAATATAAGAATTAAGTAAACTTGTAGATTAAAAAATAAATAAGCTATGATATCATGCAGGTTTCTGACTGGGGCAAGGGTAGATGCTGGTGAAATTAATAGAAACACATGTATGGGATTGGATTATTTGAAATTTAGAGGTAAAGTACGATAATGAATTCCATTGTACATTTTAAGTACCTATGAAATACTGCATCAGGTGATTTTTACAACTACATGATTGTCTAATAATTAAGTTGATTAATTATTTTACATTAATATCAGTATGCTAAACAGTTTTTCTTAATGGCAAGTTGTAAATTTTCTCTGCCTCTTAAGTATCATCAGATTCTTTTTTTCTAAATATTTTAGGATTATTTTATTTCTTGTTTTATTTTCTTTTTAATGTATGTGCATATATATTAAATTTACCCCCAAATAGTGCTAACCTGATATACAAGCAGAAATGCATCTTTCTGTATGTGTGATGTGAAAAGCTATTGACTTCCTTGAAATTTGTTTTTATCATTATTGTTTTTCCTAATATTTCTTTTATTTTAAACTTTTTTGTTTGTTCGTTTGTCTTTTGTTTTGGGGCTACACTTGTTTCTCAGAGCTTACTCCTGGCAAGGCTCAGGGATGTGAACATGTGTGCTGTTAGGGTTCAAACCCTGGTCAACTGTGTGCAAGGCAAGTGCCTTACCCACTGTACTCCTTCCAACCTAAAGACTTTAGGAGTTTTTAAAGCTCTCCAGGTGATTGCCTTAAAGAAGTTTACTTAGCCCAAGTTTACTAAGTAGCTGCCACTGAGTCTCACTGCCTCTAATGTAATATATGTTACTAACGTAACATCTCAGAGCACTGCTCATGCTGCTCTCAGGGATGGGAGCTGTGCAAATTCCTCCATCATCCACCTGACGGACAGAATGGACAGATTCTGCTGTGGTGAATTTTGGGGCATTGAGAACAGGCTTGGAAATGTGTCCTCTGGGCCACCTGGTCTTGGAGTCAGTTGGGCTTGACTAGAGTGTCCCGTCATTCACAGATGCTCTCTAATGGCACCTAGCCTGCAGCATGCTCCCCCCCACTAGTACCTCGGATGTGATGGGAGTGATGCAGGGTTCATGTCATCTAACACCTCCACTCCTGCTAACTGGCTTTACCCAGATACCTTTGCTGAAAGGTTCACTTAGTGAACTGTTTTAGTTAGGCCCTCAAGAGTTGTGGATTCTTGAGCCAGTACCATTGTCATAGGGATGTCAGTCATGTCAGATCGACCCCACCATGAAAAGCAGCCTCGCTCACCCTGGGATTCTGCAGGATCATTCCAGGGGCTTCGAGGTAAAGAGCCTTCTAGTCAGTGGAGACTCAGTGGACTGTTTGGCTGAAGCAATAGCATTGAGATGAAAGCTTCTTTACTCAGTGTCTGTCAGGCCTCAGATGCCTGTGATGGCCACGTCCTTGAGGGTGATTTCTTCTTGCTGCCTGGGTAAGAGGGCTGGAGCAATAGCACAGCGGGTAGGGTGTTTGCCTTCCATGCGGCGACCTGGGTTCGATTCCTCTGCCCCTCTCGGAGAGTTCGGCAAGCTACCGAGAGTATCTCCCCAGCATAGAAAAGCCTGGCAAGCTCCCCATGACGTATTCGATATGCCAAAAACAGTAACAAGTCTCACAATTTGTTGTGAGATGTTACTGGTGCCCACTCGAGCAAATCCATGAACAATGGGAGGATAGTGACAGTGACAGCACAATAACCGTATTTTATGGTCAGTTGATTTTTATGAAACAACCAAGTTGTTTGACAGGATTTAAGAGTCATAGCCTAAGCACAAATGTTGGCAAGGGTGCACTAGGTAAAAACCCTGGGAGTCACAGAACGGCATGGAAGTGCTTATTTTATTTCATTTTATTTTGTTTTGGGTGCACACCCAGTAGTATTTGATGGTTATTCCTGGCTCTGCACTCAGGAATCATGCCTGGTAGACTTGGGAGACCACATTTTATGTTAGGGATCAAACCCAGGTCAGCTGCATGCAAGGCAAGTGCCCTACTTGCTACACTATTGCTCTGGCCCTGGAAACATTTTTTATAAAGAGCCTTAGTGCCGAAGGTATGTGATAGAACTGTGAATGTAATAGCAGGTACAGAATTAAATAAAACAATTGTCTAAAAGACAGGGATATGATAAATAGACAGTCACTGACACTATCACTGTCACTGTCCTCCAGTTCATCAATTTGCTTGAGCGGGCCCAGTAACGTCTTCATTGTGAGACTTGATGTTACTGTTTTTGGTATATTGAATACATCACGGGTAGCTTGCCAGTAGTCACCATTTAATGCTTTTACATCACAAAATTTCATATAAAATAAAATGTTTATTTCATGTCCTTGGGAAAAAAGTAATCATGATCATGATTATATATTCCATGTGGGGTATATTACTTCTCAATACAGTTTTCAAATGTAGTGTTTCAGTTAATTTCTTGGAATTCTTTTAAAAATTGCTCATAATTGACATTTTTATGAGAGAAAAGCAGGGCTTTGTTAAGTCATTGAATTAGTCCAGTTATCTAACATGATTATAAAATACACCTTTTTTAATAACAGTATTATAGCTTAAGTGATGATTTCAGAAAAGTAATTTTTCATTGTTACTGACTTTAAGAGAAAAATAGTGTTGTAAGACAAATTATTATAGGATTTTTTATCAGTATTTTGCCTCTTAAAATTGTTTTTTAAGTTCTTGCTTTTTAGATAAAATTATAAATGTCACTTAGATTTTTTACTTTTGCTTACATTTTATTGTTTACATATCGAAAAGAACTTTAAATTTTTTTATTTTGTAGTTTGACATGCTATTTCAATTACTGTTTCTAACATTTGTAGAATCTTGGGTCTCCTGTGTATATTTTCATGTCGTATAGAAATAGTGATTGTTTGACATCTTACTTTCTAATTTGAATCTCTAATTTTTTTCTCTTGCCTAATTGCCGTAGCTAGGACTTTCAGTGTATGTGAGAATGAACATCTTTGTCTTGTGCCTGATCTCAGAGGAAAAGCTTTTTGTTTTTAACCATTGAGTATGATGTTAGCTATGGGTTTGTTGTATATGGTTTTTACTCTGATGAGGTAAGCTTTTTTCTATTCCATTTTGTTAAGAATATTAATCATAAAACAGTGTTGAACCTTTTGAGGGGTGAGGCCACACTGGAACTTCTCAGAGCTTACTCCTAACTCTGTGATTACTCCTGGTGGTGCTTTATGGAAGCATATCCCATACCAGGACTTGACTTGGACAGATTGATTGTAAGGCCTTAAGCTCTCTGTCATCTCATCAGCTTTCAGATGTAGAATCTTGTCAAAATGTTTTTCTGTATCTATTGATAAACTCTAATGACGTTTTTTACTTTATATATTTGATGTATTACATTTATTGATGTACCGATTGAGTGATTCTTGCATCTCTGGGAAGCATAGTTCCCACTTGGTCATGATATATGATCCTTTTATTGTGTTGTTGCTTGGTTTTAATGTTGTCTCTTACAGTTTTTGGTATCACAGTAATTTTTTTTCATCAGTATCATTTGGAAGAATTTCTACTTTTTTGAAAGCCTGAGAAAGATAATAATTTATCCTAGAGTGCTGAGTATAACTCATTGGTAATGACAGCTGATCCTATACCTTTGCTTTGGGGGATTCTTTAGATTATTGTTTTGATTTCTTTATAACTCACCTGTTGGATTTTCTATATACTCCTGATTCAGATTTTGGAGATTGTATGATTCTTAAACTTTGTGAGTTTCTATTAGGTTCTCCGGTTTAGTGTAATAAAAGTTTTCGGAGTAGTCCTCTGATTATCTTGTATATTTCTATTATATCTGCTGCAACTTCTAACCTTTCATTTCTGACCAACCTACCAAACTCTAGTTTTAAAGAAATTTCTATCAAAAGTTCAAAAACATTCTTTAAGGAGAATACTCTGTAATAGAGAATAACACTAATATTTGTATGGAACCGCAAAATCCCCTGAATTTCAAAAGCAATTTTTAAAAGAAGTAGAAGATATTTTATTTTCTGACTTTATACTATAGGGTTATAATAATTTTAAAGTGTGATTAAAAATAAAGTATTTTGACTTGTACTAATAAAATATAAAATAAGTGAAAGAATAAATTCTTATGTATTTGAAGACCTAATGTACGACAGAGGAACCAAGGACATAAAATGGAGAAAGTATCTAAATCCTCTTCAGCAAATATTATTTTTAAAAATTGATAGTCATATACACAAAAATAAAATTGGATTACTATCTCATTTTATGCACCAGAGTTAGCAAAAAATGGGTTAGAAGACTTAGAAGACTTAGGAGAAAGTATAGCACAGCTTTTATATTGTCTTCAGGGATGTCATCAATGACTTGACTGTTGGCAAGAAAAACAAGGAAAATCTTTTAAAAAATGACCAAATGAAAGTATGTAGTTTCTGCACTGCAGAAGATACTATACTAAAATAAATATCCTACTGAATGGGAGCATATATTTGCATGCATATATCTGGGAAATTATATACATAAGGTACATAGGATATTAAAGGAAGATATATAAGGAACTCACAAAACTCAACAAGAACTGCTACCATAAATAAAGCAACCAGTCTCATTAGTAAATGGGAGAAGACTTGAGCAAAAGCTTCACCAAAGAAAACATGAAAATGGCCAACATGCACATGAAATAGGCACATAATCACTGATTAACAGGGAAATCAAATTGATAGTGAGTTGTGATCACATACCTGTGAAAACTGTCTCTTTAAAAGCCAGAAACAAGTGCTGGTACTGTATGGAGAATTCTCCTAAAATCAAAAGAAATACCGTATGATCCAGAAATTCTACTCCTAATTATCTTAAGAATACAAAAACTTAGAGGTAAAAGATGTAAGATACAGACACAATTTGTATGATCTCACTCGTGTGGTATATAAGACCATATCCAACAGGGAGCGAGTGCGAGGGTAGACTTAGACTGAGGACAGAGCTAAAGTTACCAAGGTGGTGTCGAGGGAAAGAATTACGGGGAGGTTTTTATGGAGAATTGTGGTTATGGTTTGGTAATGGTATACCAATAAAACTTAAAACATTACACTGGTGTACTAAGCTTTACCTTTTAAAAAATGTTGCAGGTTTAACTACATAGTGTTGAAAAGTACTAAACCCCCTCCCCCCTGGGGAAACAAATTATGGGTTGTGAGAAGAAATGGAGGTGTGTTAAAATTTGTGTCTTAATAAATATAATTTGACTAAGTGCAGCAAGCTATACATGTTACAGGTGCAGAAAAAAAAAGAGAATCTATTGAGCACAACAAAAAACAGGTGGCCAATAATAGAAAACATAACTGTGTGTGTGTGTGTGTGTGTATGTATTATGGTGTGAGGGACAGAGAGAGGGGGAGATAAAGAGAAAGAGGGAGAGAGAGAGAAAGAGAAAGAGAGAGAGAAAGCTTCACTAAGTTTTATCCACATGTAATAGGCTTTGATTTACTCAAATAACCCACCAGACATGAGACTAGAATATTGTTTTGATTTTTATGTTATTTATAGGTAAAGGTAAAGGTAAAGGCCCTCCCGTTGATCGTCGATTTGCTCGAGCGGGCCCAGTAACGTCTCCATTGGAGACTTTGTTGTTACTGTGTCTGGCATATCGAATACTCTCGGTAGCTTGCCGGGTTTACTTAGTTGTCATTATGCAGTTGATTATTTAGAATTTTGCTTGTATAGTGATAATTATCAGAAAGTTATTCTTTATGCTCAGAGAGAATTTTAACTTGAGAACTATGGATTAACTATGGAGAATGAACATCTCTTTAAAATTAGGCCAAATGTCTGGATATATTTTATTCTGGAAGAAGAGTCTATTGTCTTTGCCTTGTTTGGTTTTGTTTCCTTTTGGGGCCACACCCAGTTGTGCTAAAGGCTTACTCTTGGCCCTGCATTCAGAGATCTTTCTTGATAGGGCTTAGGGGACTATTGGAGTGTCAGGGATCATACTGGGGTTTGCCATAAGTGAGACAAGCATCTCTACCTGCTATAACTAGCTAAAGGAAAGCATCTCTCCTGACTTAAAATACTTTTACTCTAAATTCTTTTTGTGTGTATATGTATATATAAATATATATATCAGGAAATACAGGGACATTAAAGTACATTAAATTATGTAATGATTTCCCTTTATCGCACTGTAGACTGGTACAGTATTAAGGAGGCTATTCTGAATAGTTTTTCAGATGAATTGATGTAACCAGAGATCGTGACTATTTTATGAATTCTGTGGTTTTCAGTAAAAGGATAATTAAATTGCTTATTTAGATAAAAGCATATTGCTGACTATGCTGTTTCAAGTAGAATTTTCTTGTTATTTTTGGACATCTATCTTCTTTCTACAGAATATAAGTATTTTGTCTCCAGGAATATGGCTCAGGAGTAGAGCACTCTGGTTATAGGTGCTCTAGTTCACTTCCCAGCATTGTCAAAGGAACAGGAAAAAAGAACCTAACTTGAAGGGACCAGGGGAATAGCTCAGTGGGCCCAGCCCTGACACCCCATGGCCTCTTGAGTGCCAATGGTCAAGCACAGCAAGGTGCGCCAACAAACAAGAGAATATTCCTTGTACTTGGGTTTTTTTTAAAGTATTCATGTAGTTGTATGATTTTAGCAAAATTAATTAAAGAAATCCATTCAGCTTTCTGAATTATGGAGCTGGAAGTGTGTGAACAAAATGTCAATGTGTAATGTAGCAACTACAATGCATATTTTTTAAAAATGTATAATCTATGTATTATCTTAATATAAAATGCAGTCTTGGAGGTATCTAATGCCAAGTATATTGTATAAGGTAAGTAGAAAATAGACACTTAACTGTGTTGCAGGACAGTTTCTTAAAAAAATTATTTATTTACTCAGCGCTTATATTTTTGGAGTTAGTAAATATAATTTTAGCTTTCCAATTAGTAACAATAACAGGTCTCATTCCCCTGACCCTGAAAAAGCCTCCAATACAGCAGCATTGGGAAAGATGAGTAAGGAGAGGCTGCTAAAATCTCAGGGCTGGGACAAATGGAGATGTTACCGACGCCTGCTCGAGTAAATTGATGAACAGTGGGATGACAGTGATATAGTGATACAGGTAATATGATTTTAAATTATAGATAAATCAAAATATTTTGAGAATTATATGACATAGTGTGTAGAGGCAAGCTACCGAGAGTATCTCGCCCACACGGCAAAGCCTGGCAAGCTACCGGTGACATATTTAATATGCCAAACACACTAACAACAAGTCTCACAATGGAGACGTTACTGGGCCCGCTTGAGCAAATCGATGAACAATGGGAGGACAGTGCTGCTACAGTGTGTCCAAAAAATGGGGCTATTATGACCTCTCTGCCATATTGTAATATTTTACCATTCAATTTTCCATCAAAATATAAATAGTGCTGTTTTTCTCTCTTACAAAAACTTGTTCCTAGTTCTTCCTTCAGTTACTGCCACAGGTCTTTCCATTTACAGCTGTAACAATTGAAAGAGCTGTGCATACTTCTTGGATTTAGTGTTTGTAGCACCTGTAACTCCACCAGAATTGTTCTAGTAGCTGACCTCCATTTGATCATTTCTCTCTCCTTATCTTACTTGATATGATAGTACTGTTGAACACATTCTTTATTTGACTTTTGATACTATAGTGTCCTTGGTTTTCCTCATACTTCTTTGATTGCTACACTTGTTTGCTGGTTCCTTCTGACTTTTCCAAATCTAAAATGGAAATTCTTTAATCTTTGGAATTTGGATCTCTTGGTATTCTCAATCAGTACCTGCATTTAGATGACCATAAATTTACTAATGAACAAAGAAGTCCTTTAATGTTCTAAGAATATAATACAATAATCTAAACTTATGTTCCCCCAATCAAAACCCCCGATTCTTCCATATCTCAGTAAAAACTAGCATTTGATAGACATTGATGCTATCCTTTAATATACTTCACTTCTTTCTATTCTATATCTGGTAATTTGCCATATCTCTGTCAGTATTTTGTGTGTGTGTTGCTTAAAATTTATCCATCACCATTTCCACCCTTTATCTCTGAGTCAAGTTACCTTCATATCTTGCTTATATTACAGCAGAAACCTCTGATAATTGGTCTTCCTGTTTTGCCCTTGATTTACTTCAGTCCATCTTATTTTAGCAGGTAAAGTAATTATATTAAATATATTACATAACCCCTCATGTGTAAATTATTGACTTAATAATAGTAATGGTCAAAGTCTGAAAAATTACCTGGAGTCTCTCTCTGGTTCTGTGATTCCTGGACCTTGGCTATTTTTCTACCCCCATGCTCTCTACTACTGGTTTCTTGGAATGTATGGAGTAATTCTTACTTCAGTGCTTTTGAAATGGCTATTATCTCTGCCTGTAGTTTTCCCTATTATGTGTATGGTTCTTTCAACCCATCAGTTTGGAATTTTTACTCAAATGGTAATTTAGTGATAGATACTCTTTTTAATCACTCAGTCTAAATTGTTCTCTTCTCCCACCTCATCCCATTTCTCCTTATTTTTTCCTTTTGTTTCCTTTTATGCTCCCTTTTACTGTCTACCATGTATATGATTTGCTTAATTTTCGTATTTGTTTTATGCCTTCTTCCACTGAAGTGTAGCAGTAAGAATTTTATTTTCATTCTTCACTGATCTTTTGTCACTTAGCACATAGATGCATAGTGCCTGATTTATGTTAAGTACTAAATATTTGCTGAATGAACAAATGCAGTTAAGAAAAATAGCACATAAAATTAAATAATACTTCAGGGATTTTGAAAATTCTAAAATAATTTAATAAGCATTCCAGTATTTTAGTTAGTAGCATGCATGGGTCTAGGTGTATAGACTAATAGCATACATACACTTAGGTAAGCAAATACTAATTTTGAGTATTTACTTTTTAAATCTTGTAAATGTGTAATACTGAAAAAGTAAATATAATTTTAAAGTTAAATATCATTATTCTAATATGATATTATATGGATATATATTCAGAACATCTTTTTCACTAAAAGATCATTGTCATGAGTAATTTTTTTATTCTGAAATAATTTAAATTTGAAGAGTTAGAAAGAGTACAGAGACTATACCCTCGGATCCTTCATTTGTTTAAGTCTGCAGTCTTTAAAAGCATGAATTGGCATAATTCAACCTACCCTATATAACTTTTGTTCTGTTTATTTTATTTGTAAATTAATTTTTAAGTGAATATCATGAAACTTTTGTGATTTTTACAATTTTCTAACACATGGAACACTTTATAAATGAATTTTATTTCTCAAGTATAAAATTATCATGGTTTAGTTGCAAAGATAGGTATTGTAGATGCATCATTATTAATTATTCTCTTCTTCTTAGAGCTTACCATGCAGTGTGTTGGTAAAAGAAATATATGCTTGGCATGTTCAAAGATCTAAGTTGGATCTCTAGCCCCACATATTCCCCTGGCCACTAACAGGTGTGCCCTGGAAGCCTCCTGAGCACTGCTAGGTGTGTCTTTGGTGGCTTCCAACACCACTTGGCCTGAGTAGCATGTCAACACCAGGCCAGTGTGCTGAACCATCTAATCCACACAGGCAGGCTTGAATATTTTGGGGAGTGTATCACAGGCACTGTGAACAGTGCTAGAGAGCCCTCTTTAACAAAAAATGGGGAAAAATACAAATACGGTCAATAGTAATTACCTTCCAGATAAATATTGAAAAAAATGGCCACAAATAAATATTTGCCCAATATCATTCCAAAGTGGTATTCTGAGTGGGTAAACAATAGTTATTCTAGGAAAAAAATAAATGATCAAAAGAACTATGAACATAGAAGTAAAGGATATTCTTGAAATAATGAGTTTAGTGTAAGAGGAAATTTAACTGCTTAACCAACAGTTCTGGGCTGACATCAGGAGAGTTTGACTAATTTTTTAGGATTCCTGACTTGGTGTGTATATGTCTGGATTTTGGTTTTCTCATCTTTAAATAAGTATTGGACTACTAAATTATTACAAAATTTAAACACTTCTATATGTCTATTCTGTGTTTAGTAGTATGTGTTCGTATGTATGTGCATGATCATAGAATTTCTAAAATTAAGCCTTTTGTCAAACTGTGTGTTGTTGTTGAGGCCATACCTGGCAATCTCTGAATTACAGGAATGCCAGAAGGAGAGGGAAACAGGAAAGGGGAAAAGCAAGTGGTGGTAGAGATCATACTATTTCCCTCCCTGTAGAGGGAGGCTGATGTACAGATTCAAGCCGCACAAAGAGTACAAACAAATAAACCCAAACAACAACTCCAAGACATATAGCAATCAAAATGGAAAAATTCGAAGAGACAAAATTCTTAAAGCTTCCAGAGAGAAAAACCATAAATATGAAGGAAACCACGTAAGAATCACAATAGATCTGTCATAAAATGGAATAGGAAAAACAAGAGTAGAATGACATATTTGGATTACTCACTGAAAAAAAACTTTCCACCTAGCGCCTACTACCCTGAAAAACTCTCGTTTAGATGGTAGGGAAGGATAATGACATTCTTTTTGTGTGTGTGTGTGCTTTTTGGGCCACACCCAGCAATGCACAGAGGTTACTCCTGGTTCATGCATTCAAGGAATTACTCCTGGCTGTGCTCGGGGGACCATATGGGATGCTGGGAATCGAACCCGGGTCTGGCCGCGTGCAAGACAAACGCCCTACCCGCTGTGCTATCACTCCAGCCCGGATAATGACATTCTTAAGAAACAAGATCTTGACAGCATTTGCTGTAACTAAACTGGCCCTAAATGGAACACTGAGAGACCATGTCCATAAACCAAACAGCCAACTGTTGAAGCAACTGGTTGTAAAAAACTTTGAAGCTCTACAAAGCCACTGCTTTTTCAACTTTAGCTTTATTTCTTTCAACAGTGTTTTGTACTTTTCAGTACATAAATATCACATGCTTTTTGCTAAATGCCCGGCAAGCTACCGAGAGTATCTCGCCCGCATGGCAAAGCCTGGCAAGCTACCCGTGACGTATTCAATATGCCAAACACAGTAACAACAAGTCTCACGATGGAGACGTTACTGGGCCCGCTTGAGCAAATTGATGAACAACGGGAGGATAGTGACAGCTTTATCAGGATCACCTGGAGGGCTTTTTAAAGGCTTTTCTAGATGTTTCTGATTTAGTAGGTTTTGGTGAGAGATCTCAGAATTTCCAAGAAACATATAACAAGTTTTCTGGCACTGATGCTGTATTTAGGGGGTTATGCTTTGAGCACCATTAATCTTAAGGATTGAGTTAACGTTACTCTTCCTTCATATGATCAAAAATCATTAATGTTCAAATTTTATGCTTTAAAGAGGATTTTATGACTGTCACCTTGTTATACCACAATGACAACCTTGGTCCAAGAGGTTGGAACCAATTTCTTTTGTTTTTTAAAAATCCAAAACAACCCTTTGTTTCTGAATTATTTGTGTAAAATTAGTATGATTTCTTTGTCAATTTCTTGCATTAAAAAATAACATTTTTTGCTCTTAGATAATACCCGGTTGAGATACTTGCCTTTGACATGACCAATGTGGCTCATACTCCAGCACTCCATATATGGTCCACCATGACCTGCCAGAAATAATCTCTGAGCTCAGTAATCTCAGCCAGGAGTAAACTCTGAACACTACCAACTGTAGCTTCTAAGTAATAAAATAAATAATACCTTTGAGCTGTGTAATTGGCTTAGTGGTAGACCAAAAGAGCCTGAATTTAATCACTGGTATCATCTAATTTTTGACACCAGTCATTTTTTGTTTGCTTTTGTTTGGGGGTTCTACTGAGCTGCACTCAGGACCTTACTCCTACCTTTGTACTCGCTGATCTCTCCTGGTGGACTTGAGGGGCCATATGGGGTGCCACGCTGGAGATAGAATTCTTGTCAGCAGCGTGTAAGGCACATACCTTACCCACTGTACTATTTCTCTAGCCCTTTGACCCTCACCAATAGTTGATATTTTAATTTTTTTTCTAAAATAGATGCTTTCTTGCATGTTATCCTTGTGCAGGGGCTATGCTAATCTTCTCTGTATCTTTCCAATTTTAGTACATATTCTTAAGGGCTGGGGCAATAGCACAACAGTAGGGTGTTTGCCTTGTGCATGGCCGGCCTGGCAGAACCAGGTTCAATTTCTCCGCTCCTCTCAGAGAGCCTGGCAAGCTACCGAGAATATCTCGCCCTCTTGGCAAAGGTTGGCAAGCTATCCGTGACATATTTGATATGCCAAACACAGTAACAGCAAGTCTCACAATGGAGATGTTACTGGGCCCGCATCGAGCAAATCGATGAACAATGGGAGAACAGTGACAAATGCTTTCTTACTCTGTGTGTGTGTGTGTTGTCAGGGGAGGATATTTCAAGTGTATTTCAAGTGTTTCTTAGCCAACCTTCCAGCTGTTCACTATGAGGGCCAGTGCTGTGAGGGCCCTGCCTTACTGATGATTATCTTGGCCACTCAGGGGGGCTTTGGCTCCAGGGTCATAGCCAGCTGTACTCAGTGGCCTCCAAGAGCTTCACCCAGAAGTTTTTGAGACTGAATGTTATGCCAGGGATTATACCAGAGTTGACTGCACGCAGGGTATGCAAACTGGACCCCAAATTTTCTCTAACCCCTAAAATAACTCTAGATCGGGCCACCCAGCAATATTTGGCTTGGTGTTATAAGCCTGAAGGTTGGGTTCCCAGGTCCAGTGATGCAGCGCTACTGGGATTGAGGTACTGGGGACGAGTTGGGCTATACCTTGTGGCTATTGGAGGGCCATGCAGTGCCAGTTATTGAGTTTGGGGTCTTGAATCTGAAAGGTACGTGTTCCTTATGCTCCTTCATGTTGTTGCTGTTGTTATTATTATTATTATTATTTGTTTTGGGAGTCACATCTGGCCTATATTCAGGGCTTATTCCTGGCTCTGCACTCAGGAATCAGTTCTATAAGTCTTGGGGGACAAGATCGGGTGCCATGTATTGAACCCCCTGCATTCAAGGTCAGCTGTATTTAAGACCCACACTCTACCTAGTGTGCTATTGTTCTGACCCCGCTGTTTTAAACTAAGATCAGTTTTAAATAAGATTATTGATTTCAGAGTAAGAATCTGGTAGGTCTAACAAAACAGTAGAAAGACCATTCTATAGAATGTTATTTATACCACTTCCTTTAGGAAATATCAATATGGGATCACATATTATTTACTAGTATCTTATTTATATTACATGTTAAAATTTGCTTTCATCCAGTTTGTTAAATATTTCAAGAAATGGTGCCACACTAGAATTTCTTAGTATCTCATGCTTTTTGCTTTTAAGTGAAAGTAGATAGTTAATCATAATTTGGTAAAATTGTCATGTTTTTGCAGAAATCATAATTCTTGAAATAATAAAATTATGTATCAAATTAAAAACCATTGCTTTTCTGGTGACTGCATACCCTCCCTTTTTTTATAATTTTAATACTCTTCTCAAGATTTCATTATAGTACTTGTCATAAAGAATAAATGATTATTTGTCAATGATAAGTGGAGACTTTTGAATATCTGCCTTTATAATATTTTACTTGTCTCTAGTCAGAACTCAATGCAAATTTCAATATACCAAGAAACTTTTTTGTGGCTCTGAAGTCATTGTTTTGAACCTTGTGAATAAATATTCTAGTCTAGACAAAGTATAACTGCTAACTTTAGAGATTTTTTTTACCATTGTACAGTTAAAAATACATATATGGTCATTTATATTGGCATGTTATTATATATGGATTATTTTGCATGTTGTTTTGCATGGCTTGCTAACAAATTAGTCTTTTAATGTGTTTAATGTGCCCTTTAAAGGTTTATTGTGCAATGTATCTTTTAAAGATTGTTACAATTAACAGACCTTTGGGAGGCATTGTGTTAAATTGTGAAGTGCATTTCCTATATTCCGACTGCCATTAGCAATAATAGAGTAAGTGTGTCTCTTCCAGTAAACTGTGTGATGGCTAATATTAGTGAAGTCAGCGGTGGCTCACTTTTGAGGAAATAGGTCACTAATGGTAGACTGGTGAAGGGCCAAGGTCATGTAAGGAAAAGGATAGGCTGACTGCATGAGTATTTGATCTGTGCAATCCAGAGCCAAGTGTCCAGTAAGTACCCACATTTGGTTTAATGCTGTCCTGTTATCACCTTAAAATTGTTAAAAATTTGTAAATAGGGGTCCCTGAATTTTCATTTTTCAATGAATACTCTGAATTAAACAACTGGTTAGTAACAATGGGAAGGGAAGTCAAAATTTCTTTAGCTCTTTGGATCTTCGTTCCTTTTCACAGTGTATACAACGGGACTTATCTTTTTAAATGATGACTTGTACATTGATAATTTGTAGGAAATTCACCTAGTTTGAAAGGAATGGTTGTAAATCCATGTCTGTGCTTCAGTAATCAGTGAGTAGAGAGATATATAGGAGCTTTGTTAATATTTTTTAATGTAATCATTTCTCAGCCTTTTGGCGAAGATTAGTGTAAAAATTTTTAAAGTAAGATTTTGTTCAGTGTCATTTAACTTCACAGTGTCAGCAATAATTCATTCTCCTTAAGCAATGTGATGTAGATCAATACTATTCTTTGTTTAGGAGAAAAATTGTAAAGAGATTAGAATGGGGAGTGGCACTAAGGAAATAACTTTTTTAAACTAGAGGAGGGAATACCCAATTTTTATTTTTTTTTTTAATTTTTTTTAATTTTTTTTTTTATTGAATCACTGTGGGAAAGGTTACAAAGCTTTCAGGTTTATGTCTCAGTCATGCAAATATCAAACACATTTCCCTTTACCAATACTTATTTTTTCCCATGAAGAACCCTAATAAAACCCCACCCCCCACCCCTCCCCGTCCCTGTGAGGCAGATGAATTCTAGTTAACACTCTATCCGCTTTGATTAGATTGTTTCAATAAAAGATTCACCACTATTATTTAGAGTTTACCCCCCCCCCAAATCAGACATGCTGAAAAAGCATTGTGAAGTGATTTGCTTTCTACAGCTGGGTTCAAGAATTAAATGTTGGTTTTGGATTTCTGCTATTTTACCTATTGACCCTGGAAGTATTTCTACTGAAAGTCAGATAGTTAAGAAATTGGTTTCTGTGTTCTGGAGTCGTGGCCGTGCTGGAGAGCCGCTCGTGGGGGGCAACTGGTGGCCTCGGTAGGGCGTGAAGGGCGGAGCGAAACGCCCCCCTTCCCATGAGGTTTTAGTCGCCCCCACACTCCCGGCTCATACCTGCTGTCCACAAGGCTCCCAGAAAAATTGTAAAGAGATTAGAATGGGGAGTGGCACTAAGGAAATAACTTTTTTTAAACTAGAGGAGGGAATACCCAATACCCAATTTTTAATTGTTAAATAATTCCGCTTCTGGATTTTCTATTTTAAAATTGACAGAATTATTTTAGAGACCTCCTTTTGTAATTTTAAGGATTCACTGCTTTGATATTTTTATCTCTTTGGCTTTCATACAAAACACATTACCTCTTATGAAAGTCTTGAGTTTGTGAAGTATATTAAACGAGCTATCAGGAAGCGCTAGACTGAAATTTTAAACAAACAGAATACTGCTGTTAGTCCAGTGTTGAAGCTCTCATATTCTGAAAGTATAAGTAATATAACCTCAGTGTAAAGCCGGATAATTTACTCCTATAATTTCTCCAGTTGTTGAACAAATTAAAAGCATTATGTAGTTGATAGCTTTTTAGAACCATTGTCTATAGATAAAAATTATTTTATAGCATTTATCCAAACATCATATGATTATATAATTATATATAAAATAGACTACATTAGGAGCATTTGTTTACCTAGTTTAAAATGACATTATATAAGGCAATACAGTCACTGTAGAAATGAGGTGGAATATAAATAATTCTTCTCATCAGAAGTTTAAAAAATTAGATACATAGAAGATATGCATAAACAACTGAACAAGTAGCATAAACGAAAGAATTTTGGGCTTCACAGATGACAATACAAAGTTGACGAAGTAGCTTCTGCTAGAATAGTTGAGAAAAAAATTGTGTCTTTAACTTCAAATCATTTGCTCAGAAGATTGACTTTTAGATGTTGTGTAGCTGATGAAGACATTGTTTTTGACACATTGCAGTTAAGTAAGAAGTGACTGTGACAACATTCATAATTGGGAAAGTACTGATTATGATTAATGGCCATAGACTTGTATAGGGAGAAAAAGAAATATCTATTGGGTAAAGAAACTAAATAGATTTATCAAATAAATATGAAGGGTGAGGAGTAATATGATAAGCTCATTGATGGTAAGAGTTCATTAGTATGCAGTTAATGAAGGTTTCCTCAGGAAAAAGGTAAAGAGTTAAAGTTTCAAAAGTTAAAGACTTTAAAGTTAAAGAGTCTTTAAAGCTACCTATAATTTTTCTAATTTTAATTTTTCCATTGACTTGATTTATAACATTATGAAATACCAAGAACTTAACTTCATTTCTCTGTATCTGTCTAACTGCGACCACTACCACCTCCAAAGGTATTTTTGATAGTGAGATGACACTGGAACTTTTGGTATATGTAAAGTTTGACTGTCTTAAAATAAAGCTATGGTTTGTATCTATAAAATTGAATTGTATTTTAGTTCAATTTTATTTATAAACATGGTTTCATAATTTTATATCAATTTAGTAAAACCCGGAATACATAAAAAGGTCAAATATCGTGGTTTCTGTGCCAGTCTATTTCCAAACAGCTATGTTGATTGTCTACAATTGCATCCAACAGTCCTCATTGCTACTCTTCTCTGCTATCTCCTGTCGTGGTCTCCAAATTTCTTTCCTTTTAATAGTCTTTGCAAGAATTAGCAGAAATCTTCCCTGTTCCTACCTCCCCTTTGTTCTTTAAAATAAAAATATGTATTTATACAGTGATAATGGATGAATTTTTCCCCATGGATTAGGTTATCAATTGTTTTGTCATTTTAAAAATGAATTGTGTCATAAAAGAGCATCACTGTTCAATAAAGAACTTATAAAATCATAATTAAAATAAGTTTGAAAACAAGTGAGATGGATAGTTATGTGAGACACATTATACTTAGTTCTAATTTTAGTCCTGAAATCATTTGTTTCTCAAACTAAAACGTCTTCATTAATGACGTGGTGAGTTTAGATATCATGAATTAATGTTTTCACACCCCTATTTATAATAACCATACTGATTATGATACATCATTTATGTATATTAGACATTTAATACTTACACCATTCTCAAAACTCTATATTTCAATTTTTTCCTTTGGTTTTTGTGCCACACTCAGTGGTGCTCAAGATTTACTCCTGGCTCTGTGCTCTGTGCTCCTGACCAGGCCCAGCAGACCACATGTGGTACTGAGGATCAAACTCAAGTCAACAGCATGCAAAGCAAGCAACCTACCCGCTACACTATCTCTTCAGCCCTCTATTCCATTTTAAAGATACTTCATCGAAATAAAATTAAATCCTCCATTGGTTATGAACAATAGCATTCTCAACTAGATAGTTGTCAAATAGATAGGGTTGTATTAGCAAGTATAAATCTCACAGAATTGTGTAAAGATTATTCATACCTCATTAGACTTAGCTGTTAATGAAATATTAGAACTGAAACTTAGCTTGAAAAATTTAGTTTTATTCAAATTTATTGAGAAATAAGGACCAAGGATTTCATTTAATCTACTTGTATTCATTTTGCTTGTTTCTCATTTGAAATTATTCTACTATGACTTGGCCTGCATACAAGATCTTCAACATGTTGGAGACTGCTGACAGTGAAAAGCAGTTCCCTTGAAATGCAAAGTGTGTTTGTAAGATAAAATTGCTTGTTTAAGAAGCAAAGGGTGATTTCTGTGGAAAGTTATTGTAGGCTTGTAAATATATATATTTTGCCTATTCTGGAATTAGAATGTCAAAAAAAATTAAGAACAGTTGGCTCATATGCTTTAAAATTCTATTTCTGATAAATAGCACGGGGAATATTCATTGCATGTATATTGTATGCTTTGAGCAAGAATACCTTGAGAATAAGAAAAGTTGGTGATGTTATTTATGCTACTAATCGATGTTATTTATGCTACTGAGTAATATATATGTATTCATATGTATTTATGTATATAATATAAGACGTTGGTGATGGGGGTGAGAGGAGCAAAGTAATTATGGATGAAGCAATCATATCTCTTAAAAATTTTCTTATTTTTTCTCAATTAAAAGTATTGGAGGAGGTGTGGTAAGAAAGGAACTGTCATCCACCATTGCTGGGAATGTCATATACGGTTTGACCTTTATGGAAGGCAGTTATGTTGCTCCCCTTGAAATGAACAGATATACCATATCACCCAACAATTCTGCTTCTTGACTTCTATACCGAAAATACAAAAACATTAATACAAAAAGATTTATGCATCATTAAGCACACTTTATTTGAGGAAGTATAAAGATAATTTAAGTTAAATATGGACTCAACTTTTTTATCCTTTTGTGATATAGATTACAAAGCCAAAATTCATAAAATTAGATATGTTGGACATTTTTGCTTCTATATCATATTGCTATAGTAGCACTGTAGCACTGTGCTCCTGTTGTTCATTGATTTGCTCAAGCGGGCACCAGTAATGTCTCCATTATGAGACTTGTTACTGTTTTTGGCATATTGAATGCGCCACGAGGAGCTTGCCAGACTCTGCTGTGTGGGTGGGATACTCTTGGTAGCTTGTCGGGCTCTCTGAGAGGGAGGAATCGAACCCGGGTCAGCCATGTGCAAGGAAAATGCCCTACCCGTTGTGCTATCGCTCCAGTCCTAGAATGGTAAATAGTATCTGCAAACAGATTCTGTTCAGTAAGGGCTTACCACCAAAATATTTAAGAAATTTATACAAATCAATACCAAAAAACACAAAGAACCTATTTGTTAAGTTAGCCCTTTTTGGGAGGGGGTGGGTCATTGTTTTGGAGCCACACCCAGCATTGCTCAGGGCTTAATTCCAGCTCTGTTCTCAGGAGTCACTCCTGGTGGTGCTTGAGGGACCATATGGGATACTGAGGGTGGACTCCCGGTCAGCTGCATGCGAGGCAAGCACGCTACCCACTTTACTTTCTCTCCAGCCCCCAATTTAACCCAGTTTTAAAAGAGACAAAGATTGAAGATAACCAGAATACATGGCTTGCATGAGCAAAGTTATGAGTATCACCACCTGAGCACTACTGAGTGTAGCTCAGGCTGATCCTGAGGTTCACTGGGGTGACTTTGGTGGCCTTCATCTCTATTAAACTGAAATAGCCCTGCACCACTAAGTCCTATACCTAACTACTAGACCTCCACCATTGTGCCAGTTGTCACCATGAATGGTCCCTGAGGCCCTGGATATCACTGGCAGAGTCCTTCCAAAATAAAAAATTAACAGAAACATCTCTACCAAGAATGAATTTATATACAATTTTATATGACTGCAAGTTATATGAAAAGATACTTGACATATCTGGTCATTGGTTCTAATTTACTAGAACCAGAAGAAATCTTTTCATACCTGTCATGAAGATTTTTGAAAATGATATGATATGATATGATATTGTATTTGATATGATGTAGAAAGAAGGTAGTACATATACTCTGCTGCTAGATTTATAAGTGATATAGCCACCAGTGGAAAAGAGTATGAAAATTACACCCACACATACACACACACACAAACAACCATATGATCTAACATTTCTGCTTCTGGGTTGTATGTGCAAAGACAGTTAAATCAGAATCTCAGACATATATTTGCATCCCTGTAAACAGTATTCACATTAGTCAAAATAAAAAAAAAAAACAACCTAAGTGACCCTAGGCAAATGAACAGATAAAGAAACTAGTGTGTTTGTACAATAAATTAAACTTTGATAATGAAATCCTGACAGTAATGGGAATGGGGTTATAGGACATTACCGGAATGAACTAAGGCACAGTTCACTGTATGACCTTACTTACATATCAACTCTAAAATAGTCACAGTCCTAGAAGCAAAGATTATGATGTTTGCCAGTGCCTCAAGGATAGACTATGGGATGGTCAGAGTATAAATATATATAAAATATATATAGTCAGTTTCAGCTGTGCTGCCTGCATGCATAAAGAACCAGGTTCAATCTCTGATAATACTTGGCCTTGTGAGCACCCAAGGTTTTAACCCCAGTAATGCCCCAGGTACTGCTTGTGAGACCAATCCCCCAAAAAGGAACCCAAAGGTGTAAAAACTCCACAAAGATTTAACTATGAAAGATCCTTAAGTCCTAAAGAATGAAGACAGTTTACTGTATAGATTACTTGAAAAATTTGAAGAAGATAAATAAAAAGTCTAATCACACACATACACATAAATATGTATAAAAAAAGAAACTTTTTAAATTTTTTGTGTTTGGGTTTCTAAGGTGACATACATTGTGATCAGCTTAATTGTTATCTCACATGTATACATATATCAAATTACAAAGTCGTACACCTTAAATATATATAATTTTACACATCAAAGATACATCAGTAATGCTGATAACATAAAAACAAATTCAAGAAAAAATATTGAAAAAGCTTTTTTTTTACGTACAGTATATTTTCCAGTTTTTACATAAGTTTACAGTTATCTACATGATAATAATATACCAAACTGATTAAAATGCGAAACAAGAAATTTAAAATGCTGAATATTAAGTGAACTGTTTATTCCCATTTTCTAATTCCCCCCATCCCTTAACCCCACCCCTCACCCCCCCAAAAAAGGGCAGGTAGTAAAAAGAGGGCAAGGTGAGTTGGGATAAGTAGTTCTTGAAATACAGAGTTGGATGGTTGGATGGAGTAGCAGGTTTGGGGGATTGGCAGTCACAAATGAATTATGGAAATAGAAACTATTTCCTGAAGATCTTTACAACTATTTTAAGAAGTGGAATTCTTTTTGGTGATGGGAAGACAAAGGATTCAAGCTAAAGAAAATGACATCCTCTTGGTTGTTTTTAACCCATAGTTTAGATATCAGCTTACTCTATATTTTATTGTTCTTAAAAACAATCCTTTAAATGAATTTAGATTCCTAAAATAGGCAATTTTCTAACTTTCATTTTCTAAGCAGTGGCATTCTTTGGAATGTAAAGCTACTGTGTTCAATATTAAGAAATAAGACTCAAGAAATAAGACCAAAGCAGCACTTTATCTTTATTTTTTTTTTTTTGGTTTAATGCTTAATTTACCTGCAATTTATGGGAGCACGGAATGAACAAGAATAATGTTTGTTGTCTTGGTTGCTTGTTTTACCCTACACCTAAATTAAGAATTGTGTTCTAGCATGCCATTATGTTATTTAGTAGAACTCTGTAGTTGTGATTGATGGTAGCAATAGCTTTAATAATTGTGATTGGCAGTCTCTTAGACCTTATTCTGCAAATAAATATTAAGTATTCTTAATACTGGTAGTTTATCTCTGAGCAGAATGTGATCCTGACCTAATGGAGCTTTTGTAGTTTAAATGGGGAAATATAAAGTAGCCCAATTATCCAAAACAAATAAAATGGATAATGAATTGTGGTTTATATACACAATGGAATACTACTAAGCTATGAAAAAGAAGAAACTGAAGTTCACTGCAACCTAGATAGAAATGCTAAGTGAAGTGCGTCCAAAGGAAAAAAAGACAATCACCAAAATCATCTCACTCATATGTGGAATATAAAGGGATTAGACTGACCTCATTGTAAACAAGTTCTGAGGTGAGGTGCCACAGAACAGGGATCTCTGGCAGCAAGGGTAAGGTGGGATATGGAGGGAAAAGGAATCTTAGCACAGTGGTGGAAGGTCACTGGCACACTGCTGGTGTGGATGGTGAAATAGTATAGTAAGTACAAAGAAATAATATGAAAACCACATTACCTCAATGAGAAATTAAAAATAAATAACCTGTGTAATACAAATATTCACTGTTTGATAAATTTATAAATGGAATAATTTATGATAGATCTTTGAAGTAACATGTAAGTAGATATTTAAGCTTATCTTTGAATGATAAATTAAGAGGTAGAAAAAGACAGAATGTTCCAGGCAGTAGATGCAAGCCTGAGTGTGCTGATACATTTGTGGCAAGAGAGAAAGTTGAGGAGAGAGAGAGAGAGCAAAGGCCAGATTATGGAAAAACAAGTTAAGTACTTTGGCTTCTATCCTAAATATAATGAGAAACCACTAAAAGTTTTTGTAAAGGGTAATAAAATAAAATGATTTATCTTTAAAATATCCTGTAAACTCGCCAGGAGAAAAGCTAGAATGAATGCAAAGGCTATCACTAAGAGAATCTTAATGCAGTATTGCATATAACAGTCACTCACTTGATATTTTCACATCAGCTGGGTATTAACTGTCACTATCTGTTACATTTCAGATCATCCATAGTTCAACCATAAATGAAATATTTTCAAGGAGTCACAGTGATGCTTTGTATTAATACTTCCTCATAAAATTGTAGATACTTTAAACCTTCACCTTAACCAGTGTGAAAGCCATTGTTTCATCCCATAAATATTGGGGTGGTTAATTTAGTTCTTTATATTTGGTTTTGGGGCCACTTCCAGGGTTCTCTTCTGGCTCTGTGCTCGGGGACTCATCTGTGGTGCTGGGGATTGAATCCAGGTCAGCCATAGGCAAGGCAAGGCAAGCACCCTAGCCACTGTACTATTGCTTCTGGCCCTTGGGTGATTAATTTGTACCAGTTACTGACTTGAAACATAGGATATATAATCAGAAAACGTGCTTGTATCTGTCATAAGAGTGCTTCTATGCTGATTAAGAAGATCGAAGCAAAGCTAAAGTATGTTGACCTAATATCTGCTAAGTGATATGTAAAATTAGCCTGTCATCCCCAAACCCCATAACAGAAATGTTCCTTGACAAACTTTAATTTATCTATAGCTTAAAACTCTTATTTACTCCAATTTCTGCTACTTCAATAATCTTTGCTGAAAATGTAGGTCCTCAAAAGTCCTAGTACATCATTAGGGAACTGACTACCTCACGATTGAGTCCTAATATTTAGACAGGGTACTTTCTTGCACATGGCCAACCTGGGTTTGATTTTTGGCCCCTATATGGTCCCTCAATCCCACCAGGACTGATCCCTGAGCTCAGATCCTGGTGTGATCTGCTCTGAGCACTTCCAGAGTGACCCCCCCAAAAAAACCAAGCTGGGATCTTACTTAGAGATCACCCTTTTATTGCTTCATAACAAATAATCCCAAATTTAATTGTTTAAAAAATTGTTGTCTAGCATTTTCTGTAAACCAGGAGTCACAACTTAACTAGGTCTTCTACTCATTCTATATTCAAGCTACTAGACAGACTATTTCATGAAGCTCATGATCCTTTTCCAAGTTCATTCATATTATTGAAAGTTCATCTCTTAGTCTTACAGAAAGGCTGCCCTCTCCATGGGCAGTTCACAGCAGTGTTCTTTGTGTGTGTGTGTGTGTGTGTGTGTGTGTGTGTGTGTGTGTTTCTTTTATTGAATCACCGTGAGATAGTTACAAGCTTTCATGTTTGGGTTACAATCAAAAAATGATCAAATACCTATTCCTCCACCAGTACACGTTCCCCACCACCATTCTCCCTGGTATACCCCCCTTTCCCACCCTCCCCATGCCTCCATGGCAGACAATATTCCCAATACTCTCTACTTTTGGGCATTATAGTTTGCAGTACCGACACTGAGAGGTTATCATGTTTGGTCCTATATCTACTTTCAGCACACAACTCCCATCCCAACCAGTTCCTCCAGCCAAACATAAACAAATGGGACTATATCAAACTAAGAAGCTTCTGCACTTCAAAAGAAACAGTGACCAAAATACACAAAGAGCCCACAGAATGGGAAAGAATATTTACCCAATACCCATCTGATAAGGGATTAATATCGAGGATAGACAAGACACTAGTAGAATTCTACAAGAAAAAAAAACCTCCAATACATCAAAAAATGGTAAGAAGAAATTAACAGAAGTTTCCTCAAAAAAGAAATACAAATGGCCAAAAGGCACATGAAAAAATGCTCCATATCACTAGTCATCAGGGTGATGTAAATCAAAACAACAATGAGGTATCATCTCACACCACATAGACTGACACACATTCAAAGGAACAAAAGCAACCAGTGCTGGAGTGGATGTGGAGGGGAAAGGGACACTCTTTCACTGTTGGTGGGAATGCCCACTAGTCCAGTCTTTCTGGAAAGCAATATGAACAGTCCTTCAAAAGCTAGAAATTGAGCTTCCATATGACCCCACAATACCATTTATGGGAATATATCCCAAGGATACAAAAAAAAGCACAGTAGAAATGACATTTGTACCTATATGTTCATTGCAGCACTGTTCACAATAGCCAAAATCTGGAAACAACCCACGTGCTCTAAAACAGATGACTGGTTAAAGAAACACAATAGAATACTATGCAGCTGTCAGGAGAGATGAAGTCATGAACTTTGCTTATAAATGGATAGACATGGAGAGTATCATGCTAAGTAAAATGAGTCATAAAGAGAGGGACAGACATAGAAGGACTGCAGTAATTTGTGGAATATAAAATAATATGACTTGAGCGTCATACCTAAGGACAGTAGATACATGGACCAAGAAGATTGCTCCATAGCTGGAAGCAGCTGGAGCACAGCAGTGTTCTTAATCAGAATTGGAGTCACTGCTGTTTCTAGTCTCTGAATGCAGAATACTACGCTTTTACTTAAAGGGATTGTCTATAAAGTTGAATCTATTCAGGATAATCCCAAATGATAAACAATTATTAAGGACCTCATTCTATCTGAAAATCTCTTTACATTTTTAACATGACTTTTATCGTTGGCAGTCCATGGTATCCAGAGCTCCAAACACACATGCATACTCCTGGATCTTTGGCAATCAGTCGTTTTAGGACTCTGTCTTCCTTACTTGTGGAATCTCTCTTACATTTTGACATGCTCATTTTAGTATCTCCATGATTATCATGAGTTTATGGCATATTTTCCCTCTGTTGTATCAATTTTGAGGTTTCCAGAACATTCCATTAACATTTCTTTTAATTAGGTGGGGAAAGGACCCTACCTGGGAGACCCAGAAGCCACATATGACTATATTCTACTCAGTGCAGGCCTGATGGTTCATTGCTAAGATCCAACATATAAAGAAGAGCAGTTTCTTACCTTTAAATCACCAAATAAAAACATAGAACCATTCTACAACTCATTTTATGATACATATGGAGAAAAGGGGAGAAATTTCAGGCTTAGTAAATTGTGATTGGTTGCAGATCTAAGCGAACTTATTCCTGAAGGTAGGATAAGTTGTGCATGGATGGTGGCGAGAACTCCAAGAATGGTTGGGAAAACTATGATATTAGGGAATTAGCATTTATGCAGTGCAGCCTCAATAGAGAGTTGCATTTACCTGTTATTCTGTTATACAAAGGCACATTGAAATATTGTGGATGTGGTCATGTTCTTTTGATAGGGATCAGGCATGACTGGGATGGGGAAGCCATATTTTAATTTTTTAGTAAAGCAAAGTGGGCTGGAGCAATAGCACAACAGGTAGGGCATTTGCCTTTCACACAGCCAACATGGCTGACCCAAGTTCGATTCCTCCGACCCTCTCAGAGAGCCCGGCAAGCTACCAAGAGTATCTCGCCTGCATGGCAAAGCCTGGCAAGCTATCCGTGACATATTCGATATGCCAAAAACAGTAACAAGTCTTGCAATTTGTTGTGAGATGTTACTAGTGCCCGCTTGAGCAAATCGATGAACAACGGGAGGACAGTGCTACAGTGCTAAAGCAAAATACATTTGTAATAGAAAGAAATTTAGAGAGATGTGAAGGGAAAGGTAGATGAATGCATGCTCAAGGGAGAAACAGAAGACGTCTAATTGCAAAAGACTTAAAGTCTAGAACAGGAACCACCCCCCCCCCCTTTTGCTTTTCTGTTCGCTTGTTTGTTTGGGGGCCACACCCTGTAATGCTCAGGGCTTACTCCTGGCTCTGTGCTCAAGGGTTACTTATGGCCAGGTTTGGGGGACCTTATGGTGTCCCAGGGATTGAACCTAGTTGTGCCACATGCATGACAAGTGCTCTGCCTGCTATAGTGTCTCTCCACCTCCACCCCCACCCTCAACGATATGTCTGAAGTGAGTTTCATCTGTGTCTTATTTGTTTATCTATTACAAATAAACTGGGGGGGGGGGAGTTAGATATTACCTCATGGCAAATCTTTTTTTCCCCAAATTTTATCTTAAGGCACTGTGAGTTACAAAGTTATACATAGTTGGGTTTTTGACATACAGTGTTCCATACCCATCCTGCCACCAATCTTAACTTCCATCCCCAGTATTCCCCTCTTCTGCCCCCAAGCCCCAGCCTGCTATCTTGACAGCAGATATCAAATATCACGGTCACGGTCACGGTCCTCCCGTTGTTCATCGATTTGCTCAAGCCGGCCCAGTAACCTCTCCATCATGAGACTTGTTACTGTGTTTGGCATATTGAATACATCATGGGTAGCTTGCCAGGCTCTGCCGTGTGGGTGAGATACTCTCAGTAGCTTGCCGGGCTACCGAGATATCAAATGTAGATTTAATAAATTTGATTATTAAAGTTTGGGTTTCGCTATTTTAGTGTTGTTGACTGTGTGGTTTGGATATTTAGCTCTGTTATTCCTTAATACCACCTATGTACTCAATACCATTGTCATTCCTTAATATGACCAATGTACTTAATACCACCTTAATACCACCGAGTCTCCTTGACATATGCCCCTGTTGCTTCTCATCTATCTCTTCCCCCCTTCCTCTTCACTCTATTTCTTTCCTTCTCCTCCCTCTACTGTAAGGCCAGGGGTGATCTAGGCATCACCACTTTAAACCATTGCATTTCCTCATCCAGTTACTCTAAATCACACATGTAAGTGATAACATCCTGTGTTTGTCCTTCAGGCTTCATTTAACATATCTTCCAGTTTCATCTATGTTGCAACAAATGCATGATTACAGCTGTGTAGTACTCCACAGTGTATACCACATCTTCATGATCCACTGATCTGTTTTTGGACATTTAGGTTTATTCCAAATCTATGTACTAGTGCTGCAATGAATGGTGGTGTGTATATATTCTTTCAAATTGAATGTTTTTCTGTCCTGAGGGTAGATACCCAAAAGTGGAATTGCCGGGTTCTAAGGTGACAAGTCATTTTTTATTTATAGGAAACCACCCTTAGTTTCCATCCTTGAGAAAGTTCATCGTTTTTTAATTTTTTATTGGGTTGTAGGTGGTTCTGTCTGCCTACCTGATTGTCTACCCTACTTCTGTAGAAATCGATATAGTACTAGAGTATTAAACTTTTGGTGATAGAAACAGATTTATTTTATTAACTGTAGTACTTGATAAATGGCAAATGCTCAATTAATGTTTTAAAGATAAAATTATTTCACTGAGGCCCCTATCCTCCCTACCCCACCCCGTTACTTCTTGCCCACATCTTCCTTAATATCTTTCCTTCCCTTTCCTTCTTCCTATTCTCTAGGGTCAAGTGTGATCTAAGTATCCTCTTTTAATATCTTATATTTCTTCATAAGTTTGATGTCTTTCATTTTACCCCATGTTTCTTTTGTCATGCAGAAACACTTTTAATTTGATGTGTCCCATATGTTTATCTTTGCCCATTCTGTTGCCTTTGCCATTGAAATCGTATCATTGAAAATGTTTGCTTTTGAGGTCCAAATCTTGACCATTCTGCTTGTATTTTTCTCACTGTATTTATTGATTCTAGTGTGATGTAAAGGTCTTTGATCCATTAAATTGACTTTTGTATAAGATGTGAAATTTGAGTAGTTTCTTTTCTTTTCTCTTTTTTCTTTTTTGACATAAAGTTGCCCAGTTTTCCGTACACCGTTTGTTGAACGGATTGCCTTTACTCCATTTCATGTTCCCAGCTACTTTGACAAAAATAAGTTGATTTTCAATCTGGGTTTTTTTTCTTTGTGTATTCTCTTCTACTTGGGGGATTAAAATTTTTTGCTGTGTTTAAATGGTGCTGCAAATTAGTTATTCCATGAATCAACACTTGACATAGTTAATTAAAGGTTTTCTTAGCTTTCTTTATATTGAACATTTGAGCAATAAATAGTTCTGTTGTATGTTAGAATTTGAATTCCAGTGTACAAGAATATTTACTACCTTCTTTGTTACATTAGAATGACCTTATTTAAAAATGTATGAAGCTATTTATAATCAACTCTGTGGCAATGACTAAAGAGGTGTGAATAATAGGTTATTTGAACTTAACAGCTCCTGTTTTGCTAAACTAGAACATTTATGATGTTAGAACATTGTTAGAATATTTGTTAAAACATTTATGCTGTTCGAATATACCTTATTTTCCTAAGATGGGAATTTCTCTTTTGACATATGGGTTATTTTGACAGATGGTATGGTTTGACATATTCCATAGGTCTTTAAAGTAGTTTACCAAACCATGATATTTATTGATTTATTTTATGTTTTAAATTTTAAACTTAATAAGCATTTCATTTTAATGATATATACTATCAATAAGTTATCAATAAGTCAATTTAGACTGTTTAAATAGAATAGAATATTGTACCTTAGGTGATACTCTTGGCACTCTAGGCAAAGCTTTCCTGTAACAAAAATCCAATTTTTTTAATGGGATAAAAACTATTTCTTTTTTTTTTCTGAAACTATGAAACCATCTGGTAGGCTAATATTCAGCAGCTGTTACTTTGGTAGAAATGTCAGTACTGAAGAATTCTGGGACAGCATAGTGTATTCTGAAAGAGGAGCTTATATATAGTACTGGTAAATGCGGCAGAAGCCGGGAAAAGCATTTGTAACGCCCGCCTGTCCTTCGCCAACTATAAGACCAAGATGACTGCCCTCCGACATCCTGATGGATCCATCACATCCTCCAGAACGGCAATGGAGAAGATTATCTATGACTTCTACTCAAATCTCTTCGATAGCCATGTCCACTTGCCGACATACCAAATTCCACAGGATGGATATGTCGTTCCCAACGTTCTCCCTTCCGAAATCCGACACGCCATTTTGTCGGTAAAGAAACAAACAGCACCCGGCCCAGACAAGGTCAGACCTGAACACCTGAAGAACCTGCCGTCAGTACTCATCAATACACTGGCTCGGCTCTTCACTCGCTACCTGTCTGAATGCAAGGTTCCGTCCCAATGGAAAACCAGCAGGACCGTACTACTGTTCAAGAAGGAGACATCCATGACATTGGCAACTATCGCCCGATCTGCCTATTGTCTGTCATCTACAAGTTGTTCACTGGAGTCATTCTAAATAGGATTGGCAGAACACTAGATGAAGGACAACCATGCGAGCAAGCAGGGTTCCGCAAAGGATTCAGCACCATCGACCATATCCACACGATAACCAAGCTCATTGAGGTTTCTTGGGAGTTCAAGATGCCACTCTGTTTAACGTTCATTGATTTAAAGAAGGCCTTTGATTCTGTTGAGACGGAAGCGGTCATTGAAGCCCTAGCCAATCAGGGCATTCAAGCCCAATACATCAGGATCCTCCGTGAGCTGTATTGCGGATTCACTACCAGGATCTCACCATTCTACAAAGAAGTGATCATTGATGTCAAGAGAGGGGTGCGACAGGGTGATACCATTTCACCGAAACTCTTGAGTGCCACCCTCGAGAACATCATGCGACGACTGGAATGGGAAGGAATGGGAGTGAAGATAGATGGTCGGCAACTACACCACCTCCGCTTTGCTGATGACATTGTTTTAATAACACCAAACATCAGCCAAGCGGCACAAATGCTGGCCGACTTTGACCGTGAGTGTGGAAAGGTAGGACTACAGCTGAATCTCACGAAGACAATGTTTATGAGAAACAGCCTTGTTCCTGACGCCCCATTCACTCTGAATGGAATGACCATCTCCGAATGCAACAGCTATGTGTACCTAGGTCGAGAGGTCAACATGACAAATGACCTGGCACCGGAGCTGCGCAGGAGGAAGAGAGCGGCTTGGAACGCCTTCAAGAACGTCGAAGAAATAGCTAAGAGGACGAAGAACCTCCGGCTCCTGGCACATCTCTTTGATTCCACTGTTCTTCCTGCATTAACATATGCCTCAGAGACCTGGGCCCTACGCGAACAGGATGAGAATGCTATTCAGGTCTCCCAAAGAAGAATAGAAAGAGCTATGCTTGGAATATCATGTTTCACTCAAATGAGAGAACGAATCCGGAGTTCTGACATCCGTCGATGATCAAGGATCAGGGATGCTGTCTCATTTGCCAAGGTGTCGAAAATCAGATGGGCTGGTCACGTAATGAGATTTAAAGACGACCATTGGACTAGAACTGTTACTGATTGGATTCCACGGGATGTCAAAAGACCGCGTGGCCGCCCACCTACCAGATGGTCAGACTTCTTCGTCAAGATCATGAACGATCGGTTTGAGGCCCTTCATGTTCCTTGAGCGAACAGATGCCATTGGACTACAAGAGCATGCGACAGGGACAAATGGAGACGTTACTGGCGCCCGCTCCAGCAAATCGATGACTAACGGGAAGTTAAGTGATTAAGTGATTAAGTGATGGTTAATGTTTACTTGTTTTAAATATAAAACCAATATATTTATAGATGATTTTATATTTAAATATAAAATCAATATATATTTATATATATTTATAAAATTCATAAATTTTAATCAAATTTGAATTTGACAAATTTTATTTATTAAAGAGGTAATGTAGACAATTTAAATTTCTGAGTAAGCCATTGATTAATGGGTTTTCATTGTTAGTATACATTCAAAGAACTTTGCCATTTAGTAATATCTAAGGTTTTCAATCTTGCTTTATCAATGGATCAGTGAAAATAAAAATATTTTGTGGCCAGTAAGGTAGAAATAAAAATAATCATGATGGTATTTTGTGTATTAGTTTTTAAATCTAATATTAGTATCTAATATTCTCTAGTATCTAAATTTAAAATAACCAGACTGGCAGGAAATCTCTGTGGACTGGCAAAAGTCCACAAACCAGCAGTTTAAAACCACTGCTCTAAAGTATACCCAAGATTGATTACTGAAATGCACTTAATAGTACAACTCCATTATAATTTGCCAGACGGAATATTAGGTTAGGTCTCTAAAAAGAATGAGGTTGGCAGAACTGTAGTGGAGAATGTCACACTGCATGAAAAAAACCAAGGGTTATAGGGAAATAAGCATAATAAATACTGTGTAAATCTATAATAAATCTAAGACATTATTTAATCTAAAAAACAACCCAAAGTAAATCACACATTTCTCAGCATGACGAACTCCCTTCACCGAAAAAGTCTTTACTTGACCCACTTTCCTTAATATGACTTCTAGTAGCACATTCTCTTATATACTTTTAAAAGATGAAAGGTTTTTACAGTCTTAGATACACCAGATATCATATATTTTTAATTAGGTAAATTATGCCCAACTTTAATATCTTACTGATCAAATTTGAAAGATTTCACCTCACTTTCACATTGTTTAATTTTTTTATTAATGAAGAATTTTTCTGTAGCAGCCTATATATTGGTCACAATTAAGGGCATATTATTTTAGACTAAACATCTACCCAAATGTTGAGAAAATGAAATACAAATGTTTACCAAAGAATGAAACAATTCGATGAAAGTGCCAGATAGAGTTGTATATTTTTTTTACATATAGATAGCCCAGAAGTTTTATGAAAATAAAATGTGAGGATATATAAAGAGTCCCTAGCAGATGACTTATATGTAATACCTGTAAATCATTGTACTTAGAGGATAAATTCCAGACACTTTTTAATCCTTTCCTAAATATTCTATGTGAATTTTAATAGTTTATTTCAGTAAATCTTATTCTTTTTCATGAAAAAATGATAATACAAACTCTTCTAGTTTCACAATATTGTTCTTAAGAATGTTCTTGTTAAAATATTCTTATACTTTATAAATTGCAGTAGAACTGTAATTTTTAGTGTTGTGGTTTTAATCTTGCCAGTGTGAAAATTCAAGTTGAATATAAAATGTGACCTAGTCGAACTGTACTGTCCCCACCAAAGGGTGACTAATATTGACAACTGTCTTTTGTTTAGAGATACTTAGGAAAGATATAGTCTAACCTATGTATTTTAATTTGATTCAGTTTATTTTCTCCTTCTGAGACCTTTTTTTTAAAAAGATAGTTATGTATCTTTAATTTTATCCTTATTTAAGTTACAAAGATGATATACTTACAGTCTAATTTTATAACTCTTGAGTAGTACAGAGAACTCCTGTTGTTTAGGTTTTTCAACTGGGGACGTCCTGTGATCTGACCGTTCCTAGTGCACAAGTTAATCCCACCCGTATCCTGTTTGTGAGTTATTGGATAGATGCCTGGAAATTCTAGTCTCAGGTTGTGTAGCACCTTCTACAACTAAAAGCTGTACTTTGAGTGTTTATCTTTTCCCTAAACAAACACTATTTGTAGGTAAGTGTTCTAAAAGTCAAACTTACATAAAAAGAAAGAGCCATAGCTCATATCTCCATAGCTGTGTTTTGGATCACAATTCCCATTGATTTAAATGGAAGACTTGTCTATAGTACAAATAGGGGGCTGTAGTCTTTCTGTACAACGGTTCTGAATTATATACCTCTTCCTACGAATACAGAAGTTAACTTTCTGAGAAAAAGGTAACATTTCTTACATAAGTTTTTAAGACTAGGAAAATACATTTCCATCGGTATCAGTCTTTGTGGATGCACACAGGATTTATAAAGTATTAACAAAGCTCAGCATCAAAAAAATCCCATCATCCCATCCAAAAATGAGGAGAAGAGATGAACAGATACTTATCCAAAGAATACATACAGATGTGTAGTAGTAATATGAAAAGTTCTCATCCTTACTATTAGGGAAATGAAAATCAAAACAAATTGAGATATTATCCCACATCAGTAAGAATGGCATATATCAAGAAGACTGGAAACAATGAGATGTGGTGAAAAAGGAACACTCATTTTGTCTAATTAAATGCCATCTAATTAAACTTCTATGGGAAGCAATATGGAGATTTATAAATTTTTAAAAAGTAAGAATAAAGATCTCATATGACGCAGTGATACCACTTCTTGTCTATCCCACAAACTCGAAAACATTAATTCAAAAGGAAATTTGCACAAATGTGTTTATTATGGTGCTTAGTACCATAGCCAGGATATAGAAACAACCTTTATGCTCTATGTCTATAGAGAAGTGTATCAAATGTTGTGATATATAATGGATATATATTATATATAATCTCTATATATCTATATATAATGAATATACATAATCTCTATATATCTATAGATACATCTATATATAATGGAATACTATGAATCTGTAAAAAAATTGTCATGAAGTTGCTGTAATATGAATTTAATTGGAACTTATCATATTGAGTAAAGAAAGTTGAAGGAAGAGCAAATATCAGATGATTGTACTCATCTTTGACGATAGATAGTCCAAACAGGAGCATAGACAATACTGAATAATGACAAACCCTGAGCATTGAATATACAACTAATTCTTATATAGTGGAAGGGTATGGCTGAAAAGGCCAGACTGAGACATGAAAACAGTGGTGTAAGGCCATGAGTATTCTGATGGTGGTAATAATTCAAATAATCCAAAATTAGCACATTGCTATCTAAACTACGTAGTGAGTTTACTTTGATGGGCCAGGGGCAAGGGAGTTGCAAGGGAAAGGACCTTGGAACACTGGGGTAAGGAAGTGGGTACTCTTGTTGAAAATATGGTGTTGAAAATGTGTGTACATAAAACTGTCATTAATGGTATTGTAAGTTACAGTAACTCGGCAGAATTGGGGGGAGATTTATATATATGGTTGCAGGCTTGTCTTAATTCAAAGAGTTTTGGCTTTTGTTGCACCACAAAGATATATGTTAATACTACCATTTACTATTGCATTTTGATTAAAGGCACAAGCTCAGAAGTCAGTATTCTGGATCACTGCCCTCCCATTATTCATTGATTTGCTTGAGCGGGCCCAGTAACGTCTCTATCTTGAGACTTGTTGTTACTGTGTTCGGCATGTTGAATACATCATGGGTAGCTTGCCAGGCTTTGCCATTCAGGCAAGATACTCTCAGTAGCTTGCCGGGCTCTCCAAGAGGGGCAGAGGAATCGAATCCAGCTCTGCTGGGCTGGCTGCGCGCAAGACAAACGCCCTACCGCTGTGCTATGGCTCCAGCCCTGCTATGGCTCCGACCCTGTATTCTGGATTCAATGCTATAAATCTATCAATTTCTAAGCATTTAACTGTGATGAAAATTAAACTTCCCTAATTTCTAATGTATAGTTTATATAAGTTGCCTAATTCTGTCCTTAAAACAATCTTATAAGTGTTTATTATTACATTGTTTTATTTATAATATTTTAGGAGAAAAATATTAGGAATATAACTTGCCCCACAACAACCATAAAAAATGGTTAAACTTGGGCTGGAGCGATAGTACAGGGGGTAGGGCATTTGCCTTGCAGTGGCCAACCCAGTTTCAATTCACAGCATCCCATATGGTTCCCCGGGCAACACCAGGAGTAATTCCTGAATGCAAAGCCAGGAGAAACCCCTATGCATCGCCAGGTATGATCCAAAAAGCAAAAAAAAAAAAAAAAAAAAAGTTAAGTGTTTGATTCATAATTTGAACTCAGATCAACCCAATTTGAAAGATTCATTGTTAGATTATACCTTTATAACTTTTTAACAAGTCTCCATACATTACAAATGATACCTTTTTATATAAAGTGTTTTTGTAACAGATATGACTTGAATTTATCAAACATTATCTCTTTTAATGTTGACTTAGTCATTTTATCAAAATAATTTTATGTAAAATTTAATCAAATTAAACCATAAAATGCTATTTTAGTTTGCTCAATTTTCTACCACTATAAATTGAGTAAAAAATTTTACCTTTGACTATAGATTAATAATTGAAAAATAAATAGCTTCTTAGACATGTTCAAATAAAAAATGGCTTATGAAAATATTCTTTTATTTAGATCACAAGTCTTCTTAGGTATGTTACATAAACATCAGTTAGAATGTATTTTTATATCAAAACAACTGAAAATATGTTTCAAAAACTTAAGCAATATAAAATTTAGTTTATAAAAATACATCATTTAAATAGTAGTTATAATTATTTGCTTTTATTAAAGGCATAAATTCCTATGATTAATTTATAGTATACTTTTTGTGCTTTGTGCAGAAGGGATCATTTTAGGAGGCTCAAATTAGTCTCTACTCCATGATATACAGTTAATGTGTAAGAATTACTGATTTTTTCCATTCAAAGAGAACACATAAGAAGAATATCTTTTTTAAAAAAATAATTTCTAAGAGTATTTGAAAAGGATTATACATAGTTCTCAGTTGGTGAGGGCTTGGGCTTATATATATATAAAACATTTCATCTCTCACCTGGTTTCAGGTACATCTTTGTTGTTGAATAGAATAATACCTAGCCATAAACCCACATATCTCTCCTATTACTCTACTTCATATAAAAATGGTCTTTCCTGCCAGTAAACATTGCCTTAAACTAAACAGGAAATAAGAAGCAGCGTTCATTGTGCTATAAATTTCTTAACTACTGTTTGAGGAGTAATAAAGGACAAATAGGGCAGTGTAGGCCAGCCCTAGTTTTTTAGAATCCCAAAGCACTTTGAAATTACTTTGGTGTATAGATATATCTGAAGTGTATTAAAATTTTAATTTTGTCATTTATAAATTCACTTTCTTAAAGTTAGGAACCCTGTGTAAGGTTAGGAATTCCTGTACAAAACTTCAGAATACAAAATCATTTTATAAACCATCTACTAACTCATTGAAAACTAATTTAATCACTGCTATTTACAGCTTTAACTTGTAAAACACCGCTTTTTGCCACGTATACAGAAATCTTTGATCAACTTGAAAGTCATAGTAATCCTGGTTACCAAAACTAATTTAGAAGTGGATTAGGGTTGTTAAAATTCCTATTTATGATAAAGTGAAGTGAAGTAACATAAATATTAAACTCACTGTCAATAAAGAAGTTTATTGTGAACACAAAAAGTGGAAAATTTGTAAATTTGCTCAGTAATATGTTGGAATATGAAAAAATATAATTACATAATAGTAAGACCCACAATAAATATTGAGTTAAGAGTTAATTCAGCAGATCTTATTCATCAGATTGTTCCTGGAAATGTATACATGAGGCATTTCATGAGATACCACTACAAAATTTTAGATAAATATATAGAGTTATAGAGAGGAGAGAGAATAATATTGTCTAGAACATGCTTTAAAGATGTGTATATATATATATATTTTAAGGCAGCAAATCAGTATGTTAAAATTATTAAAGAATTTTACTATTGACATTAGGATTCTAAATAATTACACTCAAAGTTTAGAGTCTAAATTTTAATATGGAAAAACTTTAATGTTAGACATGTACTATACTCTAAAAATTACTAGCTAAATGTTATTGTTCACTTAAAATGTGTCTAGAATGAGTGAGGAACTTAATTTTATATTTTATTTTAAATTTTAATGAACTTTAATATGAGTATAAATATGCAACTAATTAGCTACATTATTAACCGCATAATTCTCCCAAGATTATTTTTAATCTTAGGATACTTTTATATTCTTAAATATAAGTAAAGATACCCAAAATGCTTTAATTTTGTTAGTTAAATTTATAATTTAATAATTTTTTCTGTAAAAATACTTATTGTGTTTACAAAATAAAATTGAAAAATGCTAAAAAATTGTTTCTTATAATGAAGGCAGCAGAGAAAATGCTATCAGTGGAATTGGTTGGAGAAGGCTTCATAATAAAGAAATGATATATGCATGCTTAACTTTCTGGTATTAACTGATGTTTCCTATTATAAATAAGAAAGTATAAATTAAGATTGTTTAACCATGTATTTTGTTTATGTGTTTTACTTTTTAAATCATTTATTGATTCCACAAATATTTGTTGAAAATATACTTTTCAGAGATTACTTTTACTTCTGGGCTGGAGCGATAGCACAGCGGTAGGGCCTTTGCCTTACAAGCGGTCAACATGGCCGACCCAAGTTTGATTCCTCCGCCCCTCTTGGAGAGCCCGGCAAGCTACGGAAAGTATCTCGCCCGCACGCAGAGCCTGGCAAGCTCCTCCTGACGTATTCAATATGCCAAACACAGTAACAACAAGTCTCATGATGGAGATGTTACTGGGCCTGCTTGAGCAAATCAATGAACAATGGGAGGACTGTGACTTTTACTTCTGGGCTGGAGTGATAGCACAGCGGGTAGGGCGTTTGCCTTGCATGTGGCCGACCCGGCTGACCCGAGTTCGATTCCTCTGTCCCTCTCAGAGAGTCCAGCAAGCTACCGAAAGTATCTCACCCACACGGAAAAGCCTGGCAAGCTACCTGTGATGTATTCCATATGCCAAACACAGTAACAACAAGTCTCATGATGGAGACGTTACTGGGCCCGCTCAAGCAAATCGATGAACAACGGGAGGACAGTGCTACAGTGCTACAGTGCTATAATTGATACATCAGCAAAACGATTCATTTTCCCACTTTTCATATTTTACTTGCTCTATGTTACGCATAATGTTTATATGCTTTATTGTGCTAATGTAATCTTGGGAACCTCCAAAGATATATTTTATAGAAAATCCATAGAGTTTTTTGCCAGTTTCACAATATTTTAGTAGTTAGACAAATAACTTATTCAGTTTTCATTTTTCTTTGGGGTAAAATATAAGATTGACTGAATTTGAGATCCTTTCCAACTAAAAATGGATTTGTATTTACAAATTTGTATTTATAAATTCACAAATTATTATTTTTAATAACATCAGTTATTCTTTATTGACACATTATCAAAATATACTTTATTAGAAAACCATAAAAATCACAATATTTTCAAACTTTTGATACCTTTTTATGTCCCTTTCAATTTAAGATTTATTTAATCTACATATAGGCTGGAGTGAAAGCACATGGGTAGGACGTTTGCTTTGCACACGGCCGACCTGGCCGACCTGGGTTCAATTCCTCCACCCCTCTTGGAGAGCCCGGCAAGCTACCAAGAGTATCTTGCCTGCATGGGAAAGCCTGGCAAGCTACCCATGATGTATTCAATATGCCAGACACAGTAACAAGTCTCACAATGGAGACGTTACTGGGCCCGCTCAAGCAAATCGATGAACAACAGGAGGGCAGTGCTACAGTGCTACATGTATCTCACAACATTTAATTCTTTATTGACAAGTCATCGAAAATACTTGACTCTTTACCAAAGAACCAATGGTAAATATGAGAAAATAATGTAAACATGATGGAATGTGAGAACTCTCTCAGGGGGGGAAAATAACCATAGAGTCACACAGGAGCATGTTGAATAGAAAAAGAGTCAGAAAAAAGTCAAGAGCATTTCCAGAGAAGTAGTGTCTAAATTTATTGATTAATCCAACAGATATCTCAAATGCCTTTGATTAACCTTATGAATAAGGCTGTTTTTGCCATCACAGAGCTTACATTTCAAGTAGGGGTACATAATTGATAGGATAATGACCTCCCAAGTATGTCCTCGTCCCAATAATAGAACCTGTGAATATGTTACGTTACCTGAAAAGGGGGAATTAAGATTGCTAATAATCTGATCTTAAAATTGGGAGATTATTTGATGTTACTGATTCAGTTGGCCAAATGGAAAAGGATACTTAAATGATTAGGAGGCAGAAGAAGGATCAATGTCAAAGAAATATGATATGATAAAGTTCTCAACTGGTTATTGCTGACTTTGAAATATGGTAAAATGAGGTAAAATACTCATCAAGGAATGTGTTCAGCCTCTAAAAGCTGGAAGAAGTAAAACGGGGAAGAAATGATTCTCTTGGATCCCCTAAACATAACTGCCAACACCTCTATTTTAGCTCAGTGAAATCCATCTTGGACTGTTAAATTCAACGACCATAAAACACCAATTTGTATTTTAAACATCTTAGGTTTGTGGTAATTTTTTATAGCAACAATAGAAAATTAATAGAGAAAATAAAGACAGTTACCACTTGCTCTTTCAATTAAATAGATATGATGACATGAGAAAATAAAGGACCAAACAAGTTAAACTAAGTGATTTATGAAAGGACTCTTCAAAGTTGATGCATTAGAGTGGAGACTTGTGTAAAAGAGAGAACAAGCCTAGCCTAGAGTTGGGGAATCATTTCTAAGGTAGATATAAAGGCTGAGAGTAGAGAAGGGTTTCTCTAAACATGTAAAAAACAGAGGTCACTTAATAAAAATATGTAATATTAACATTAAAGCTGATGAGCTTATTGAAAATCTTCAAGAAGGACATATTCTTCTTTTGAAAAGTTTTATCTTTTTTAATATTTAATAAAAGAGACAAAGAGAACAATTAGATCAGTATTGTAGGAGTTTGAGGAAGATTACAATCGGAAGTAAAGCAGTATAGTGTTGAAGATGGAGAGATATAACCCAAAATGTTATGTTGATGGCTGTTAGTTCTGAAAGAAGAATAGTAGTTTTTCAATAGTGGGTCAAGAACAAAGAGGAAGCATGGAAGCATGGAAGCATGTTCAAGTAATAGAAAATTTGGGGCAGAATGATAGGATTATGAACATAGATCATTGAGGCCATGATGCACATAATCTAGATAATTCTTTGCCATGAATAAGAGTTTGAGGTTCGTAAAGCATGAAATGAAGAGCCATAAGAAAGGAAAATAAAAATATGAATTGAGATTTTATATTTATATTCCTTCCACAGTTCTGTATTCTGATATACAGAAGTTTTAATTTTTATTAGCTTTTCTATTTGAATATTATTTCATAGAACAGTTGGTATTCTGCCTGCAGGGACACAGCAGTGAGCAAAACAGAAAAACAATCCTCCTGGTGCGGAACTTAACATTGTAGTGAAAAGAGGCAATCAAAAATTAAAATTATGGTGGTTGGTGAATTTAAATAGGGTAATCATAGGAGACATCAGTAAGGAGGTAAGATTAAATCCTGCATGAAGAGCACTCCAGGTGAACAATGTGAAATATTAAAACCCTAAGACAAGAGGCCAGTAAGTCTGAAATTGATTAAGCAAGTACAAAGTAGAAGATGAAGTACAGAAGATAAAGGGTGAGCAGGGAACCAATTTGTGAAGGGTCTTTTGGTTAGTGAATTTGGTGAGGAGCCACTTGATGGTTTGAGCAGAGGAGTGACAAGATTCCTCCACGAATGCTCTACTAATACTAATCTTCTAATGACTGCTCTGACTGCTGTACTGACAACTGAGTATAGCTCGGTAAAGGGACCTCATGGGTACTACTTACAATATGCGTAAACTTCATCAGAGGCAATGGTGATTTAGAATAGGGAAGTGTGTAGTGGTGGTGAGTCTTAAATATTTTAAGGCGTTTACCTCTAGGTTAGATGTGGGAGTTGAAACTGACCCCAACGTTTTTGTCCTGAAATGAAAAAGTAGAATTGCATTATTGTCATGGAGAACACTGGGAATGAGTTGGGGTTTAGACCTGGCAAGTTTTTGCCTATAATATAGCCAAGTGGAGAGGTCAAGTATGGAATTTTGGAATTCAAAGAAGTTTTAGCTGGGATCTATCTGAAGCCAGAGAATCGCCAAATGACGTTGAAAGTCATGACTGAGTTTCATGAAAAGTCTAAAAAGTCAAGCCTTGGGCCTGGGAGATAAGAGTAAGGAAATAGTAAAACAGCAGCTGAGTCAAGAAAATAGATTGTTCTGGAAAAGAGACTGTGTTAAATGCTACTACTAAGTCAAATTAGAATTAGGGATTGGAGAGATGGCATAGCAATAAGGTGCTTACCTTGCATATAGCCAAAGGGGCAAACCTGGGTTTGATCCCTAGCACCCTATATGCCCCACCCCCTCACCCAGTCCTGTCAAGAGTTATCTCTGAGCACAAAGTCAGAAGTAAGCTCTGTTCACCCATGGAACAATGCAAAGTTTATAAACAGCAATACCCATAGAGTCAATGTTTTGTTGAATAAATTTAGACTTCCCCAAAACATAACTGCTTTATAGCCTGCTATTGACTTATACTTACTTTATAGCCTGCTATTCCTACCAATAATATTAACAGTTGTTTAATTAACATGCTACATTAGTGTATCCTTAAAATAAACAGAGAAAAGAATAGAAGGAAGAGACGAACATATTTACATTATTGTAAAACAATACAGTTTGTAATCTTTTTAAGAGAAAATGCACTGAGTGGAACCTAGCACTTCAACCCCACTTTATTCAAGGATAGCAATAGGGCTGACAGTTCAATGTGAGGGCTGAATGATGTCATGCTGTGAGGGCCCTGCTATGCCAGGGATCACTGAGGTCACCTTGACGGTACATGGGAGCCTTCAGGGCTGCACCCAGTGATGCTCAGGCGCCCTGTAGTCTCAGGGATCAAACTAGGGTTAATCCAATCACTGTGCTGTATCTATAATATCTTAATTGAAATATTTCATTGCAATAGGTTCCATTTTTTTAAAACTTGTGTAATTTGCCTAGAAAGATGAGAGTAAATTTAGTGATCTGTTTGTGAATTCTTTTGAAGAGTATTATTTGCTCACATTAATGTACCTGGATTAATGTTTCTGTTTTTATAGTTTATATTAGCTCTAGTATTACAGTCAGCATCATTTAGCATCACTAAATTTTTTCCTGAATAGTTTTGTATTTTCTTAGAAGATAATTTTTTAAAATATGTACTGAGCACTTACATACAGATAGTAAAAATTATATGTGTGTGTATATATATATGAACATATATATATAATTGCATTTGTCAACACAACAATGCTGTTCAGGACATAGCAATATATATATCATCGTATGGGTGTGGCTGTGTATGCTTTATCTCCTATTTTATTTTATTGTTGTCATCCTGACTTCATAAAATTATTTATTTTTTTTTTTACTATTTAAAAAGCAACAGTACTATCAGTTCTTTGAAGATACGAAGAAATGCACCTGGGTGAACATCTGGTATTGGTGTGTTGGGGAGAGGGTAAATCATTTGCTACCTTCCTAAATACACTTCACAGTTTTCACCTTTGCTCTCTCTTCTGTAATTTTAGAAATTCTATAAAATAATAAGTATGACTTTGTTTCATTTTCTCTTGTGTATTGTTTGATTCATCTTTCCAAATGTATTAGCTTAGTTTTTTAAATACTGTATAGAATCCCTTAAATTTCTTTTTATTTGTAGTTCTCTACTTTTATTTTTTTTTTTTTTTTTTTTTTTTTTTATTTTTTTTTTTTTTATTAGTGAAAAACCATGAGGTACAGTTATAGGCTTACAAATTTTGTGCTTGGGTTTCAGTTATACAATGATCAAGTCCCCATACCTCCACCAGTGCCCGTCATCCATCCCCATGGGTCCCAGCATCCCCCCCCCTCATCCCCCCCCCATCCCCCCCCCCCCGTCCCATCCTGCCTCTGTGGCAGGGTATTCCCCCTTGTTCTCTCTCTCTTCTTTTGGGTACTGTGTTTTGCAAGAGAGGCTTTGAGTGGCAATCATGTTTGGTCTATCGACTACTTTTAGCATGCTTCTCCCACCCTGGGAGGGCCCTCACAACACCCTTCATTTGGTAATCTCTTCTCTATCTGAGCTTCCTTTTCACCTAGAGCCTGTGGCTGGCCTTCCATTCATGGGGCAAAATTCCTGGTACTAATCTCAGCCATTCCTGTGTGTCACTCTCACTTTTTGTTGCTTTATGTTCCCCAGATGAATGCAATCTTTCTGTGTCTATCCCGCTCTTTCTGACTCATTTCGCTTAACATGATACTTTCCATGTAGTACCACTTGTATGTAAATTTCATAACTTCATCTTTTCTAACAGCTACATAGTACTCCATTGTGTAAATGTACCAAAGTTTCTTTAACCAGTCATCTGTTCTTGGGCACTCAGGTTTTTTCCAGATTCTGGCTATTGTAAAGAGTGCTGCAATGAACAAACAATTGCAGATGTCACTTTGACTATACCTTTTTGCCTCTCTGGGATATATTCCCAGGAGTGCTATAGCTGGGTCAAATGGCAGATCAAATTCTAATTTTTTGAGAGTCGTCCATACTGTTTTCCAAAAGGGTTGGACCAGCCGGCATTCCCACCAGCAGTGAAGGAGGGTCCCTTTCTCGCCACATCCGCGCCAGCACCGGTTGCTTTTGTTCTTGTGGATGTGGGCCAGTCTCTGTGGTGTGAAATGATATCTCATTGTGGTTTTGATCTGCATCTCTCTGATGATTAGTGATGTAGAGCATTTTCTCATGTGCCTTTTTGCCATTCGAATTTCTTCTTTGCGAAAGTTTCTGTTCATTTCCTCACCCCATTTTTTGATGGGGTTGGGTGATTTCTTCTTGTGGAGTTTAACCAGTACCTTGTATATCCTTGATATCAACCCCTTGTCGGATGTTATATGAAGTACGTGTACTGTTCTTGGGACTGGATTTCAGAGTCCAAGAACTTTGCTTTTTAATGATTTCATCTAGCATTTTGTGAGTTGTACTGACACTAACTGAAATTAGCTCACTGTGTAGATAAGTAAATGATAAGAGAAGATAATTTGTGATAGCTTCTTGTGTGGGGTGGGCTGTTTATAGACAAATGAGAGAAAGACCATAGTAAGAATTGAAAGAATACCAGGGATAAATTTCTGAATACGTAGTAATGTTTGCACAATGAGAGAGCAGAGAACTACAAGAAGTAGAATTCTACGCATGCAGACAACATTTTTCCTTGCCTTTGCTGTCAGTTTTGATTTTAATAGTTTAGACATTAAGCACCACCAGGCTTTTACTGGGTAAATTTTAGTATCAATGACTTTGATTGAAGTTGCATTTTTATCAAAATATTTTGAAAGTATAAAAAAACCAATAATTATTGTTCAATTTAGTAGGCACAGATTAACAAATACTTTAGAGAAGGATTTAAAATCTTCCCTCATGTTTTGATGAACCACTAGTATGTGATGAAACGTTTTTATAATGCTAAGGCTGCTGTTAAATATTATCATGATACTATGCCTGCAACATGGCTGAGCAGTAGAGCTCTTGCTTTACATGTGTGAGACCCAGTGTCCTATTCTTGGCACTACCAAATATTATTTGCAGAATTCTCTATACTGTTCATTGACAGTCGCCTCCCTTTTTCATTTTTTGTGCTGTCGTAATAATTCTCTGGGTATTACTGACGTTTTGTCTTTGTTTTCCTGACTTAAGTACATAAATACTTAAAAAAAAATTTTTTTATTGAATCGCCATGAGATAGACTTTTCCAAAACTGTTCATGATTGGGTTTTATTTATACGGTATTCCAACACCCATCTATCCACCAATGTTCATTTTCTAGCACCAACCAGTATCCCCAATTTCCCTCCCACCCACCCCCAACTCTTCCCTGCCCAGCTTGCCACAATGGCAGGTACTTTTCTCTTCACCCTCCCCCACTTCTCTCTCTCCCCCCCCCCTTGCCTTATGAACATTGTGGCTTGCAATACTGAAAGATTACAGGTAAAAACAATGGCTATTTATTCTATTCAAAATATAATCATTGCCTACTATATCAAATTGTGTGCCACAGACATTTTAGGATAAGAAAAATGTAAATCACATTATTCTTGTACTAACTGATATTAATTTCTATCTTATGGAATCCAAGCATAATTTGTGGCATTCTTAGCATCCTGCTTACACATGTAAATGTCTCAGAGTTTATACATTTTTCAGGTATATGTAAGTCTTCGGGCTGGAACAGTAATAGAGTGGGTAGGGCATTTGCCTTGCACGTGGCCAACTGCGGTTCAGTTCCTCCATCCCTCTCGGAGAGCCTGGCAAGCTACCGAGAGTATCCTACCCACATGGCAGAGCCTGGCATGCTCCCCATGGTGTAAATATGTCAAAAACAGTAACAAAAAGTCTCACAATGGAGACATTACTGGTGCCCTCTCGAGCAAATCAATGAACAATGGGAGGACAGTGCTACAATGCTACATGTAAATCCACATGTAAATGCTTCAACGTTTATACATTTTAAACGCTGACAATAGATTAGTCTAATACACATATAGAGAGAACAGTCTGTTACAGTTATTCTGTTCATGTTTAAGGATCACTCTTACAACTTTTTAAAGAAATATTTAATCTTTTCTACCATGTACATTAGTGTGTATTGGGGATTTTGATAGGAATAATTACCACAGAATAAGAGTGTAATTCACAGAATGACATAAGCAGAACCTCCTCCATTGGAAAGAAAAATTACCTTTGAATACCCAAAAATATTGAAACATTTGGTCTTAGCCTGTGGCTTTAAGTAGTCACACCACAGTATCACCAGGTAGGAATCCAAGACCTGAGAGCTTAGTCTTCCCCATTTCCTCCCTCATTCTCTTTCCTTCCCTCACTTAAGCTGCTATTCAGAGCTTCAGAAAACACTGTATGGCGAGATTCTTTATTTACAAAGCCTTTAAGTAGTCTTGCTCTTAATGACTGAAGTTGAGATTGCATTGCTCATTTTTGAACTATGCTCATCTAGTTTATCAAATTATATTATTATAATTGACTATTAACTAGTATATTTACATCAGAGTCTACTGCCATTGATATGTGCTCTATGCATTCAAGTGTTAAAAATGACATGAATTAGAAAGTTCTTTAAAGGTTTATTGACTATAATGATTCCATTAATCCTCCTGGTATATGTACTATTTATTATGTTCATATGAGATTATAGTGATTTAAATTCTTTATTCACATAAAAATGCCTTTAGTGGCAAACTAAATTCCAGTGACCAGAATGTGCCCCAAAATAAAAACATCAGTTTAAGAATATTATATGTGCAATAATTTTGTTAGATGGCCTTATTCATAGTTAAAACAAAGAGGCTCTGGGATCTGGAGAGATAGTACAAGGAGTAAGGGGTTTGCCTTTCATGTAGCCAGCGCCATATATGATCCCCCAAACACTACTAGGAGGGATGATACCTGAGCGGAGAGCCAGAAGTACACCCTAACACAAGTGGATGTGGCCCCAACCCTCACCCCCACCCCAATATACATGTTCTTGCTGTGGTATCAGCAGACCAAGATTTGAGTACAGCTCTGCAACTTAAAGTCTGTAAAATTTACTCAGATATTCTTTCCTTTAGCACAGCGGGTAGGCCGTTCGCCTTACAAGCGGCCAACATGGCTGACCCGAGTTCGATTCCTCCGCCCCTCTCGGAGAGCCCGGCAAGCTACCGAGAGTATTGGATATGCCAGACACAGTAACAACAGTCTCCAATGGAGACGTTACTGGGCCCGCTCGAGCAAATTGACGATCAACGGGAGGGCCTTTATCTTATTTATCTTTATTCTTTCCTTTGTCTATTATAGGAATATATAATACTACCTATTGAGGATTTGTAAATACCTAATAGGATGATTTTTGTTTCCCAGTTTACTCAGTTATTCTTTTGTTTGTTTTTGAAAAGAAAATGTAATGGTATGGACTTCTTAGGTTTTGTAGCACTGTAGCACTGTAGCACTGTCCTCCCATTGTCATCCATTTGCTGATTTGCTCTAGCGGGCCCAGAAATAGTGTGAGACTTGTTGTTACTGTGTTTGGCATATCGTTACTGTAATTGGCATATCGAATACATCACGGGTAGCTTGCCAGGCTTTGCCGTGCGGGCGAGATACTCTCGGTAACTTGCCGGGCTCTCCGAGAGGGGTGTAGGAATCAAACTTGGGTCGGCCACATGCCAAGGCAAATGCCCTACCTGCTGTGCTATTGCTCCAGCCCATGGACTTACATATACCTGGAAAAATGTATAAACTCTGAGACATTTACATGTGTAAGCAGGATGCTAAGAATGCCACAAATTATGTTTTGTAAATATTCAAAAAGTTGATCATGATGTTAAGTTTTCTATAATCGTTACTATGTGCCAGACACTAATCTGAACACAATACTTGTTTGTTAGGGGACACATCTCTGCGCTCAGGGATCATTCTTGGCAGAAACAGGGAACCATATGGGATACCTCCCCATGGCAAGTTTCCCAGTGGTAATAAAGAGTAAATAAAGAATAAATACCATGGCCTTTGGGCATTTGTTATTCCCCAACTATGTTTATTTACACCCACAAAAGAGATCACTCTGTGTCAGCCCGTCCCCCTCTGGCTAACTTCCCCAGCATGATACTTCCCAGTTCTGTCCATTTAATAGCAAATTGCATGACTTTTTCTTTTCTAAAGGCCAAACAGTGCTTTACTGTGTATATGTACCATGGCTTCTTTACCCAGTCATCTGTTCTTGGACAGGTGGGTTGTTGCTAGATTTTAGCTGCTATGAATAGTGCTGCGATGAAAATAGGAATAACGATGTTTTTTCTGCATTGTGTTTTTGGGCCCTTGGGGTACACTCTATGGAATGGAATTGCAGGGTGGTATGGAAACTCAATTCCAAGGGGTTTGTTTTTTGGTTTTTGTTTTTTGAGGAAATACTTTTAAAATTACACCTCTTTTATTTTTTTTTGCTTCTTTAAATTATATTAAAACTGATCATCTATGATTGTTAATTACTTACAACTCCTTATACAATGGTAATTTTAACCAAAAGCTAAACAGTATAGAGGTATTGAAATAGGCAAATTGAGATAACTGACATTCTCGTTGCTGGAATTAATCAAGGGTCTGCATTACTTATTATCTTTTGGCACTGACACTCTGCTTTTAAATTAATAGATTCATGATGGGGGGTAGATCCAAAATGTAGAGAACATTGTGTATTTATCAAAGTTCAGTTAAGCCCTAAAATGTCTTGGAAATTAGTAATTGGTCTTTTTCCAGTAATATTGGTTTTTGAAGTTTGATTTTTTGCAAATATAGTACCATCAGTCTTATTCAAGACAGTTTACAAAATTACTATAAAATATATGCTGTCTCTGTGTTTTGGGTATTTGAGTTATAATCTTCCATCCTATAATGGCAGTTTCTACTGCAGGACAGGAGGAGATTTGCTAAGGTTTCTCATGAGTTTATTTTATTTTTTTGGCTTAAGTAAAATATCCCACCACTCAGGATAAAAATAATTTTAAGTGAAAACTCTGAAGAATGCAAGAAAATACCTTAATCCTAATAAATATATAATATATGTACATATATATTATGTGTTAAAGGTTATTGAAAATATTCCAAGTCTAAAATACTTTCAATGTAGGTTGTTAAGTATACAATTTAGGCTTAGCCAAATAACCTTATCACAAAATTCATAATGACAAAGCTAAATTACAGTATTACAAAAAGAAAGAATATCACCAATATGTGGTGAATTGTATACTTACTGAGGTCTCAAGCTGTTTCCTTGATATTTATGTAGTGTTAAAAGTAGCACTGTAGCACTGTTCTCCCGTTGTTCATTGATTTGCTCGAGTCGGCCCAGTAATGTCTCTATCATGAGACTTCTTGTTATTGTATTTGGCATATTGAATACGTCACGGGTAGCTTGCCAGGCTTTGCTGTGCAGGCGAATTACTCTCGGTAGCATGCCGAGTATTAAAAGAACACATATAAAACCATGCCCAACTCAACAAAAGGAAAAAGCATTGAAACCTCTTCAGATGATAGTAGAAATTTCAGCTATTAATGCAAGATCACACATCTTGAGAGCTTTGCATCCAACAAAATTTTATGTGGTTCCCAGATAAGAGTGGGATACAAAATACATTAATCTAAAGTCAAACTCTAGTCTTAATTTATGATATATAAATGATTTTACATCCCATGGCAACTTAATATGATTTTAGTAACTCATCTAGTGGGTTACTAATAAGGAACAGTTTAAAGTAAATATAAAAGTTAGCATTGTGTGTCATTTGTCAGTAAGATTCTTCATTCAGAAATACACAAGTCTGGGTGCTCTCACACATTTGCCTCTGTTCTTTACCTGGGACCTCAACCAGGAGTGCCCTGCCCTTCTTCCAGAGGTGCTTGGCAATGTAAGCCTGAAGGTTTGGTGCTACAGCCTAGCCATAGAGTGCTGCTCATTTGTTCCAGTACTTTGAGCTGTCATCCAGCCCCACATAGTTGCATCTCTCAGTTAAAGGATCGCCACTAACCCCCCGTTACAACTCTGGGTGACTTTGGGAATTACTCTGTTTCAGTCATAATATTTACTCATTGTGTGTCTGGATAAGAGAAATTTTCTCTGATCCCTTTACTATATATTTAATATTTTTCCTTTGAGTCAACAATAAATATCATGTACCTAATGCAAAAGTTAATACATTTTGCCTTGTACCTTTAAAGAGCCTATTAAGAAATGAAAATTGAGTGAAGATAAACCTTTCATTAATTTTATATGTCTGGATTTTTATACACTGAACATGTAATCTTTTGTAATAAAATTAGAGATAAAATTGTTTAGTCTTGAGAAGATCTGGAAAAATGCATTCAAATTAAGTGTGACACAACTAGATTTGATATTTTTCTTCTGGCTCATAAAGAATTCCTAATGTGGGTAAATAGATAACTCCAGTTCTCTTTTGGACAGTTCTTCAAAACCTGAGGTTATTAATATATAAGCTTTAGAGATTCCCATTTATGTGTTCTTACCTTCACATATACAAAAATACCTTGATTATATTTTTCTAGATGTTTGTAAGTTGAGTCTCTGTACGAGAAAGGGAATTATGTATATTATTCAAACCTTCAGGTATCTCTATGTGCATATCATTTTTCAAGACTCACTGGAAATTTAAAGGAAGAAATGGTGGAAAGTAGTTCTTTTTAGTTAAGCATTTCTTTTGCTGTCTTTTGTTTTGGGGCCACAACCAGAGATGCTCAAGACTGACTTTCTGTGCTCAGGGAGCATTCCTTTTGTGGCTTGGGGGACCATACAGGGTGCCAGGGATTGAATCCAGATCAGTTGCATGCAAGACAAGTGCCCTACCTGCTATACTATCACTTTGATCCCTAATTAAGCATTTTCCATTCTCAGTATTAGCAAGAATCTACCTACAAATAGTTGAAAAAATGTATTTTAGTGACTACCTGTTTGTTATTAAAGAATTTATCCAACAGTAATTATTACAAGGACTCTGAAGTAATAGTGACTGTGCTATTTTATTTAGAAAAACTTTTCTCAACTGTTACTCTCTGTGACCTGTAATCATTCAGAACGATTTTATATCTTTATGACTGATATTCAGTTTTACTTAAATTCATTAAAAATATGGATGAGGGTAACTTTCAAAACTTCTGAATGTCAGACGTCTAAAATAGTAGTCTTACATATAAACATTATTTAAATTATGTCCTAATTATGTCAAAATTTGACTAAATTAGTTGATTCTTTATAAAGTTAATGTAGAATTTGGAGAATTAATAATTGACAATTTGAAAGTACTTTGTAAATTTGAAGAGATATTGCTGTTTTATTGAGGAAAACAGACTTCTTACGTGCTTAAAGATTGAAAATATTTATTGTATATAGAAAAGTATTGTATAGAATAAGCTCATTCTGATTGGTGAATGTATTTAATGTAGAGTTAAAAACACATAACTTGGAACCTTACTTCTAAGATTCAAATCCTGGCCATGTCATTTTATCATTTTATGATTTTATACAGCTTATTTACCTTACACTGGTCTTGATTTATACTGCTGTAATATATGGATACAAATAGCAGATGATATATCAGTGATCTTATTTCATAAGTTTGTTGTATGAACAAAATGAGTTACTCTTTCTTAAGACCTATAATTCTTTAGATGGACCATATAGCACCTTGTTCATATAGTAAATATTTAACTAAAATTTACTGGCATCTTAATATCTAGTAAATATTATGTTGCCATCTAAATTAATTTACATATTATAGTATAAATAATTTTAAAAATTGAATCACAGTGTGTTTCAGGCATCGTGATTTCCATTTTACTGAGATGTGGAAACAAGGTTATTCCAATTGGTTTTAATTCTTTGTTTCTTGTTTGTATTACAGTTACGAATTATAATACTGTGGTAGAAACAAATTCAGATTCAGATGATGAAGACAAACTTCATATTGTAGAAGAAGAAAGTATTGCAGATGCCGCCGATTGTGAAGGTGGGGTGCCAGAAGATGACCTGCCAACAGACCAGACAGTGTTACCAGGGAGCAGCGAAAGAGAAGGAAATGCCAAGAACTGCTGGGAGGAGGATGGTAAGTGTGACTTTTGTGGCATCCTAATTACGTTTTCACTTTTACTGAAGTGAATCTTGGCTTAGTGTAAAGTAGGAACCCTTCCAGTTAATTGCCCAAAATGGGAATGTTTAACTTTTCTTACCTGTTATACAGAAATTGGATGAGTCATTTTTTTTTCAGCCCTAAAATTCCTCAGTTCTACTTTTCCTAATAAACTGATGAAATTTTGTAGCTTGACTGGCAGGATTTAAGCCAGTGGTATAAAAGCAGAACATGTAGAAGTGGCCAAGGTAAGTTAGACTGGGGATCCGGGATTGGGGCCTCTGCAAAGACAAAAGAGCATGCAAGAGAATAAATTCAAGGTTAGCCGAGCAAAAGCTACCTGGCAAAAGTTAACAATCAGGAAGTTCATCTAAACTAGACACCAAAACTTATGCTAGGCACTTTTGGGATACCATTCAGGTAAGCGTGTGAGAGAATGTGAAGAATTCAAGTGAAAGCTTACACAAAAGTTTAAATAATATGTACAGCATGACACTACTCATGGTTTCTACGAGATTAACTGAGCAAGCACTTGTGAAATCATGTAATCAGCCCAACACATTTTATAATATTCATTCAGCAATCTCTGTAATAAAAGTGGTTACAGCTTAAAAAGTAACAACTAAATAAGCTGCAAATTTATTGAAGTTTGATGTAAGTTGAAATTAATGGCTAAATGGAAACATCAAAGAGGAACATACAAATGAGAGGTGGAAAAGTAATATTTTTTAGTAAAGGGCATATAGAGTTTAATTAGGCAGATGAAAATGAATCGAAGATATTTTAAGCAGAAGCAGTTCTTTGGTTTGGATAAATTATATTTATGGGAAACAAGAACTGAGAAGTAAAGAGTATGAAAGCACTGCGTGTTAAGTCAGAGGATTTGCACTTTACCTGGAAGCTATGAAAAGTTATTAACTGTAGTTTAGAAGTAAGTCTACAGCAGTACGGAAAAGATAATTTTAGAAAGAGAAGTTCTAGAGGTAAGAATTCATAGGGATAATTCAGAGAGTGATAGGGTTGTGTTTTTGTTTTTGTTTTTTGAACTACAGATATGACTACTAGGATGAGAATAAAAGGGTGAGATTTGCAGAACACTGAAAGTTGACAGTAATGCATTTTGTTGATTCCGTGTAAAACAAACTGATAGGGAAGGATAAGTAGGGTTTGGGAAAGTAGAAATCAGATCAATTAAATCTCATATTTTATTTTCGCGGTTGGTTACTGGTGACATACTATAAACAAGATAATAGGGAATATCGTATGCCTATACATTTTCAATGTGGAGAAGGTGTTAGAAACTTAAATTTATTTTACTTTCAAAATTTTTATTGATATTCTGTGGTTTAAGATACTATTAATAATAGTTTCTCATGTACATAATTCCATTTTAGAAACCCTTAACAAAAACTGGCTCAGAAAAAAATAGAAAACATGAATGACCCTATAACCTCTAGAAAAATTAAGTTGCTGATCAAAAATACTCCTCCAAAATACAAATATGTGGAATAGTCAAAAGTCCAGTACTTTTTTTTATAGGTTTGCACATGGTATTGTTGCTTTGGACAATAGTTTAACAACGAAATTAAATATGTAACTGTGATCCAGAAATCCCTATTCTGGGTATTTGCCCAGATCAAAGTATAAAACAGAGGTTCACAAAAACAAACAAACAAAAAAACCATCTGGTAACTGAATGTTTATAGAAGCTATTCATAATTGCTCTAATCTGAAGCACCTATAGTCATTTTATAGGTTAAAAGATAATGAAATTATAATACATCTATATAATGTAATAACTGCTCAGCAATTAAAGAAAATCACTCTTAAGCTACAACTTAGAAAACTTGAAGTCTCAAAAGGCCTTATGTTGATTGAAAAGTTACATGTGTATGATTCAACATTTTTAAAAAGGATCAGTATAAATCAGTGATTTAGAGGGGCTAGAGGGAGAAAGTGACTATAAAAGGGGTAGAAAGTAGAGCTAGGATTTTAGAGGGATAAGAGAGTTTTTCTATGTGTTGATATTGATGATTTTATGTGAATCTGTACATGTGTTAAAATTCAGAGATCTGTACAACAAAAACAAAAGCAATACAATTTTTCATTAAAATTTATGTGTGTAAGGTAAAAGGTAAAGGTAAAGGCCCTCCTGTTGATCGTCAATTTGCTCGAGCGGGCCCAGTAACGTCTCCATTGGAGACTTTGTTGTTACTGTGTCTGGCATATTGAATACTCTCGGTAGCTTGCCGGGCTCTCCGAGAGGGGCGGAGGAATCAAACTCGGGTCGGCCATGTTGGCCACTTGTAAGGCGAACGCCCTACCCGTTGTGCTATTATTATATATTTTTCTCTCTTAAAAAAATACAGCCTAAATGATGATGTCGATTAATTCTTCTATATATTTGAGGGGTTAACAATTCCTGTTTTAGGCAGGAGTTACAATTCTCTCCACGTGAAGAAAAATTACACCCTTGCTCAGAGCATAGTAAAGAATACCAAAGAGGGGAAACACCATTACTACTATAGAAATTAAGATAGCATCATTTCAGCCAATATGTGTATATCACACCATGCTGAAAAAAATTTTTGCCTGACCAAGTAGAGCAAATAAAGCACCAAGCTGGGACTGGAAAGATAGTAGAGAGGTAAGGTATTTCCATTACACGCAGCCCCAGCATCCCCTATGGTTCCCTGAGCCCCGCCGGGAGTGATCCTTGAGCACAGAGCCAGGAGTGACTCCTGAACATTTCCAGGGATGGCCCAAAATGCAATAAAATAAAAATAAACAATGCACTCCTAAACAACACATGGAATCAGAAAGGAAATTTCAAAAAAAAAATTTTAATAAAGCACTAAAATATGTTTCTTTGATGAACGATTTTAACCTAAGTGACAATTATAACCTAGAATTCCACTAGTTAAAAATAAAAATCATATTGGTGGTGGAGAATGGGCACTTGTGGAGGGATGGGTACTTGATCATTGTATAACTGAAACCCAAGAACGAAAGTTTGTAAGTCTACAACTGTACCTCATGATGTTTCACTAATTTAAAAAAAAAGGAAAAAGAAAGTCTAAAAATAAATAATAAAAATAAAAGTCATTAAAAATTTTTAAATGTTTTTTTCTATGTCTATAAATTGAAAATGTTTTTGTAAAAAAACATAAGCCTTGTATTTGTCACTCTGAATATATGCCAATCTGCTGTGCTCAGTAATGCACAGCAACAAGACTTCTTGCTAGAATACTGATGGAGAATCGTCAGTAAGTTAAATTCATGAATATCAAGGTTAATAACTCAGTAATTTATTTAGTTACAATTAAGTGATCATTAGTCATGCATTCACATGAAATTTTTTATAAAGTTTTAGATCCAATTCAAACTTCTATTTTTGTATTGTTTTGTCTTCTTGATATGATTGTTGTGACTATATTTGAAAGAATAATTTGTCAAATTGGATGAGGTTGACTGAACCAATTTTACTGTCAGATAGAAACACAAGGCCTTGAGTTACGACAAGGACAGCTTGCCTTTCAGGGTAGTCAGTCTTATTGGTAGAACTCTACTGTATCCCAACACTTCCAGGTATTATTCCATTTTGAGATCTGTCTACACTGCTCTTCTTGTATTCTTTACTTTTTGTGCATCCTATTAATCAATTTCTCATTGTAAAACAATTAAAGATAAAAACTATAGATATCTTGGCTTATTAATATTATTACTTTATTACACATATTACTATTTCATGAAGACAGAATAAGTATGATTTTCTGATGTTTAAAAAATGATACTTTCAATGCTTTGCTTAGAATGTAAAGTAAGTGTAATTTTTTCTCTAAGCTTTTCCAAAGGAAGTTTAAAGAGCCAGTTGCATGGTGGAGAGTTTCCTGTCTAGTTTCTTAGGAATGAGTAAGGAATGGTTACCTTTCATATTGCTGAGCTGGAATAATACACAAATCAGTGTCATTTAACTGTTATTGAAGATTTGGGAAAAGAAAAAATAATCAAGTAGTTAATAACATTTAGGTATGTTAAAAATCAGGACATGAAACTGGTAAGTAACCAGTGTATGTGTAAAGAATATTGGAAATTAGAATATGCCATTGAAATGCCAATTATGTACTAAGTACCTTTATAAATCCAATATTATTTGAGAATAAAATCACAATTAAGAAGTTTTATAAAAGAAGTAGTATTTTTATTGTAAATATTAAATAAAGTAGAACACACATTTAAAGATAAAAACATTTGGATTTTAATCAATTTATATTGCATTAAAAACTGTCAAATTCAAATCTTCTCTGTGTAATACATTGCATAACTTGACAGTGTTCCAACATATCTGTAGTCATCTTACAAGAACTTCTTGTGGTTCAGCCAAAAACTCTCAAGCCTGGGTCAGTTAAACGCTTAATGTATTTGCTCCCACTTTTGGGACACCTGTTTTAAAATCCCTTCATACTTTTTGTTTTTTAGAACATATATAAAACTAATGTAGTAGTATAAATAAATAAAAAAAAAATAAAGGCCCTCCCGTTGATCGTCGATTTGCTCGAGCGGGCCCAGTAACGTCTCCATTGGAGACTTTGTTGTTACTGTGTCTGGCATATCGAATACTCTCGGTAGCTTGCTGGGCTCTCCGAGAGGGGCGGAGGAATCGAACTCGGGTCGGCCATGTTGGCCGCTTGTAAGGCGAACGCCCTACCCGCTGTGCTATGTAGTAGTATAAAACACTATTTTATATTTTCTTAATATTATCTTAGTGTTTGGAAATTAATTTGAAAATTCATCAGTTTAAATCTCAGTAGTTGACTGAAATATTTTTCTGACTTGAAGATAGATAACTTATAATTTTAATAATTTATAATTTTAAGAATGTCAAATCAATAAAAACATCTTAATAATAAAAATATTTAAAATTTGAGTTTATAGCAATAAGTCCTTGGGGATATATTATAATAAAATTGTTTTCAAAAAATATGCAAACAATGCATAAATCACTCTGTGTCTCAGTAGTCAACTAAATTGTATTTACATCTCAAGATAAAGTTTAACATACTCATTGAAAACTTCGTCAGCCAAAAAAGAATTTATGGGTGGTGATATGTAATATAAAAACAAACAAACAAAAAATCTCAGCTTAACTACTAGTGTTTTGTACCACTGTTATTTTTGGTTTTTTGGGTTTTGGGGGTTTTTTGGGGTTTTTTTTAAACTTTTTTTTTAACTTTTTTTTTTTTTTTGCTTTTTGGGTCACACCTGGCAATTATACAGGGGTTACTCCTGGCCCTGCACGCAGGAGTTACTCCTGGAGGTGCTCAGGGGATCATATGAGATGCTGGGAATCGAACCAGGGAATCAAACCAGGGTAGGCCGCGTGCCCTACCCGTTGTGCTATCTCTCCAGCACCACTTATTTTTGAGGTTTACTTTGGCATCTTTGAAATGAATACTGGGAAAAATGAGGTATATTTAGTTTGTTTACAAGGTTACCTAATTTATGTTCATAAATAATAAAGGGATGTGGTCTTTATGCACAATTCTGAAACTTGATTATATGCTGTCATCTTTGAAATTTAAAAAAAAAGACACCTATTTACACACACATATCATCTTTACAGCACATATTAAACATACTGTTTTCAGGCAACTTGGAATATTCTTACTTTTTACAGAACTTCCTCCCTTGCCTCTAATGAGATACATTTATGATATAGTTAGTTTCATTTTTCACTGTTTGTATTTCTTCTTTCATTCACCATTTGATGAGTACTTTAAAATATTTATACATGTGTGTTGAGGGGGGAATTTTCATGGTTTTAAAGATAAGTGCTACAAAAAGAAAAATTGCCCTCAATGTCTAATGCTCTGTTACCATTTTTAGTATAGCTAATGAATTCTTTTCTCAGAGACTTATGGGTAATTTTGAAACTACTTCAGACTATATTAGGATTGAACAAATGGCAACTCAATTGAGGCTAAGGACACCCAGATTTCTCTGTTACAAATAAAGAATAGGAAAAGGCTAAACTAAATTTTGTGGTGTCTGTTGAAATCAGAGGTATGGCAAGGGGCTTATAATTCTTAGTATATATAAATATGTATGTATATAGATGGAGTATATTCAGATGTCACAGTACATACATTTCCCTATTCTGTCTGCTGATAAGACAGGAAACATGGCATCCATTAGTAATAAGCATAGCTACTGCTGTATTTTTAATTTAAGTAATATCCAATAGAAAATGCTAAGGATCTCTGCAGAAATAGTTAATTCTCAAATTATGGTAGGAGAAAATAAGGAATAGAAAGTACAGCTACCTTTAAAGAAGTGGTGAAGGCTTGTCAAAGGACACAGAACCAACATGAATAATTTTCTATTCACCAAGTCTAGAGAAGTTTAGCAGATGTATATACATATATATGTAAATGATGGTAGTATCATATTATAATATACAGAGCTAAATAAATATCCATGCATTCATATTGACCATACAACTTAAAGACAGAGGGAAGAAAATCTGTTACTTATATAGAATTCCAATATCAGAAATTGAAAATTACCATTACATAGATGCCAATTTTAATAATTGTTGCAGCAGGAGTCATCAATGAATACTGAAACTGTGGTGAATGATAATGAAAATATGTTTTTATAATCTAGTTATAATTAAAGACATAATAACCAGTGTTTAAAAACCAGTCATAAAAGGGGGCAGGAGTGATAGCACAGTGGGTAGGGCCTTGCACGCAGCCAACCCAGGTTTGATTCCCAGCATCCCATATGATCCCCTGAGCACCGCCAGGGGTAACTCCTGAGTGCCGAGCCAGGAGTAACCCGGGTGTTACCCAAAAAATAAATAGGAGCGATAGCACAGTGGGTAGGGCGTTCGCCTTACAAGCGGCCAACATGGCCGACCCGAGTTCGATTCCTCCGCCCCTCTCGGAGAGCCCGGCAAGCTACCGAGAGTATTCGATATGCCAGACACAGTAACAACAAAGTCTCCAATGGAGACGTTACTGGGCCCGCTCGAGCAAATCGACGATCAACGGGAGGGCCTTTACCTTAAATAAATAAATAATTTTTTTAAAAACCTGGCAGATAACACCTTAACTGGGTGGTAAAAAGTTATGACAATAACATTATCCATCCTTGTGAAAAAGATTGGTGAGAGTGTGCCACTTAGGTGCTGTTCTTGTTCAAATTGCATTACTTCAATATAATCATTAGGAAACATCGAGGGAAATTAAATTAAAGGACTCCCTGTAAAAAAATGACTAGTACTCTTCAAAAGTTTCAGTGAGGTCATAAAAAATATATAGATTTATATATTAAGTATATAAATATGTAGAGATTATAATGTTAATTTCACAACATCGTTATCACTGTATAAAAAGTAAATACTTCATATGCTATGTCATAAATACCACAATAAAGCTTTGAAATAAATAAAAATTAAGGTTTTTCAAAGGAACTCATTTAAAACTTCCAAATTTTACAGATAATGGAGATAAAGCAAATAAACTGTGGGATCCTAAATTGATTTATAGACCAGGAAATTTAAAAAAAACTGACAGATACCAAATAAGGTTTGTTCATTATTAAATGGTATTTTATTTAGCACTATAGCACTGTCCTCCTGTTGTTCATTGTTTTGCTCGAGTGGGCCCAGTAACATCTCCGTTGTGAGACTTTGTTGTCCTGGCAAGCTACCCGTGGTGTACTCGATATGCCAAAAACAGTAACAATGGTCCTCATTCCCCTGACCCTGAAAGACCCCCCAGTATACGATCAGGCTACATTAGCACGTGACAGGGACAAATGGAGACGTTACTGGCATCCGCTCGAGCAAATCGATGAACAACGGGGTGATAGTGATAGTGATAGTGTTTGGCATATCAGATACATCATGAGTAGCTTGTCAGGCTTTGCCGTGCGGGCGAGATATTTAAATTCATATAATAACTTCTGAAGTGTTATTTTTATATATTATGCTTTCATTAAGTGAAGCATATTATATAAGAAGTTTAAAATTTTATGTCTTTTAATAAGTCTAAAATTATTTTAAATGCAAAAATCTAGAAATCAATCAGAACCCAAATCAAACACCTGTTCTTTGATTACATTAGTATATCTACCAAAAAATAGTTTTTTAAAAATGCATCCAATAGTAATAGAAAAGGAGACATTTTTAATTAATAATAATTCAGTTTAATAAATACACAGGTTGCCAGAAAATCACTCTTAAGATCTCTGGTTATTGTTTCATTCCTCAGTCTGTATGGTAGAATATGTGGTAACTATCCCCAAAGGAAACAGACAAGGTCTTCTGGTCTGACCTCACTTGATTTACCTCACATGACATGATACCTGCTTACTCTTCCACCCCGTCAGAGCTGTTCTCAGTATCATGGGGAACAAGAATGAATCAAGTTAATTCTTCCTTGCATTAACACTTTTCTGTTCAGGTCTAGCTTAGGTTTAAAGGGCACGCCTCTTCAAAAAAAATTGAACTATGAAAACTGACACTTTCATAATAATCATACTTCCAGCCTTCTTCATATATGCTAGGAAAACTAATACTGATTGGACATTATCTGCAATGCTTTTGTTTTGGGATTTCTTTAGACGGAAGTACTTGGAGTCACGTGTGACAGTACTAAACACGGTTGACTGCATGCAAGGCAAGCACCTCGGCCTCTCTACTTTCTCTTAAGCCCTTGTTTTGGTTTGGTGGTTGGTTTTTTTTTGTTGTTGTTGTTGTTATTGTTGCTGTTGTTATGGGGTCACTTACAGTGGCGCTCAGGGCTACTTCTGCCTTGGTGCATGGCTGTTGTTCCTAGTGATGCTCAGGGGACCTTGTGGTGCTGCAGATTGAACTTTGGCTTCCTGCTCCCACTACTTGAGCTATTCTTCCTGTAACTGACTCAGTGCTTATTGCACTCCTATACATTGTTCCTTGTTTTTCCTTTGAATAGCTCTGTGAAATATCTATTAACCATTTTGTATATGAGGAAACTCAGGATCAGAAAGGTTAAGTAACTTTCCAAGATGTAAATTCATATGGAAAGGCAGTATGCAGGCCTATTTTACTACATAGCATACTTTTATTTTATACGATTTCTTGATGCAACAGGAAAACATATATACACCACATATACACTGAATATAGCATCCATATATGAAGCACTAAGGCCATTTCCTCATATCTTAAAGCTCTTATTTGCGATGCTGAAGTTAGCGGTGAGCCTCCCCTTTCTAATATATTATGAGAATTCCGATTTCTAATTTTATTTTATATTTCTATTTTTATATTTCCTTTTATACTTATATTTGTAGTTCATTTTTAATTTTAAAATTAAAAACCTCAAATTTCTTATTTCCAAAGGTAAACTATACATGCATATAGAGTATAAACATCTTAATAGCAATTGACATAATATATACTTCTTTTAAGTTTCCAGTGGCTTCCAGACAGGCTAGATTTAGCAATTATGAAATGATGGGCCACTTTTGGACTTAGAATATCTAATGAAATTAAGACAGCACGGTGATTAAGGTGCTTGCCTAGCAAGCAGAATACAGAGCCTGAATACAGAGCCAGGAATAAGACCTGACTACAGCCAGGTGTGGATCAAAAACCAAAACAAACAAACAAAAAACCCTAAACTAACGCAATAAAAATAAGAGAAATAGCTGCTGCCTTCATTCTTCTTGCTCTGAAATTACTTCACCATTTATGTGATAATACTCAATTGATTTATTTTTTTTTTCCTTTTCATGTCATGTTCTTCCACTGTGGTCTCCCCATTGTGGTCTGTCTAATCAATGCCAAGCCTGGTCAAATAATTTTTAATTTTTTTCTTTGAAGTAGCATTGATTTACTGGGCTATTTTGGGGGTACAATTTCACACCTCTTAAAAAATTTTTACCACACCACCTGCCACCAATGCATTTTTTTCAATGGTTAAATAAGTAGAAAAATTAGCAGTGTCCACAATACCATTTTAACCTTTCCTACCAACTCATCTTCCATCTTAATGGTAACTGCCTGTTTTTATTTTCACTTGAGCATGAAGGGCTTACATTTACAACAATAAGCGTCTAATATAAATAATGTCTGCATACTATTTATTATCTTAATAAGTGCATACTTTGAAGAGAGATAAGGGGAAGGTAAGAGAGTTTTAGACACTTTTTAAAATTCTGGTGTTTATTCTACCGTGTTTTAAGCACTTTAACAGGGATTTTTCTACAGTTTACAAATTTGCATTTAGTAAATTCTGGTGTTTATTTTAGACTAGTATAAGCACTTTAACAGGGAATTTTAGATTGCCATTTTACTAATGGCAAATATAAAATGTGAATTCTTTAGCAGAAGTTGATCTCATCATTATCTACTTCACACAGTGTTTTTATACCAATCTAAAGAGATTGGGACATATTTTAACTTTCATATATTCATCGCTTTAAGTGCTAATAGCAAATTAATTCATAATCTACTGAATAAATCTACTCAGTAACCCGAGGCTCCAAAAAGGTACGTTTTTAGGAGCGCTAAGGTTTACTTGATTAGTGATGTATTTTTCAATTCCATTCTCAAACTTAGAGGAAATCTAAATCAAGATTTTGACTGACATATCTAAAGAGATTTGATTGGGATGTAGATAACTAATGACTTTGGTATTACTTTATAAATATTATATCAGTTTTAAATCATTTTGATTTTTATTATTTTAATATATGAATATGTTCTTATGTTCTAAATAAAATGTACCTAAATGTATAAAATGTACTTTTGGCTTCCCATATTATATGTATATTAGCATGCCACAGTCAACCTGCTCTGCACGTACAGCTTGCAGTAGATACCTAAAAATGTTCATCAGTACCACCATTATTATTTACCAGTAATTAGACTAGTGAATAAAAAGAAAAAAATTGAAGTGCCTAGGTATTTAGTCTGGGTATGTGAAATTTTGACCCACTACTATTTCTGTTTTCCGGGTACTCTGGTCAGACAAGCCAGAATATAGTGAAAAGGAAGTTTTAAGAATGTAGAGACCTACATTCAGATTCCAAGTCCACCACCTAATTCCTTAGGGGAATTATTTAGCCACTTGAAGAAATCATTACTAAACTTAAAAAAAGAAAAAGCTCAAACTATAGTCTTCAAGTTTTCTTTGTCAATTTTCTGAAAGGTAAAATGGGCCCAGAGAGATGATAGTACAGAGGGTAGAGCATTTTCCCTTACATGTGGCTGTCCCAGGTTTGATTCCCGGCAGCAAATATGGTCCCCTGAGTATAGAGCCAGGGGTAAGATCTGAGTGTTGCCAAATGTGGCCCCCAAATCAAAAATTTAATAAAGGTAAAATCTTTTTGGCACGAGTTTATTTTAGTCCCTTGTTCTTTGATTTTTACCAACAAAGGAAGGACAAGAACCAGTGAGGCCTGAAGCTTAGGCAGATGAAGTGACATGCACAGGTCATTTTCTCTCTTACAGTTGGGGAAAAAGGCTCTCGTGTCACTAGATTTTATATCATGAACCCTGACTTTGTTTCCTCCGTAGCTTTCCTAAAATGTTTAAACATATAGGTACTTTTTATGAAAAGTTAGAAATGTAGGTTATTTAAAGATAGTGAACTTATAAGTTTATGTAATACAGCAGAATTTTCATTCTGTAAGGATGACAAGAAGATCTTCAAGTAATAAAAAAATAAGCATATTAATGACAATATGGGTTGGAGTGATAGCAGAGCGGGTAGGGCATTTGCCTTGCAAGCGGCCAACATGGCCGACCCGATTCAATTCCTCCGCCCCTCTCCAAGACCCTGGCAAGCTACTGAGAGTATCTCGCCCACACGGCAAGCTACCCGTGACGTATTTGATATGCCAAACACAGTAACAAGTTTTACAATGGAGATGTTACTGGGCCCGCTCGAGCAAATTCATGAACAATGGGAGGACAGTGACAGTGAATGACAATATGGATTTCCATAATTGCACAGATTGAGCTATTTTTTCATTGCTTCATTGCTTCTTATCAGAATGTACATTGAGTTTTACAAGGCAGAAAATAGAAGAAAAGTCAAATACTATAATTACCTAAAAGGCAGATGACCATCTTCAATAAGTTGAATGAACAACAGACAAGATAATTATTGTTAGAGATAGATAGATAGATCAGATAAGTAGATAGAAAGTTGTGGAGTTTAAAAGGACTAAAATGAAATTGAATTCTATTAAACAAGGAAATTTGCTTCTAGGTGACTTAAAGTACATACTCCCTGAGACTCTTTAATGGATTCAGATCAGATTTAAGAAGCAAAAGTGTAAGTGAAAAACTTAGAGATCGTATATATAATACTGGACCCTTTATAATAATACTGGACCCTTTTATGTATGTCATATGATAGCATAAAAGATAGAATATAAACTTCAAAAATAAATTCCAAATTATTAAAAAATACCCTCAAATATTTTAATTAAAATGATAGCACAGCGGCAGGGCGTTTGCCTTGCACGCAGCCAATATGGCCGACCCGAGTTCGATTCCTCCGCCCCTCTCTGAGAGCCCGGCATACCGAGAGTATCTCGACCGCACGGCAGAGCCTGGCAAGCCACCCGTGACGTATTAGATATGCCAAACACAGTAACAACAATGTCTCCAATGGAGATGTTACTGGGCCCGCTCGAGCAAATCAATGAACAACGGGAGGACAGTGACAGTGACAGTATTCATAGAACCAGTGTGATAGTACAGCAGGTAGAAAGCTTGTCTTAATGCAGCCTACCTGGGTTCAATCCCCAGCATCCCATTTGGTCCCTTGAGCCAGGAATAAGCCCTGCTCACTACTGGGTATGGCCTAAAAAAAAAAAAAAAGAAAAGAAAAAATGAAAGAACTTAAAGTGTATTCAACCTTGAGTTAGGTGTTAGTAAAAATAATTTTAAATATTTTCCTTCTCTTGTTTGGTTTGACATTTGTAGGTATTTTTTATTTGCAGGGAATTTCAGTACAATTCCATACATAATGCTTCATAAATTATCTTTTATTTGAATGTTTTATAGTAATATGTCAATATATATTTTAATTTATAAATGAAAATTGTAAATTATAAATCTATAATTTACCAGTTAATTACATAAAACAGAGAGTAAATCTTTAATAATGATTAAGGATAAAGGAACCAAAAAGATAGTAAAATGGGTAGGACACTTGCCTTGCACACAAACAACTCAGGTTCTATCCCTGGAATTTGATATGGTTCATGAATAATCACTTATTATATTCACTTGTATCACTTGTCATCCCATTGTTCATCGATTAGTCACTTATTATATTACTGAAATAATTTTGAGTGTACCTTTATTGATTTATTTTCTACTTTGGAAGCCATATCCAGTGGGGCTCAAGGCTTACTCCTTGTGAGGCTTGGGGGACCATATGAAATGCCAGGGATCGAACCTGATTTGTTTGTGTGAAGAAGTAAGGCCTGAGCACCACAAAATGTGGCCCCCAAACTGAACAATAAATGAAAGATGTTAGAATTATGTTTTACCTTTGTCTCTGTTATTTCCTTGATTTCTAGGAAATAATATGCTAACACAGTAAACAAAATTATTGGACAAAGTGACCATCCTTAATTCAGAACTTTGTCATGTTCTATTGCAACTTCCTTTTGCAGTTCATGGAGTTAGAAGAACTATGGTCTCAGCTTAGTATTCAGAGTGAAATTTCATCCCATTCTTTGTTCCATTATTATTATTATTATTTTTATTATTATTTTGCTTTTTTGGTCACACCTGGTAATGTACAGGGGTTACTCCTGGCTCATGCACTCAGGAATTACTCCTAGCAGTGCTCCAGGTACCATATGGGATGCTGGGAATCGAATCCACATCGATTGCGTGCAAGACAAATGCCCTACGTTATCGTTCATCCTCATTCCATTAATTTTTTTAAGGTTATTTAGTTAGTAGATTTTCAACTTCAAAAATGGAGGCAAGGGGGCTGGAGCGATAGTATAGCAGGGAGACTGTTTGCCTTGCACACGGCCAACCAAGGTTCAATTCCCAGCATCCCACATCGTCCCCGAGCACCACCAGGAGTAATTCCTGAGTGCAGAGCCAGGAGGAACTCCTGTGCATCGCCAAGTGTGACCCAAAAAGAAGAAAAAAAAATGGAGGGAAAAGGAACAAAGAGGTAGTACAGCAGGTAGGGTGTTTGCTTTGCAGGCAGCTAATCCAATTGAATCCCAAACACCACACTTAGCTCCGCCAGGGGTATCCCTGAGCACAGAGCTAGAGAAAGCCCTGAAAATAGCTAAGTATGGCCCAAAAGTAAACAGAAAAAAACAAAATGGAGGATAAAATAGACAAAATTCAAATGATACACTTTCTAATAGTATTAAGATATTGGTGACTGAATAAAAATGCTTATATTAAATGTTGTGCTTGCTCCATTTTGTGTTTATAATCCTATAATTCTACATGTTGACAAATTATTGTATTTCAATTAATTTTATATTTTAACAGTCACTGAATTTTGGTGTATCTAAAAGAAAACCAAATTATCATTATATGTTTCTGTATATTTTCTCATGACTGGCACAGTAGCACAGCGGGTAGGACATTTGCCTTGCATGAGGCTGACTTGGCCAACCTGAGTTCAATTCCTCCGCCCCTCTCGGAGACCCTGGCAAGAAAGAATTATCTCGCCTGCACAGCAAAGCCTGACAAGCTACCCGTGACATATTTGATATGCCAAACACAGTAACAAGAAGTCTCACAATGGAAACGTTACTGGGTCCACTCGAGCAATCGATGAACAACGGGAGGACAGTGCTACAGTGCTAGTACATAAATAAGTAGTTCATCAATTTTAATAATAGGTATTTTACTTCCTCGCTGACCTTTTTACACTGTACACTTCCAAACCTTTTATATTATTTGTATAAAACTGCAAATATTTTCTCACTTTGAAATTAAATTGGTTTGATAAAACCAGAAAGATAGCTTAACAGGCTGGAACACATGCTTTGCATGTAGGAAGCTTGGGTTGTTCAACCTCCAGCATCACATTTTATACCCCAGGCACTGTGAGGAATGGCTCCTGCGTGCACTCCCTGAGAACACCATAAAATATAACCTCCAAACAAAAACAAAACATTGACTTGAAAAATGTAGGTTCATAGGGACAGGTGTCAGTAAAAATGAACTAAGAATTTGATCGCAGGCACCTAATACCATGTTGTCCGATCTAATAGTAACACTTTTTTACTGTGGTTTTGGAAAGGTTATCTGACTTTTCTGACCCTGATTTTTATTTAGGAAAAAACTTTTAGAAATAATGCTTTCCTTGCATAACTTCTTTGAGAAAAGTGGTTAGCAATATTGCAGAGCACTTACCATATGCCAAGCATATTAAGCAATTACTATCTTAGCAAATTTAATTCTTATAGCAAATGAGGTATACCACCCTCCAAACTTATATTAAGTAAATTATCATGTTTTCTTCCAAATTTCTTACTAGACATAAGCAAGTTTTTTATTTTGTGTATAAGTTTAATCAACTTTAAAGCATATCACACAGCAATTTACTAATCATTCATTATTTTAAGAATTTTGAGTAGGCTCTCTTCAAAGATCAGAAATGTTTCATGTCTATGTTTATAATACTCTCTAATCCCATTCTACATAATATAAAAATTTGATATTATGACAGTATTTTTGTTTGGACTGTTTTGATTATTTCTTATTTATGTATAAGAAAAAATGTATATGTAAATTATTTGTATATAGATGAATTATAAATATTTGTATATAAACTTAAATTTTTGGACATACAGGAACCTCAAAGTTTTTAAATTTTAAAAATAGTATGGATTGATTTATAAGTTATTAGTTCCATATGATTACAACAAACTTCAATAAATATTAAAAATTTTATTGAAAATGTGTTAAGGTATATATGTGTTAAGGTTTACATAATGATGATGTCAGCTACAAATGCATCTTGTAAAAAGATTATTCAATAGTGAAATTAAGATTATATAGATATAATTTAACATTTATATACATTCACAGTTACTAGGATATAGAAAATATATTTTATAACAGGAACTATTCAAATAAAATGTTTTAATGTTATTTGACATGTCTTGTAAAATCTACATGGAATCTCTGAGAAATTGCAAAATATAAATTCATGAGTTCTAGCTAGTTTCACTTGAAAATTTCATATCAAATATTTATATGATCCGTATACTGCTTTAACTTTTAAAAAGTTCTCATTGTTCTTGTTAATGACAGATTCTAGAAACTATTTTTGAAAAAAAAACTCTGCTTTACCATCATTATCCTAAAGACAAATTGATTTTTTTAACAGTAGCTAAAGACTAGAACAGATGAGGTCATTAAAGAAAAATTACCCTTTTGGCCATATTATTTTTAGCTGATTACAGTTTCCCAACTAATGCCAAAATAGCCTCACTTCATTTACCATGTTTTTATAAAACCTGACAGACATCCATATAAATTGGAAAGACTGGAAGATCTGTGGTAATTTAATGCTGTCTTGATTAATCAATACAATCAGTAATTTGGTTTTCTTCCTCCTTGACAATTTGGTAGTCTTTCAGTTTCAAGACAGTGTGCCATATTAACATCCCAGGTAAATGAAGGGATATGCCTGAACCTCTTTTTTCCCCCTCTTTTCTGTGGGAAGAGAAGGGGAAAAAGAATGTTCAGGATGTTAAGAAAGCCATGCATGGAAGTTGAAGATCTAAAATGTAAGCCCTTATGAGTTTGTTTCTTAAAAAGGATGTCTCTTAGGCAGTTGGGCTAGAGAAGGAACCACTATGGCAATGATAGTTGGGAATGATCTCTCTGAATAAGGACTGAATGCTCGAAGTAGGTAAAGGAACAAACATGATAGCCTCTCAATACCTGTATAGCAAACTATAATGCACAAAAGGGGAGGTAAGGAGGTGGGGAGAGGGTGTGGAGAGAGACAGAGAAGAAAAGTGCCTGTCATACATAGAGGCAAGCTGAAGGGCAGGGCAGGGGTGGGGGAAGGTGGTGGGTTGGAGATTTGGTGTTGGAAAATGTACACTGGTGGAGGGTTTTGAAACATTGTATGACTGAAACCCAATCATGAACAGCTTAGTAACTGTGTGTATCATGATGAATAAATTTTAAAAAAATTTAAGGGGCCTTCTCCTCCTCCTGAATCCAGTAACCCAATTTGTTGACTGCTGTCTTAGAAACTAAATACAGTTCCCAGAATGATCATAGAATGCTAAATAATAGATAATTATTGACTATATTTTAAGTATTAAAAATTATGAGTCACCGTTATTACCTTGTTAAAGTCTTAAATTGCAGTCATCTAGATGATTCAAGTTGTTCCTGGGTAGAGAGTTAACAGGCTTGTTAAGCTGTAACAATGTTTTGGTTCATAAAGGTTGAATCAAAAAATAGTCCATCAAATACAAATTGTTTCAATTGGTCCAATTTTAGTCACTTTTAGGCTGAAGTGAGTTTTACAAAAGTAGAACTATTAAATCTCAAGTGTATAAAGAAGTTGACCCTGAACCGTAGGGGGACATTTACTGCAAACATAGAGTCCATATTCCCCTCTGGAACCCGGGTAGGAAACAGGAAGCCCATGCGGTAGCAATGCTCTCTTAGATGCCAGCCACTCTTGAGGATCCTTCCTCATCGTGAGAGTCTTATCTTGCCTCTTGAACCCTTCTGATTTAAGGAAATCAAGTCTTTTGTGACTCCACAGTTAAATGTGTTGAGATAGAAATGAGGAAAATCCTTGCTTGTATATAAATTGTAAAAGACATAAAAAGCAGTTTATCAAACTGAATAGGTAACTATTAAATCCATTTTCTAAGGAATAATAATTGCAGAGTGATTTAAGATTAGTTCAAATTTAAAGTACAATTCAGTATTGTCAATATTGTCAGTATTGTCTTAGTTTGCTGTAAAAGGACTAAGGTTGGAAAATTTAAGATTTTCTTTTTTGCCTTTTTCCTTATTACTGGTTTTGAAATTAAGAATTACGATAACTATACTACATACTCTGTTTTATTTATTATAAAAAATAAAAGAAGTACAATTATAAGTGATATTGTGATAATTTGAAGATTTTCATAACATTTTCTATTATAAAAGACTTCTTAATATGACAATGAATTTTTAATTTCATTATTATTTCCTACAAATTGAATCACAATAACATATCCTCTAAGGAACAGCAACTTATTTCGAGAAACCTTGTAACAACTTGGTGGTGAAATTGCTTTTGATAAAGTACACATTTCTTTTAGTAAAAGATGATGAATGTGACTCGGATGCGGAGAATGAACAAAACCATGACCCTAACGTGGAAGAGTTCCTGCAACAACAAGACACTGCTGTCATTTACCCGGAAGCGCCTGAGGATGACCAGAGGCAGGGCACACCAGAAGCCAGCGGTCATGATGAAAATGGTACAATGACCTCCACTATTGTTTTCATCTTTAAAAGATTATCACTTTAATAATAATTGATAGTTATTGGCTATATTTTAAGTATTAAAATTATGAGTGACCATTATTACCATATTGAATTAAAAGTTTTAAATTGCAGTCATGGGAACCCACCCTTCTAAAAAATAACACTTTTTGAACCTTCTATGAAGTAACATTTTTTGAACCTTCTATAAAGTAACAGACATATTTTGGAAACCAATATGGATTCCCTTACAGAAGTAGAGAATAGCCTCTGTAATAGGACACTATTATAGTACCTTAATGTCAAATTAATGGCGTAATGTCTATAGTGCATGTGAACTACTTGGAACAGTTTGCTTTGTACTCATTTACTTGGCATTAAGTAGTCAAAATGGGAATTTGGTTGAACCTACTGGCCCTTGATACTTTTTCCCTGTTTTTAACAAGCAAAACCTGGTTGGTTGGTTGAAGAGTGTAATTTGGAGACAGTTTATTTTGCATCTACATTATTCTGATCTGGTATAAACAGTATATAAAATAATGTAATTTGTATCTTGTCTGGTGTAAGCAATAGCATTTAAATTGTAATTTTAGTAGTAATTTGTTCATTGTTTCTTTGTCATAAAAAGAAATAGAGTATCATTCTTTCCATCTATACTGGAAAAAAGTAGCATGCATGCATAATCTGTAATAAGCACTGGGAAGTTCGAATGTTTAAAGACAAGTGGAAATATGTTAATGTCCCACAGCTGTTTGTTTTTTCTAGGGAACCTAGTTTGATGACTTTATTTACTTAATATTCAAATGATCAACTTTGCAACTTTTTATAAAGACATTTTAAGATAAATACTTACAACAACATGGAAATAGAGGGGCAAAGATTTTCAGGATGCCTAGAATCTCCGTTATCAATAAAACACACAAGATGTGGACTTCTTGGCACAACAGAACCCCCCACAAGAGTCCAGTATATACAGTAGGATTAACCTTTGCCATTGTGTATTCTGAGAGTTTGGACAATTATACAATGATGTGTCCATACTTATAACATCACACAGTCTTTTCACTGCTTAGAGTACAATCATTGTGCTCTTCTGTTCATCGCTTTTTTCACCCCATACCACCAATGAGAGATCTTTTTATGTCTCCATGTTCTCGTTGTATAGATGGAGTCATAAAATGTGTTTCCTTCTCAAATTGGCCTCACTTGCTTATTGCTATATATTTAGAGTTCATGCCTTTTTATGATTTGATAGCTCATTTGTTTAAGTTTCAAATAATATCTCAGTGTCTTAAATGTATCATAGGGTATTTACTTATTTGTCATTCTAGGTCTCCTTCTCTATAGACTTCAAAATGTTTGTTTTAATCCATAAAATAACTTGCTAGGATATTTTTACTATAATTGTATTTAATCTGTACATCAAGTTGGAAAGAACTGACTTATTGACATTATTTTATTGGTCCCAACTGTGGTTTATTCTTCTATTCATCACCTTTGAAGTTTTCATCTTATAAATATCATATAATTTACATTTTACACCTATCAAAAATCTTAAAAATAATAACATAAATAACCTTACCTCTATTTATACTGTCTCAACTTTATAAGTCCTGAAATAAATAAAATTTTATTATTCTGCCTTTAAGGTTTTGAAGAAAATTAATAAGGTTCGTATTTAAAAACAAGCCATTGCAGTCGACTAACCTACTTTAAATCATAAATTAGCTATGAAAAAGCATAAATAGAAGTTTCATGCCATAATATATAGAATTTTCTGTAATTAAAGTAGTGGCAAAGTAACTAGTAGGTATGTGATTCTAGTTGTTGCTTCCATACTTTGAAAGCACATTATTATCAAGATCATAAAGCTTCTGGATACTTTGTAGTTCAGCAGAATTATTGGTATTCTCTCAGCCTGTTTGTTTATCCAAAGACTACATAGTTAATGGCATTGTAATCCTGTGAAGTTCTACCATTTATATTTTAATTTTTCAGTTTTTTTCTCTTAATATATGCTAAAATTTTGGCTGAATAAGCAGAGGTTACAGTAAAAAAAATGAAAGGGAAATAGAAATAATTAAGTACATATGTATGTGTTTCTGTGTGTAAAATTTTCATGTAAAAAAGTCAAAAAGCATCAGTGAAAGAAAATAACAAAAACTAAAGATATGATCACAGTGCTTATATCAAATAAGGTGAGGTCTCATGTTACAAATTAGCACAATAGCACTTGCACTTGTCCTCCCGTTGTTCATTGATTTGCTCGAGAGGGCCCAGTAACGTCTCCATTGTGAAACTTGTTACTGTGTTTGGCATATCAAATTCCTTACGGGGAGCTTGCCAGGCTCTGCCCTGTGGGAGAGAAAATGACCTACTGCGGGATGTTGTAGTTCAGAATTTTTACAAACTAAAGGTGACTTTTAATAGTCACACTTTAAAAATGACATGGAACTTAGAACTTAACCAGTAGGCAGGACATAGAACGGAAAACCAGAACTGGCTTTGGGTTTGAATTGAGGTTCATTCAGTTGAGGCACACACACAGTAAGTCCTGTAAATATTAAGAGCCATTGTGGATTAATAAAAATCATGAATTATAGTATGCTTTCAGTTCATATACATAATACTTTTATATGTACAATATAAGCAAAACAAAATATTTCACAGTATATATTCTGTCATACTATCAGTATCTACTTACATATAAAAATCGATTATCCTCAGGATCTCTTTTTTTCCCCACAGGATCTCTTAATTCACTGAACATTAACTCTCTTAACTAAACTGGTATACACTAGATTAAACATACCTTCCTGAGGCTGTGATTGGGAAAATTATACTCCATTTGTGAGTTATCACAATTTCTAGGTCAGTGTGAAACAAAGATTCTTTTCCAAAGGTAGTGCTTCCAATCTGAAATAACTACATAACAGAGTAAGTTTAGGATACAAAACTTGTCCACTGTCCACTATCCACTTTCCTCCTGTTGTTCATTGATTTGCTCGAGCGGGCCCAGTAATGTCTCCATTGTGAGACTTGTTGTTACTGTGCTTGGCATATCGAACATGTCACAGGTAACTTGCCAGGCTTTGCTGTGCAGGCAGTATACTCTTGGTAGCTTGCTGGGCTCTCCGAGAGGGACAGAGGAATCAAACCTGGGTCGGCCGCATGCAAGGCAAATGCCCTACCTGCTGTGCTGTCGCTCCAGCCCTTTAAGCTAGTTGCTTTAAAAAAGTTCTTTAAAGTTCAATGAGTGTTGATTCGTGTTTTACTATTTTACTGTTAAAATAATCAGTCATTTAAAAATTATTAGTATTTATTTGAGCTATGGGCTGGAGCAAAAGCACAGCGGTAGGGCATTTGCCTTACAAGCAGCCAACATGGCCGACCCAAGTTCTATTCCTCTGCCCCTCTTGGAGAGCCCGGCAAGCTACCGAGAGTATCTCACCCGCACAGCAGAGCCTGGCAAGCTACCCGGGATGTATACGATATGCCAAACAGAGTAACAACAAAGTCTCCAATGGAGACGTTACTGGGCCCACTCGAGCAAATCAATAAACAATAGGAGGACCCTGACCGTGACCGTGACCATTGAGCTATAAAGATCATGAAGAGAGCAAACATAATACTCTACTTCTGAATATAAGAAGCTTGAGTCATGGGGAAAATGTCTTAGTAATTGTGGTGCCAGCAATGAAATGCCTTCAGTGATGGACTTTGATTCCTGCCATTGTAACCAGCTAAAATCAATAGGACAGATTAGGCAATATGGCATAGAGAATACCCAGGTTGGTTTCTCACTAGCCTATATATTGGAATTCATGCTCTACAAGAAAAGTATGATTTACAAAAAATTTTCATTTGACTTTCATTTGAGTAACCTAGTCTCAAGAGTTGGGTGCTAAATTTGAGTGATATTAGCATCATGACAAACTAAGAACTTCAGTTGCCTTGCTCACTGCTAACAGGAGATGCTGCCGTCATAGACTTTAGGGGATTTCACTATCTGAGTTTATTATATATTTTAAATACAATTCAACATATTTTTCATTTGGGGAGTCAGGGGGGCGCACTGGTCAGTGCTCAAAGACCATATTCAGAGCCAGGGATCAAACCCAGGCCTTCTGCATGTATAGCATGCACTCTTGTCAATTGAGCTATCCCTACCCAGCCTATTTAAACTTTTGGGATATGTATATTTTTTAATATGGGGTACATACCCAGCAGTGCTCAGGACTTACTCCTGGCTCTGCACCCAGGGAACACTACTGGCAGGCTCAGGGGACCATATGTGGTATCAGGGATCAAATCCAGGTCAGCTGCATGCAAGGCATGTGTCCTACCCACTGTACTACCACTGTGACCCCATATTTCAATACTTTTCACTATGCACATGTGGATTCTTAGTTTATTTTCTGCAGGCTTGTTCTTGAGCAAGAAATTTTATTTATATGGATTCGAATTCCAAATTAAGGTAATGTAAGTTTATAAAGCATTTGGAGAATATGAAATTTTCTTTGGTAGTCCAATTTTCTATAAGAAATTCAAAACATATGTAGAAATTATATCACTTGGAAATGTATTTCTGAAAACAAAATTTAACTTAATTAAATTTTATTAATTTGCAAAGTAATATTACATTTTAGAATTGTCAGATTTAAATTGTTCCTTATATAAAAGTATAGTTCACTTTGTAAACTCCAACGTGACCATATTATCTTTGTTTTCTGCAAGATAGCCTATATTGATCTATGAATAATTACATGGAAAATTTGCAAGCATTTCATTAAGGAAAATAATTTACAATAGATTTCTTTGGGCTTGTCATAGCTCTTCCACACCTTTCCTTCCAGTATTCTCTAGATTTTAATCCTCTTTTTATGTTGTTAATGCTCTTTGATCTTAACTCAATGTATAATTATATAAGGGAGTCTTGGGAACATAGTGTCAATGTGTGCTTATCTATGATGACAGTAACTTAACAATGTTATTTTCAAATTTCAATAAACATTAAGTAATAATACTGTTACCAGCAGAAAGATTCTATTATGAGGTACAAGTCCTCTCTAACCTATATACATTAATGGAAAATTTTGTAATAAAAGTCTTTAACATATAAACATTTATAGTTAATTTTGTTAGTTGCATAGTTAATCATATAAAAGAAAGGAGGTAACATGATGAAGTAAAAAGATGGAATTTTAAAGTCAGACAGCACATGTTTGAATTCTGATGTCATTATTGTAGACTGTATTGACTTAATATTTAGCCTTTTTTCTATTTAATAGTGATTAGTATCAATATGTTTTTTGAAAATCAAAATAAAATGATACTGATAAAAGAAAATCCTGTTTTAACTTTAAAATACATGCCCGTTCTTTCACAGGAACACCAGATGCATTTTCCCAGTTACTCACCTGCCCATATTGTGATAGAGGCTATAAACGTTTTACCTCTCTAAAAGAACACATTAAGTATCGCCATGAAAAGAATGAAGATAACTTTAGTTGCTCCCTGTGCAGCTACACCTTTGCTTACAGAACCCAACTTGAACGTCACATGACATCTCATAAATCAGGAAGAGACCAGGTAAGTGAAGTGAGAGCATTCACAACTTTCCTAAATTTTGATAACCCTCATGGAAGGCAAATGTTTTAATATACTTCATATACATAAAAAGTAAATGGATATACTAGACAGTTTCTTGTCTATGACCTTATAAAGATGAAAGTGAATATTTCTTTTAATTATTTAGTCATTTCTGAGTTTATAGTCACATTTAGTTTTAGAGTTAATTTCTTTTTTCTATCTCAGTTAAGTTCTTTATTTCCATCTATTTCTCTTTAACAATAAATTTCTAAATTCATTCCACTAAATTTCAAAATTCATTTTATTAAGATATATTCGATATAGGAACAATACTTGTTTCATAAAACACATGACTAAATACTGATCAAATTGAGATTAATATAAAATAATGAAGTTTGATTATGCTAAACCAGTGGCTACTTAATTGATTTTGAATATAAACTACTGTTTTCTTTTTCCAATAGTAAGAGAATTTACTTCCTTGAAAAACCTTATGTTTGAATCCTAAATCATTTTTATTCTGAAAACTCAAATTTCATATGATTTATTATACAGAGATGCCACTCTGCTCAATCTCTGTAAGTGTAAGCCAAAGTCTATTTGTAATTATAGATTACATTTAAACCATTGACTTGAAGAGTAAAGTCAAAGGAACTTTTACGAAGTTGTCATTTTATCAGTCCTAACAATATCAACTGTAAACTGTGAAGTTAATATTGGCTTAATCTTACTTTAAAAACTAAAAGTATTCAACTTCACATGGAATATATTTTGCGGTTAGTGTACATGTTTAGTTATTTTAAAGAAAAGACTTTGAATATCTGTGTCTCCTTAAATGGAAAACTTTTGCATAGTATATTTCTGCTATAGATTATGTATCCATTGAGATTCAATTAAGTTCTTGGATAAGATGATGATGATAAAACAAACAAAAAGGAAACAAAAAAACAACAACTAAAACCCAGGGTCAACCTTCTTTTCAGGACCTTGCCAGTAGTATTATGAAGTAATAAAATAAAACAATCACAAAATAGAGGATCAAGATAGTTTCTTTTTTTTTTCCCTTTGCTTCTCTTTGGTTTACACCCGGCGATGCACAGGGGTTGCTCCTGGCTCTACATTCAGGAATCACTCCTGGCAGTGCTCAGGGGACCATAATATGGGATGCTGGGAATTGAACCCAGGTCGGCCGCATGCAAGGCAAACGTCCTACCCATCATGCTATCACTCCAGCCCCCAAGATAGTTTCCCTACTAAGCTCTACTGTCTGCCCCTGTCTTAAATAACCCTGTCTTCTCAGGAAGACAAAGCATTGCATTTTTATCTTAGAATCCTGCCATCACTACAGTATAGACAGGGAGTAAGGAAAGAACCTATCCATGTGACATCTGTGAAGTGACCACTCCTGCAACTGCTGTCCTGGTAGCTTCTCTATTCCAAGGATCCCAGAGCACGTACAGAACCGATGGTGTTAGTGGGAGGTGCCTTTAAAACAGCTCATGAGAGATCTGATGAATTACTGTGGGATAATGTGTCTGATTAATGAATATAATATATATACGTATATATGAATATGTGTATGTGATATATTTTACATAAATGTGGTCAGACTAAGGTAAGAAAGCATCTTTGATAAATGAAAAGACCAGCAAGGAAAAAATATAATTCAGAATTCCTATAAGTAAGTTAGGGTCCAGGGCAGCAAATAAAGGACAGACTGTACACCTTGCTGACCTTTGAAAAATCATGCCACGGATTAACAATAAGAATTCCCATGCCCCAAAAGGCAGCTCAGATAGAGAAGGGAACACCAAGTAAAGGATATTTGGAGGACTCGCTCAGGATGCAAGATGCGTGCTGAAAGTAGACTATAAACCAAACACGATGGCCACTCAATTCCTCTATTGCAAATTACAACACCCTAAAGGAAAGAGTGAGCAAAAGAGAATGCCCTGCCATAGAGGCAGGGTGGGGTAGGGTGGATGGGGTGGGGGATGAGAGGGCTACTGGGATCATTGGTGGTCGAGAATGGGCACTGGTGTAGGGATGGATACTCGATCATTGTATAACTGAAACCCAAGCACAAAAGTTTGTAAGTCTACAAGTGTACCTCATGGTGTTTCACTAATTAAAAAAAAAAAGGAAAAGAAAAGAATTCTCATGCCCTATTCATTCAACAAACATTTGAGTTTTCTGTTAGGTCTTAGATCTGTTTTCTCTGTTAAAAGTACGGTACTTTAAAATAACAAGCAAAACCCTTGTAGTAGAGGACATGTATCAGTAGGTCATATAAAACATAAATTCAGGGGCCAAAGTGACAATACAGTGGGTAAGACATTTACCTTGCATGAGGCCAACCCAGGTTCAATCCCCAAAATCCCCTTTGGTCCCTGAGCCTGCAGGAATAAGTCCCCTGAGCATAGAGCTCTGAGACTGCTGGGTGTGGCCAAAAAAACAGCAGCAAAATAAAATTTACCATAAAAAACAAGTAGTATGAAGAAAAGGTGATGGAAGCTAATGCCTTTTATACAGAGTAGGAAAATCTGAGAATGGGACACTGAATGAAGTAAAAGAACCAATTATGGAATGATTTGGAGAAGGGTCTTTTATTCGCAAGGGAGGGGGCAGGGGGAAAGGGGAAAAACTCGAGGCCGAAGTCAGCCAGGTGTCTCCAAAGGATTGAAAGAAGGCCAAAGTCAATTAAAGACAAGATTGGTGACTGAGGGAAGTCATTGAGTGAGAAAGAGAGAGAGAGAGAGACTTTATGGATCAAGATAAGAATTTTATTCTAAAGTATGAGAGAAAGTGTTTGAGGGATATTGAATTCTTTTTTAATTTTTAAGGGAACACTGGCTTTTGAGTCACATCTAGATCAAGAAAGACAAAGTGGAAACAAGGAGGCTTATTTTGAAGCTATTAAAAGAAATTACAGAATAACCCAGGAGTTTAGAGTCTAAGCAGTACTCAAATAAGAGTATTCACAAAGATAGGAAAAACTAGAAGAGAAAAAATTTAAATCTCAGCGCTATCATGTAAAAGTTTATTTATCTATTATCTTCCATCTGGCAGTGTCAAGAAAACAGATGACTATAAGTCTAGAATCGAAGTGAGAGTTCTAGAGATGTCAATTTGAGAGTTCTCATCATAAATTCTGAGTTTCAACCTAGGGGTTTAGATGAAGCAAGGCCTAAAACCTAGTAAATGAGCATAGCAGGCAATAAATAAGTAATGAAATTATAAAGCAAAGAAATAGAAAAGTTTATGTGCAAATATGAGACCCAGTAAAGGATGGAAGGATGGACTTCTGTTAGAAAACTAGTTGAGAGCAAATCTGGAAACTCAGAACTGTTAAAAACTTGGAATCAATTCAACATATTTATTTAGGAGTTAATGGTGATCCTTCAAAAGTTTATGAACAGGAATCAATATACTTCCATTTAAGCAGTGCTTTTTTGGGTAGATTAAAAATTCAGAGTATATTTGCAGTATATAAAAGTGAAACTTAATTTTAAAAAGGGCAGAACACTATAAATAGATTCCATATTTGGTTGAAAAAGGGGTTTTGTGGGGGGGTGCAGGGAGGAGAAAGTGTAAGGGCACACCCTCTGTTGCTCAGGAATTGCTCCTGGCTCTACATACAGAAATCACTCCCAGAGGGATGGGGGACCATCCGATGTCAGGGATCAAACCCAGGTCAGCTACAGGCAAGGCAAACTGCCCTACCTGCTGTATTATTGCTCAAGCTACTGGAAAAAAAGTATTCTTCTGCATTTTCAATTTTAATTATTTTTAAATTTTTCTCTTTTAATTAGGGCTGTACCCCATCTGTGCTGACAAAGTAGGGAGAGGGTTCTGGGGCTGCTTCTGACAGTGTTTGGCTACCTGTTGTGGTTGAAAATTATCTAAAGTGCAGATTGGAAATAGCAAGCTTAAAAGATACAGAATAAAGTATTAATAAAAGCCAAGCTTTTCTTCTCTTCAGCAGATCTGTTCTTCTATTTAGTACTTGTGCATTAGACAGATTATGTAATGTTCTTGACTCAGATCCTTTATAAGTTTGGTATCCTTTATAAGTTTGTAGCAAAGGATCTTATTTTTGCTAAGTGCTACTTGGCTTACGTAAGTATGATTTTTCTTTACCTGAAAAGAAATTTCTTACTATCATACTTTTTACAGTAAACAAAATGAAAATGATCACCAAAACCTTATTTTTCACGAATTGGATATTATTCTTATATCTAATTTTTTTGAATAAGGAATAAAATGCTCGTTTTTTTTCTTACAGAGACATGTGACACAGTCTGGGGGTAATCGTAAATTCAAGTGTACTGAATGTGGAAAAGCTTTTAAATACAAACACCATCTAAAAGAACACTTAAGAATCCACAGTGGTAAGAATTTGTTCTATTCCTACACTTTAAATGTCATTTCATTTTTGGTAATAAATAACTATTATGAAATAGGATCTGCACATGTGATCCAGAAACCTTAGTTTTTCTTCAAATTAAGACTAATCTGAAGAATCTTACTTTTTTATTAATAGTGCTGTTTGGGTATTTTGAGCTTTAAAACATTAAATTAATTGACATACTACAAATTTTAATCAAATATAGCATCTTTAAATAAGAAATACAACTAAAACTTGTATCTCTAGTTTATAAAATTATGAACAGCTACATTTGCATTTCTTTAGAGCCTTTCCTTGAACGAAACCTATAAAGAAGACAATATTAGTAGTGCATTCCTTGTTACACTATGAAATCTGTCTCCTATTATTTAAATTATTTTAAGAAAGGCTGGAGCAATAGCACAGCAGGTAGGGTGTTTGCCTTGCATGCGGCCGACCCGGGTTTGATTCCTCCGTCCCTCTTGGAGAATCCGGCAAGCTACTAAGAGTATCCCGCCCACATGGCAGAACCTGGCAAGCTCCCTGTGGCATATTCCATATGCCCAAAGCAATAATAAGTCTCACAATGGAGATGTTACTGATGCCCACTCGAGCAAATCAATGAACAACAGGAGAACAGTGCTACAGTGCAGTACTGTTTTAAGAAATATATTGGTTGACTAATAAAATTATGGGTAACTATACATTGCTTATTTTGTACAAGTTAGTTTGTTGACTTACACTGTAAGGGGGCTTTGGATAGAGAGTGATATCTCTATAGCATTTGAAAACTATTTCTAGAAATTTTACTGTATTACTCTATAAAAGCTAAATAATATACATTTTACCACTAAAAAATATTCCAGCCAAGATTTCTACAAAAATATATTTTAATGCATCAGTGTTTCAGACCTTGGTGATTGTCTTTCAGGGTCAGCTACAGGATTCTTCAGACTTGCTCTTACGCTATTAAACAATTTTCATCAAAAACATTTTAACTTACCATTTTACTGGCAATAATTTGAGATTGTGTGTAGCTCTACAGCTAATTCAAGATGCTTTTCTAAATGTTGAAGTCAGGGTCAAAGAAAGAAAATTAGTTTTAGTTAATGTGTGAAATGGATGACAAATAGTCTTTTTGCAGTTGGCAGGAGAATTAACATATCTATAAATGTTAGAAATTTGGGGAGCATAGATCATACCACAGATTAAAATGTCCATCTCTAAACAATCCAAGTGTACAATTTTTTGAGGGTCTGGTCTATTCCAATAGGATTACTATGTTGTTCGAGGACAGGTATCAGTCTGCAGGCTGTATGTTACTGGTTCTTGAAGAAATAGAGATAGAGCACAAGCACTTAGAAACTACTGTGCCAAGACCATCAAATAATAGTTTTATTTTATTTTACACATTTGAGTCAATGGGACCTTTCAATGAGGTAGGTGCTTTTCCTAATTTTTCACTGGTGAGAAAGTGGAGGCTCAGAGAATTTTCTTAACTGTCTAGACTCACTTGAAAAGTGCATGTCAAGTCTGGAACTCTGAAAGAAACATCCTGACTTTCTAGGCCATTGCCCTACCCAGGATATACTTCCCCCTCTCTGTAAAGATTATAATACTTTATATGATATAGAGAAACATTTATTTTCCCAGTGTCTGTAGCAAGAGAAGTATATAGCTCATCTAAAAATATTATCAAAAAATGGGGCTGGAGCAATAGCACAGTAGGTAGGGTGTTTGCCTTGCACGCAGCCGACTTGGGTTTGATTTCCAGCATCCCATATGGTCCCCTGAGCACCGCCAGGAGTAATTCCTGAGTGCATGAGCCAGGAGTAACCCTTGTGCATTGCCGGGTGTGACCCAAAAAGCAAAAAATAAATAAATAACAATATCAAAATATGTCAACTGTTAAACAGCAATATTCTAGACGTTATCTCATTTCATCCCCACTGGAAACTTTTATTGGGGCCCCACCTGGAGATTCTGGGTTCCTTTGACTTCTCCCAACAAAGCTCACCTGTGTGACTGGCAGTGCTTAGGGTGGGGGGACTGAACTCAGGATTATACATCCTTGGTCTGTGCTCTACAGCCTGAACTCTCTTTCCAGCCCTCTCCCTGGAAATTTTCATATAACACATTTTTGAGTATTAAATAATAGTTAACTCCCTGAAAAAAATGTTGACAAATTGGCATTTTCAGAGGTAAGTTAAGTAGATAAGGATTCTGAAAACTGTCCCATTCAGGTTTAAACAATCTGAATATACTTAACCTACATAGGGAAATTTCAGGATACATGTGACACTACTGCATCAGTTTGTTGGTCTGACTAATAGAAGGAAAGTTATATTTGTTCTGTGTGCACCAGAAGAAAAACAGACAGGGGAGACAGAAGAGTAAGAAGCTGACTTTGACTTAGTTTTTGGATTTCTTGAAATTACATCATGAATTATCTTTTATTATCTTATATAATGGCTAGCACCAAACCAAACATATAGGTACATTGATTTATACACCAAAATACTAACAGTTCGAAAGGTTAAGAAAAGAGTATAAGCCACTGTGGCAATCAATGCCAGAGTCCAAATCCATGGTTGTTATTAGACCTGGGATGTCTTCCTTATATATGTCCAGCAGATAATGACATCTTTCTGAATCAAGAAGTTGAAGCAGAAAGTGGCTTATAAAAAGTGGCTTCGAGACTTATAAAAACATGACTTCTGAAACTTTACCACATATGGCCACTTTTCACTTGAGAAAATTTTATACAACCTCTGACATATAGGTACATAGCACAGGTAAATTAGTAACACCACATGTTACAATTCTACAATTAGCCATCCATTCATCAGAAAAAGTTTTGATGTCCATCTTTGTGAATGGCACTATAACCAGTACAAGGGATAAACAAAATGACACATAAGAGCCAGAAGTTGCTACATTATTGACACTGAAACTTTATAATATATGTTTTATAAATCAATGTAAGCTTATATAAATTAAAAACAAAGCAGAATTTGGGGAGTTATGAAACACATAACTCAGTATTCCTCAAGATTTCCTAACAAAGTAACCTTAATGCCAACAACAAATGTCTAGAATATCCAGGGAAGCACTTTAAAGGAGGTCTCTATCTGCAAGAAACTTTTCAACATTGTGAATTTTTTCTAATAAATCACACTTATGTAACACCTGTATGATATAGTATCATCAGTTGTAATATAAAAATAGTTTAAATTACCATAGCCACTGTCACTAAAATTGAAGTTCTAACCGAATGTATATCTACTTGATCATTGCTTTTTATCTCTTAGAATATATATATATATCCCAGTTAATAAGCCAAAGTTTAATAATAGCACTATCTTTTATTCATTTATGGTTTAATTCACATTAAGAGATGGTTTCAAGGAAACATGGATATGGATGCTCTGTATTCATATGATTTATTCAATCAAGTATAGACATTCATAATTGTTCAGTCTTATGGGAGACTACTTTTTTGCTTTCCTGTTACTAATTTCTCGTTTGTGGGATTGAGAAAAAAATTGCATTAAGCTTGTGAAACAGGATAAGAAAAGAAATAAAAGAGTGATTATTTGGTATTTGTAATTATTATAGTATTTGAGAATTATTTGAAGTTCTAAAGTTAGCCATACCATTATATACATGTGATATGAATAGGATAACTCCATATTGGTTAGTGAAAGTAGCCAAGAGTAAGGGTATACTAATCTTTAATAGGTTTTGAACTTTAAGTGATCTAAGTAAAATTGTATCTTAAGCATACATGAGAACTTCTTCTTAAATTAATATTATTTCAGAAAAAAATGTGGATACATAACAATTGACAAACATATATGCTTTTGTTTAGGAGAGAAGCCATATGAATGCCCAAACTGCAAGAAACGATTTTCCCATTCTGGTTCCTATAGCTCACACATAAGCAGTAAGAAATGTATCAGCTTGATGCCTGTGAATGGGCGACCAAGAACAGGACTCAAGACATCTCAGTGTTCCTCACCATCTCTCTCGGCATCGCCAGGCAGCCCCACACGGCCACAAATACGGCAAAAGATAGAGAATAAACCCCTTCAAGAACAACTTTCTGTAAACCAAATTAAAACTGAACCTGTGGATTATGAATTCAAACCCATAGTAGTTGCTTCAGGAATCAACTGTTCAACCCCTTTACAAAATGGGGTCTTCAGTGGTGGTGGCCCATTGCAGGCGACCAGTTCTCCTCAGGGTGTGGTGCAAGCTGTTGTTCTGCCAACAGTTGGTTTGGTATCTCCCATAAGTATCAATTTAAGTGATATTCAGAATGTACTTAAAGTGGCAGTAGATGGTAATGTGATAAGGCAAGTTTTGGAGAATAATCAAGCCAATCTTGCATCCAAAGAACAAGAAACAATCAATGCTTCATCCATACAACAGGGTGGCCATTCTGTTATTTCGGCCATCAGTCTTCCTTTGGTTGATCAGGATGGAACAACCAAAATTATCATTAACTACAGTCTTGAGCAGCCTAGCCAACTCCAGGTTGTTCCTCAGAATTTGAAAAAGGAAAATCCAGTTCCTACAAACAGCTGCAAAAGCGAAAAGTTACCAGAAGATCTTACTATTAAATCCGAGAAGGACAAAAGCTTTGAAGGAGAAGCAAATGATAGCACTTGCCTTCTGTGTGACGATTGTCCAGGAGATATTAATGCACTTCCAGAATTAAAGCACTATGACCTAAAGCAGTCCGCCCAGCCCCCTCAACTCCCTGCCCCTGAAACTGAGAAGCCCGAGTCTTCTGTTTCATCCGGTTCTGGGGATGGAAATTTGTCTCCCACGCAGCCACCTTTAAAGAACCTCTTATCTCTTTTGAAAGCATACTATGCTTTGAATGCACAGCCAAGTGCAGAAGAGCTTTCAAAAATTGCTGATTCAGTAAACCTACCGCTGGATGTAGTGAAAAAGTGGTTTGAAAAGATGCAAGCTGGACAAATTTCAGTGCAGTCCTCTGAACCATCTTCTCCAGAGCCAGGCAAAGTAAACACCTCTGTAAAGAACGATGATCGGGCTCAATCCACAAATGCAAGTGAATCCCAGGACAACACAATACATCTACAAAGTCCTCTGAAGACGAGTAACTCCCCAGTTTTACCAGTGGGATCAACCGTTAACGGTTCCAGAAGTAGTACATCATCCCCATCACCTCTGAACCTTTCCTCATCCAGAAATACACAGGGTTACTTGTACACAGCAGAAGGTGCACAAGAAGAGCCACAAGTAGAACCTCTTGATCTTTCACTACCAAAGCAACAGGGAGAATTATTGGAAAGGTCAACTATCACTAGTGTTTACCAGAACAGTGTTTATTCTGTCCAGGAAGAACCCTTGAACTTGTCTTGTGCAAAAAAGGAGCCACAAAAGGATAGTTGTGTTACAGACTCAGAACCAGTTGTAAATGTAATCCCACCAAGTGCCAACCCCATAAATATTGCTATACCTACCGTCACTGCCCAGTTACCCACAATTGTGGCCATTGCTGACCAGAACAGTGTTCCATGCTTGAGAGCACTAGCTGCCAATAAGCAGACTATCCTGATTCCCCAGGTGGCTTACACGTACTCAACTACAGTCAGCCCTGCAGTCCAAGATCAACAACCATCTTTGAAAGTTATCCAGCCAAATGGAAATCAGGTAAAAAAAATATGTATTTACATATATATGTGTATATATATATTATAAACATATTCATAAATGTGTTTTCTATCCTAGAGTTGTTTTATAAAATGCTACACTTACTTCAGTTATCTTTTTTAAACAATGAAAGTAGAGCAAAGCTAGTTGTTATTGCTTTAATACTGTCTTTTTATTACAAAAGAAAAAAAAAAGATAAGTGTCTTCTTTAACTTCCATAGCATCAGGTCTGGCTTGTTACCAACTTTATAATTGCCAACTAAAGTTTAAAGTATACTTTTGTGAAAATGATTGATTTATATAAGTTTCAGCTAAATCTATGACTGAAGCTATAAAGAGTAAAGGGGGGAAATGGAATGCTATTTAGATGTAGATTTCTTTTTTTAATCTTATATTCTGAAAACTCAGAATATATTGTGTCTGGTTGACTGTGATTATTTAAAAAGGGGAGATATGTTCCCATTCACTGGCAGTTTATGCCAGACAAACTTAGCTATCACTTCTTTGTACATACTAAATTCTGTGTTTACACGTTTATAATCTTTTTAAGATCCATTTAATTATAAATAATACATATGAGAAAACATGGTTATGAATCTTCATGTGCATTTTCCTCTTTAACTTTCACTTCAAATCCATGATATTTTGGGGTAGCCTTTTTGTCACTGTTGTATGCCTCAGTGATAAGACTTTTTTGTGTTATAACTTTGATTATCTCCCCATTTTACCCATCAACTTTTGATTGAGTCAAATAGGTACTAGAGATAAAGGTGCGTGTGACATCTCTAAGATGTCCGTGGATGCTATGACAGTTTTATTACTTTCATTGAAATTTGATGTAGACACAATCAAATTATCATAGCATCCATTGACACCTCACAGATGACCCAATTCCTTCATCTCTGTAGCCTTGCAATGCCATTATAAATATTTTTAAATATTTGAACTCTTAGTTATTAAGTATGTTTTAAGGCAAAATGGTGAAATAATCTTGATGATGAAACTAATTTCTAATAATCCTGATGATGAAACTAATAAAATGGTGGAACTAATTTCACTACAAGCTCCTGCAGGATTCTTTAACCTACACAAAATCTTTATGCCTAGTAAGTCCCTCCTGACATTATATGGAACAGTTTTCTTTCACTGAAATTTAAAAATTCTCCAGGTATATTGCTTTAGTGACCCAGCATACCCTAGCATATAAAAAGCATTGAATTTCCTTGCATTGCATGACACTCCCCTCTCACCCAGTACCACTGAACCCAAGCATCCAAATGATACACTGTCAGTTGGATACACCTCTAGGTATGGTGCTTGAAAAAAAAAGTCAGAAGTTCTTGCATGTTTTTCTCATCATGTTTCTTAGAAAAGTGATAAAGCAAGCCTTTCTTTCCAAAGTGATTATAGAGTTTTATTTATAAAAAAAAAACTGAAGGTTGGAAGATACAGTTTAAACATCACCTCTAGAAAATAGAATAATTTTGCATAACAAAATGCAGAATAAAAAATAGATAAATGATATAGGTAAAAATTAGTGACTATTTTGCAAGACTATTAGTTAAAAGTTTCTGCCAGTTGCCAATTTCTCATAAATTCATCATTCACATGGAGTCAAATCTTTGTTATATATTTTATATTCATTTTTTATGTTCCTTGCTTTTTAAGATCAGTTGGGCATATAAATGTCCAAGTGTTTTGTTGTTTTATTTTTGGCTTGAGAGATGCACCCTGTTACTACGCTTAGGAGTCTCCTGGCTCTGTACTCCAGAATCACTCCTGACAGAGGGTGGAGGACTTAATGCAGTGTCAGGGATCGAGCTGGGGTCAACAGTGTGAAAGACAAGCTTCTACACGCTGTGCTATCTCTCCTGGCCCCCTGAGCACATGATTTTGCTGCAGTTATTACTATATTGCCTCTAATCCTACTTTGCCGATGTCAGCTCTGACCTGTCATCCAAGTATCACCAAGAGCTCAGCTGTAGTAATGAGTTTGCTCATCACTGATAATATCAGTGATAAAGTTCTGTAAAATATAAATCAATAGAGTTGCTTAACCCATGCTGTCCTTTATGCCCCCTGTTTACCTTTTAATTTTAAATTAAATTTTCTTTGTGGTTTCATTTAGGATGAACGGCAAGACACTAGCTCAGAAGGAGTATCAAATGTAGAGGATCAGAATGATTCTGACTCTACACCACCCAAAAAGAAAATGAGGAAGACAGAAAATGGAATGTATGCTTGTGATTTGTGTGATAAGATATTCCAAAAGAGTAGCTCATTATTAAGACATAAATATGAACACACAGGTATGTCTATAAATCTGATGTAACCCTTTCCCCCATATGAAGTCCCCCAAATCCCTTATAATGGTTTCGTTTGCTTAATACCATCACTTAATTTCATGATTGTGATCTTCTTTTGCAGGTAAAAGACCTCACGAGTGTGGAATCTGTAAGAAGGCTTTTAAACACAAACATCATTTGATTGAACACATGAGATTACATTCTGGAGAAAAGCCCTATCAATGTGACAAATGTGGAAAGCGTTTCTCACACTCTGGGTCTTACTCTCAACACATGAATCATCGCTACTCCTATTGCAAGAGAGAAGCTGAAGAACGTGATAGTACAGAGCAGGAAGAGGCAGGACCGGAAGTCCTGACCAGTGAGCATGTTGGTGCTAGGGCATCTCCCTCTCAGGTCGACTCAGACGAGAGAGAGAGTTTGACAAGGGAAGAAGATGAAGAGAGTGAAAAAGAGGAAGAGGAGGAGGAAGATAAAGAGATGGAGGAACTGCAGGAAGAAAAAGAATGTGAACAACCACAAGGTGAAGAGGAGGAGGAGGAGATGGAGGAGGAAGTAGAAGAGGCAGAGAATGAAGAAGAAGGAGCCAAAACTGAAGGTCCAATGAAGGATGATGGAGCTGTAAATCAAGCAAGCAGCTTGGAACAAAAAGTAAGCGAAAACAGTGAGCAAGTGTCCGAAGAAAAAACAAACGAAGCCTAATAGTTTTTCTAGACGGAAAATAAATTCAGATTGGTAATGAAGTTTGTTCTATATTATACATGCTTTCATAGAAACACGGTAACCTGTATACTGTGATTTCTGTCCACTACTGTGTAAAGTAAAAATTTAAAAAAAATACAAAAAAACGTACAAAAAAAATCCGGGTGTGCCTGAACCTCCAACCTAGTAATTTCTCATGCATTTTTCAATGTTAGGAACAAGTTTGTAACATGAAGCAGATTAGAAAACTTTAATGACTCAGAAAGCAAAGGTTTAACAGGTTAAAGGAAGCTGATTAATTGGATAAGCTCTGGCATTGTTTCTTTTATATCAGTATTAATTGTCATTCTTATGTTGGTTTACTCTTAAGCTGTACAATTGGGAGAAATTTTATAATTTTTTATTGGTAAACATATGCTAAACCCGCTTCAGTATTTTATTATGTTTTTTAAAATGTGAGAACTTCTGCACTACAAAATTCCCTTCGCAGAGAAGTATAATACAGTTCCAAACCGTGCTAACTACCTTTTATAAATTCAATCTAGAAGGTAGTGATTTCTAATATATAGATGTCATAGTAGAACGTATTATCATTTAAAGTGTATTGTTAGCCTTAAGAAAGAAACCGATAGAAGAACAGGAAGTTTCTTACTCATGTGGTTTAAAATGGAGTTCAGAAGATTGTCATTGAGTTCTGATTGCAGGGACTAACAGTGTTAATACTGGTAAGGACAGCAGAGTCGTCAGAATCAGTGTTTGTAATTGTGTTTGAGTATGTGATAACAAATATGAAGGATATGATATGAAGCTTTGTATCTCCCTTGGCCTTAAGCAAGACCTGTGTGCTGTAAGTGCCATTTATCAGTATTTTTCAAGGCTCTAGCCCGCCTTTGTTCAGTGTGTGGCCTACAATAACTAGCATTTGTTGATTTTATTTGTTATATCAAAATTCCAAATAATTCTTAAAACCACTGACTCTGTCAGAGAAACTGAAACACTGGGACATTTCACCTTTAATTCCTCAGTATTCATTTTGCATCAATTGACTTTCAAAATTTCTCTACAGAAATGAAAGGGAAATTTTCTAATCTGCTTTCTCCATGTACTTGCATTTTTGACATGGGCGTGCCATTGTTATTTGGCTCATACCTGTTTCCAAATGTTAGTTATTATGGACCCAGTTTATTAAGAACATTAGCTGATTTTACCTATCAGTATTATTTTATTTCTTTTAGTTTATAGATCTGTGCAACATTTTTGTACTGTACGTCTTCAAACCTGGCAGTATTAATACCCTTCTTACTGACATATGTACTTTTAGTTTTAGAAAACTTTTATATTTATGTGTCTTATTTTTATATTTCTTTATTTATTACACAGTGTAGTGTATAATACTGTAGTTTGTATTAATACAATAATATATTTTAGTATGAAAATTTGGAAAGTTGATAAGATTTAAAGTAGAGATGCAATTGGTTCTCTTGCATTGAGATTTGATTTAACAGTGTTATGTTAACATTTATACTTGCCTTGGACTGTAGAACAGAATTTAAATGGGAATGTATTAGTTTTACAACTACAATCAAGTCATTTTACCTTTACCCAGTTTTTAATATAAAACTCTTAAATTTTAAAATTCACTGTGTGACTAATAGCATGATGCTCTGCAGTTTTATTAAGAAATTAGTCTAACCATAAAACTCATTTCCTTAGCCAAATTAGGATTACCTTATATAAACAGTGTTGGGAACAATGTTTAACATTTTGTGCCAATTTGTTCCTGTATTCATGTATGTAAGTTACAAATCTGACTCTTCATTTTTAATTTCCTTGTTACACCATGGTAATTTTATAGTTTTTTACCAGACCTCCCCATCTCACAATAAAATGCATCAACAAGCCTGACCTGCTGTCATTCTTTTGATCATCATGAACATTTTCTTCAGAGAACTCTATGAAATGAGTATTGCACTGTCACTCTGCACTTGTTTTAGGTTAACCTAGCAAAATTTTTTAGATCTTCACTACATAGTTGTGGGGTCTTCTATGGCTGATTGCTTCTGGGAATTTCAGGAGTGACATCAGAAGGCCCTCTTTGTGAAATCCTTCATTCTCCCAGCGTTGATCCCAACCTGATCTCATGATGTCTGGTTTTTCAGGTAACATCAGGGTTTCCTGGGTTTAGATGCATTCCCTATACTCTATTAGCTCTTTATCATTGCTTTTATGCAATTATTAGCACTCTCATATCCCCAAGGCCTCCTGAGCACCTGGAACCAATAGGTACAAAAATATTTTATTCAGCAAAATTTTTTTCCATTTTTTATTTTTTTTGCTTTTAGGGTCACACCTGACGATGCACAGGGGTTACTCCTGGCTCTGCACTCTGGAACCACCCCTGGCAGTGCTCAGGGGACCATATGGGATGCTGGGAATCAAACCCGGGTTGGCCACGTGCTAGGCAAACAAACGCCCTACCAGCTGTGCTATCACTCCAGCCCCCTATTCAGCAAATTTTTTTATGAAAATGGAATTTACATATTAACAGATCTCAGCTATGTTCTTATTCCTTTTGCTCCCAATATCACTTATGTATCTGATTATAGCAGTTGAATCATTTCTTAACAGATCCTATTAAGCACTAGACATAATAGGCAAATAATAAATTATACCTTTTTATAATTCTCTCTAATCTAATTGAGTTTATTTCTGCATCTCTTTCTAGTACTTAATTTCATGAGACATGACACAGACATCCAGGGCCTTCCAGTATAACCATCCCCAGAAGGAGTTTGAGCCCCCAGTAGACCTAATCCTCAGTTTTTTAGAACTTATTTCCCTTTCTAGGACCTCATATTCCTAGATACTTATTCAGTAGTATTTTGCTTCATTTTGTCTGTCAGTGTAGCTGTCCATTAAGCACATTTTCTCTACAGGATTAGAAAATAATAATAAATAATAGTTAACCTTGGAAGGTATTCCTCTGTAATCATAACAAGAAACTCAGAGAAGGCATTGTTTGATTCATAGGGGTAGATAAATGACTACTAAAGGAATCTACTCATCAGATTTTGGAGAGAAAAACATATATTTACCCAATATTCACTCAGATTAGATAAGAGTAACCCCATCTATCTATTTATTTCTTAACCCAAAGGTACTTAACTACTCACTACTATTTTCAAAAAATAACTTTCATAAAAGCCTTACAAAATTTAAAGATATTTAAATATATGAAAAGTAGGAAAATAAGTATTTGAATATAGTCGTGTTTGGTTGCAATCCCCATGTTCTTAACTAATCTTGTACCACATCTTATGTAAAACTAATATTTATTATGAATATATATAGCCAACAGGTATATGGGGGGAAGTATTGATCACCACTGCTTATTAGGGAAGCTCACATCAAAACAGAGATTATTCCACACCAGTGTGAATGGCACACTGGAAGCAGTCCCTAAACAACAAATTCCGGTGGGTCATGTGAAAAGGAGACTTTATCTACTGTTGGCTAGCTCAATGTCTATGGAAAACAGTATAAAGAATTCTCAAAAAAAAAAAAAAAGAAAAGCCATATGAGACCTATCAACCACATCTTGCCATTTGTCGGAAGAACAGAGCCATTTTGTTCTAAAAGATACTTTCACACCTATGTTCATTACAACATTATTTACAATAGCCAAGATCTAGGAACAACTCAGTTTTCCAACATTAGATGAGTGGAAAGAAGTTGTGAGATCTATCTGTGTGTGTACAGGTGTGTATACACACACACATTCACACACAATGGATTACCATTCAGTTATAAAGTGAAGATGAAATCTTTGTTTTGTTTTGTTTGTTTTGTTTTTGCTTTTTAGATCACACCCGGCAATTCACAGGGGTTACTCCTGGCTCTGCACTCAGGAGTCACTCCTGGCGGTGCTCAGGGGACCATATGGGATGCTGGGAATCGAACCCGGGTAGGCCACATGCAAGGCAAACGCACTACCCATTGTGCTATCTTTCTAGCCCCCAAGAAGATGAAATCTTGCAGTTTGCTGCAACCTGGATGTAACTAGAGGGTATTGTGCTACGCAAAGTAAGGAGAAAGTAAGTTCGTGTTTTATTCTCAACATTTGAGATACGTAAAGAATCTATTCTATAAACCATAAAAACAGCTTTTTCAGAATGATAGTATAGCAGACAGATGCTTGCCTTTCACGCTCCTGGCCTGGGTTCCATCCCCAGCACCCCATATGGTCCTCCTGAATCAGTACTAATCCCTGAGCATCACTGGGTGTAGCAAAAAATACAGAAAACAAAAACTGTAGAACAATTTAATTCAAGAGAATTACAAGTTGTTTTATATAATGACAAAGGAAGTGAAATATATATATATATTGAAAATGCCCCTAAATTATTGAAAATTAGTATAATTCTAATACATTGCTTTAAACATATAATTGCAAAATATGAACTAAATTAAAACATTACATATCAGAATGTAGAGACTATTTCAAAACTGGTGTATACACAAATTATAACACTAAATGCTTATATTAGAAGAAAAGAGAATTCAACTATTTAAGCTTCCATCTTTATAAAAAACTCAGAAAGGAGAGCCCAACCAAGCTTAACATAGACAATAATAAAATACAGAATCAAAGGCACACACCAAAAAAAATGTGTGTGTCTTAACAAATTAACAAATCATTAACAAATCAGAATATGATTTTTTGAAAAGAGCAACAAAGCATTTTTCTTGGCTATATAAATCTCTAGTCAGATAGATCAATGATAAAATTACCAATAGCAAGAACAAAGAAAGGCACATCTTTACAAATCCTACAGAGGGGAACAAAGGAAGTAAATGAAGTTTATTCCAGTACCTTGACTGCTGAAATAATTCTTGAAAAACTCAAAGTACCAAACTATAAAAATAGATAACCTCAAATAATACAAGTTCAAAGAAATTAAATTTCGAGGTTGAATTTTGAGGTTAAAAAAAAGAAATGTTACACAAGGAAAACCAGTACCAAATGACTTCACTAATGAATTTTACCAAACATTTAAAGAAAATGCACCAACTCTATGGAAACTCAGAAAAAAAGGCAAATCACTTTCAGACTTTCTGTGTGATGTTGACATGATACCAAAGCTAACAACAATATTGGGCTGGAGTGATAGCACAGCGGGTAGGGCATTCGCCTTACAAGCGGCCAACATGGCCGCCCCGAGTTCGATTCCTCCGCCCCTCTCGGAGAGCCCGGCAAGCTACCGAGAGTATTCGATATGCCAGACACAGTAACAACAAAGTCTCCAATGGAGACGTTACTGGGCCCGCTCGAGCAAATCGACGATCAACGGGAGGGCCTTTACCTTCCTTAATATAAATGTAAAAATTCTTAACAAATATTAACCAGTTTGAGCAGTATATTTAAAGAAGATACAGTTACCAAATTTGTATTTAGATCAAGAATGCATAGTTGATTAAGTCTTTAAACCAATTAACGAACTACATTATATTTACAGAGCAAAAGTCAAAGCCATAAAATCATCTCAATAAGTGTAGAAGAAGCATCTGACAAAATTCAACAGCAATCTAAATTTTCCAACAATCTTGAACTCCAAGGGAATTTCCTCAACCAGATACAAGAAATCTACAAAAATACTATTGTAATATCATACTCAGTTGTGGAAAATTAAGTATATTTTGTACCAAATCAGGAACAAGCAAGAATGTGCTGTCAAACCTCTATTCAAACCTCATACTGGAAGGTCCACCAGATATTGCAGGACAAGAGAAAGGAATAAAAGGAAGCTATAAAGAGTGAAGGTTGGATAAAATTATTTGTATGTGTATTTGCTATCCACATAGAAAATAATAAATTTATTCCCCCCCCAAAATGCCAGAAATGTGAGATTTAAATTACAGGATAAAATCATTATACAAAATTCAGTGATAAGATGAAATATTTTATTTAAAAAGTACAGTCTGTATTTGTGAATAAGTAGAACTAAGAATTTCAAAAAATCATGAAATAAAGATGCAAAGAAAGTGAAATGAAATTCCATGGTTAGCATTAGAAGGCTCTATCATTACAGTGTTAATGATAAATTATTAATGATAGATTATCTATTTATTCGATCAATTTGAATCCCAACCACATAATCTTAGAGACTGAAAAGCTGACTCTACATTTTGAGCTGGAAAATTTATACTACCTGATTTTCTAGATTTGATAAAGCTGCAATAGTCAATACAAAATAGTATTGATGTGAAAAATATACAAGTAATTGAAGAAACAGAAGAACTAATAAAAGTACCATGTATTCACACTCAATTAGTTTTTACTAAGATATAAAAATAATCCAATGGTAAAATCTTTTTTAAATATGTTTTTATTACATTATCTTTACCTTCCACTACAGAAGTCGCTTCAAAGTGGATTCATGACCTAAATGTGTGAAAATTATATATCTTTCATAACAAATTCTTTGTTACCTTGGATTAAGCAAACATATGTGTGTACTCCAGATAAAAGGAAATATCAATCATAGAAGAATCTATAAATTGGACTGCATATTTTTCCTCTTTTTTTCTCCAAAAAGGAAATAGTTCAGTGGATTCAAATGCCTGCCTTGCAAGTATAAGGTCTCAAGTGCCGTCAGTGATTTCCAGCTGTAGCAGCAGTCAGGTGTGTGTGTGTGTGTGTGTGTGTGTGTGTGTGTGTGTGTGTGTGTGTGTTGGGGGGGGAACATATCTGCATAAAAGCCTGCATACAAGTTTATAGCAACATAATAAAAGCTAAAAGGCAGAAAAAAATCCCAATGCTCATCTATGTGCAGCAGAACATTACTTGACAATGGAAAGGGTATTGGTAAATAATACAACTTGGATGGATGCTGAACACTTTATAAGAGATGGGGTATTAAAGACTTCACAGTATTAGTATTATACTGTATTAAAAATCCAAAATAAGACAATCTAAGTAGAGAGTAGATTAGTGGTTGTGGTTGTATAGATATGTGGGTGAGGAAAGAATGCACAGTAAATTCTATGGAAATGGCATTATTTGGAAGTATTGAAATTATGTTCCAGATGCACTACTCTAAATACAATAAATACCATGGAATGTTACATTTTAAATAGGTTACTATGGTATGGGAATTTTAGCTAAAAAAAAACAGTTAAAATGTGTATGTTTTGAATATATAAAGAAGTCATAAAACTCAGTAGTAAGTAGACCAGTAACTATTTTTGAATTTGTGAGGATTGAAACAAACATAAGTACATAAAAGATTATCAACAACATTTAGAGAAAGGAAAATTAAAACCATGGTCTAACAATAAGTGCAACCAATTGGCTAAATTCAAAAGATTGTTAATAATACCAAACATTGGTTAGAATACAAAAACTACAGAAATTTTCATATATCAGTGGTGGAAATTTAAAACAATACAATGATTTAGAAAACAGTTTATAAATGTTTAAAAAGTTAAACACATATGTCATGCAACCCAGCAATTCCACTTCTTGGTAGCTACCCAAATTAAACAATACATTTCTACTATTTGACCATATGATGGTTTATTTCTAGTCTCTATTCTATTGGCCTATGTGACTGTCCTTATGCAAGAATCTTTTAGTTGTGCCTACAGTAGCTTTATAGAAAGTTTTGAAATCAGGCAGTGTGAATTACACAACTTTGACCTGTCGTGGGATTTTTTGGATATCCGGGGTCCTTTAAGATACCATATACACTTTTAGAATGTTTTTATTTTACATGTGGAGCCCAGCACCGCCAAGAGTGTTCTCTGAGCACAAAGTCAGGAGTAAGCCCTAAGTACCACTTTAAAAAAATGGAAAAAGAAAAGATGAGACTGTATTCTGACCATAGTTTTTGAGGGAAACTAATTCCAAATGGATCAGAAAGCAAACAAACAAATATCTCACAAGCAAACATAGGATAGAAGCATCATATTGGAGGCACAGGGGCAATAGAAAAAAATATATAAATCTTCCTGAAGATTTTGAGATTTTGTACATTAAAGAACACTATCAACTTATTGATATTAATTACAGTTATCAACTGAGTAACAAGGCAACTCACAATATGTAAACAAAATATTTTCAGATCACATATCTGATAAGTATAGATCCAGACTTACAGAGAAACTCGATAACCAAAAAAAAAAGGTAGAGTACTTAAACATTTCTCCAAAGATATTATATAAATGGTCATTAAATACCAAAAGTCTTTCAACATTACAACCAATTACAATTTTTATTATAAAAAGCACCCATTTATATGTGGCTGCTATTTAAAAGGTACAATGTTACGATATAGAGAAATTGCTATGTTTGTGCAGTTGGTGGGAATGTAATATTTACATAGCCTCTTGTGTAAAACAATGTGTTAGTTCCTCAATCACATAATTACCTTTTGATTCAGCAATTCTACTTCTGAACATATATTAAAATAATTGAAAACAGAGTCACAAAAAGATATTTATACACTCATGTTTATAGCAGTATTAGTCACAAAAGCTAAAACTGAAAGCAGCCCACGTGTCCATTTTACAGATAACTGGATACACAAAATGTGGTGTTTACGTACTATGTAATAGTAATACATCTTTAAAAGGAAATAAATCCACAAACAACTGTGTTATGAATAATCTTAAGGATGTTAAGTAAAATAAGCCAGTCAGGAAAAGATAAATAATGTATAATTTCAATTACATCAGTTACTTAGAGTTGTCGTGGTCATGAAGACAGAAACTATAATGGTAGTTTCCTGGGACTGAAAGGAGAATGAAGAGTTTGGTGAGTAGAGTTTTAGTTTTATAAGATGACAAGGATTATGGAATCCAGCTGATTATGGAATTATGGATTATGGAATCTAGCAATGGTTGCACCACAGTACATAAGTATTCAATACTCTGAACTATACATTTCTAAATTCTTAAGACAATAAATCATATATATATATTTATGTATAATAATATTACACTATTTTCTTTTACTATTTCAAGCAAATCACTATAAGACATACCTGTTCTAACAAGGAGATCTAAGTTTTGTCTTTATATATAGTCTCAGACAGAGGTGGGCCATACCAGTAAGATTATGCATATGATGAAAAGGTTGGAACTTTCAGTCCCAACCCTGAACTCCACGGAGAGGAAAGGGTCTGAGAACTAATCACCACTGACCAATGACAACAACAATCATGCCTATGTAATGAAGCTCCTTGAATAATGAGACTTGCAGCATCTAAGTTGGTAAACTTGTCAATTTGTTAAGGAGAAGTATTCCCAGAAAAGGCTGTGTACACTAGCCTCCACCCTATTTTCATGCCTTACCACATGTATCTCTCCCAGTTGGCTGTTGCTGAGCTGTATCGTCTGTAATAAACTGGTAATTCTAAATAAAACACTGTTTTGTGTTATCGGAGCTGTTCTATTGAATAATTAAACCTGTAGGAAATGGGAATGAAATGTAGGAAATGGTAATGGAAATGGAAAACCCTGAATTAATAGGCAGTGGGGAAGATGTAGGTAGCCTGGTAATCTCACTGATAGCTAATGTCGTAAGTAGTTTACTTAAGACAAGTCACTAAGCCCTTAACATTGGGGTCTGAGCCCTAACTTGAGGGTCTGCTAATGCTGTACAGTTAGTGTCAGAACTGATTCATAGGATACCTGGCTGGTTTCAAAGACTCAGAGGGTTAATAGTGGTTGTTATTGGAATAACAATAATTCCCAGAATTATTCCCTTTTTTTATTATTCACATTTTAGAGATAAGGAAATGGAAACAAATAGAAGTCAAGTGATTCACCCAAATTAGAGGATCAGCTGGGACTTTAGCCCAGACTTCCTGACTCCAGAACACATTCTTAAACTTAAACAACCATCCCATACCATGAGTGAAACACTCATCATTTTCTATGGACAATTCCCTACTTCCCTGCTGCTGTGTTTTTGCTCCTCCTTCCTGGAACATGCTTCTCCCTCATGCCTGTATTCTAAAAATACATCAAGGTCAAGCTCCACTGCCAGGAAAGTCTGCCTGATTCCCTGCCACAGTCCTGGGAATGCACCTCACATACCTGCAACAATGGCAGGAGGGGAAATGATCTCCAAACCCATGATTTCACTCCAGGCTTTCTTTACTGGTGTATTTATGTAGAGATCATGTGGTCCATGGACTGCACCCCCCACCTACCCACCCACCGACCAGTTCTGATAAGAAAACCGAAGCAGGCTTACTGCTGGAACAGCCAGATAACTCTAACATTGACTTAAGCCTAAGGAGTTCCAACAGCTTAGTCAAGTCTCCCTTGGCTGCACACAGTTCCATCCCTCCCCTATTCCCTTTCCTTCACTCAGTGTCAGACTTGCATTACTTGTGTGACTCTATAGCTTTTTCAGATGGTCTTGGCTTCCTATCCATTTTAGTCAAAACCACCTCATAGGATCCTATCTTTATTTCATTTTATTTGTTCGAGGGCCTTACCCAGATGTGCTTAGGGCTTGTTCCTCGCTCTGCACTCAAGTATCACTCTTGGTGGGCCCCAGGGATCCTATTGGGTGCTGGGATCAAACTCCAGTCGCCTGCATACAAGTCAAGCACCTTACCCACTGAACTTTCTCACCAGCTCCATAGAATTCTACCTTTAGTCCTTCCTTGGAATCTGATTCATGGGGGACACAGAGTGACACATTTAAATAAATTTAAATAATCTTTACTATCTCTTGAGCCTCCATTATAACTTACCAGTATTCATGTTATGGCATATAACATAATCTACTTTGAACTGCCACTTACTACCTTATTTCTCTTACTAGACTTTAAGCTCCTCTAAAGTCTTTGTTCTTCTCTGAATCACTGAGTAGATGACCAATAAATATTTGTTGGATAAGTGGTTGGATAAATTAGGATGTGACAGTCAGGAACATAGTGTACCCTGTGGTAGAGATTTCTCCAATACTGGGTAGGGTGTTTGTCTTGCACACAACTGACTTGGGTTCCATGCTCAGCATCCCAGCAGGCTCCCTGAGCTCCACTGAGAGTAAGCCCTGAGCATTGCAGGGTGTGGCCCACAAACAAATAAACAAATATTTTTCTAAGATATTAATATATTAATGTTACTGGGTGAAGGGTGTTTATAGTCAAATGAACTTAGAAGCAGTGTTGCTTTTCATATGGTCCATAGGATTAGTGTTCTGCAGACTTCAGTGGGGAGAAAGAATTAAAAGACTAGGTAAAGCTTCCAAGAGGCAGGGAACATTTGAGCTGATTCCAAAGAGTTATAAGGATTGCAATTGCAATATGGGGGGAAAATGTCTTTCCAGGAAACGTTTTATAAACTACAGGTGCAGGAAAGTACAAGGGGCATTCAGGTATAACAGACAGACTGTCAGGTTCCTGCAATAATCTGAAAGGTGACAAGGAAGATCACAGAATAGATGTATGAGCTCCATTTCAGATTATGGGATGTGACCTTTATCATTGTGTGCTATGAAGGTTTATGCACAAGCAAATGATGAACTCAAGGGTGGCAGAGGGAGTGACTAATTTTAATTAGAAAGGCATGTGGAATGTGTATTGGTTTGCCAAGAAGAATTCCATATGCTGCAAAACCATATGAGGCAATCTCAGGTTTTATAAACATAATAATTTGTTTGTCACATTACTAAATCCGTAGCAATAATAATGTTTGCAATAAATGTCATGGAAAAGAATCTATTAAAACCCTATTAAGATGAAAAAATATTTCTCATCAAATTCTTGAGTACATTATCTGTAAATCACATTCTCTCAATTTCTTGGCTCACTCTTTAGGCTAAAGAAAATATAAGTATCCTAAACTCATACATCTAAGATACCTAAAATGAAATTCATTCATTTCAAGAGATACTAAGTACAGATATTGCCATTTTGCCCAGATTATGTTCTGTGCCATGATGCAGAGGGGAGGTTGATGTGTACCAACTCCTCAACAGAGCAAAATGCAGCCTCACCATGTATGACAGCTGGGTTTGTGATCCTCAGGAAAACCAGTTATTGTCAGATTAGTAATTTTTCTCATTGGTACCTTTCAAATTAAACTGAAAACAAATCTAAGTAAATACAATCTTATAAGTGGAAAGTATATTAATTTCCAGTATTAAATAGCAGAAAATTGAAAAAAAATTACTTCAAATCTTACATTCTCTTCTTAGGAAATTTGATCCCAAGAAAGCCTTTTCGTTTAAAATTATTTTTTATTCAACACTGCAACTTTTTAGTTTTAATCACTTCAACTGAAAGTAATTTTAAACTCTTCCAAAGATGCATTTGTTATGGCACTTGTAATGTAAGGAAAATCTTGAGGGCATTTCCAGTTACTACAATTTGTCTTTGCAGCTACGCTACTTAAAAGATTTTCTCTTCATTAATCTTTTTTTTTCAACTTTACTATGTATTCCTTACAGTTTAGAGCTTAAGATTTTTCCTCAACTCTTCTATGTATAGACATTCAACCAAATCCACTGCTGCAGAACAAGCTATGACAATTCCTGGTATATTTCACTTCAGTCACTCACTTTGGCCCCTGTCCCAGAACATGTCCATGCTGTTCTCTCTATAAAATGCTGTTTATTCTCCTCCTCACCATATTTGCTCCTTTCACTTACTCAGAGAAATCTTTATAACTGAGTTAGTCAGTGCTCCTGTATCACTACTCATATCCTTTTCCCATTGCCTTATAACTCATCATAATTGCTAATTTTTGGTTTATCTAATTATTTTATAGTCACTGTCACTGTAACTGTCCTCCCGTTGTTCATTGATTTGCTCGAGTGGGCCCAGTAACGTCTTCTTTGTGAGACTTGTTGTTACTGTGTTTGGCATATCAAATACGTCACGGTGGCTTGCCATCCTTTGCCGTGCGAGATACTCTTGGTAGCTTGCCAGGATCTCTGAGAGAGGTAGAAGAATCGAAGCTGGGTCAGCCGGGTTGGCCGCGTGCAAGGTAAACGCCATACCTGCTGTGCTTTTTTCCTTAGATTAGCACCTAGGGAAAATCAGTATACATAGGTATAGCATATATGTATATATGCATGCACGTATATAGTATATAGAGCATCTATACTTAGACATATAGTATATACCATACAGTGCATAAATCATAGTATATATGTATATAGAATATAATCGCTGGAGCGATAGCACAGCGATACCATACAGTGCATAAATCATAGTATATATGTATATAGAATATATCGCTGGAGCGATAGCACAGCGGGTAGGGCGTTCGCCTTACAAGCGGCCAACACGGCCGACCCGAGTTCGATTCCTCCACCCCTCTCGGAGAGCCCGGCAAGCTACCGAGAGTATTCGATATGCCAGACACAGTAACAACAAAGTCTCCAATGGAGACGTTACTGGGCCCGCTCGAGCAAATCGACGATCAACGGGAGGGCCTTATAGAATATATAGTTACATATATAATATATACATGTATACTACATAGTGTATACTTTATATGTAAATATATTATGCTAAATATATAATATAGGTGGGCTGAAGCGATAGCACAGCAGGTAGGGTGTTTGCCTTGCATGCTGCCAACCCGGAGTTCAATTCCTCCATCCCTCTCGGAGATCCCGGCAAGCTACTGAGAGTATCCCGCCAGCATGGCAGAGCCTGGCAAGCTCCCCGGGGCATATTTGATATGCCAAAAATAGTAACAATAAGTCTCACAATGGAGACGTTACTGGTGCCCACTCAAGCAAATCGATAAACAACGGGAGGACAGTGCAGCGCTACATACTATATATATAACTTCCAAATTGTTTCTCAAAGAAAACTAAAAAGACAAGAAATACCAAAAGGTAAGAAAGGTGTTGCTTTTTGAAAGAAGATTATTGGAACTTGTTTTGAGACTTAGTGTCTAAGTTGGCAAACTTGTCAATTTGTTCAGAAGTATTCCCAGAAAAGGCTGTGCATGCTAGCCTCCACCCTACCTTCATGTCTTGATCACTTGATCACTTGACTTCCCATTTAATCATCAATTTGTTCAAGCTGGCGCCAGTAACATCTCCATTCTTCCCTGTCACGTGCTAGTGTAGCCCGATGGCATCTGTTCATTCTAGGAACACTAAGAGCCTCAAACCAATCATTCAGGGTCTTGACAAAGAAGTCTGACCATCTTGTAGGTGGGCAGCCATGCGATCTTTTGACATCCCATGGAATCCAGTTGGTACTGGCTCTGCTCCAGTGGTTGTCTCCAAATCCCATTATGTGTCCAGCCCATCTGATTTTTGACGCCTTGGCAAACAAGACAGCATCCCTGATTCTTGACAGACAATGAAGGTCAGAACACCAGGTTCTTTCTCTCATTTGAGTGAAACATGATACTCCAAGCATAGCTCTTTCAATTCCTCTTTGGGAGACCCAATAGCATTCTCATCCTGTTTGCTTAGGGCCCAGGTCTCTGAGGCATATGTTAATGCAGGAAGAACAGCGGAATCAAAGAGATGTGCCTGGAGCTGGAGGTTCTTCTTCCTCTTAGCTATCTTGTCGATGCTCTTAAAGGCATTCCAAGCCGCTCTCTTCCTCCTGAGCAACTCAGGTGCCAGGTCATTCGTCATTTGTCATTCTCGACCTAGGTACACATAACTGTTGCATTCGAAGATGGTCATTCCGTTGAGAGCGAATGGAATATCAGGAATGAGACTGTTTCTCATAAACATTGACTTCGTGAGATTCAGCTGTAGTCCGACCTTTCCACACTCATGGTTGAAGTCAGCCAGCATTTGTGCTCCTTGGCTAATGTTTGGTGTTATTAGAATGAAGTCATAAGCAAAGTGGAGGTGGTGTAGTTGCCGACCGTCTATCTTCACTCCTATTCCTTCCCATTCCAGTCATTGCATGATGTTCTCGAGGGTGGGACTGAAGAGTTTCGGTGAAATGGTATCACCCTGCTGAATCCCTCTCTTGACATCAATGATCAATTCTTTGTAGAATGATGAGATCCTGGTAGTGAATCCGTAATACAGCTCATGGAGGATCCTGATGTATTAAGTATGAATGCCCTGATTGGCTAGGGCTTCGATGACCGCTTCTGTCTCACAGAATCACAGGCCTTCTTTAAATCAATGAAAGTTAGACAGAGCAGCATCTTAAACTCCCGAGAAACCTCAATGAGCTTTTTTATCATGTGGATATGGTCAATCATGCTGAATCCTTTGCGAAACCCGGCTTGCTCACATGGTTGTCCTTCATCTAGTGTTCTGCCAATCCTATTCAGGATGACTTGAGTGAACACCCTGTAGATGATAGAAAATAGGCAGATCAGTCGATAGTTGCCAATGTCATGGATGTCTCCCTTCTTGTACAGTAGTATAGTCCTGCTGGTTTTCCACTGGGATGGAACCGTCCATTCAGACAGGTAGCGAGCACATGAATAGCTGAGCCAGTGTATTGATGAGTACTAATGGCAGGTTCTTCAGGTGTTCAAGTCTGACCTGTCTGGGCCAGGTGCTGTTCGTTTTTTTACCAACGAAATGGCATGTTGGATTTCGAAAGAGAGAACGTTGGGAATGACATATCCATCCAGCGGAATTTGGTATGTGGGCAGGTGGATATGGCTATCAAAGAGATATGAGTAGAAGTCATGGATAATCTTCTCCATTGCCCTTCTGGAAGATGTGATAGATCCATCAGGATGTCGGAAGGCAGTCATCTTGGTCTTGTAGTTGGCAAAAGACAGGCAGGCATTACGATTGCTTTTCCTGGCTTCTGCAGCATCTACCAGGACTGCTGCTCTTCTCTCTTTAAGGTCTTCCTTTATCGCATCTCTGCACTGCTTTGCAAGTTTGGACGTTTGCTTGTGGTTGCCTGAGGCATGTGCCAAACCACATTGGCAAATAAGCCTAAGAGTTTTTGAAAACAGGCTTTTTTTTGTGACTATCTCTTGGCATTCCTCGCACAATCATGGAGGTGCTGAACCAGTTGATCGTATTCCTTGTCAATGTGGTCAATGACGGCATCTTCCCATGTTGCAGCAATAGTGCCAAAGAGCTCCCAGCTGGTGGTCGTTCTGGGAGCTCTCTTCTTAAACTTTGCAGCCCTTTCTCCCCGCTCAGTGAAGTAGAATTTTCCATGAAGGAGATGGTGGTCCGATCCCATTTGGAATTTTGGGACAACAGCGACATCAGTCAGGCAAAACTGTCGATTGAATATGATGTGGTCAATTTCGTTGTGGAACCATCCACTGGGAGACTCCCATGTCCAATGTTTAGATTCGGCCTTCCGGAACTGTGAGTTATCATGGATGGTCTTGGTTGACATGATGAACTCAGACAGTCTCTCACCCTGTTCCTTCCACTCTAGGCCATGGGTCCCAATGTGGAGTTCTCCAGTTGATCTTCTCAGTCCTATCTTAGCATTAAAATCACCAACAATGATCTTGTAGAAGGTGTGGTCTTCTTTACAGAACTTCTCCAGTTCATGTCTTACCACATGTATCTCTCCCAGTTGGCTGTTGCTGAGCTGTATTGTTTGTAATAAACTTGTAATTCTAAATAAAACACTTAGATACAAATTAGGTAGATATCTAATCTGGAAGATATATCTCTATTGCAGCTGCTAGTGGGGGGGAAGAAGCTGATGAAAATGTAATAAATGGTCAATTAAAGAAGAAATAACTATAATGTAACAGAAAAATACAATAGTATATAACATAACAGAAAAATACAATAGTAAAAATATTAATAATTCTATCCTAACAAATTTAGAAAATTTAGGCAAAATAAAACATGTCTGGGGATTGGGGAGTTAGTACAGCAAATAGCAGAGTTAGTAGAGCAGATTGACTTGCATGTGACTGACCCAGATTCCATCCCCAGCACCCCTTTTGGTGCCCCAAACCTTGCCTGAAGTGATCCCTAAACTCAGAGCCAGAAGTAAAACCTGAGCACAGCCAGGTGTGGCCACCAAAACTAAATATATAAGTTAACACATTTGTCTGTCTGTGTTATGAATTAGAAATGTGAACTAAAATATGAACTAGAAAACACTAGTATGAGAAAACTAATATTAAAAAACCTATGATTAGGGAAGTTAAATGTTCCAAAAGAAACCTCATCCAAAGAATATTGCTCTGGATTGAATGCTTGTGGCTCCTCAGAATTCGTTTTTTGAGACGAATCTCCAGTGTTATAATGCTTGGAGGTGAGGCCTTTGAGATGTGATTAGTTTAGGAGGGTGGCAGTGAATGAGTGGATAAGTAACCTTAGAAAAGAGACCTCAGAAATCTCTTCTTACTCAGGTACAGAAGGAAAAGCATTGCCTCCAAATGAGGAATTAGAATCACCAGACAGTGAGTCTACTAGAGCCTTGATCTTGGACATCCCAGCCTCTAGAACTGTGAAAAATAGATATTCCCTAATTGAATCACCCAGTATTTGATGATTTTTGTTGCTGGAGTATAGGTACATTCTACCCTAACTTTCAAATAGAACTTATCCCTCTTCTATGCCTCATTTTGAAAATTAATAAAGAGGATGCATAAGAAGTTAAATTGTATCTACTTATGAATCCTAAAACAAATTATTAGCTGAGTCCAATTGCTATTGATAACACAGCCGTCACAGTCATGGTTCTCCTGTTGTTCATCAGTTTGCTCAAGTAGGCCCAGTAACTTCTCCATCATGAGACTTGTTGTTACTGTGTTTAGCAGGCTTTGCCATGCAGGTGAGATACTCTTGGTATCTTGCCGGGCTCTCCAAGAGGGGAGGAGGAATCGAACCCGCCTCAGCCGGACCGGCTGCATGCAAGGCAAACGCCCTACACAGCATCATAAAAAAAAAAAGGTTTATCTTCAAACTCAAGCATGAGTTGACATCAGAAAAGCAGTAAGGGTTCCAAGAGATTGTACAGCGGGGCTGGAGCAATAGCACAGCAGGTAGGGCATTTGCCTTGCACACAGCCGATCCGGGTTTGATTCCCAGCATCCCATATGGTCCCCCGAGCACCGCCAGGAGTGATTCCTGAGTGTAGAGCTCAGAGTAACCCCTGTATATCTCCAGGTATAACCCAAAAGACAAAACAAAAAATCAAAACAAAGAGATTGTACAGAGATCAGGTCTTATAACCAACCCAGGTTTGATCCCAGGCATCATACACATCCCAAGCATCACTTGGTATGACTCTAATGGTCCTCACGAATCATTGGATTTGACCCTTCAAGCATCAGTAGAGTGGCCCTTGTGGTTCCCAGGACTGCAAGGCCTGAGAAGTGCCATACCTTGGGTGTTAGCATTAAACTCCCTGCCTGATGGCCAAGTCTCACTGAGAGGTTCCCAGGAATCCTGCATACTACTTGAGAGCACATCCCCCAAAATAGAATTAGACATCTAACATCTAAGATACTAAAGACTAAAGGCAAAATATATTCTTCTGACTACCTACAGAAAAGTATGAGAGCATTTAATATCAATTTGTGATTTATAATCTCAGCTAAAAATATGAGTACATTTCATTTTGACAATATTAAAATATAGATATTTTCAATACACATCATACTTCATCAAAATATCATACTTGTAGGAAATAAATATTTGCTTATGCTTGGAAATTCCATCATTTCCACTTAATAGCAATCATTATGAGATGAGGAAATAAAAACTAAAAGAATTCAAAGAGACAAAACAGTATGGTTTTGATAATCCACATAGAACACCAAACAGGATTATTTTGTGAATAATTATAGCTATTAAGAGATTCATTAGGGGATATGATACTGCCAGCAGGTCAATTTGTACCTGTGAGGCGAGTGCATCAGCAGCCTGATAGCACCGTCAGGCTTTCAGATACCCCAAATTTGCTGCTGTGCCTTTGGTCAGACCCCCAAAACTTAGGGCAAACTTTACCAAGAAAGTAAACGGCCAAAAATTAGGTATGTGCAAGACACACCCACAAACCACCTCTGGCTCAGTTATATAATTAGAGGCATGGCCTCTCTGGTTCCTGATTGAACTTCTTAATGGCCATGATCCCAGAGACTCAGAAACGAATCTTGGAACCCAAGGGCTTTTGGCAGAAATGCATCCTGTTCCTGCAGTAGGTTACTGGCTCTGGGCCAATCCAGGTAGGAACAGGTTTCGTGCCTTGGATTGTTCCCCTTGGCGGCCTGGTGACCGCCATCCTCCAGAGGCTACTGGACAGTCAGGTTTGGGCCTGCAGGGACGAGACATGCGGGGCCTCACCAGATGGGGGTGGAACCAGCCCTTTCCTACCCATCCCAGTGAGACCCCGAGTCGCCGCCTACAAAAGGCCTCTCTGGCTCCTGATCAAGCTAATCAATGGCCATGATCCCAGAGACTCAGAAACAAATCTCGAAACCCAGGGGCTTTTGGCAGAAATGCATCTGGACTGCATACAAGGTGGCCGCTGCCTCAGAGCTTCTTGGAAAGCCAGGTATGAGCCGGTGTTGATGGGGCAACTGCAGTCTCATGGGAAGGGGGGCAGTACTGACTCGTCCTTCTCGCCCTACCGAGGTCACAAGTTGCCCCCCACGAGCAGCTCTCTGGCACGGCCATGGCTCCAGAGGCAAAAGGACTTAATCCAGAGGCCAGCAGCTTGTGGCAGAAAAGTGAATGGACCATGCATTAAACTATGGCTCCATGCCTCCCCGGGAGGGAAAGGATGTTGCTCCCTTCTGCCTTTTTCCCACCTGACAGCAAGGTGGCCACAGCCTCAGAGCTTATTGAAAAGCCAGGTATGAGCCAGAGGTGTCGGGGTAACTGCAGTCTCATGGGAAGGGGGTGCGGTACCAGCTCGTCCTTCACGCCTTACCAAGGTCATGAGTTGCCCCCCAGGAGCGACTCTCCAGCACAGCCATGGCTCTAGAGACAAAAGGACTTAATCCAGAGCCCGGCAGCTTGTGGCAGAAAAGTGAATGGACCATGCATTAAACTACAGCTCCATGCCTTCCCAGGAGGGAAAGGGTGTTGCTCCCTTCTGCCTTTTTCCCGCCCAGCAGCAAGGTGGCTGCTGCCTCAGAGCTTATTGAAAAGTCAGGTATGAGACAGCGATGATGGGGCAACTACAGTCTCATGGGAAGGGGGGCGGTACTGGCTTGTCCTTCACGCCCTACCGAGGTCACAAGTTGCCCCCCACGAGCAGCTCTCTGGCACACCCATAACACCAGACGCACAGAAACCAATCTCGTAATTATCTGGCTCTTTGCAGAAATCCAAAATCGCAAGGCTGCTATTGCGGCCACGCAAGATTATATGATTCTCATAACCAGCTATAGAAAACAAAGTATTTGACAATGCCTTCTCAGCAATTCTGATTGTTGGGGGGGGGGAATTCTAAACAATAATGGTGCATCTTTTGTCGAAATGATGTATGTAATCAATGTAGAGAAGAGTTAAGTGGAAATCATCTGCCTCACAGGCATTGGGAGGGGTGGGAGGGGAGGTATATTGAGGTTCTTGGTGAAAAATGAGTACTGGTGAAGGGAAAGTGTTTGATCATTGCATGACTGAGACTTAAACCTGAAAGCTTGATAACTTTTCCCACAGTGATTCAATAAATATAAGAAGAAAAATAAATAAATAAAATTATAAAAAAAAGTAAGGTGGATTTCATGCCCAATTTAATCAGCTAAACAGTGGCTGAATAAATAGCAGTACTCCTATATTAGAAAAAAAAGAGATTAATTAATATTGCGAGAAGCTAACAACTCAAAAAAATTGACAGTATTGTTTTCACCAATCACAGCCAATTTAGAAATAAAATAGAAAATAACACCCATAAAGTGGTTTTAGGAGTTAATCTAATACATAATGTAAAATGCTTAACATTAATGGATACAAAAGAAATTCCAAATAAACAGTGGGGTATACTATGTGCATAGATGGATGGATGTTTTATGTCACTTACTCTCTAATTAGTCTATATCTAGACTAACAAAAATCCAAATGGATTATTTGAGGCCTTCAAAGATTATTGCTATAAAATATTTATGAAAAAATTAAGATAAAAGATCACTTGATCACTTGATCACTTGACTTCCCATTAATCATTTATCTGTTCGAGTGGGTGCCAGTAACATCTCCATTTGTCCCTGTCGCATGCTAGTGTAGCCCAATGGCGTCTGTTCATTCTAGGAACACAGAGAGCCTCAAACCAATCGTTCAGGGTCTTGATGTAGAAGTCTGTCCATTTGGTAGGTGGGCGGCCATGCGATCTTTGACGTCCCATGGAATCTAGTCGGTAACGGCTCTAGTCCAGCATTCATCTCCAAATCTCATTACGTGTCCAGCCCATCTGATTTTCGACTCCTTGGCAAACAAGACAGCGTCCCTGATTCTTGACCCATAAATATTGGGGTTATATTGGGGTTCTTGGTGAAAAATGAGTACTGGTGGGACCATCTTAACCTTGACCATCGATGGGAGGTTGGAACTCCGGATTCTTTCTCTCATTTGAGTGAAACATGATACTCCAAGCATAGCTCTTTCAATTTCTCTTTGGGAGACCCAAAAAAAGATAAAAGATAAAAGATAGGAAAGTTAATTATTCCTTTATTTTAAATTAAATCATTGTGAGATACACAGTTACAAAGTTGTTCATGATTGAGTTTTAACCATACAATCTTTCAACATCCATTCCTTCACCAGTGTACATTTTGAAAGCTAATTTTGAAAATAAATAGTAAGAGTTTGAAAAATTAATCTATTAGATATTGGTACAAATAAAATTACTGTAACACAAATTGGTTATTGCACATCCTAGTAGACAAAGGAAGCAAAAAAAAAGAGATCAAAAACAGATATATTGATTTTTATTATTTGTGATTCCATATTTATGAGTACATCTACACACTAAAATTTATTTGTGTCCTCCAAATCTACATTATTAATGTATTAAAAGAAATTTGGGAAACATGTACAGAGTGATTAAAATTTTGAACCATTGTGTATTAATGTTACCAGCTGGGCCAGACAAAGCAACATTCTACTTTCTTGGCTGAGCTTCACGGTCCTCCCATTGATCATCAATTTGCTCGAACGGGCCCAGTAATGTCTCCATCGTGAGACTTGTTGTTACTGTGTTTGGCATATTGAATACGTCATGGGTAGCTTTCCAGGCTTTGCTGTGCAGGCGAGATACACTCGGTAGCTTGCAGGCTCTCCAAGAGGAGTGGAGGAATCGAACTCGGGTTGGCCATGTTGGCCACTTGCAAGGTAAACGCCCTACCCACTGTGCTATAGCTCCAGCCCCTTGACTGAGCTTATATTATAAATAAAAATAATTTTTCACCAATCTACTCTCATTTTTCACATTGCTTTTCTTTTTGCTTGATGATTTCAGTTTTTAATTGGCACTCAGACATAGAGTTCAAGTCCTGCCTGAGGTTACTTAACAAAAATGTTGAGAAGTGCTGTTGCCTCAGCTAAGTTTTCTTCAGACAGGCACTCTAGTGCTACTGGCTGTGAATTCAAAGTTATAGAACTCACAAAACAGAGTACATAGGAAAAGGAGAATATTGGCATGTATTCTGTATAAAACACTGCTCTGGGAACATTTGAACATAACACTTAGAAAAGACAGATGTAGGAAGGCAGTTATACTTGTGGATTCTAGAGATGGTGACAATAAAAATCATATAGTTGGTAGTGCCAATGGAAGCTAAGCTGAAGAAATTTGCTGTTATGTTACACAGGGTCAGGAAAATGCTAAATGCTTCTTGACTGATGCTGACTCCTAAATTTCAAAAGGCCAGACAGCATGAAAAATGTTATACTTGCAGGAGATACAAACTCTGCAGATTAGAAAGTTGCAGAACTTTTTTAGTACCTGTCAAGTATTATAAGGGAGAAGAGTTTCATGGCAGAGAAGTCTTTCACTGCTGAGGAGACTGGTTTGTTCTAGAAGGGTGGTGGCAAATGAACTTAAAGAATAACAGTGACTTCAAAACTCGGTGGCTTTAATTTCAAAGACAGTGATATTTATGATATGTGATATATGTATGGGCCAGAGCAATAGCATAGTGGGTAGGGCATTTGCCTTGCACATGGCCAACCTGGTCTCGATTCCTCCACTCCTCTCAGAAAGCCCGGCAAGCTACCAAGAGTATTCTGCCCGCTCAGCAAAGTCTGGCAAGCTACCCATGACGTATTTGATATGCCAAAAACAGTAACAAGAAGTCTCACAATGGAGATGTTACTGGTGCCCGCCTGAGAAAATCAATGAACAATGGGAGGACAGTGCTACCGTGCTACAGAAATAGGTATATGTGTGTATACACGCACGTTTATATATATACATATACAGATATATATATATATATATATATATATATATATATATGATAAGGTGCTTTACACAGAAACACACACACAGAGACACACACACGCACAAAAAAACCCAAGATTATCTATTGATGGCTTAAGAAAAATATTATAACCAAAGGCTCAAAAAAAAGTAATGTGAATTTCACTTAGGAACAATGGTTCCTTATTCACCAATTTCATATATTTTTTTTAATTTTTATTAGTGAGACACCATGAGGTACAGTTGTAGACTTACAAATTTTGTGCTTGGGTTTCAATTATACAATGATCAAATACCCATCCCTCCACCAGTGCCCATTTCCCACCACCACGGATCCCAGTATCCCTCTCACCCTCCATCTCCCCCATCCCACCCTTCCTCTGTGGCAGGGCATTACCCTCTGTTTTCTCTCTCCTTTTGGGTGTTGTTCACCAATTTCATATTAATTCAGCACTATTTACTATGTTGAGTGGAGAAGATAACTTCCATTGTATTGCTTAATAAACAAGGAGTTCATTAGACTGAACTGATTCTAATGCCATGGAAACCTAGATCAGCAAGTCAATCTAAGCCTGTATGCCCCGCAAGGTGTTAAGCAAAACCCGAGGACAGTCAGTGATTGAAAAGCAAGATGTGTTTGAGTTAAACCCAATCAATAATTCTCATTCTTTTCTTTCTCACCGTCTCAATATAAATCTTATCCCTAGCCCCTATCATGGAGCATCCCACATCACTTCTGATTTGGTTCTTCCTGATTAAATCAATCACTGCTCATACTCTTAGATTGTTTAAGATGCTTTCATTCATCTTGAACCATGTATGTGTATGAGCTTTATAGGTAACAAGTTGACACGAAAAGGGCAGATCATTTGGTTTGTAGTGGTAATGAGAAAATAAATTCACCACACGGAAAATCACTTGTATCACTTGTCATCCCATTGTTCATCGATTTGCTTGAGCGGGCGCCAGTAATGTCTCCATTTGTCCCTATCGAGTGATAGTGTAGCCCAATAGTGTATTGGGGGCTCTTTCAGGATCAGGGGAATGAGACCTGTTATTGTTACTGTTTTTAGCATATTGAATAAGCCACGGATATTTGATATTTCACATGGAAAAATAAAATTAAATTTATAGTATATCATTTATAAAAATGCATTGCAGATGGAATAAAGCCCATTAGATTGGGTAAAGATTGATAAATATAACCATAGGGAAAATTTATTTGAGTTGTAGGGGCAAGGAAAACTTAAACAATGTTTAGAAATATTTAGGGTCAATGAGATAGTGCAGTGAGTAAGGTTTACCTTGCAATCAACAGACCCAGGTTCAATCCCTGTACCCCTTGTGTTTTTCGAGCCCTGCCAAGAGTGACCCTGAGCATAGAGCCAGGAGTAAGCACTCAAAACAGCCAGATATGGTCAAGAAAACCTATAAACAAACCAAAATAGAAAGAAGTATTAAACTGTGTAAAAGTGAATATTTTTGGTCACAAAACATATCCTAATAAGAGTTCATTTATAACAGGCCAGACGATATTTTCTCTATCTAAATTTGATATGGGATTTGTGTCTAGAACATGCCAGAAATTTCTAGAAATTAAAAAATGCTCAAGTTTTTAAAAATTAAAAAATATTTTTTAAAAAAAAGAACAGAGGGGAATGCCCTGCCACAGAGGCGGGAGGGAGCATAGGGGGGATGGGGGGTGGGAGAGATACTGGGATCCGTGGTGGTGCGAAATGGGCACTGGTGGAGGGATGGGTATTTGATCATTGTATAATTGAAACCCAAGCACAAAATTTGTAAGTCTACAACTGTACCTCATGGTGTCTCACTAATAAAAATGTTTTAAAAAATGCTCAAGTTTTTATCGCTGGAGCGATAGCATAGCAGGTAGGCATCTGCCTTACACGCAGCTGACCTGGGTTCGATTCCCAGCATACCATATGGTCCTCCGAGCACCACCAGGAGTAATTTCTGAGTGAAGAGCAAGGAGTAACCCCTGTGCATTGCCTGTTGTGACCCAAAAACAAAAAAAATTGCTCAAGTTTGGTCAAGGATATGAATAGGGACTTTACAAATGGTAAATCTAAAACAACAGGAAAAATATGAAGAGATGCACAAACTATCAAAGAAAGGTAAATAAAAAGGCATTCACAGACTAGGGAGCAAAAGCCAAGGATTAGATCAAATGGTATAATGAGAATGAAAATAAAAATACAAAATAAAGAAAAAATAAAAATCCTCATATACTGCTGAAGGGAAAGTAACGACTCAACCATCTTGCCAGTATGTATCCTATTTAAATCCTATTTATATCCCAGGAAATAGCAGACCCAAAGCAGCTCACACCACTGGCAGTGACTTCAGAAAACCTGAAATCTGACTTCAATAGTAGAGAATAAAGAAGAAATCATCTGCAATATTTATCATTGACTTCTGCACAGCCTTAAAAGCTATAAAGGATATCTGTTTACAGCAATGTGAAGGGGGTCTTAAACATATACTGTGGACTGGAACAAGAAAAGTAATCAGAAATACACATAAAAAAACATATTTTAATAGACACAGTGGCCACAAAATCTGAAAGTACAAATACTACATTTTTCTTTATATTGAACCCTCTTGCTTAGCTCTTGTGGACTATAAAATAGGCACAAGTTTATTCAGTGTCAACCATCTGAACTAGCATCTCACAGCCACATGTTCCAAGATTGATCAAATGCTGCGTAAATGCATCCCCTGTGATTTTGCATTCAACCATGGATTTTCTGAGGAGGGATAACTCATTGAAGAATGGTATATTCTGAAGTAATATAAACAGACCATTTTATTAACAATACTTTGCCCTAACACATTTTTAAAACTTTTTTATTGAATCACTGTGGGATAGAGCGTTACAAAATCATTCATGGTTGAATTTCAGTCATATAGTATTCCAATATCCATCCCTCCACCAGTGTACATTTCCCAGCACCAGTGTCCCCAGCTTCCCTCCCATCACCCCCCACCACCCACCCACTGCCTGCCTCTATGGCAAGCACTTTTCTTCTTCTTCTTCTCTCTCTCTCTCTCTCTCTCTCTCTCTCTCTCTCTCTCTCTCTCTCCTCTCTCTATCTCTCTCACCTTTTAGGCATTGTGGCTTGCAATATTGATACTGAAAGGTTATCAAGAATATCCCTTACCTACTTTTAACCTTCCCATCTTGTTCAGCTTGATCATTCCCAGCTATTATTGTCATACTGGTCTCCTCTCTATCTTAAATACCCTCAGTCCCCCACACACACTTGTGGTTAGTTCCAACCATAGACCAGTCCTCCTAACCCCAGTTTTGCCTGGCCATGGATATTCTTCTTCTACTATATATATATTTTTATATATCACAAACGAATGCAGTCATTCTATATCTGTCCCTTTCCTTCTGACTCATTTCACTCAGCATGACACTCTTCCATGTCCATCTATTTATAGGCAAATTTCATGACTTTATTTTTCCTGACAGCTGCACAGTATTCCATTGTGTAGAGGTGGCATAGTTTCTTTATCCATTCGTCTGTTCTCGGGCACTCAGGGTGTTTCCAGATTCTGGCTATGGTGAATAGTGCTGCAATGAACATAGGAGTGCAGATGGTGTGCTGTGTTCAACAGACTAGTCTTTACACAGATTTACATAAGTCTCAGACTTCATAGCCTCCCACATATTGATGGGCATCAATCACATACATTAGAGTGCATGTTTATGAGAATGCAGGATTGAGAATTAAGATTATAATTAGGGAAAGAAAAAGGCAAAATATTGCATGGACTGATATTACAATGTGCCATAAATTGGAAGTTGTGACCAATTTATTTCTGTTTTCTGGAATCTAAAGCCTTGTTTACAGATATACTGATAAAACTAGCCTTTTGTGAAGGAAGGACACAGACAGATTGGAGAAATTTGTCTATGTGCTATAGGTTTTTGTTTTGTTTGTTTGCTTGCTTTGGGCCATACCCAGCTTTGTTCAGGGCTTACTTCTGGCTTTGCCCTCATAGATCATTCCTAGCAGGCTCAAGAGACCATATGTGGTTCTGGGGATTGAACCCATGTTGGCTGTTTTCAAGATAAATGCTCTAACTGCTAGTATTAGCACTCTAGCATTTTTTTTAAGTGATCACTACTACAACTTTAAAAAAAAATTTTGGGAAAATAGATTTCTCATTCTATTCACTAAATGCTTGGTGAATGCATCTGAAAGATCTTCAGGATGTATGTGATGTGTAAAACCTAAAACTAGAAATTTTATTTTATGAGGTTTAGTATTACAGATATCCAGAAGACTGCATAGGTAAACAAGTTTGACCTCTTGATAGAGATTAAAAAAAAATATCTTTGACATAACACCAAGGGTCCAGCCTGACTGGAAAAAAAAATCAAAAAACTGAAAAAACTGAATTTTTTTTAATTAATAAATGGGACTTTTATCAAAATTAAAATGTTGGTACTCTCCAAGATATCACTAAGAAATCAAGAAGACAAGAAACCAACTAGGAGAAAATGTTTTTAAGTTACATTAAGTAAAGGAGGAACAGAAAGACACACACACACACACACACACACACACACACACACACACAGCCTCTGAAGCTGTGCCTGATTGCTGCCCCTTAGCATGACTGCAGGCTCTAATGGTGTCTGGAAGCAGTGCCACAAGCCAGCATCTCTCATCTCTATCCTTCTCTCCAAACAGGTCTGCAAAAAAATAGGTCAGACTCTAGCCTGCTGCCACGGCGCGCGCATGGCCCTCTGGAAGGCAGAGGGACTGCTGAGAAACTTATCACAGTCAACTCAAAACATGCCAACCCGTGAGGAGTGAAGGGCTGGGCATGATCTGATTGGGAAGAGTAACCTGCCTTCTTTCTGAGTCTGTGAACACGGGCAACAGGGAGTGCCAATGATGTTCTTTTGCCCTGAGATGCTCATTCAGCAGCACTCACCTGGGCAATTCATCCACACCTATGTCACCTATTCATTGAAGTCAATGACACACTCACCTTACTGGAGGAGGCCATACATCTGGGCCCTCATAGCAGAAAAGGACTATTAGGGACTTGGGAATGGGACCACTGACATCCATGCAGCCACACTAAGGAGAAAAATAGGAGTGTCACTAGTGCTATGGCTGGTTTCCCAATTGCCACAAAGGACTGGTGCACAGGAGGTTGGGGCCAGGTCTTCCCTGTATAGACTTGGAGAAATCAATCACTGCTATGCCCTTGGTCAAGTGCCAATCAGTATCCCTGACCTCCAGCATGGCCAAGGTTGAACCAGATGTAAGCAGGCAGATAGGGGAGGCCCCTTCCCAAGGCAATGGCAGTAAATCTCCTGGGAAGCAATAGCCCTGACCTCATGTAAAACTAACTGGCACCAGTCCACCAGTCTGTGACAGACCCTGCAGAGGCTGTTTGCCTACAGGGATGACAGCAGAAGAAATAGAGATGAATTAAGGGCCTGAGCAAGATTCACCAGGAACTCCAAAGCTGTTCCTCTGACACCTAACCAACCCCCTCTAACAGAAGCTCCTGCAAAAACAAAAGTCGGGAAAGGACTTTCAAAGAAGACCATCACCACTCCCAACCTTGGTAACCTCCCTAGCAATGGACTTTTACCTAGATAGAAGCCCCACGTGGGGGCAGGTTGGAGAAACCATATAAAGGCCACCTTGAACAAAGGAGACAGGTGCATATGCTTCCCTTGTGCCCACCTTGGCCAAGCACATGCAATGGCTGAGCACGTGTGTCACCCGCATCTCCCCTCTTGAGATGTGTACTTTCATACTTTCATGCATAATGCTGGAATTAGTGTAGGGGCTCTCTCCACCCTTGCAGAAATCCGGATTCTCTCTTTCTATCTTTTTTTTTTCTAATTCATAGGTAGTAATTCAATTTTTTTAAAATTTTTATTAGTGAAACACCATGAGGTACAGTTGTAGACTTACAAATTTTTGTGCTTGAGTTTCAGTTATACAATGATCGAGTATCTTCCCTCCAGCAGTGGCCATTCTCCACTACCACTAGTCCCAGTATCCCTTCCAACCCCCACCCTCCCCATCCAACCCTGCCTCTGTGGCAGGGCACTCCCTTTTGTTCTCTCTCAGTCCAAATTCTCTCTTGAGCATGCTACTGTCCACTCTCTCCCACTTTCTCTCCCTCCTTCCCTTCAAAACCTCCAAATGAAAACTGTAATTTCACTGCTCATCTGCTCCTGAAATTCCTTTCTGCGAGGTGAGAAAAGAACCCAGTAACCCTGGGTCCCAGGTGGCAGAGGCAGATTGGGAGAAAGTGACTGTCTTTCTCCTCCCCATTTCACATGAGCCACTCTGTGGGGCCCACCAACTCAAACCCAGGAGCCTTTGGGCATCTACCACTGAGCCTGAGTTGAGTCAAAGAGGGAGAGAACCAAGAGGACCTAAAACTGGAACTTCCAGGAGCCGAGTGGTGTCTTGTCACGTTCCTGCCACAAGTCACTCCCATCTTCTCACCTCCCTGTAGGCAGTGTGTGGCAGACATTGTGGTGGAATGAGAAAATGGGTAAGAGAGTGATTTCAGAAAACATGGCGGAAGCAGAAAGCTAAACTACTTGCAAAGATTTCCTTCTTGTCCCAAGCACTGTGTTCCTGTGAAACCCAGACCAACAGGGCAGGGACTTGGTGAGCTGTCAGAGGGTCGGTACAGTGAGAGAAAGAAACCGAATGTTGGCATCTGGGAGGCTCGTGTGCAACTTGGCACAGAACCATGTGCTCATAAGGACAAATGAACCATCAGTCTGGGAAGAACCTGTGAGTGCCTCAGTGACCAAGATGCCACCTACGATGCCAAGGGTTTGTGACAATTGTTCCTTTTCCCTCCAAGATGGGAATCCCACCTGGAACTAAGTAGAACAGTGACACGGCAGACCCCATAATCCAGCCCACAGGGTGGGCTGAGTGTCAGGGGCGAAGAGAAAGCATTAAGATGCTGTACTTGTTCCATAGCCCCAGATAGTCATAAGGGGTCTCTCCAACATCCAGACACTTTGGGAAGCAGCGCCCAACACCGAGGTTGGGTGTAGGGCCTGAAGGCAGAGCAGGGAAGAACAGCAGACGGTAGGTGGGAAACCCCACAGAGTTTAGGCTTAACTAGTCAGCCCTGGGGCAGTACCCCCTTTCCAGTTCCTCCTGACCAGAACTATCCACTGACCTGAGGGACATTCAACTTCTGCTGAGGCCAGGAGACAGTGGCTGTTGCAAAGAGAGACTTGTGAACCCGGGCAGCAAACATCAAGCAGGGAAGGGAGGCGGGAACCACTTAGTCCTGGAAGGTGCCTCTCTCACTGAAAAGAGATACTTCCTCCTGCTTTTGGATTTTATGAACTCCCCTTCCCCCACCCCAACTCTTTCAGAGAGGGGTCTGAGATTCTGACCTCGCTCCCTGGCCTATCTAAATGTGTCTGCAGCTTTTGTCTTGCAAAGAACTGCCTAATCATTCTTCTTTTTTCAGGGCTTTTTCCAGTCCTGTCCCTGAGGGCAGCCAATGTTCACAGAGCACTGGAAGGCAGAGACAAGCAGGAGAGTCCCCCCAGTCCCCCAGTTGAGTTCTCCCTTTCCCTCAGCACCCCACCTGGAGAGGAGACAGACTTAGAAAGATGAATGATGGGATGCCTGGGAGACTGCAGGGGCACAAACCGACTCAGTTCCCAGCCCCCTCTCTCAGTCCTTAGATTTATCCAGAAACAGTGCTTTCCTGTCTGTCTGTGGCATGATTATATAAATGTAGCGTTTCATCTACATCAGCTCCTGGTGGTCTGAGCATTAGACTGACTTTAATGCTGAAGGAACAGACACAATCCATTTAGGGGACCAGGGACATCTCAAAAATGTCCTTTCTCCTGTTGCAGTTGTGCCATGATGACATTTACACCAAATGAGATAAGATAATGACATGCTTTGAGAACCCCTGATTCTCCGGCTTGGTGCTGCAGAATGAAATTAGAGTAATTTCATTACACATGACAAATGGCAGCGCCCATCTCGGGGGTGTACAGACATCCTGGGAGATGATCGCAGCCCCCCACCCCCACCCCCAGACCATCCTCTGAGGCCACGAGCTCCCCCAGCCTTTCCCCGAGGGGAGCCAGCTGCCATCCAGGCTTCCTTTCTGGGTTTGTTTATCTTGGGAACCGTTGCTGTGCGTTTCAATCAACTGGCGCAAATCTGGTGCAACAGCTGCTTCAGGGTGCTGAGTTCGCCTGGGCCCTGTTTCCAAGCACACTGGGGGCTTCCCCCACCAGTCCCCTGCAGCACTTCACCTGGGACAACCTGTGACCTCCTCACTCAGCATAGCCCCGCTAAGAAGCCAGCTAAGGGCCCCGTCCTCCACAGCCTGATTCTGTCAGCGGGGGCCCCTCCTGCTCCAGCGGCACCTTGTCCTGGGCCCCGTGACACTGGTTAGGTTCTCAGTAAAGGCACTCGTGGCCCAGAGTCCACCTGCGCGCTGAGACCTCTGCATTTGCCATGTCAGAATTATCCAGCACTTCCTGGGCTAGGCACTAAATGCTGGGGATTCAGAAATCAGAGCCAATCTCTGGATAGGATCGCTGGAGCGATAGCACAGTGGTAGGGCATTTGCCTTGCACACAGCCAACCTGGGTTCAATTCCCAGCATCCCATATGGTCCGCCAGGAGTAATTTCTGAGTGCAGAGCCAGGAGTAACTCCTGTGCATTGCCGGGTGTGACCCAAAAAGCAAAGAGAGAGAGAGAGAGAGAGAGAGAGAGAGAGAGAGAGAGAGAGAGAGAGAGAGAAGAGCCAATCCCTCTGGGCCCTTCCGTGCTGCTCAGCCCCAGAGCAGCCAGACCTCCCACGCCCCATTCCTCCATCTTGCTTCACAGCATCCAGAGCTCCTTGGGCAGCGGCAGCAGCCTTGAGAGCCATGTTCCCTTCTCTGCTTTTCCAGAAATCTCCTTCCATGCAACTGCTTCCGGAGTTGCCCAGCAAAACATACTGGGTGACCTTTGGCCTCTGCCTTCCCCTGAAGGGCACAAAGTCAGCACTGGCCACAAAGGTGAGGAACACAACAGCTACATAGGAGCCCCCATGTAAGGAAGAGTAGGTGGAGAGGACCCTGGAGTGTGCAGGTGGACAGGGCCTCCTGCAGAGCAGGCAAGCAGGGCAGCTGTGGGCAGGTCTGGGCTGTGGCAGAGCACCGAGCAGTCTGCAAGCAGCTGACACTGTCCGGCCAGCAGGACGGAGCCCACAGGCCTGGCGCGGGAGGCCAGTTCCCAAATTGGACTGATTCAGAGTTAATCACTGTGGTCTGGCTGCGGACAATGAGGCAATTTTCTGTGTGAAAGGCACCACACCAGGGTCCCCTGAGTCGGGGAACTGCCCTCCTCTTTCTGCTGGCCGCAGGGTTTCTCTCGCTGGCCAGGGGAAGAGCTGCCTGGGCAGTGGCACTTTTATCATTTTCTGTTGCAAGTCCCTGGGACACAATTGTATAGGAGGGGAGGACCTTGGGAGGTCGGGGAGAAGCCTCCAGTACAGATTCCAGAAAGCCCGGAAATCTGAGTTCTGAGTTCATGTATGGTTGCCTGGGGCTGACCTGAAGTTAGGCTCCACCCTTCCTCCCCATCCCCAAGTTAAACCATCCCCCTCCAGCATCAAAACAGGATGCTCGCTCGCAAAGTGCTGAGCACTGCAAAGAAGTGTTTGCTTTGCCAGGGTCCTGGCCTGTTGAGCCTGGTGTGGGCGATCCTTTGGTGTATGAAAGAGACACATATTAACACCCTGACTAGAAGCGGGGAACAAGGGCTGGGTGGGGGGGGGCTTCCAGTTTCCAGATCACTGTCACTTTGTCAGTCAGCAGCTCTGGTGTGCTGGGGAGACAGAGGATGGAAAGGAAAAGCAAGAGGGCAGGGTCTCTGCTGTGTGTCCCTCACACCTGCGTCTCCCGAACACCATAAGGTCTCCTCTCTCTCTTCTCCCCTCTCTGCACACCAAAGGCCCGCGGGGCCTCCCAAGGGTCCTCACCAAACAGAAAAATGCAACCAGCAAAGGACAATTTGGGCCCAAAAGCTCAGAGATGCCAACCAAGAGGAAGACTGATCCCCGGCAATGGTGGAAGGAAGGTATAATGGTGGTGGAATATTGGTTTTGGAATATTGAATGCTTGTAACAAATCATCACAAACAACTTTGTAAATCAGTTTGTAAACAACTTTTATATAAAGCATAGGGGGAAAATATGTTTAATTTTCTTATTTGCATAGGTCAAAATCATACAGTAATAACAAATAGGCTCTTACTAATTTATTTTCTGATCATCCTATTTACCATTTCTTAAAGTTTTGTTGAAATAAGCAATATAAAGTAACTTTGTTCAGGGGGTATGGTGCCGCCAGCAGGTCTATCTGTGCCCGTGAGGTGAGTGCATCAGCAGCCTCATGGTGCTTTCAGACTTCCAGAAACCCCAAAATTGCTGCTGTGCCTTTGGTCAGACCCCAAAAACGTGGGGCAAACTTTACCAAGAAAGTAAATGGCCAAAAGTTAGGTATGTGGGAGACACAACCACAAACCACCTCCGACTCAGCTATATAATTGGAGGCAAAGCCTCTCTGGTTCCTGATTAAATTGCTTAATGGTCATGATCCCTGAGACTCAGAAACAAATCTTGAAACCCAGCGGCTTTTGGCAGAAATGCGTGTGGACCATGCAGTAGATTACTGTTGCTGGGCCACCCCGGAGGGGGAAAGGGTGTTGTCCCTCTACCTGATCCTCCTAGGCAGCTCAGTGGATGCCATATTCCGGAGGCCATCGGACAGTTAAGTTTGGACCCACAGTGATGGGGGTGGAGCCAGCCCTTTTCTCCCCGTCCCAACGAGACCCCGAGTTGACACCCATGAACGGCCTCTCTGGCTCCTGATCAAGCTACTTAACAGCCATGATCTCAGAGACTCAGAAACAAATCTCAAAATCCAATGGCTTTTGGCAGAAATGTGTCCAGTCCCTGCAGTAGGTTACCGGTGCTGGGCCACCCAGGGTGGGAATGGGTTTCATGCCTTGGCCTGTTCCCCCTGGCAGCCCGGTGGCCGCCAACCTCCAGAGGCCACTGGACAGTCAGATTTGGGCCCTCAGTGGTGAGACACTCAGGACCTCATGGGATGGGGGTGGAGCCGGCCTATTCCTCACCGTCCAAGGAGACCCCGAGTTGTCACCCACAAACAGCCTCTCTGGCTCCTGATCAAGCTGCTTAATGGCCATGATCCCAGAGACTCAGGAACAAATCTCAGAAACCAGCGGCTTTTGGCAGAAATGCGTCTGGACTCCAAAATAGGTTACTGTTGCCGAGCTACCCCAGGGGGAAAAGGGTGCTGTCCCTCCGCCTGCTTCCCCTTGGTGGCTCGGTGGCCACCATCCACCAGAGGCCACTGGACAGTCAGGTTTGAGCCCTTAGTGACGAGACACATAGGGGCTCATGGGATGGGGGTGGAGCCGGCCCTGTCTTCCCCATCCCAACGAGAATGCAAGTCACCACCCACAAACGGCCTCTCTGGCTCCTGATCAAGCTGCTTAATGGTCATGATCCCAGAGACTCAGGAACAAATCTCGGAACCTAGCAGGTTTTGGCAAGAAATCCCTCCAGATTTAATTGTTGAAATTTCGAAATTTCAATATCATGCGTTCACTACTGCAGCCACACAGCATCATATGTTATTCATAACCAGTAATAGAAAACAAATTGTCAACTGTTGCCTTTTCGGTAGATCTGAGTGTTGGGGTAAAATCCTAAATTTAATAATGATGGGTGTGGTGTCAAAATGTTGAGTGTAATCAAAGTATAGAGAGAGTAGTTTGGAAATCATCTTCCCCACAGGTAGGGGGAAGGTATGGGATGGGGGCGTACTGGGGATTTTGGTGGTGGATAGTGGGCACTGGTGAAGGTATGGGTGTTTCATTGTATGACCGAGACTTAAACCCGAAAGCTTTGTAACTGCTCTCACAGTGATTCAATAAATAAAATTATAAAAAATGGGAAAAAAAGTAAGGCGGAGCTCATGCACAATTCAATCAGCCTAATCAGTGGCTGAATAAATAGCAGTATTCCTAAATAAAATAAATAAATAAATAAATAAATAAAAATAAAGTAACTTTGTTATGTTCCTAAGGGGGCAGGTTGGGATTGGGTGGGGAACTGGGGATATTGGTGGGGCGGGGGGGGGGGGGGGAATTCACACTGGTGGTGTAGAAAGACTAAATGCTTGAAAAAAAATTCCGTATAACGAACAACTTTATAAGTCACGGTGTTTTTCATTGAAAAATGAATAAATAAATAACCGATCGCAAGCCCTGCCTCAGGGTCATGTCTGAGTTGAAATGAGTTGAACTCACACCATGAAGTGGCTCTTCAGGCAGCTCCTGGCCTTACTCCTTGGATGATGAGCTTTAAGGCAGGTTTCCTGAAAGGACAGAGCCAGGCGCTGTGTCTTCCCAAGACACCATCTTCTAGGCTTGCCTGCCAGGCCACAGGATGAATGAGTTTCAGGGCTCAGTGGGTACCCCGCCCATCCTTTGGCTCCTCCTTCCAATCTTCCCCGGGGTGGGGTAGCTTACCTACCCAGCACCACCGCACTATGCCTTCCTCTGCTTCTCCATGAGAGGGCCGTGCCTAAATGTCCACCTCCCCAAAGTAGACTGGAGAAAACACATTCTCCAGTCTTCGCCTAGGAATCAGGGTCCTGGAAACTGATGCCTCCCCTTCTCTACCTTTCTCTTCCATCTCTTTACAGCAAGGCAGGCAGAGAATGCGGTCAAATGTGACAGGTGACAATCTTTTCAGAAGAGGCCCACCCAGAAAGGATCTACTTTGATTGCCCCACAGAGAGAAATACCTATACTTGAGTGCATGAGCCTGCTCCGTGCAATGTTATTTACAGGACCATAAAAGGAAATAACCCACAGTCAATTGGGGAATCTAGAAGAAATTACTGTGCATCCAACTATGAAATCCATATTATTATATACTATTATGAAGTTATTAAAAAACAGATTAGAGTCACATATAGTTATGGATAAACAAAAGAATGTGTTTCCCAAACAAGCAAATTGCAACAAGTGCTGTCTATAGAGAGATCTTATATTTTTAAAAAATGATGGGTGTTGGGTTGATACTATTTAAAACAATGGCATTGTTACAGAATTGCTATCCAATTAGGGTTCTTAGCATGTCCAACTCAGTTTTGTTTTTCTCTCATTTCTGTTCTAGAGGCTCAAATCAAAGACAAGACACTGTACCATCAGTTGCAATCAATATCCATTAATTAAAATAAAATAAAATAATAGAGGGTAAAGAGACAGAAATGTTTATATATATATATTTTATGACTGAGAAAGGCACAAAAATTCACTTCAAACTGTTAATATTGGACTTAACTATTGGAAACATGGTTTTCTTTACATATCTTTATCTTACTTGATATTTTGTAAGCAAGTATTTTGAAATTTCAAAAATCAATATAGTATAAAGTTTAGCCAAAAAAAAGGAAAAGAAAGAAGAAAATGTGCCAGACTGATTTCTATTCCCTCAATAGCAGTTACCCCTCTTGCACAAGAATAGAACCATCAATATTTAGCTGGGTTTGTGGCCCCCTTTCTGCCTTTCTGTGATCGGGTGACTGCCAGCCAATAAATGTGGGGCAGAGGTAGGTGCAATATTTGGAACAAGATTCCTTAAAGGGAGGGAGTTGTGTCTCTCTTTCCATTACCCCCCATCCTGCTCTGGGAACATGGCCATGATACTCACAGTTACCTATGAACCCTCATCCTTAGATGCCCACCCTAGGGAAAGCACGGTAGAGCCTGGTTTAAAGATGACTAAAGGACCCAGGGAAAGAAACTTTAATCTTATTCTAAATTCTATTATTTGGGATTCCCTTTACACATGACCAAACTGATTTTCCAGTGTTAGAAACAGAAAAATCAGATTCCTTGTTGATGGTCAGAAGTTCAGCAGAAGACAGACCTTGGGATGTATCTAGAAACTGGGGTATTGGTGGGAATTGAGGTATTGGTGGCTGAAAGAGGTAAGAGAGAGGCTCTCTCGGGTCAGAGAGAGGTTAGAAGCTCAGAGCTACCAATGGCACACAAGGGGATGCACACTATGGCAGAGTGCAGCACCCAGAAGGCAGGCGTCTAACCTCTGAACAGAGTGGGCTACCACCATTTCTGGTCACAGGCCCTCCTTGAAGGAGAGGCCCAACCACAGGCTCCAAGGAAGTGCTCTGTAAAAGCAGTAATCCTGGGGACAAAAGGCGCCAATCCTCTTCCAAAGAGATGCTGACTTCAATGGTGCAGGGGAAAGTGCTGCTCCCTGCTCACCGATGACAGTTCCGTTTGCTCTAGTCTCTGTGGTTTCTGCTGTGACCTAAACAAGGGGAGAGAAGAAGTACTCTTATCCCATCAGAGGCCCAGAGCCCAGAATACCATTTCCTTGCCTTAGTCCAGGAAAATGTGAGCTTGTAACCTCAATTGTCAACATTATCTGAATATCATGGGATCCAGATAAAACATCCGAATACTCCAAAAACTAGTGTGTCAACCCAACACCATTTGGTGACCCACCCCACCCCCAGGTCCCAGAATCTAACCCCCATGCCACAGAAGCTCTAGGGCTACTTTTAAAGAAAGGAAGAAATTATGCTCAATTCCATGGAGACGCCCAGAGTGTCTTCAGGGCAAGCACTGCCCCAGCAGGGAGGGAGGTGAAGGTTGCCAATAAACACTTCCTCCTCTCTTCCACAAGTAGCTTCTCAGGTGGCAAATGGGTTCATATTTGCCCTTTAGTCAGAGACTAAAACTGAGATCATCTGTATTCAAGTCCTGTGACAATTTCTGTCTATTTAATCTAGGATAATTGGGGAAAGTGGTTCAAAATGCTCTAGGAAGGACTAAGGAGAGGGGCGAGGGCACCCAATTCGCACATGCAAGACCCCAAATTCCATCCACAGTCATCTCCAGGCCCAGACATAGAATCATTCAGACTATCAGATATTGCTGGGTGTAGCTCCCACATGCCCTGAGTATTTGGAAATCAAAATAAAATAAAATATAACAAGCTTCCAGGCTCACCTCCTTTCACAGACACACCAAGTTTACAGCTAGAAACGGCAGGGATTTTTTTCTTCCTAAAAAACTCTAAGGAGGAGCTCAAAATTTCTTCATAATAAAGGACAAAATGAATACACTAATAGAAAGGCAAATTCACCAAGATCCACCACCACCTAATATGGGGATGCACAGTCAACAGGGCTCTCCTAAATCCGGGCATTTTCCCTGAGGAGTAGTGGGCAACGTAGTAGCAGTAGCTGTCTCCAGAGTGAGAGAGCTTCCCAAAAAAACATCTACTTGTGAAAATCAACAGGGCTTGAGACCAGGAGATCCAAGAGGCAGTGAGGGATGGAGAGTCTGTTCATGAAGGACAAGAACAGAGACTCACTCACTTGGGAATCAATCCAGCAGCAAAGTAGCGATTGGAAAAGAGCCTGAGTCCTACTGAAAGGAGACTCAGTTGTTCATCTTAGGGTGTCTGCCAGGATGGTAAAGGTTTGGAGGCAGAGGCAGGCACCATTTTGAGCATGTTCCCAACCTTGCTGGAGTCCTGTGATATACCAACCCCACCGTGCTGCCCAAATAAATATAACCCTACCCAATGCGTCCATGCTTGCCATGCCCACACACATACCGGAAGTACTTAGAGCATAACTGGAGTCAGGAGTTCTCAGAGAACATAGATCAGGTGACTCTATGCACCTATCCCTGATCTTGCTACACCTTACCAGTACTGACTCCTAGGAAGAAGATTGTACTCTTCTCTAAAACTCTGCTTCTTGCACTTCTCTTAGGAAGACACCTTCAATTGCTGAACTTGGGTGACCATCTGGATTTACAAATGCAGTTGAACGAGGCCATACCTACTATCACGTCTGAAAAACTGATACTTAGGAGTTGGGAAATTGCTCAAAGACCCCGGGTATAAACCGGGCACATATGAGGCCCTGAGTTCAGTCATGAGCTCAGCTAAATTGCATTTTCATCTGAAGGCTCAACTGGGGGAGAAACTTTTTCCTTGGCCTCATTCTGGTTGTTGGCCCACTCACTTCAGCCCCTCGAGACTGTTTGACTGGGAGCACAGCTATGTTGGCTTGAGGCATATGCATGTCTTCTGAAATCTCCCCGTGTATACTGCCACTTTTCAATGTCCTAATTTCCCAAGCATCTCACCTAGGCTTATCCTCTCAGTCTTCGATAATGAACTGTCTCCACCCAGAATCCCTTGTCTCAGTTGTCTGTGGGCTCAGTCACTTAGCTGTCTTTACAAACTCTGCCCACAGCCTTTTCCCACCTGAATTCCAAGTTCCGTGGCACAGAGACTAGCATCTGGCATGAGCCTTCCTGATTTCCTCCAGACAACCAACCATAGACAAGCAATTTGAACTCAGAGACAATTTGCAGATTAGATCTGCTCCACTATCTCTGATTTGAGGGATAGAATTTGGGAACTGGGTTGTCAACGGCTCAAAACCCAAGTTACTACCATGCTTGGAGGGATGAGATGGGCTGGAAAAAAGATGAGCAAAATCACTACAAAATGTTCTTACCATGTTGAAAATGAATTTTTTTTCTTTTTGGATTGGGCATTTGTTTGGGTGTTATAAACCTTTGGCTGCTTTTCCAGAGCTACTACAAAATTTCTGAAGACAGATTTCTTAACAATTTTCTCTGTGAGGAAGTGAGAGCTTAAAGACTGCAATTCTTGAGTTTTGCAGATGGGACCCTCAATACCTAACTGAACATGGGTGTTGGGGACCTGCATAGGCAGGGCAGTTGCCATGCAAATCGAAGGCAAACTCAAAGTTCATTACAAAATTCAAAAAATAACTATAAGCACCTACAATATTCAATACACAGTTGTGGAGCAACCATGAAAAGAGGATAGAATTTTAAAATTCATTTATTAATTTATATTGTAAACACTGAGTTCATCCATATACCAAACATGGGTGGTACAGTGATAAATAATAGTAATAATAATAATAATAATAATAATAATAATAAGTCATCCCTGATGCCATGCAGCTTAAAATTTAATTTAGGGAAATATTATTTCCCTATCTCTAAACCATTAAGAAATAAAAATGATTATATTACTGCTGAACTACTAGAGGAGAGATAATGAGAACAAAATTGTCTGAAAAATATAGGAAAAGAAGAGGGAGGAGATGGAAAGAGAAGTAAGGAGATATAGAGATATAGTAAGAAGATATAGTCAATTAGGGAGGCAATTTCAGTGCCCTGTGATGAGTGAAATAAAAAATACAAAGTATTTCGAAAGTTTATAGGCTCAGAGTAAGTGGGGCTTCTGAGAGGCAAGAGCAACTTAGGGAGATCCTAAATAATGGATGAGTGGTAATCACATGAAAGCTGGTGAAGGTGCTTTGGACACATACAAATACCTATTAAAAGACAGAGTCCAGGAATAATATGGTGCATTTAAGCAACTAAATAAATCCATTGCAGCCAGCATTCTGAGCTTATAAATAGTAAGGAATGAGCCAGGAGAGGAAGCAGAACCAAGATGAGACAAGATATTTTGTGCCATCTGTAACTATTGGAAATGATCATAAGACCAGTAATTGAAGGAATCATCAAAGAAGGATGACAGCAAGCAGAAAAGAGCCCCAGCATCCAAAGACCTCCAGAACCAACCACAACCATGCTGAGACCATTCTCCACACGCATGAAGGTACCGGGAGAGGAACAAAGGCATGCGGGTCCTGGGGCTGAGATCTCCAAGCCTGCTCGGATTGGGGCTCAGCATCCTCCACCCAGATCCTCCAACTTCCAGTAGGCAGGGGTCACACCTACCAACTGCCCCCTGGCGCCATGTAATGCCATCAACAGCCAAGACCTAGAGACTATAAAACCCAGCTCCCAGAAGCACGTGGCCGCATTTGTGGCTGCGCGACATCTTATTATCTCATTCTTACTTTGGACAACGTGCCAGGCTTCTGAATGTAACCTGCCCACATGGCACAGTCTGGCAAACTCCCCGTGGTGTACCCAATATGCCAAATACCAGTAACAATGATGGGTCTTATTCTCCTAACTCTGAAAGAGCCTTGAATATGGCACTTTTTAGAATCTCAGGCCTAGGGCGAAGGAGACATTACTGGTGCCTGCTCGAGGCAATCGATGAACAACAGGATGATCGTGATCATGATCAAAGAAGAAATTGAAAAATAATGAATGTTTTAGAAAGATATATTTGACTATCTTGCAGACAAAAAAAATCCTAGAGATTAGTTAATAATTGTTGCAGTAATAAACAATAGTTGGTAGTGATGTTATCTTGGGTAAAAAAACCTTGAGATAAAATTAGTAAATGGAACAATTAGGGAATTACAGTAGTTTGGAGACTGATTAGAGAGTGGAAGAAAAGGAAGTCAAAAGTGTTCCCATTTCTAATTTCAAGTGTGTCCCCATGTTTCTAATTTAAGCAACTGGTAGACTGAGGTCCTTTAATGAAGAGGTCTTGGGAATTGTTCTGTCCTGACAAGATATTTTTCAAGCCCATCTGCGGACTACCAGAACATTGCTCTCAGTCCACTAGGATCCAAGAGCTGCCCCAACAAGAAGTCAGAGACTATCTCTACTCCAGAAACCTATAGCAAATTTCCAGCTGATGTGGAGGTAAAAAAAAAAAAAAGCTAATTTCTTTCTTTAAAGTGAACTGGTTCTGCACTGTAGTTTTTGCTCTAGAGCTACGCAGGAGGTCCAAGTGTATCTGAACTCCAGCTGAGACTACTCGTGTGCTGAGGTTCGTCTCCTGACCAGTCCCTTTCCTTTACCCCTTCTCTCCTAAGACCACTTGCTCATGAGTCACAGAAACCAAATTTCGGTCTCAGACTCTGCTTTAATGAAACCTACCCTAAGACAGTTGGAACCAAGACTATGAAGAAGAAGAAGAAGGCCCTCCCGTTGTTCGTCGATTTGCTCGAGCGGGCCCAGTAACGTCTCCATTGGAGACTTTGTTGTTACTGTGTCTGGCATATCGAATACGTCACGGGGAGCTTGCCAGGCTCTGCCGTGCGGGCGAGATACTCTCGGTAGCTTGCCGGGCTCTCCAAGAGGGGCGGAGGAATCGAACTCGGTTCGGCCATGTTGGCTGCGTGCAAGGCAAACGTCCTACCGCTGTGCTATCGCTCCGCCCCTATGATTTGGGGTAAATTTTAAAGAGAAGATTCCTAACATGATGCCTGTTAACTAGCACTGGGGATCCTGACTTGGTGGTAGAATGGTATAGAAACTTTGGCCTGAAGTAGCATGCAATTACTGACACTTTCCTCTTTGGTGAGTGAAAGAGCATACAAGTCGAAGGAGATCCATTAGTTTTGCCCTATCTGGTACTTGAGACAGCAGGCAAATAGTAATTGAAGGACTATAGGACTGAACATCATTGATGAAGCAGAAAGGGAAATATCAGACTTCAGATATAAAGTACCAATTCCAAGAAAATGAGAGAGAGAGATAGGCTTTTGTGGCACTGTAAAACAAGAAAAAAAAACTCCTGTATCTAAAAGTTAGAACAAGATAAGAACCAAACCCAAAAGTTCCATAATTGTAAATCTCTTGCATCAGTCAGTGCCTAATACAAATCTGTAGGGGTAGGGGGAGAGGGAAAGGAGGACAGGAAGAAGCAAATACCCATCACAATGATGCTCTCATTCTTAGATCTTGCACTCTCCTTTCTTCCAGGGCACCAGATCAAAGCCAAGGATTGACCCGTGTCAAAAGTCCTGGGCTTTCTAAGAGAGAAGATTTATATACCAAAGCTTCTACAGTATTTGGACTAACATAGAAGGGAGAAACTGGAGGATTATGCCTATTTTAAGAGAGCTGGATCAAGGAGGAAAGATTCTTTATGAGGGAAAGTATATTGCTATGGGAATATTCTTCTGTAACATGAATTTATCATCATAGAAGGGAAATGAGAGAAGAAAGACTTGAAGTGCTACTATGATATTTTCTTTAAGCCTTAGCAAACCAATGTCATAATAATCTCTAACCATGGAAGGAACCAAAGGACCTAGATATGGGTGTGTCAGGACAAATATGCAGCATAAGACTAGAAAACCCACAGTTTGACCTTTCATATAAGTGTTCTGGAGGAAAAGAATTTTCCAGGAGGCTTTGGAGAATGGTAGTAAGAGGTCTGTCTTCATTTAGAAACTTTAGTCATTAGTTATGTACTAGACAAAGAGGAGGGTAACTTAGAATGGACATTAAAGAAACTATCACTTTTGACCTCAGTATCAACTGTAGTAGTAAAGACTGGTTTTGATTTTCTTTGTTTGTTTGTTTTCACTAATAATGTTTTTGTTGAGTTTCCCCAGAAAGTATGACTAATCAGAACCCTGGAAAGGCTGTACTAATCTGCACAGTGGATTTAGTTATTTTACTTTTGTTTCTTGGGTCATATCTGGCACTTTTCAGGGCTTACTCCTGACTCTGTGCTTAAGGATTATTCCTGGCAAGTTCAAGGAATCATATTGGGTCAGGCCAGGGATCGAGCCTGAGCTGGCCATGTGCAAGGCAAATGTTTTACCCCCTGTACTATCTCTCTATACAGTAAATTTCATGTAAGAAGTGAATCTGAGCATTGTAAAGAGATGGACTACATAACAGACACTGTTGATGCTGCATCCAGATGCCATTTTCAGAGTCAGTATAGTCACCTGCTGTGAAAATTGTAATGGTTCACAGGTGCCCACTTCTCCAGATAATTCATCTTGACAAAAGAGAACTGCCTAGCCCCAGCGGCTCTGTTCCTATGACAGGTGCAGTCTATAGCCAATGACTTGATTGATTGGGGAATATAAAAGCCAGTCCCTTGCCTCAAGTTGGAAGCACCTCTCTGGTACAATTTATCCTCCAGAGTTCCCTGTAGGATGAGACTAGGCTCAAGTTGAGATTATGCTTAGCACTTTCCCATACGCCATTCTACTTCCTTCCTTCGCTCCCTCTCTCCTGAGAACATTTCCTCAATAAATCTCATGCTCTCGTTGTTGCAAATTTTGTGTCTAAGAAACCCATTCAGTATAAAACAGAATAAGAGGGGATAAGCTCATCTTACAACAGACTGAGTAGTCTGTACATATAAGACATTCAAGTCGAATTAATACAGTATTATTCACAATATTCAAAATATGGAATCAACCCCAAAGCCCATCCACAGCAGACTGAATAAAGAAGTTATAAAATATATACTCAATGAAATACCACTCAATTATTAGAGTGAAATTGTGCCTTTTGCAATGACATGATTGGAAATCAAGAGAATTTTGCTGAGTGAAATAAGTCAGGAAGTGAAAGACAATTACTGAGTCATTTCACTTGTGTGGAATATAAATAACTAAGACATATAAATTGGCAAAATGCAATAAAAATCACTCATTGTCTCTAAAAAAATATGGTGATTTGCAGAGGGAGAAAGGGAAGGGAGTGGGAAAATATGTATGGGGTGGGGAGACAGGAGGGATTTAATTGATGATGATACTCAACTTTTGGTATTGGGTACAATGATGTAGTCCACACACAGTCTCCTACCCCCGCGCCTGGCTATTCCTCACCGGGGCCCCTTGGAGGGGAGCGGGTTGAGCTTTCCTCCCCGCCCTGACCAGGGCCCCGGCAGCTGAAGACCTCCAGGACCAGCCACCACCATGCTGAGACCACTCTCCGCACACCTGAAGGTACTGGCAGAGGGACAAAGCCATGTGGGTTCCGGGGCCGAGATCTCCAAGCCTACTCGGATTGGAGTCGAGCATCCTCCACCCAGATCCTCCAAATTCCAGTAGGCGGGGGTCACACCCACCAACTGGCCCCCTGGCACCATGTAATTCCATCAGCGGCCAAGACTCTGAGACTATAAAAACCAGCTCCTGGAATCGCGCGGCCGCATTTGAGGCTGCGCGACATCTTATTATGACATCTCATTCCTACTTTGACAAATACAGCTGCACACTTCTGAGAGCTGGGTTTTATAGTCTCTCACATAATGATAAGAGCTAAGAAATTCCAAAATCTGCAGTCAGCAATCTGGAGACTCGAGGGCTCTCCAGTTCATATAGTGATAGAGTATAATGTTGAGTCTAAAAGTCTCAGACCCAAGAGAGTCAATGACATTAGGGTTCTGACTTGAAAGGTAGCATATTCAAGACCCCAAAGTAGTCATTGCTTAGATTCAAGTCCAAAAGTAGAGAGAGATTACTGTTTCACCCCCATGAGTCAGGTAGGAGGTCCTTCTTGCAAATGAGTAGGCTTTTTGTTCTTCTCAGGTCATGAATGATGGGGTGGGGCACATTAGGGAAGGCAATCTGCTCTTCTGTGTATTCAAATGTTAATTTCATCCATCAAAACTCTCCTCAATCAGAATAACATTTGGCCTCTGCAGCTGGAGCCCCAGTAAAGTCGCTCATAAAATGGACTATCATAGTCACTTTGCTGATAAAGATGGGTTCAGAATTGGAGCACTCCAATCAGATGAATGTGGAGAGCTTAAGAAAAAAAAAAACCTGGTATATAGAAAAATTTGAGAGTCAGAAACATGTTGGTAGGAATTGAAGCCAGAGGAGTAAATGAGAGAATTTGGTTGGGAAAAGAGACTACCAGGTTTTGAGGAGAAAAAAAAAAAACAGAAGAAATGGGCTGGAGAAAGAGTTCAGGAGTTAAGGCACTTGTCTTGCATACAGCTGACCAAGCTTCAATTCCTGACACCACATGTCTCCTGAGTATAGAACAGAAGTTGTTCGTGAGAACCACCAAGCCATGAAAGGAAGAGAGGAAGAGGAAAAAAAATGATGGTAACCTGAAGAAGAATCTGAAGATTATCAGCATTCAAGTGATGATTGAGCCAAAGACACTAGTGCAGAATGACCAGAAAAGGTCAAAGGAAATATTAAATATAATCAAATACTGTGAACTACTTTCCAAAATAAAAAATAATTTAAAAATAAGGAAATCCAGAAGAGGAATGCAGGGAAAAGGGTGTTTGGAGGAAGAAAGACTTGTGATCAAGTTAAACAATTCACATGTGGAGAGGACTACACAGTGTCCTCAGACCAAATGACCTTGGTAGAGACCCTTCCAGAGGTAGACTGCAGTGACTGAGGAACCAAGAGAGCTGGTAAGAGCTAGCTAGTAGATGCACATAAGAAATAATAGGAACTTGTCTGTCAATGGAAGAGAAGACCAAAAACCAAAGGGAGACATTGCGTAGAGTTTGTCTGTTACTTTTCAGTAAAAAAGAGTCTTCAACATTTAAGTTAATAGATTGTGAGCCTACATAGCTACCTGCTATTCCATGGAGAGAACCTCCCCAAAAATAGGCTAAGTCCAGGATTTGAGTCTGAATTCGACTTTGTCACTCTGTCTCCTTGGGCAGATTATCCTGACTCTTTGATATGACTCTTTCCTATGTATAACATCCAACTTCAAAATATACCTGAGGTTAAGTCAGAAATGCATCTGGAGGCACCCTACCAATTATACTCATTATTTCCAAATACAAAAGGCAAAGGAGATGGTATAATTAAAGAATTCTTCCAAGCTTTTTGAGCCTAAGAGTATGGGAAACAGCAGTTTGGATAATTGAATCAGAGAAATCCTGGCAGGAAATGCTTTGGAGAAAGAAGAATGACAAAGTTGGTTTTCGCAGACCAAGATTGGGGTCATGGCAAGATGTCAAAAGTAGAAATATTTAGCAGACATGTGGAGTCAGGGACCAGATGCAGGGGAGAAGTCAGAGATGTAGAGAGTGTGCTGGCTCTCTTCAGTCCAGAGGTGATCAGTGAGTCAACATGGGGTTGTGTAATCTTTGGCTGAGTTGCACAAGATCACCCTTAACTGCATTTAGCAATTACATTGTCAGCCCTTTACCTACATTGTTTTCAGACCTCATGACAATCTACATTTTACAGTTGAGAAAATGGAGGCTCAAAGAGGTCACCCAACTAATAAATGACGAAGCCCAGAATCAAACAGAGCTACCCTGGCTCCAAAACCTGCATTCTTTCCACTACCTCATGCTGCTCCAGAGGATGGAGTCTTGGGAAGAGAACTATGCTTAGGAGACCAAAGGAAACAGCTTAATGGACAGAAGAACATTGAGAGTGTATGATGCGATGGAAGCCAAAACAGGACAGAGTTTTAAGATGGCTGACCCAGTACATAGGGCCAGATAACACAAAGAGAGTGAGAAAAGGCAATCTGGTTTGCATTTGCCTAATAAAGAACATAGAAACAGGACCCTCTTGTGCTTTGTTTCCTTCCTATGTCCTGCCCCCCCCCATTCAAGTGGTTGGCCCCAAAGTATCAAGCTGTGACCTTCCAATGATCATGATTTTCTCATGTGTCCCCTTTGAAATGTCCACAGAGAGCCCCTCATTGAGAAATACTGATGCAGACCATGGCCATTAGTCCCTTGTTTGCATGATTCATTTTGTCTGGTGCCAGTAGAGAAGCTTCATCATTCTCTTCACCTCTCCGTACATTTTTAAAGCCACTGTCTCACCCCACTTTTCTTTGTGGCTCACTTCTTTCCCATTTCCTTCAACAAAATCTTCAGCCTACTGTCTTTTTTCCTACCTCACTCTCCTAAGATATACCAGCCAGTGAGTGTCATCCACAGAAGGTGGTGAGACTCTGGACACTTGGCTCCCATCTCTCTCCCCTGCTGGAGCTCGGCGAAGGGCAGCCACAATTCCTCAGATCCAGACACAGGGCCAGAAAAGTGCTCAGCTACCACAGTGCCTAAAGCACCGGCATCATATTGGTCCCTTTGCTAAAGAATTATTCTCCTCTTTGATTCCTGTTCTAAAATGTAAATGTGCGTGGAAGAGTAACAGGCTTTATTTCTCGCACACTTAGATGTGTCCTGGGGATTTAAATACCTTGGAAGCTGTGGGAAGAAGGCATTGGCACCAAGAGTTGGTCTGGAGAACAGAGAGGGGAGGTGCAGAGAGGCTGACGAAAATCTTAATGCATGATGAAACTGTGTCCTACATTAACCTCACTCCCTGGCTTGATTTCAGAGAAGGAATAATATTTTATTTGTAGCTAAAGCTAGAAAGTGTTTCAGTCAACAGAGCCTTTGGTCTATCTCAGAATTTACCTGCAGACATTTCCCAAGAATGAGATCTGAGAAATGAATGTTCTGCAAAAACTGCTGAGGTGGAATCTTACAAGTGTCTACCTGGTCTCAGAAGGTCCTAAGAGTGCCCTTAGATGAGGCTGGAGAGATAGTATAGCAGGTACGGTGTTTGCCTTTCAAGCGGCTGACCTGGGTTCGATCCCCAGCATCTCATATGGTCCCTGAGCACCGCCAGGAGTAATTTCTGAGTGCAAAGCCAGGAGTAACTCCTGTGTATCACTGGGTGTAAGCCAAAGGAAAAAAAAGTGACCTTAGATGTCCACTTTTTACTGCCAACTTCTCAGAGTGCTTCTTCTGAAAAGAACTACTCACAGAGGCCAGAGAGCTAGGAACTTGCGTTGCGTGCAATCAACCCAGGTCTGATCCTTGGCACCATCATATAGTCCTGCGGCACCACCAGGAATCAGAGTACAGAGTACAGAATCCTGAGTACAGAGCCAGGAGTAACCCCTAAGCATCACCAGGCATAATCTAAACACTGGTTCCCAAACCCCACAGACTTGGGAGTTAGAATGGAGCTCAGTGGTGATCACATGCCCCATGTGCATGAGGGTCCCTGATCCATACCCCTGGTCATGCAAAGCCCCCAGAGCCAGACCCACAATTAGACTATGTCTCCATTTCACCCTTTCTCCTCTGATATTTCTGTTGTTGTCATGTCCAGAGGTTGCCTATACGCTTGCTAGCACCAATACTGTGGTGTATTGACAGTCACGTACTTATTGTGGGTAACAATGGCAATAAGGAATGGTATTGGGGATCAAAAAGGATGTTTCACCCCTGCAAGTAGTCACTACACTAAGTCACATCCCTGGGCTCTTGCATCACAATTTTATCTTTTTTTTTAAGATCATTTTTTATTTTTTTCCTTAAATTTTTATTAGTGAAACACCATGAGGTACAGTTGTAGACTTAACAAATTTTTGTGCTTGGGTTTTAGTTATACAGTGATCGAATACCCATCCCTCCACCAGTGCCCATTCTCCACCACCACCAATCCCAGTATCCTTCCCACCCCGCACCCCCCCCCATCCCACTCTACCTCTGTGGCAGGGCATTCCTTTTTGTTATCTCTCTCCTTTTGAGTGCTGTGCATCACAATTTTAAAGGCCCATATCCTTTGACCCAGTTATTCTACTTTCAGCTACTTACCTTAAGAAAACAAATCATTGGTGTGCAAGAAATATGTGTCAACAGATGTTTATCACCATGCAGGAGAATAAAAATCAGGAAGCAACTTAAATTTCCTTGCAATAGCAAATATATCCTGTGCTGCCATTAGGAATAATTCTAGAGATTTTCTGCACCTTTCTGTGACCTTGTGGCCTCAGTAAAATTTAAGTGGAAATGCAAGTAACAAATTATCCTTTGCAGCCGTGATCTACTTTTGTCAATACTGGCTACAAATTTATGCAAAAATGCTGGTAGAAAGCTTCCGGAAGGAGGCAACAAACGTGAACTACCTTGTTCTTGGTAGCAAGTTTGTGCTTTTCCTCCTTGACCTCTTTAGAATTGGCGACAAATGTGTGTGTGTGTGTGTGTGTGTGTGTGTGCGCGCCCGCGACTGAGCGAGAGAGACAGAGACAGAGATAGAGAGAGACAGAGAGACAGAGATAGAGACTTAGAGACACAGAGACAGAGACGGAGATAGAGCTATTACAGAACCACTCAAAACTCCAAAAACGTAATTGCAAGCAACCAGTGACCTACAGCCTCTGCTTTTCCGACAGACATGTGGCTCTCACCACGCAGGGGAGACGACCACAGACCCACACGCAACACATCAGGCCACCCCGCCACCACCACGTTGTGCTGTGCCTGCTGCTCCACCAGTGAGTAACCAGCCGCCAGCGTTGAGGGTCCTGTGTCCTGTCTGTGCTTGGAGGTGCGATGGGACAGCAACCCGGCATCTGTGCCGGGGGTCGCTAGGAAAGCCCCGGCACCCCCACTTCAGCCCCCAAGCCCCTCTCCGCAGACGCCTCCCTCTCCCGCCGGCCCGGAGCCCCAGCTGGCACTCAGCGGGTCCCTTTCCAATTTGCAGCACAATCCGGAGTTCGTTATTCCCAAGGGAAGCACCCGTTGCCATGACGACGTGAGCTTCCCAACCCGGAGACCCTCGGGGAGGAGGCAGGGGCAGCCCGAGAAACCCCGCCTGGCTCTTTGGGGCCCGGGGTTTAGGCTGGGCAAGGCCGCAGGTGAGGGGACTGGGGTAGGAGCAAGCCTTAGCTCGGGCTTATTTTAACCTCCCCTTGTTCCCCCTGCCTCTGTCTCCTCCAAGGCTGACTCGGACTCGGGAGCGTTTGGGCAGGGACCAAAGACCCTGCTTTCCTCTCAAGGCCTTCCAAGAACCCCGGGAACTTTTTTTTTTTTTTTTTTTTTTAAGTTTCTAGGAGGAAGCACAATCGAATGAACGTGCAACTTCTGCTGTGCCATCAGCCAGGTCGAGATGGGGAGGGGCATGGGGCTGGAAGAACATCGGAGCCCGCTCGAGCGGCCCAGTGGGTTTCCCGGGGAGCAGGCAAATTCTTCTGGCCAAGCTGGAGGCAGAGGCCTGGGAATCAGCGGCTGGAGGGCACGCCCCCGGGCACTCCAGGCCTCGCCCCGTCGCCGCTGGCCACGCCCACTGCCAGACCCTCCGGTGCTTTTTTTCAGGTGTCTCTTTGCCAGGATGTTCATGTACCAAATATCCCTGCTCTCCATCCCCACTCCAGTGGCTGCCCTGGGGACAGCTCCAAGCCTATCGCACGCAAGGACAGCAGCAGCAGCGTTCAATGACTGCTGCCTTTGAACCTCCAGCTGTGACCATATAGTAAGCCTGGGTGCCTGCTTGCTCACTCAGACCTGGTGCAGGTGTGTGCCCAGGTGCATCCCCTTTCCTTAGTCTCTCCTCCCTTCCTCTCCTTTCATTTCTCAAGCCTTAGGAATTGTTGGTTGCAATGAACCCTAGATTTTCGTTCTTCCTCCAGCCTCTCTGTCCACCCATCCTCCCACTCTGAAACTCCTGTTTTTATTTCAACTACACCCCCTCCCTTCCAGGTACAGAGAGAGAGGGAGGAAGAGAAAGAGCAGAGGTGGAGGAGAAGCCTCAGGTCATCAATCTAATGAGCAGCCAGTTCACCCAACGTGCAAGCGCCCAGACAGCCCAGAGACAGCTGCCCTCTCAGCCCCGGGAGGAGGGCTGCACCAGCCTCAGGCCCACCCGGAAATGGTGCCTTTGACAACCCCAGGCATCCTATTTCATAAGTGAGCCAAATGCAGAAAGGATTAGCTGTTTCACTCAATATGCCCACATCTGTAGTTACATTCTGACTGGGATAAAATTACCCTGGTTATTAATCCTTCTGCTTCAGGGTATAAGCTGATCACCAGCTGGGGTCAGGAAAAAATTCTGCCGGGCTCCTTCCAGCCTTCTCACTCACCCTCACCTGCCCCACACCCTCGGGTGTACTGTTGCATATTTCAGCCTGCACACCCAAATCCAGGCCATCAGCGGGGGCTCCTCTGAGAGGGGACATGTCCATTCTGCTCTGGAGGAGATGAACATTTCATCATGTGGGGGTGAGAAGCCATTCTGGGCAAAACGCGGTTGGTTCCCACAAGGGCAAGAAACAAATGATGCTGGTGTGGCTCTAGTCTTTTTCTTGCCAAGAAAAACTGAAGCGGGTGGTCAGAAACTGCATGTGGCTTCTGGGACTTCCTGCCCCAGGCACCCAGGGTATATTAGATGGTGTCAGGGATGCAGTTTGTGTAGGAGCAGTGGGTAGTCACCACACCTGCTGCTGACAAGGAGCTCTTTCCTCTAGCCTCTCCTGCAATGGGCCAGCAGGCAAGGCTCCGGCAGCTTTATTCCTCTCTGTGATCCTTGCTCAGAAGACACCGAGTCCGCAGACACTGGAGACTTCCTGGAGTCTTCATTTCCCTGTGGGACCAGCAGGAGAGAAGCAAGTGAAGTGTAGATCAGTACTGGAGCATCAAAACAAACTGAAGGGAAGACCTGACTGAATATGGACTGAGCATGTGATTCTGCCTCCCAACCGGGACCTCTGAATAACGAAAAGAGGTGCCCTTGATCATTACATGGGATTTTCCTAAGCAAACGCACTTGTCTTAGCCAAGGGACTATCTCCAATGGGAAAGACCATCATAAGAGGCACTATGGAGACAAAAGTTTGTTAGCTCCGCCCTTGTGATTTCCTTTTGCTTGTCAGTTCTGGTCCCCTTCTGTGTACAGCTCTCGATCCCCCCAGCTCCTCCTCTATCCTGGGGCTTCTATATCAAACTCTCACTTTGGATCAGCCCAACCATCTCTTTTCATTGGTGCTACATCCAGGATGCTGGTGATAATAGAGATTGTCATCAATCGTGTTTGATAAATCAGTGAATCTGATTAATCCCATGACACAATTATTCATTCAACTCACAGATCTTTCTCAACATGGTTCAGTGGCTATATTGGCTCTCATATCACATGGTAGCATTCCAAACCTTAAGAAGCCTAAATCTCCCCATTCCCTCTAGTTCTTTTTGTTTTTTAATTTTATTGAATCACTGTGAAAGAATTACAAGTTTTCATGTTTGGGTTACAATCACACAATGATCAAACACTCATCCCTCCACCAGGGCACATTCCCCACCACCAATATCCCCGGTGTACCCCCTCTTTCCCACTCTCTCCCTGCCTCTATGGCAGAAAAAAATTCCCCATACTTTCTCTCCACTTTGGGGCATTAAGGTTTGCAATACAGACACTGAGAGGCTATCATTTTTGGTCCTTTATCTACTTTCTGCATGCATCTCCCATCCCAACGGGTTCCTCAAGCCATCATTTTCTTAGTGATCCCTTCTCTATTCCAGCTGCCTTCTCCCCTTTGCTCATGAGGGAGGCTTCCAACTATGGAGCAATCTTCCTGTCCCCTGTATCTACTATCCTTAGGTGTAAGCCTCATGTTATGTTACTTTATACTCCACAAATGCGTGCAGTCCTTCTATGTCTGTCCCTCTCTTTCTGACTCGTTTCACTTAGCATGATAATCTCCATGTCTATCCATTTATAAGCAAAGTTCACTACTTCATCTCTCCTGACAACTGCATAGTATTCTATTGTGTAGATGTACCAAAGTTTCTTTAATCAGTCATCTGTTCTAGGGCACTTGGGTTGTTTCCAGATTTTGGCTATTATGAACAGTGCTGCAATGAATATATGGGTACATATGTCATTTCTACTGTGCTGTTCTGCATTCTCGGGATATATTCTCAGAAGTGGTATTGCGGGGTCATATGGAAGCTCAATTTCTAGTTTTTGAAGGATTGTACATATTGTTTTCCAGAAAGGCTGGACTAGTGAGCATTCCCACCAACAGTGAAAGAGCATCCCCTTTTCCCCACATCCAGGCCAGCACTTTTTGATAAAAGCTTTAGTTTCACCAAGAACAACATTAAACAGCAGAAATGAACACAAAACAAGCATATATGAGGCTCTTACACTGCCTAAAGTACTTTCTACACCCAAGCTATAAGTCTTAATGGACATCATTAGTAGATGCCCCTCTTCAATGGGTGGAAACTCTTCTTCCTTTTGTTCTATCTGTAGGTCCTCAATGGAGCTTCCATGCACTGAGTTAGAATTTTTCTCTGCACACTTTTCTGACTCAAAGTTAGACTCCAAAGACTCAAGATGGGGTCATATAGTAGGACCAAGAGCCATGATAGGAAGAATGGGTCCATGATAGGAAGGATGCCACCAAGGGGGATACAGGGAATGCAGTTAGACAGAGAAAGGAGCACTATGACAATGTTAGTTGGAAATGATCACTCTGGACCAAAACTGAGTGCTGAAAGGAGGTAAAACGATGCGTATGAGACTCCTTACAGTGTTGGTACAGTATTGGAAACCATAGTGCCTAAAAGAAAAATGAGATATAGATAGATAGATAGATAGATAGATAGATAGATAGATAGATAGAGAAACAGAGAGAAACAGAGAGACAGAGACAGAGAAGCATCTGCCTTAAGAATGGGGTAGGACTGGGGGAACTTGATGGGAGGAAAACTTGAAACATCAGTGGCTGAAAATGTGCACTGGTTAAAGGATGGGTGTTGGAACACTGTATGACTGAGACTTGATTGCAAACAACTTTGTAACTGTATATCTCACCATGATTCAGTGAAAAATTAAAAAAAAATAAGATGGGTCGGGGCTGGAGCGATAGCACAGCGGATAGGGTGTTTGCCTTGCATGCAACCAACATGGCCGACACAGGTTCGATTCCCAGCATCCCATATGGTCCCCCGAGCACCGCCAGGAGTGATTCCTGAGTGCATGAGCCAGGAGTAACCCCTGAGCATCTCCAGGTGTGACCCAAAAAGAAAAAAAAAGATGGGTCAGAAATACGGATCAAGGGTGAAGTGAAAGTTTTCATGTGGAAATTCTGAGTTTGATCCCTGGCACCACTGGGAGCAACTCCCAAGCACTGCCAAGGTATGGTTTAAAAACAAAGAAGAAGAAGACTTAAAATGGAACAATTAAGAACTTTCCTTAATTTGGGGAGCTGGGCATCAAAAGGGTCAATCTAGTCTCCTGGAGCTACAGCAGTAAACCCTATTTCCCCACCAGACTGAAGAAGCTGAGGACCTGAGGGGGTTGAGAGAGACAGTTGAGGAGGATGTGAGCCCAGTGCAGGGAGAGTGCTGGTTTCAGGGTCTACAAGGCAGAGACGCATTTCCATCATTTTTAGTTTAACTTTACTAACTTAAATTGCTTTCTCCCACATAGAGTCAATGACCTCTTATGTAACGCTTTACAGCATCAATATTTACCTGCTTCTCAGGGAGAAAAGTTCTCCTCTTCCTCCTACCATTTCCTCCCACACTTTTGATTCAGTCCCCAGTCTGGCCATTCTGTTTTTCACTTGCACCACTTCTCTGGAATTTTCAGTCAGATCAGCTACAAATTGGCCCATCTCCTTAATCAAAAATGAACAAACAAAGGCTATCTTTCAGCTTGCCCCTCCCTAAGTTTTGGCCCCCTTCCCTTCCACTCTCACTATTTCCATTCCCTCACCTCTTACATGATTCCCAATCTCCTGATGCATTCTGGCTCCTTCTCACCTTTCCTTCTCACACTATTCTCTCTCAATGCAGGGTCTTGTAAGCTTCACCCACTCCCTAATATTCTTGCTACTTGCCTGCAGCCTTTGATACCAGCAACCATTTCCTCTGTCTTTAAACTGTGTTGCATTTGATGGTTTTCCTCTGGTTCTTGCCTAATACAGAGCCGCTTGGCTTACTAGAAGCTGAACCAGCATCTAAATGTACTAAGGGTCTAACTTTCTAGAAAATCTCAAACTTCCTTTCACTCCATAAAAATGAAAAACAATTTTTTAAGTGCAGCTAGCTTGTGTCCACTCTCCTTGTGCACAGCACCATAAGTGCTGACTCATCTAATGAAATAATTGGAGCTAAGGCATTAAGGGGTGAGTTATTTTGATATTTTGATGATAGCTCTCAAAGAGTTACCACATAGACTATAATGGAAAGAATGGTGAGGAGCAGGAATGGTGCAGAATAGAGAAGCTGGGAATACATGATTGAAGGCTTAAGAGTTTTTAATGAGATAATTCAGTTTCATATTTTCACTTTGATGGCAGTGCTTACTTGCACATTAAATTTTGGGGGAGAGTTACTCCTAAGAGGTGCTCAGGGATCCCAAGCATCCCAGCCAGTGATTCTTGACCAATCAAACCTGCGAATTCAACAATTTCTACTTCTAAAATAATTTTCTTTGCTCCTCAGTTTGGAAAGTACTGACCCAAAAGAAGAAGAAGGCATTCTTGAAATGTCAGTCCTGGTCTGCTGGGCTTATATCTAGTGGCACCACAGGGAAAGACAGAAATCTAAGACCCAAATTTTGTTCTCAAAAGCTCAGTTTCTTTTCAAAAACAACACAGGGACACATATATCATACAAGCAAGAAGTAACAACGTGAGACAAGACATAACTGTCAAATGGGAGGAAGCTTCCCCGTACTGAAACAGAAAGTATAAGCTTCCTCCTCCTCGGGAGGGATCCCTGGCTGATGATGATCTGATGAGAGCAAGGCCTTCCATGAGGGTGGGGGTTAGGTCAGAAAGGAAACAGATTCCAGGTGTGAAGGAAAGCCGACCAAATCCTGAGGTCAGACTCGACTGAATGGTCTGTTTGGGGACAGACACAGTGGAAAAATGCTTGGACCTTCTTAAGTTTAGGTTATATTTTTTAATTATGTTTTTCATACTTTTATGGCGGATAGAGGAGAAACACAAGCATATCTGTGAAGGGTTTAATACCGCTCATTCAGAAGAGATTGAGCTGGGGCCATATTCTGGAAGATTTGCATTTCAAGCGAAGTGACCTTGCTTTGCACAACGTATTGATGTGCAGAGTGCTTTAAAGGGCGATGACCACCTCAAATTCTCTGCGTCTCTAGAGCAAATTATTTCTGCGGTTGCACTCTGAATCTAATAATGGGTTTTAGGTCTTTTATTGCATGGGGTACATTTACAAGGTTACACACATGAGGGTTTCCTTTATGGTAGTGATTTTGCATGGATTTTATTATCTTTGTTGATTGGAGTTGACTGGAAGAGAGAATTTCCCCTTTGAATGCAAAGATTTCCATGCAAAGTAAAGTAAAAGTAAAGGCCCTCCCGTTGATCGTCGATTTGCTCGAGCGGGCCCAGTAACGTCTCCATTGGAGACTTTGTTGTTACTGTGTCTGGCATATCGAATACTCTCGGTAGCTTGCCGGGCTCTCCGAGAGGGGCGGAGGAATCGAACTCGGGTCGGCCATGTTGGCCGCATGCAAGGCAGACGCCCTACCCGCTGTGCTATCGCTCCATCCTCTAAAATATCGCTCCGTCCTCTAAAATAATTAATGCATACTGCTTTTGCTAAGGACAGCCTGGAGATACTATTGGTGCCTTTTTATGTTTTTTTTTAATTCTCTCCTGTTAGTGGGCCACAGATTTTCTACTATTGCCTGTATCTGTATTGTGCCTGAGACAGTGAAGATTTGGAGAAATGCTGTCCTTTCTCCCAGTTCTCTCAGAAATGAATGAATGGATGAATAATTGAGTAAATGAATGAATGAATGAATAATTAAGTAGGATTCATACCAAGAAAATCTTAAGTTTGGCATTGAGAGGAAAGTAGAAATAGATAATTACTTAGATCTTTTCTAACTCTAAGAACTTTCCTCTCCTGGGAACCTGTGCTGAGGGAGGACATTCAATTCTCTAATAGTAGAGACATCAACTTCGTAGAAAACATGGGTGGGTGAGGGTAAAGTCAGTCTGGGATGAAAGTGCACACAAGGATTTGGCAGGGAGGAGGGGAGAGGCATTTACAGGGAAACCTTTCAAGGTGATGGGGATCTGGAGAAGGCCGAGAGGAGCCCCCGGGATTCACTCTGAAAGAGTAATTACACAGAACACCACAGATCTCCAGGCCAGCCTCGCTGCCCAGAGCATCGCCCTGAGTGAAGGTGGATTGCTTCAATTACCTGGGCATCTTGATGAATGGGGCCCGGCACATGCTCTGGGGAAGATGGAAGGAAACAAGCCACAGATTAATCACTCATGGCATCACTGAGTGGTGGAGGGGGCATGAGACCTGTGGGAACCAGCTAGACAACAGGCTCGCAAAAGGAAAGAGGGAAACCAAAAGTCCTTGGAGCCAGGGTTAGAAAAGGAGGGGCAAGTATAATACCAAGATCCATCATTTTTAGGCTAATTTGCACAAAGATAGGGACGACAAAATCAGCAGAGGTAGAGATGGTCACAATGTGGTCAAGATATGGGCCCCCAAAAGTAACTTCACAGCAGAGGAGGGAGATGCCCCAAAATACAGAGAGGTGAAGAATGAAGAAGACCAGTCTTGTCTTTCAGAGGAGGAAAAATATATAAACCACAGCCTTGCCTAGGATTTGAACAACTGTACCTCATTAGTGGGGTCTCAGTACTTCTAGGCTCCAAGATGACTCGGAGGTGTGTGTTTAAGCAAAAATATTTTTTTCCTGAAGAAATAATTAATTCGTGCATTTAACTTGAGTCTGTCATATGTGTGTTGATTATATCGTCATATCTCATATTTGTTGCCATTCTCCTGTGCCAGGCCAAAAGGTAAGTGTTTTCCATGAAAAGTTCAGTCTGCAACATCATTTTAGGATGAGTCTTAAGACACTCTCTCTCTCTCTCTCTCTCTCTCTCTCTCTCTCTCTCTGAAGATGGCAGCAAAAAGGCTCAAAAGCATGAAGTAACCTGTTCAGCCCATTAAAGTGACATCTATGTTAGATGGAAATCAAGAAGCCAGGGAGAGAAAGGAAAGAGCAAAAGAAGAAGGAGGAGATGTTGCAAGAAAGCACAATGATGAGAAGTCACATTCTGAAGTTTTACCTGCCCGTACAAGATCCTCTGCGGCACACAGGTACATTTTATAACACCTCACAGTCAACTTCTGAGTGTTGTGAAAAGCAATGGAGGCGTACAAGGAACTGAGCAAAACTAAAGGGAAGGGTTGTCGATGGACCAAGAAAACAGAATGCAAGTCTTCCTAGGCCTCTGGGGCCACTGACTCTGGAAACTGACCAATCCTGCAAGGAAACAAGAAGATGGAGAGAGGCCCCTGGGCTCATTGTCCATGCTATTGATCCCGAAGAAACAATTATGTAACCCTTATAGGAGCAGGTTTTACTCAGAATAACAACAAAATGCTCAGAGGGATTGGTGGGAAGCAAAAATGCTGAGGTCCGCTTGCCAGATGCAGAGAGGCAGGATGCCCGGTGGACAAGAAACTTCCCAGCAGCCTTTACCACTGGGGAAGTTATCAGTGGCCAAGAGCATCCGTGTCCAAGGGACAAAAACAAACCCTGGGTTAGAGGAAGCACAGCCTAGTCCGACCTGGAAGCCTTCGATATTCCTGTGGTATCAACATCCTCAACAGCAACCCGTAATTCTCAATCAGCAGTTTCATGTTGATGCCTGGGACTCAGAGCCAACCCATCACCACAGCACGGAAGGATAGAAGCCCAAGACCCAAGACCCTGCTGTAGGGAAAAGATCTTCATTGCTTTTGCTTTCTTCGAGTCATACAGTCCAGAAAGGAGAAACACACTTAGCTGCAGGACATCAAAATGCACACCCCCCCCCCACGGTGCCACTTGGAGGTCCCTTGCCCAGTGGGGAGCTGCTGCAGAGGCTCTAGGGCCTTATTCAGTGCAGTGGGGTCAAGAAGGATCCAGTCTCTCTGAAACTGGACCTGCAGGAACTGGAGAACAACCCAGAGAGAGCATAGGTACAATAGCAAAACGTTTCGGAGTGATTATAAAGGTCAAATCAAGAGCTGGAATGCCTTTTGCATGAAATCCTGCCATCATCAATGGTGTGAATCATGGTGTCTAAAAGAAAATTAAAATAAGTAAAATGGGATCCTAGCCTGCACTCATATTGAGACATATTCAAAGTGCGTCAGCATTTCCAATGAATTTAATAAACATTGAAATACTTTAAATGAGAAAGAGAAAGAGCATGCAGCCAGAGGGCAGTTCTCACAGCTCCCTTCTGGAGGGCCCCCAGAGAAGGCAAGGTTAGCGGCCAGACTGATGATGAGATCAGAGTTGAGTTTTCATGGTCACTGGGTGGGGTCTTGCACAGAAAAGAGCAGAATTTGTCACTGATTCAGTTAATCACTTGTAATCACTTGTCATACCATTGTTCATCAATTTGCTCAAGTGGACGCAAGTAACGTCTCCATTTATCCCTGTCGTGTGCTAGTGTAGCCCAATGGCATCTACTCACTCCAGGAACACGAAGAGCCTCAAACCATTTGTTCAGGGTCTTGACGAAGAAGTCCGACCATCTCGTAGGTGGGTGACCAGGTGTTCTTTTGACGGCCCTTGGAATCCAGCTGGTAATGGCTCTAGTCCAGCGGTCGTCTCCAAATCGCATTACGTGTCCGGCTATGTGGCTGGGAGATCTGATGAGTAGCTGCAGAAGCAGCAGGAGCAGACGAATCACAGGGTTGTAATACCCAGGAAAGGGCCAAGTTCTCAGTCCTTTTCCCAGTCTGAGCCACAAGGTCCTACGTGGAAAATATAATTAATAAAATGCCCATCTCAGAGTTGTCAGTAAGGATGAACTGCTGGACATATTCTATTCTTATTTCTATTAAAATAAAAATTTATCCCAGGTTAACTGAATCAGGGCTGGGTCCAGCAGTCCATTCCTACTGAGACTCTGAGATGGGAATTTTATTAATTATATTTTCCACGTCAGATCTTGAGGCTTAGATTGGGAAAAGGCCTGAGAACTTGGTCTTTGCCTGGGTGTTACAACCCTCTGATTCGTCTGCCCCTGCTGCTTCTGCAGCTACTCATCAGATTTCCGCCTATGTGGCTGGGAGATACTAGCGTGGCTGTCAGTCTCTCTCCAAAACTCTTCCGGCTCCAAAAAGCCAAAAAAAAAGCTTAGAAAATCAGATTAATTATTAGGTTATGAAAATGTTCTTAATTACCAAGGCAAAGTCACTTTGCTCACCCCCTTTTAGTCACCCTCACTTTCTTCTTCCTTCCAACACCAGGGAAATTGACTAAGGAAATTGATTAGGGAAGTCTGTGGTTAAGGGCATTTCACTCTGTAGCATCCTTTGTGTTCCCACATAGCCTGCTTATGCCACCCTCCTGTGCCTGGGATGACAGCCTCAAGAAGGGAATTTTCTCGCTATGGGAGGATTTCTTTGGGACACACACAGAACTGGAACCTAGTTGGGCCCTGGTAGAATAAACTACTTGTAATAATAATAATAATAATAATAAACACCTTGTAGAATAAACTACTACAGGTAGTAATGTCACAGGTTCCCCTGGGACCTGCAGGTCCTGATTTCCTATGACTTGATCGTTCTTTAAAAACTCACATGGCCGAAGCATGTGGTTTCAGACCATTCAGGAAGCAGAGGAACTCACAGGACAGTCATCCCCCAGATTCTGGCTGATTCCTCAGCTGAATCTTGTGGTTCAGACAATTTCCTGCTCTTGGACACAACTATCCCAAACAGCCCCTGACTGTGGCCTCACTACAGGTCAGTTCTGCGGCCACAGGATGGGTGAGAGAGTAGTTCAATTTGGGTAGTTGGTTCTGGAAGGGATAAAGGAAAGGGGACCACACTTTCAGGTGAACCATCATGCAGCTGTGAGGTTGGTTCTGGGGTGCTGGACAGGCCTGGAGCACCCCAGCCTGCAACGTTCTCCCCCCCCTCCCTTTTTTCCCATAAGGTACCCTTGTGCTCCATCATTTTCACTTCTCTCTGTTCTCTCTTGTGTAGCTCACCCTGCTGCTCCTCCACCTCTGATGCTCTGCCCTTCTCTCTCTTGGTCTCCCTTTTCCCTCTAAGCATTTGCACTTTAGATATACCAAGAAATCTCTGTCTGACTTGTCACCTGTACAATTTGTACTCACTCTTCTCTGGTTCCACCATCCCCTCTGCGGAATCCAACCAGCCCCTGTGAGCACGTAAGGCTGGATTGAAACCTCACTCCTCCTCCAAACTGCTCACAGAACCTGTCCAGCTCTCTCAGTAGAGCAAAGCACTCGGGCCTGGCTGATGCAGAAGCAGCCAGAGAAAGACAGAGAAAAATCCACCCCCACCTCCAACTCAGCTACAGCAGGACTGAGGGTAGGTGTTGGGGCATGGGGACCAGAGGCAGCCTCACTTAGCCCCTGTGACCTTCTGCCCTGTCTAGCATCCTTGCAGGCTGGGGTAACTGCACCAGATCTAAGCAAGGTGAGGGAGGAAGAACCTGAGGAAAGGAGGGAAAAGGCGAGAGAGGGAAGAGACAAGGAAAAACAATTTTGTATCTGTGGAAATAAATCTTGTTCCTATCCCAGATCCTGGTGCTAAGTGCTGCTCCCCCTTAGGTGTTGTAAGGTGGTGGTGGTGAATTAGATCACTGGGACAGGGCAGGAGAGGAAATCTTAACCCCAGCTGAGTGATCCCCAGTGTGAGATGCTCTGAGACTCCAGCTATTATAACTGGCCCCAGGACGCACAGAGAGTGACCCTGACATGGAGGGTGTAACCCCAATGTGGAAGCACACAGGCCCAGAGAGGAGATAGCTACCACACCCAGTGCCCTGGGAGTTCAGAGCCCTGGGTTCCAGGACCCAGCAGTATGTTGCTCTTACCACAAACCAGAGCTATGTTCCCTTTTGAAACGCTTGGCTCCGCAGCTGTTTGAAAATCCCCTGGTAGTTGGAGACAAATGATCCAAGTCAGGCTGTGCTAACAGGCCAATTTGAGGGCCAGGCAAGAGGTGTGACTGATGTGGGGCCCGCGACTCCATCCTCGGGTCCATCAATCACGGCCCCGTGCAGTTCCCGAGGGGCCTCCCGACAGTGTTATTTACATTACAGCACGATTGTGAAACTTCTGGAAGAAATAGAAATGAGAGCTTGCAGAAAATTCAGGATGGGTCCAACCAAGCCACCCTGGTCACACAGAGGCAGGTGGCCTCAAGGTCTTGACCTTGGTGGGCTGAGCCAAACCATCTCTGAGTCAATGCTAGAGCATTCTTTGACAGTGGAGAAGAAGCCACCTTGCGGGGAAGGGCAGAGATGGGGGGAGAGCTCGCCTAAATGTGTCCACATGCCTCTCCTAGTATGGGTCCACTGGACTTCACACACACACACACACACACACACACACACACCCGCACTCTCACACATGTATGCACGCACACACGCACACACTCATATGAATTCAACCAAACACACCGACTGACAGGGAACTATATTTTTCATTCTTGCCTCAGCCTCTCACAGCTAAAATGGCCTGGCTCGCATAAGGGAGTGCAGTGATTTTGCTCATAACTGGGGAATGCCAGGAAGGCCCCAAACCAAGGAGCATCTGGGGACCTCCAAAGACAGGAGGAAGGCGCGGCGACAGGGGGCTGAAGAGCACGGCCGCTCCCAGCTGCCACAGCTGACAGTCCTGGCTGCAGAGGGATTATGCACCTGTTTAATCTTGAGACGAAGACTGCAAGTTATAGCTGTTTTGTTCTAACACACCCCATTAAATATTCCTGGAATCCCAATGCAAAAGGAAAAAAATAAACCACTTTGAAGTTGCAGGCGAGGGGTGATCTGGCGGGACGGGGTCCAGGCACAGCTGGACGGGCTGGACTGGGCTGGGTCGGCTCCTGCCGGAGCTGTGTCGGGAGTGCCATGGCTGGGCTGGGGACCAGGCATCTTCCCCCCGACTTCTCGATTGGGTGGATTTGGGTCTCACTGGTCCTTGGCACTGCAGGAAGGAAGTGGGAGGAGAAAGGTGGTTCTCAGGGTGCAGCTGCTGCTTGGGGGGTTGGGTGGTGGGCGTAATGAATCTTTGGTTTGGGTGGGTGAGTTTGGGCTGGTGGATTTCCTGGGTCCTAGGCCAGCAAATGCACATGGTCCTCACCAGGTGCTTCCGACTCTCAGTGGATTAACCCACTGACTCTTTGCCACAAATATGCAGAGCAGGGATCGCAGATGCCCGTATAGGACAGATGAGAAACTGAGGCACAGGGAAGTTAAAGTGGCTTTCCCGAAGAAGGAAGTGACAGGGCAGGGATGTGGAGCACACAGATTCTGGCTCCAGAGTCCTTTTAACCCAGATAACCCACGTCTAACTGCTTCTCACCCCAAATCAATGCTGCTAGGCCAGAGACTTTGGAGAACCACTCTCAATTCACACTCTGAAAGTTTCCCCAAAGGCGGTGGCTGGCTTTCTCTTAGGTCAAGAGCCCTTCCCAGCCCAGGGTCCACTAATCATCTCTGAGCTGCTTTCCTGTGTTGTTCTGAGTTCAGGAAGTGGAAGAGATACAGAAAACTCAATGGTCAGGTCCTCCGCCAGTCAGTTCTAGATTTTGAATAACTTCATTTCTTAAAGGGAGGATGATGGGTGAAGTTAGTGTTCCCCTACTCCAGTATCAAGGGCTTATGTCTCTTAGAGTAAGGATGAGGTGTTGGGGAGGGAAGATGGAGGGACTGCTTTTTCCTGCTCCCCGGGAACCAGTCACTGCCCCTACATTTTCTTTAGACCATCTTCGTTTCCTCAGGCTGGAGCTGGTCTTTTCTTTCTGTGTACCCCCGGCCAGAAGGCTTTTTGATGTCCATTGAATTGAATTCTTTGGAATAGTATCTTTTCTCCAATAGACACATCCAGATTTGTAAAATGTATAACAATATCTTTTCATAACACAAGCAAATGAACTCTTTCCCTCTGATTAAAATTTTAAATCTCATGGGACCAACTGCCCAGAGAATGCAATCCCAAGGTCTTACTATGCCAACTTCAACCCAGTATTGATATCTGCTGTGAAGACATTGGCTATGCTTCCATCCTCATTATATATCATAAATACATAATACTCATTCCCAAAGCCCAGTCTAGGCATCTCCTTTCAGATCTACACTCAACCACCTATCTCTGGAAGGGGTAGAATGAGTCTTAGAACATCTATATCATATTCCCTTTTGTTACATCTCTCCACTGTAAGAAGAGGATGACTTCATCTTTGTATCCTAGCATCCAGTAACATCAGTGCTGTTAGAGTACAGGTGTTTGAGAGAGAGAGAAGTACATAAAACCAACAACACCTACTCACCTAACAGTATAAATGCACTTCTCTCAGTAATCCAGGTGGAGAAAGCAAGTGGAGAGGTTACCTGCTGGATGTGGGAATCCTTATGTAACCTGCACTCTAAAGAGGCAAATGCGGGGCCTGGGAGGTATGAGGGCATCAAGGACCTGGTGCTTTGCTGATGGTAGAAGGCAAACTTTGCCACCCTACTGACTTTCCTTGGGTTAGCTTTGTTCAAACGAATTCTTTTTTCCTCCTGATTCATCCACTCTAGACCTCACTTTTCCCTTTGAAGATTTATTCTGGCTCCTGGAATTCCTTTCCTGACTCCACAGAGAGCAGACCCTGGACACTTGCTTTTGGTCCATGTATATTATAATCATCTTCATGGGTCACCCATGATGGTTGAAAACCAAACCAGTCTGAGTTTTTTGTAACTAGGGACTTTCTGTTTCTTTTTGTTATTGTGGTTGTTGTTGCTTTAAGTCTTGTTTTGCAAATTAAGCCAGGGATCTCACTCATGTAAATAATGCACTCTACCACTTAGTTACATATCTAATCAACTATCTGAGTTTAAATTCAGACTCAGCCTCATTCAGTTTTCTTATCTGCAAAGGTGTGTGACTTATCATCCCTGAACAGAGGATAACACGTACAGAAACTCAGCAAGCAGTAGGCACTCAATAGACAGCAACTCCAAAGTTCAATAGCTCTTCTACTCTTCTCCTTATGTTCATGATCAGTGGGTAACTGTAGGTTGGGTTCATGAGCTCTTGAGCAGTTCATGAGCCTGGCTGGACTGACAGAGTAAGGTCACCTGACTGTTTTGGTACTCATAGAATGGGCATGCACTCCAGAGCAGCTCAGAGGAGGATCATGTAGGATACCAATTTTTCAAGAAGAAACAAAGTTGCATATGCAAATGAATATCCCTAGAAAAGATCTAGCATAAACTTCATGAGCTGTGAGAGCTTGTTTCCTTTTTGTTATTTATTTGTCTCCCCTGCATGAGCATGCACTGAATAAAAATAAGGAAAAAAAGGTACAGCACATGTGGTAGAAATCTGCATGCAACGTGGACCTAAATTCAAAGCACCATCTGGGATTTGCGTGTCAGAGTGGTGGTTTACAACTGCAGCTGGTCATAGCCTCCATGTGGAAGGAATTAGGGTTGCTAAGCATATCCCCACCCAAGGAAAGTCCCCAGTGGAGAAAAAGTGAATGCCACACCCACAACTTCCCATGACTACTACTTAAGAATGGGATTTTTTTTTAATTTGAGAGTATTAGTGTTTAAAATAAATTGGCTATTAAATATGTAGTCTTTGGGATTTTTATTGCAATTAGGTTACATTTTAATCCATTTGGTGAGCTCTGTATTAAAAGAACTTTCTTTAAAAAAAAAAAAGCTTCCTGTAAAACCAGTCATTTCTGCAATTCAAACTTTCACTTCCCTGAATTTTTCTACTTCATATATTTGCACATAACTTGATTTTATTTCAGTAAGAAGTACCTCCACACATTAATGAAAACTAGCTCCATCCATCAAGCAAATACCACCACATTTATTTCAGGATAAAATTCTGATGTGGTGCCTCCTTCTTTGGCATTGGCAATTGGAATGCACAACAGAAAGGGAGGTGATGACATTTCTGTGTCTATGAAAAGCATATGAAGCAATTTTATGGAGGTAGTTTCTCATCATTCCTGCTCAGAAACAAGGCAACAGGCTAAATTAACTCTTGACAGCCTTTTCAGCTCTGCAATTCTTCAAATTCATAGTGAATTGTATTTTTCTTAGTTTCTTACCTGTCCATGAAGAAGAGACTGGAGAGATACTAGACTTAACTCATTTTAACAGTCAGTTCTATTTGATTCAAAATAAGGGTTATGAATGGTAATAAAAAATAATTTTTAAGAAACAAAATAATTCTCAAACTATAAATATATTAAATCTGTTTACAAAGGAAAAATTTACAGTGTAAAGTGTTTTGAGGTGGTTCATGAGCCACGAATATCTCTCCCAGATTAAGAAAAGAGATTCCTTTTTCAAAATGATGATCTGGACACAAGCAAAACTAAGTTATGGTAAGAAAGAAGAAAGAAAAACTGGATGGTGGAAAATCTACTACCAAGAGTTGTTACAAGGACCAGTTTTTGATATTTATAACCGACAACATTAAAAGACAGCAGAAAAGTTAATTTGCTGTTCTCGAGAAATATTTCAAATCTGAAATTCTATACCTAGCCAACTGTTTTCACCAAATAGATGATAAAAAATAAAGTTAGTTTTATTTTAGAAGGAAATATTAGAAAGAAATCAGAGTTTATCTTTCATAAAACTTTCTACAGAAAAATTTAAGTATTTGGAGATCTTTTACTCAGAAAATAGGAATCCAAGAAAGAGGAGTATATTTATATAATATCCAAGAAAAGTGAAATTAATGCTGGAGTGCAATGAAAAGAAATCTTAGCTTGAAATTTAGTAATTTCAAGCTAATTTCTTCTTTAGCAATAAGCATGGAAAACAATAGATCAAAATAAAAATGAGAAATATGAAAGGACTGCATTATTTCAAGATGCAACTGGGTTTTGTCATATAATTTTATAATTAGGAAGCTAGAATTTTAAAATAAGATTTAAAAACACCCTATGTTTATCAGTATTTCTTCTTGGAACAGCCTAGAATTCCCAAGGAAAGTAAGTAGCCATATGACATTATTATACAGATATAAAGCAGAATAAAAAGTGGCTTAGCATTGAGCAAACTTGTAACTTTGAGAAAAATCCATCTGGTTATGGGATTAACAACAACTTCCTTCTAATGACTCTTTCTAGGGAATTGGAATGAAAATTTCTTCTGCTATGAATCTAATATGCTTTCTGAGATTCACCAATAGATGGTATTTACATAATTGTAGTTTGGCCAATACTAAATTTGACTCATAGCTTTATAATCAGCCTATAGACAAAGTGAGAAAGATCAAAGTCACAGAACAAAATGCCAAGGTTACAAATCTTGATTTGTGAAAGTAATGCTATAGCTGACATAAACTAAGGCACAAAAACGTAGATAAAGCCAAAGTATGATAACTTCTTATTTAACGAAGAGAGTTAATATATATGGTCTGAATTTTATTTACTTAGGAAGCAAGATTTAACAATAACCAAATTAGTAACAATAAATAGTAAAATTCCAAAATTTTAAACTCTAAATACTATTTTCTTCTAGAAGTGCTCAGAAATCCTTAGAGAACTGATTAGACCATGTCTCAAGCAGCAAATGTACCACAGGACTCTGGAACATCTACTCAGACCAGAAAATAAAGATGCCAAAGACTCTAAGAATTAGGTTATGAGGACTCAGGAACAAACATGAAGAGGTCTTCATTGATCAAAGATGTGATAACTTTAACATCAATAATGATAAAATGTAATGGCTTGAACACATTCAAAATAGACTCATTAGGATATCAAAATAAAAAGAAATTCAACGGTAGTTATTAATTAATTAATGTTGGAACATTATATAACTGAAACCCAATCATGAGCAACTTTGTAACTGTGAAAAAAAATAAAGAAAACTGAACTTAAAAAATAATTGCTAGGAAACCAATGTGTTATTTTCAAAACTGATAAACTATTTTAAGTAATTTATTCAAGTAAATGTTTCTACTTTTCATGTATTTGAGGATAACCAAACAGCAGGGGAAAGCTCTTTTTAGAGAAATGTCCATACCAGCAAATAAGTAAGGGCTAAGTGATGAGCACTACACTTTATAAATTATCTAGATAACAGTCATTAGTAGTGGGGTGAAATAATTTTTAAGATACTACCAGATATGTTGCACCACTGTTTGATGGTGAATAGCAAAATTATGTAAATTATGTGTAAAGTATTCCTGCCATATAATCAAATCTCAACCTAAGTAAGTCTTTAGTTCTTATTACCAGTTGACAGAAGACATAGAGGATATAAAAATAAGTGACACCACTAAGTTAGAGTTATCAAAAGTCAGCCAGAAGCTCTACAAATCAAACAAGCTAGTTCCTTCAACAAGTTATATTGCAATGATAAGGGGACAAAAAGGAATGAATCCAATGTTAAAGAGAAAGAAGTAATATACCAATTAATTGCAACATAAAAGTCTAAGGAGGCTAGGGAGCTTGTACAGGGATTAAGGTGTTGGACTTGAATCCCTTGGACCCCAATTCAACCCCCGCCCCCCCAGTACCACATCTAGTCCTTGGAGTACTGGAATGGCCCCTGAGTACTGCTGAATGTATTCCAAAATACCACACTGACCCTTCTCAAGTTTATTTGGACCTTGATTTGAACAAGCTAAAAATAAGACTACCAAGAGTACTTGGTTATTAACTTACTGCTATTTGTTCTTTATTAGGTGTGTTTGTGCTGCATTGTGTTTTCATTCATTCCTTATTTTAAGAAGTATATGCTTAAAATACTTACAGATAAAATGATAGAGTATATAAGATGTATTTCAAAGCAATCAGTAGAGGCGGATTCAGCGGGGTTATAGATGACACATGATTGACTATGAGTTTCTAAAGTAATGTAGGTGTTAGATACTCAGGGATTTACTGTAATCTCCCTACTTTGTATATATTTAAAATTTTCTAAATTTTTTTTTTTTGCTTTTTTTGTCACACCCGGCAGTGCTCAGGGGTTACTCTTGGTTCTGCACTCAGGAATTACTCCTAGTGGTGCTCAGGGGACCATATGGGATGCTGGAAATCGAACCTGGGTCAGCCGCGATCCAGATTCAATTCCTCCATCCCTCTTGGAGAGCCCGGCAAGCTACTGAGAGTATCCCACCCACTATGGCAGAGCCTGGCAAGCTCCCCATGTCTTATTCAATATGCCAAAAACAGTAACAAGTCTCACAATGAACATGTTACTGGTGTCCGCTCAAGCAAATTGATGAACAATGGGAAGACAGTGCTACAGTGCAGTGCTACATCTGCCCTTATGAAAGAACCCAGATACTGTCTACAATGGAAGGATCTAGGAATAGAAATAGGTGACCTAGACTTAGTAAGATAAACACTTGAAATACTTTAAATTATTTATTAGGAGGACTCGGAAAATAGTCCAGGGGTTAAGGCACTTGCCTTGCTTAACACTGACACCACTGCTCTTGTTTGATTCTCCCTTCCCATGTAGTATTATGTGTATGTACCACACATACATTACCTGTCACATCAGGAATGGCCCCTGAGCCCAGAGTCAGGGGCAATCCTGAGCATTGCTTGTTATAGCCCAGTCATCACTCTCAAAATAACTATTATGTGTATATATACACACAATAGTATATTATATTAGTATAATATATATATATATATATATATATATATATATATATATATATATATAGCACAGCGGGTAGAGCATCTGTCTTGCACGGGGCCGACCCAGGTTTGATTCCTCCGCCCCTCTTGTAGAGCCCGACAAGCTCCTGAAAGTATCCTGCCTGCATGGCAGAGCCTGGCAAGCTCCCCGTGTCCTATTCGATATGCCAAAAACAGTAACAACAAGTCTCACAATGGAGACGTTACTTGTGCCCACTCAAGCAAATCGATGAACAACGGGAGGACAGTGCTACACAGCAGTGCTAGAAGGAGGAAGGAAGAGGGAGATTTTTTCCCCTTCTCATTTATAATATTCTGTATTAATGTTTGACATTTTAACTTGCACTTATATTTCATGTGTACTGTCATAAAAACAGACACATGTAACATTAGCCATTTAAAAATATATAGTTCAGTAACACTTCAGAACATTTTAAAATGAACTCTTAAAGCTTTTCATCGCCCTAAACAGAAACACACTGAAAAATCATTCTCTACTACCCTTTCTCTCAGGCCTTTTGGTAATTACTCTCTCTCTCTCTCTCTCTCTCTCTCTCTCTCTCTCTCTCTCTCTGAATTTTCCCATTCTAGGTTAGTGGAGTCAAACAATAATAACCTATTTTTTAATTTGAATTATTTTATTTATCATAATGCTTTCAAGATTTACTCATGGCATATTATGTTTTGATTCCTGTAGTTAAATATACACAACATAAAATTACCATATTAACAACTTTGCAGTTCAGTGTGAAGCCAACACCATCATCTATCTCCAGAATATTTTCATCTCCTCAAAGAGAAATCCTGTGCCTACTGAAAAATAATTCCTCACTTGCTCTTTCCCCAGTCCTTGAAAACCACCATTTCATTTTCCATCCCCGAGTTTGACTACTCTACCTATTTCTTAGCAATAGAATTCAGATATTATAACTAATTCTCTTAGATTTAGTCATAATGTATAAAATGTTCATTTATTTTTAAGGTGAACTATATTTCACTACATGTATATATATATGTATATGCATATACATATATGTATCATGCATCTTAATCATTCATATATTGGTAGTCATTTAGTTGTTTCTGCCTTGTTGTTATTGTGAATAATATTGCTATTAACATCTCTATGCAAGTATCTATCTGACTATCCCTTTCAACACTCTCAGGCATGTATCTACAACTACCAGATTATTTTGTGATTCAACGTTTAACTTTTGGAAGAACTTCCAATGTGTTTCCACAGCATTTTACCTTTCAGCAATAATACAGAATGGCTGATTTCTCCATCTGTGTCAATATTTGTCATTTTAGTGTTAAAAACATATTTTTATCATAGCCATCTTAAGGGTATGATGGGTTTTCTCTGAGACTTTAATTTATATTTTCTAAAGACTAATAATGGTGACTATCTCTTCATGTGCTTATTGTCCATTGGCATATCTTCTTTGAAGAAACATTCAGATTCATTGTCCTTTTAAAAAATGTTGTTTGTCTTTTATTATTACACTGTAGGAATTCCTTACACATTTTATATTTAGTTTCTTTTTATTTATGTAATTTCTCACTCCCTGGGTCATCTGTCACTCTCTTGATTTTATCATCTGAAGCACAAAAATTTTAATTGGGAGGAGTATGGTTTTTCTACTTTTTTTTCTTTGCCTGTGCTATTGATATCACAGTAAGAACTATCTCCAAACTTTTCATAAAACTTTTGCTCTGTTTCCTCTAGCATTTTTTTGTTCTAACCCTTATGTTCCAATTGTTGACCCATTTTGAGTTTATTTTTCAATATGGTAAAAGATAAAAGCACATTTTTATGTTTAAAATAGACACTTAAGTAAAGTCAAAAAGTTATTTTATACATCAAGAGAATATTGGCTATCTTTTTAAAATTATTATTGTTGGCTGGAGATGTGGGTGAAGTGATAGAGCACATGTCTTACATGTGTGAGACCCTGGGTTAGGTTCACAAAAACACGTGGTCCCTGGAGCATCACTGAATGTGGCCCTGTTGGAATTTTAGTACTATCAGGAGTTGCTCTGCCTCCCAGGAACTATAAACTACAGCAACAAATTTTCCTGGACTTACTACATTTCATTATTTCCAGAAATTCAAAGCATTATAAATCACATTATTTTAGCTTTTTCTCTGGTTTGGCCATTGTCTTTGGTTGAATCATACTGGAAAATCCAAACTAGTCACTGAGTTGAAGGTCAACAAGTTACTCTTTTCCACAGTGCTCTGGGAAACTTCAACCCTTGACAGGTGGCAGTGTTTTCCAGCATGTTTTCTTCCAGAAACAGTCAGCTTCTCATTTGAGTCCTGAAGAACTACAAAAAGAGTCTCTAAACCCAGAGCAATGTGCCTATTAAGTGATCGATGAAGTCTGTTCAGTGTTTGGCTGCTTGATTTGTTGACTATCAAATTCTTGGAACTTACCACTTCCCATTAATTATGGTGCTAACTGTTGACCAGCTGACCTATGTGCCAGATTGCACACAGGGAAGACAGAAATGAGATCAGCGTCTGCTGGGCCTCCTCTGGCAGATCTCCCAGCTCAGGGAAATGAGTGACTGACTGTATGTGCATCCAAATTTACAATTCTCTTCCCTACCTTGAAATCTCAGCCTGGTCTCTGGGAATATATCAGGAGCACTCATATTTGCACTGACGGTTAAAGACCTTTACTTCTAAACTCCTCTCTCAGAAAACCTGTGAAATGCAGCCACATTTCCTTTCGGTGAGTATTTAACTGTGTCTTGTACATCAACTAATTCTTAAATAATCTGAGGTGTGTTTTTTAAATTCCACTTTATAGATGAGTGTTCTAAGGACTAATCAGTATTTAAAAGTTATCAGGCAGAATTTTAACTCAGGTCTGGCTGGCTAGCTTGTTGACTATCAGAGTTAAGAACCAGTCCCTGATTTCTAGCTTAAATTTTACTGTTCTCATTCTCCAAAACTGTCAGATTGTTGCCCAGAGTCCTCTCCTATAATAATGTCTTGGTTTAGGCTAAAGGACTGCCTCCATTGAAGCAGAGAAGAAGCAAGGCCACAAAAGAAGTAGATCTTTGATCTCTAATCCCACCCCCATCCCCCATCCCCAGTGCTTCAGCTCTCTGCCTTTGTTTGCCTTTGGTGGTAATAAAAGGTGAAGAACAGGAGTAACAGGAAAAGATTCAAGACCCTATTCCCAAGCCCTTGTCAGTGGAAGTTCTTTACCAATACCTTCAAGAACTTGGAAGAAAGATTAATTGCCTTTGAGAAGACTAATCAATGTATTGTTCTAGAATCCTCTGCTTGTTGTCAGGCAACTTACTATGAGAAAAAGAAGTCTTCCATACAGCTTTTGCTCCAACAGTTCTTTAAAAAATTCAGGAATCATTCCTAAAATTGGAACAATTTGGTGGAAAAATACAATTCTGGAGTAAACACTCATTATATTTGTAGTGACCTGAAAAATAATATTTGGGAGGGTCAAATTTATCATATGACAGAGTTGCATTTTGTTATTGAGTATATGATTTTATTAGAGGCAAACTCTTTGTATATAAATATAGTTAAGTACTTAGTGTCCCAGATGAAGGCAAAAATAAGTAAGTTAAAGTCTTAAGGTTTCAGTTTTGGATTGCAGTCTGACTGGGTCACTTAAGTTATTTAAGATCAGTGATAGTAACTTTAATTCATCTATTTGTTCTCATATTTATTAAAGCAGTCAATAGAACCCCAACAGCTACTCTCTCTATACTGCAAAATTGCTGCCATGCCTCCAGCCCCACTGCAATATCTTGGGATCAGGACTCACTCAGAAATTAACCTGCTAGGAAAAAGATATTAAGGGCATTCAGGTAGGAAAGGAAGAAATCAAGCTCTCACTATTCGCAGATGATATGATACTCTACTTAGAGAACCCAATAACTTCCACCAAAAAACTCTTAGAAACAATAGACTCGTATAGTAAAGTTGCAGGTTATAAAATCAATACCCAAAAGTCCATGGCTTTCCTATACGCAAACAGTGAGAGAGAAGAAAGCAACATGAAAAAAACAATCCCATTCACAATTGTGCCCCAGAAAATCAAGTACCTAGGAATCAGCTTAACTAAGGAAGTAAAGGACCTGTACAAAGAAAACTACAAAAATAAAAGGAAATAAAAGAGGACATGAGGAAATGGAAAGATATCCCCTGCTCATGGGTCGGGAGACTTAACATTGTCAAAATGGCAATACTACCGAAAGCATTGTATAAATTCAATGCAATCCCTATAAGGATACCCATGACATTCTTCAAAGAAATGGAGCAAACACTCTTGAAATTTATATGGAACAATAAGCCCCCACGAATAGCTAAAGCAATTCTTGGGAAAAAGAAAATGGGAGGAATCAACCTCCCGAACTTCAAACTGTACTACAAAGCAGTAATAATTAAAACAGCATGGTACTGGAACAAAGGCAGAACTGCAGACCAATGGAACAGGGTTGAATACACTGACATCTCTCCTCAATCATATGCTCATCTAATCTTTGATAAAGGTGCAAGTAATGTGAAGTGGAGTAAGGAAAGCCTCTTTAATAAATTGTGTTGGCATCACTGGACGGCTACATGCAAAAAAATAGGCTCAGAACTCTGCCTAACACCATGTACAAAAGTAAGATCAAAATGGATTAAAGACCTCAACATCAGACCAGAAACCATAAGGTACATTGAAGATAAAGTTGGCAAAACCCTCCATGACATTGAAGCTAATGGTATCTTCAAAGATGCCACACCACTGGCCGAGCAAGTGAAAACAGAGATAGATAAATGGGACTATCTTAAACTAAGAAGCTTCTGCACCTCCAAAGAAACAGTGACCAAAATACAAAAACAGTCTACAGAATGGGAAAGGATATTCACCGAATACACATCTGACAAGGGGTTGATATCCAGGATATACAAAATACTGGTTAAACTCCACAAGAAGAAAACATCCAACCCCATCCAAAAATGGGGCAATGAAATGAACAGAAACTTTCTCAAAGAAGAAATCCGAATGGCAAAAAAGCACATGAGAAAATGCTCTACATCATTAATCATCAGGGAGATGCAGATCAAAACCACAATGAGATACCATCTCACACCTCAGAGACTGGCCCACATTCAAAAGAACAAAAGCAACCGATGCTGGCGTGGATGTGGCGAGAAAGGGACACTCCTTCACTGTTGGTGGGAATGTCCACTGGTTCAGCCCTTCTGGAAAACAGTATGGACGATTCTCAAAAAATTAGAAATTGAGCTCCCATTTGACCCAGCAATACCACTCCTGGGAATATATCCCAGAGAGGCAAAAATGTATAGTCGAAGTGACATCTGCACTTGTTTGTTCATTGCAGCCCTCTTTACAATAGCCAGAAACTGGAAGAAACCTGAATGCCCAAGAACAGATGACTGGTTAAAGAAACTTTGGTACATCTACACAATGGAGTACTATGTAGCTCTTAGAAAAGATGAAGTCATGAAATTTACATACAAGTGGTACAATATGGAAAGTATCATGCTAAGCGAAATGAGTCAGAAAGAGAGGGATAGACATAGAAAGATTGCATTCATCTGGGGGATATAAAGTAACAAAGTATGAGATTAATACCCAAGAATAGCTGAGATCAGCACCAGGAGGATTACTCCATAACTTAGAGGCCAGCCGGGTATCCTAGAGGAAAGGGCTATTCAGATAGAGAAGGGAGCACCAAATAAAGGATGTTTGGAGGATCCTCCCAGGAGGGGAGATGCATGTCGAAAGTAGACTATGGACTGAACATGTTTGCCACTCAATGCCTCTTTTGCAGACCACAACACCCAAAAGGAGAGAGAGAACACAGGGGATTGCCCTGCCACAGAGACGGGGGGATGGGGGGATGGGGGTGGGAGGGATATTATCCATGGTGGTGGAAAATGGGCACTGGTGGAGGGATGGGTATCTGATCATTGTATAATTGAAACCAAAGCACAAAAAATTGTAAATCTACAACTTTAAAAAAAAATAAAATAAAATAAAGGGGAAAAAAAAAAAAGAAATTAACCTGCTAAATATTCATGTATGTGGGTCTTTGTGACTGAAATCTCCAGGCTTTCTCAGAGTCAGAATGGGCTACCTACCCTCACTTCCCTCTACTTCTGGAAACCTCAGCAGTCACAACCACACGCCTAGGCTCTTACCCAGTTAAAAATTTTAACTTCAGCTCCACCACCCAGTTAAAAATTCTGAACTTCAGGAGTGTGTGGCTGCCTTCATGGCTGCATGATATTTCCAAACTCTACAACACTGATAGTCCAATAGGAGGACTGCAGAATGGATGGGATGTACGCAGCCAATCTCGACTGATAAAGCAGTAACACCGAAGGCTTAACCTATAACAACATCTTAGTAATCCCTCATACAAGGACTTAGTATTTCCATAGTGAGATACAACAATTTATACTAATTTTCTTCTAAGAAAATATTTTTGGCCATTCTGTAACAATTTATTGATTACAAGCAATATAAAAAACTAAAGAATGCAGACATATTTCACAACATGAAAAAATAAAAATAGAAAAGTCAAGCATAATTAGGCATCTTCTATTCTAGTTGTACTATGGGAAGGTAATTTATGGAAGTGACAGATTGATAACACAAAGGCCAGTTCTGTCGAAAGAAGAATTTATTCACTCTTGTGGTTGTCCATTAAAAAGAAATTTTTTAAGGATAATTTATTACTTACATTTCCCAAGAGAAGAAGACATTCTACTCCAAGCAGGTCTACAGGGAAAGCTTCAGGATGATCAAGAAACAGAAGACAGGAAAGAGCAAGAGGGAAAACTTCGAACAGAGCGTTTATTGATTGGGGTTTCTTTAGGAAAGCAAAATAGGGCAGGGTAAAATTAGTACTGGCTAGATTACACAATCCCTTATGATGGATCAGATTCAATCATTCCAGTGGACTTCGAACAATAAAATGGTCTCTACTTCTCTGTTATTTGACCCCAGGATTATTTGGAGAGAAGAAATATTGAATGGTGGACAGGCATAAGATAAAGATGTGGTTAGGGATATAAAGATTTTGGATGACTTTTTTTTCACACGAAGATGAATTTCTGTCCAAGGTTCTTTGCTGGTACTGGGAATTGGTTAGTATTAGGAGGGCAATCTCTCCAAGGATCGGTAAGTCCTCAAATGCTAGAGCATCAAGAATGAAGAAAAAATATATAAAGATAGATAATAAGAGTAATGAGTGACATTGGTAAGATGGCAGATTAGGAGTTTCAGTACTTGTTTCTCATGGAAACAGTTTGGACCATCCATCCACAAAAATATATTCATGAGAATTAAGAAACCATGTGAGATTTTGCAATTCCGGAATAGAGCACACAAACAAGAAAAGATGCATTGAAGAGAGTAGAAAAGATAGTTTTACATTACCTACCACTATGGCCTAAATGTTTGTGTTCCCCTTTGTATTCCCACTATATACTAGTGAAACCTTATGCCCTTTGTGATGGTATTGAGAGATGGCACTTGGGAGGTAGAGTCTTCATAAATGAGAGCAACGATTTGAAAAAAAAAGAGAGACAAGAAAGCTCCCTCTCCCCTTCTACTATGTGAAGACAAGGTGAAAAGTTGGAAGTCTGTAATGTGGAAGATCACGATCACTATCATCCTGTTGTTCCTGGATTGCCTCGAGCAGGAACCAGTAACATCTCCTTTGCCCTAGCCCTGAGATTCTAGAAAGTGCCATATTCAAGGCCCTTTCAGGGTTAGGAGAATGAGACCCATCATTGTTACTGGTATTTGGCATATTGGGTACGCCATGGGGAGTTTGCCAGACTCTGCCATGTGGGCAGGTTACATTCGGTAGCCTGCCAGGTTGTCCAAAGTAAGAATGAGATAATAAGATGTCGCGCGGCCGCGCATGTGTGGCCTGGAGCTTCCGGCATGGATGTGGCTGGTTCTGGAGGTCCTCGGCATCCAGGGCTCTGCTCGGGCTGGGGAGGGAAACTCAACTCGCCCCCCCTCCAAGGAGCCCCGGTGAGGATAGCTAGGATCGGGGGTAGGAGACTCTGAGCTGTTCTCTTCCAGGAGCTGGGTTTTATAGTCTCTGGGTCTTGACCATTGATGGGATTACCTGGCTCTGGGGGCAGTAGGTGGGTGTGACCCCTGCCTACTGGAAGATGAATGATCTGGGTGGAGGATGCTCAGCCCCATCCGAGCAGGCTTGGAGATCTCAGCCTCGGGACCCGCATGCTTGTGTTCCTCTGCCGGTTCCTTCATGAGTGTGGAGAGTGGTCTCAGCATGGTTGTGGCTGGTTCTGGAGGTCTTTGGCTGCCGGGGCTCTGCAGAAATGTGGAAGAAAATTAATTTAAACATACATTGTTGATCTCCATCAAATTTCTAATGAGATTTTTTACAGAAATAGAAAAATAAATCCTAAAATTCATAAAAGAGCTTGAATAAACAGAGAACCCACAAAATACCTAGAATAATCATATCAATATTAAAACAACAATTGGGAGCATTATAATACAGTATAAAAGTCAAAGTTATAATACAGTATGAATTTATAAAAATTCAAAGCAGTGGGGTACTATATATGTATATATGAACAATTAAATAGAATAGAAAGCATAAGAGAGAAAAATAGAAAAAGAATGGAAAACAAATTTTATGGTTAATTCAACAAGAGTGCCAAGTACACACAATAGGGAAAAGGATAGTTTCTACAGCAAATGGTGCTAGGAAAACTATAATGAAACTGAAAAATAAAATTAGATCCTTATTTCATATCACATACAAAAATCAGCTCAAAATGAAGACTTTACCATAACACCTAAAGCTGTTAAACTGCTAAAGAAAACTTAGGTTGGGGAAGCTTATTGACATTAATCTGGGCAATAATATATTGGAATAATTACAAAAGTACAAGAAAAATTAACAAATATAAGTGCATCAAACTAGAAAGTTTCTGCATAGCAGTAGAAATAGTCAACAAAGTGGAGAGACAACTTATGGAGTAAGAAAATCATTTGAAAGCCATATATCTGATAAGGGGCTAATGTCCAAAATACATAAGGACCTCAAATTATTAGTAAGGAAATATAAAGATTGCTAACTTTAAAAATGGGCAAAGGACCCGAGTAGATATTTCTCACAAAGTACATATAGCCAAAGGATAGGTGAAAAAAGCTCAATATCAGGGAAAGGTAACTCAAAGCCAAAGATAACCTCACATTATTGTAATGACTATTATCAAAATAAAAGATAACCAAAGTTGTTGAGGATGTGAAGGAAAAGGAATTTTTGTATACACTTGGTGAGACTGCAAATCAGTAGAACCACTATGGAAAACAGTCCAAATTTTCCTTTAAAAATCATATGATCTAGCAATTCTATTTCTGGGTTTACAGCCAAAGGAAACCAAACCCCTATCTCAGAAAACTCCACTTTCACTGCAGTACTATTTACAAGACATGGACACAACCCAAGTGTTCATTGATGGAAAAATGGATGAAGAAATTGTGAGAAAGATGAAAGGGAGATAAAGAGAGACAGAGAGAGAGAGAGAGAGAGAGAGAGAGAGAGAGAGAAGGAGAGAGAGGAGATTGGGATAGAAATGATAAAGAGACACACAGAGAGAGCTTAAAGTTTCAAAAGGATACTTGAAGTCACATATAGTACTGAATCATATATATATACATATACATATACATATATATATATACTCTTATTCTTACATACTGTCAGATTTGGGGACAGGAACATGGGGGACAAATAGATTGCCAGGAAGTGAACATGGGAGTATAAAGTGGAGGATCTTGAACAGATTGGTGGTACTAAGGGGAGAAACAGTATAACAGTATGCATCAAAACCCATTGTCAATAAACAAAGAATGAGGGAGTGGAGGATGGGAAGGAACGCTGGACAGTGTCTGATGGGAAGTGGATTCTCAGATACTTCCATGGAAAGAGTATTTAGTAACTTTGTACATCAAGAGCAAAAACTTGAACACTAATATAACCTTATTAACTAAACTATGATTTTAAAATAAAGAAGAAATAATTTTCTTTAAACCTTCGGAGGTGGTTTGAGCCACACAGGGCTGTACTCAGGGTTCACTCCTGACTCTTCATTCAGGAATCACTACCAGCGGTGCCCCCCAAATAAAAGGCTTTTATAATTACTTTGGTTCAATTTTTTTCCCCCATGGAGGTCTCTGGTTTTTATTGCATTGATTATTCATGACTGAACTTACCTTATTTTTTCTAGATTTCCATAATTGTGACACAGTCCTTAATGACGTTACCCCTTGGGCTTCATAAGAGTCCTTGCCTAAGTCACTGTACCTGTCCTTTCACCAGGGTCTCATTCTGGACCACACTTCTTAGAAGAATGATCCCATAGGATCCTAAAAGTTATTGCCTCCAGCCAACAAGTGATGCAAATCCAGAATCTTTGGTTTTGTTTCTAAAGCCTCTCTTGGGACTAAAAGTCTTGGGCTGGTTCTCCACCAGCATTTCTGAGGACAGAGATTTAGATATTAGTGTCTTACATGGTAGATAGCCCAGGAAGCACCAACATGGGTGCGGGGAGTGAGATGGAACAGAAGGAAGACACTAACAGTTTACCACTCTGGGTTGTTTGCGCTTCATCTTCTCAGAACCTAAGTATGATGTATTCTGCAGAGCTTCTCACCTTGCTGATAAACTCTGGTCAATTAGCTCTTACTTCCACACACTTCTTAGGCAGGTGTTTACAGTGATTTGCTGTCATTAGACACAAAGCAGCACAGTGCTGAAAGATGAGGAAGGACCACGCCAATATATCTGTTCCTGGGCTTATTGCACAGAGATATATCAGCAAACCCATGCAAGGCAGCTAGAGTAGCAGTGTGCATTGAAGATGGCAGTCGGCTACAGAGAGCATACTCTCCTAGGAAATAAGAATCTGCACAAGTTAAGCTGCAGTGAAAATATAGAGTATTTTCCTGCCAAAGGGGGTGACAGGGATGGCCGTGGACAACTGGGTATCTCTATGTGTGAAGAAGAATGTTGGAAAAGTGCTCAAAGGAAAGGGGGAAAGTATCAACACCGCTTTACTCAGTTTCTGGCATTGCCAAGGACCAGCCTTGGGTGGAAGCGATGCTTAAGCTGATAAATGAGCTTTTATGAGTATGTTCCACACTTCATCACATCAGCTAAGTATTTGAGTCAGTCCCCATTGGAGAGAGAACAGTTCTCCATGCAACATAAGTCAGTGGCAGTGCCCAAATAATATCAGAGCAACTGTTTCTTTTGGACAATTCACTGAAAAATTAATTGGTTCAGTGAGAAAATAAACAAACAAGCAAAGACAATTAACTAAACTCTCTTGGCAGTGTACAAATAGCAATGATGCCCAAAGTGGATGTTTTCCTTTTTTTTTTTAATTTATTTATTTATTGAATCACTGTGGGAAAGGTTACAAAGCTTTCAGGTTTAGGTCTCAGTCATGCAAATATCAAACACATTTCCCTTTACCAATACTTATTTTTTACCATGAAGAATCCCAATAAGACCCCACCCCCCACCCCTCCCAGTCCCTGTGAGGCAGATGAATTCTAGTTAACACTCTATCTGCTTTGATTAGATTCATTGTTTCATTAAAAGATTCACCACTATTATTTAGAGTTTACCCCCCGCCAAATCAGACATGCTGAAAAAGCATTGTGAAGTGATTTGATTTCTACAGCTGGGTTCAAGAATTAAATGTTGGTTTTGGATTTCTGTTATTTTACTTATTGACCCTGGAAGTATTTCTACTGAAAGTCAGATAGTTAAGAAATTGGTTTCTGTGCTCTGGAGTCGTGGCCGTGCTGGAGAGCCGCTAGTGGGGGGCAACTGGTGGCCTCGGTAGGGCGTGAAGGGCGGACCGAAACGCCCCCCTTCCCATGAGGTTTTAGTCGCCCCCACACCCCCGGCTCATGCCTGCTGTCCACAAGGCTCCCATGTGGCCGCCATCTTTCTTTCCAGAGGGAGGAGGGCGGAAGGGAGCAACACCCTTTCCCCTCTGGGTAGACATGATGGCCTGGATTAATGCATAGTCCTTTCACTTTTCTGCTCCAAGCTGCTGGGTTCTGCATTAAGTCCTTGTGCTTCTGGGGCCGTGGCTGTGCTGGAGAGCCGCTCGTGGGGGGCAACTGGTGACCTCGGTAGGGCATGAAGGATGGACCGGAACGCCCCCCTTACCATGAGGTTTTAGTCACCCCCACACCCCCGGCTCGTACCTGCTGTCCACAAGGCTCCCTTGTGGCCGCCATCTTTCTTTCCAGAGGGAGGAGGGCAGAAGGGAGCAACACCCTTTCCCCTCCGGGCAGACATGATGGCCTGGATTAATGCATAGTCCTTTCACTTTTCTGCTCCAAGCTGCTGGGTTCTGCATTAAGTCCTTGTGCTTCTGGGGCTGTGGCCGTGCTGGAGAGCCGCTCGTGGGGGGCAACTGGTGACCTCGGTAGGGCGTGAAGGACGGACCGGAACGCCCCCCTTCCCATGAGGTTAAAGGTGGATGTTTTTCAATCATCAATTATTTTGGGGGGGAGGAGGACTGAAGGGTTATTCTTGGTAGGGTTTTGTTTTGTGGCCACACCTAGGGATGCTCAGGGCACCCTTAGTTTTGACTCTGCACTCAGGGATCACTCCTTGTGGTATTCAGGAGACCATATGCATTGTCAGGGATCGAACCTCAGATTCAACCATTTGCTAGGTAAGTACTTTATTCACTGTACTACGTCTCTGGCCTCTCAGCCATCCATTTGCATGCTAGCTCACCCTAACTGTATGGGTTAGAATGAATGTTAGGCTACTTCCTAGCACTCAGAGCTGCCATAGGAGGAACTGGCTTCATGTTGGAATAAATTCTCTGATGAGCAGATGCTGTGAATAAAGCACCAAACAAGTCAGTAAATCAAAGATAGAGTCCTGGGTGATCCTTTTTTGGTCAGTTACTGTTTTGAATTCTCAAGATAAAGCCTAAAGTATATGCCCACAAAGCTGTCCTGGACACTGAAAAACCTGGTTAGAAGAGTACTGAACTGGGAGTCAGTAGCTCTGGGTTTGGTCCATACTCTGACAGGTGCTGTCTATGGAGCTGTGGGTGAGTCACTGAGCTTTTCTGAGTCATCAAAAATCCCACAGCAAACAACAAAGATATGGAGGAAATTCAAGGTTTCAGATCTACTTGGTTATTCATAAAGACGATCTTTCAGAAATCCATGGCTATAAATATGTTTTAAGTTGGTCTGAGAAAGCCTTTATTTTCCACAAATACTCATTCCTTACCCGCCTCCTCCCACTGTCTGTGCCAGGTTCTGGGGATGAGAAGGCAGGACATTAATTTCCTTATGAGATCTCCATTGTCCAAGAGGTAGAACGAGAGTGGTAATCAGCAGAGAACATCCACCAGTGGTGCTTTTCAAAACTGCAGTTCAATGTGTAATTCTAATTTTGAAAGGTATTCTCTGGAATTAGCTTTGGAGTCAAGATAAATCTACTAAAAAAACAAAACAAAGCAAAACAAAACAAAAAAACCACCTTGCCCATTGCAGTCACTCCTTTACTATTTACTACAAAACTAACTTCATTATCCATAATGTTGAATTATCTTAATATAGGATGATATTTTAAAGTTTTAATAACTTAAACCCACCATCAATATTTTATAGTCTCTGAGTCTATACCACCACCATGCTGAGACCACTCTCTGTACGCATGAAGGTACCTGCAGAGGAACAAAGGCATGCGGGTCCCGGAACTGAGATCTCCAAGCCTACTCGGATCGGGGCTGAGCATCCTTCACCCAGATCCTCCAAATCCCAGTAGACGGGGGTCACACCCACCAACTGGCCCCCTGGCGCCGTGTAATCCCATCAATGGCCAAGACTCAGAGGCTAAAAAACCCAGCTCAACCCAGCGAACGCAGTCGCGCGACATCTTATTATCTCATTCCTACTTTGGACAGACTGGCAGGCTATCAAACGTAGCCTGCCCACACGGCAGAGTCTGGCAAACTCCCCGTGGCATACCCAATATGCTAAATACCAGTAACAATGAAGGGTCTCATTCTCCTAACTCTGAAAGAGCCTTGAATATGGCACTTTTTAAAAAAAAATTCAGGGCTAGGACGAAGGAGACGTTACTGGGGCCTGCTCGAGGCAATTGACGAATAACAGGATGGTCGTGATTCGTGATCAATTAGAAACCTTGTTTTCATCCTCATTTCATGTATGCGCTTTTGTCACTAGTAAAAAATATATCAAAAATAAAAACCAAAGTAATGTACATTTGGCCCTGGAATCAATCACTTTGAAAAGCCAAAAAGTGTTTCTGAGAAATGGCTTTTTCCAGGGTGTCTTCCAGAGTGTCTTCATATGATAACCTCACTCATATCAGCTAGGAATTCTGGTTGATCAAATTCACAACATTTTCATCACACATTTAAACACACTACAATTCACAAGATGAAGGCACAAATGAAATGTATAACCAATAGGTTTTTGGGAGAACCAGAATAATTCTTCCTTCAAATGAGATAATACACAAAAATCTAATGTTACATAAAGTCTGTTCTGAGTGGATTAAAACAAGTTAGGGCTGTCTCATAGCTTTTGCCTCCATGCTCCATTCTTCTCCCAGATCCCCTGATCCTTAGAGGAAAAGGACCCCTTCTGTCCAAATTAGAAAATCACTAGTGTGGCCAAAGAGATAGTACAGGAGTGAGGCACTTGCCTTGATTATGGCTGACACAAGTTTGACCCCAGCACTACATATGGACCCCAAGCTCTCCAGGCATAATCTCTGAATATTATGAGTAAGAACCAAGAGTAAGTGAGCTCTGAGGACCACTAGGTTTCCCAAACAACGGCTGTATAAAATAGAATATCATTAGAGAATTTAAGCAAGTTATAGGGGAAAAAAAGTCCTAAAATACTACGTTTCTAAGGAAAATGACTTGTTGATGCAGGGAGGGGTAAAATAATACAGGGTAGCAATAATCAGTTAATGGAAAACTGACCAATTAACATAAACTTAATCATACTTTGAAGACTAATCATACATTCCTGAAGCACATAAAATACTGAAAAAATGTTTTGTGATGTTTCTCAACAGATATGGTTCACATTAAAACAGTGGCACAGAGCTCTCTATAATTTGTGAAGAGAAAAAACAACTTCTTATTTTAATGTAAGTTCTCAAGGTAGAGAAGTGGGGTGAGCAACCCCAGTGGTGCAGGTCTAACAGAGGATAGTGTTCTCTTAGTGCCAGCTTTAGCTGGTGCCATTTTCAAATTATGTGGGGGTAAAGATAGCTAGTGAACCTCTGCTTCACGCAGGGCCTCAAACCCTCACTACCACCTGCCATCCTAACACCAGTATCCCTGGAGGGATGGACTCTCTAAACAGCAGCTTTAGGAGAAGGAATTAGGAACCAATAAGCCGCAATAGACATTAACATACAATTAGAACTATAAGATTAATTTAAAAGTGTGTCCTGGTTGGGTCTGGAGTTGGGATGAGAAAGAGTTTAGTTCCTGGAACTTGGCCCAGGAGTAAAAATGTTGACTTTCTCATTTGCTGCCTAATGGAGGTCCACTGGCCTTTATAATCCCTGATGATAAAATAATGCAAATAAAAATACTGCAGTAGTGCATGCTTACCTTGTACTCTGTGCTTATTATGCGTTCCTTCCATTAGTCTTCATGAGAGACTTTGCAGGAGTCAGATATTTGGCCTCATTTTACATCAGGAACACTGTCGCACATCCAGGAAATGGGAGGGCTGTGATGCTAGGCCAGCTCCTCTGTTTCCTAGGTTGCCGCTCTTGGTCTATGTACCTCGCTGCCAGTCACCCTGAACTGGCAGACCCTTATGTCTTGTGGGAAGCAGACAGTAGCCAAATACACTTGCTTGTGACCAACACAGGTTTTATTACTGGTGCCACTTACTGGTCTGAGCTCTCCAAGAGTGAACTTGGCCCTGAGTCCCTATTCCCCAAACACAGTGATGTGGGTGGGCATGCATGCTGCAGACCACCAAACCATCTTAGCTCTCCACACCTACTGAGACTCAGGAGAAGCACCTGAGGGCAACTGGGCATGGTGGCCGGAAGGGTGCTCCAGAGGGGCCCTGTGTGCTCTCTGGACCCTAGTTCTCCCACCTTCTGACTATTCAGCTCTTCACTCACCCAGAACATACTGAAAAGAACCGTGGAATTTCCTATGAACACATGCTGTTCTCTTCCTGCTTTGGGTATTTTGAATACATTTATATGGCTCTTTCTAATAAATACCAAAGATAAGGCATGGAATGTGACTCTGAACCCTCCCTCCCTTCCTTCAATTTTTATTCCTCTTACTACAGGAATGGATTAGACTCCACCCGACAACACTGAATGTGCTAGAGTAAGATTCTGAAAAATCTCCAAACCGTTGCCAATCCTCTCAGAAATCAAAGACTTTTCAAAGGGCGTGGAGAATGTTCTGCATTCTACTTTTAGGTGAAAAAAAAATTAAATTATGTTAAAGGGAGCAAGAAAAATAGTCTAACATAACATTCATTCCTATCCAGAGAATCCAAATAAAAGATTGATGGCAGCTTTGGGACTTTGGGTCAAGGTAATGCTGTGAGTTTCTTCATAACTTTCCCCCTGCTCTCCAAGCATAGTTGTTATAGAGAAACTTTTCTTTTCAGAAGATTCGTTTGGGGCTGGAGTAGTAGTACAGCAGGGACAAAACTTGCCTTGCACGCTACAGACCCAGGTTCCATCTCTGGAATTCCATAGGGTCTCTGAGTCAACCTGGAATGATCCTTGAGCACAGAGCCAGTAGTAAGTCCTGAGCACTGCCCGGTATGATTCTAAAACCAAACCAAACCAAACTGGGTCACTATTAGAAGTTAAATAAACATATTTAAGGATGAGAAAATAAACAAGTACATGGTGATGAATGGTGTTGTAGTTTTTGAGCAGAGAAGGGAGGAGCTCAGTCTAGAAAAGAAACAGATGGAATACTTCCTGTTTCTGCTGGGGAATGGGTACTTGGGTCTCGGAGGAGAAAGACTTGGGTGTCACCTTGCATCCTCACAACTGGGGAAGCAGGAGAGAAAAGCTTCCTTCATGCCAAGTTTTCACAGAGTCCCAGGGTCCCAAGTTAGGAATCCGCCCCACCTCAGAAAACCAGGGAGAGATGAAGCAAAAGAGAAGTCACAAACAGGTCCCAATCCAGGAAGTGCTACAAACTAAAAGGAATAGGGAAAATGGAGCCTCAAGAGAGTGCTCCCATAAACACCATAGTCAACAGGGAGACCTGTGCTCTGTGAACGCACATCATGGAAGCAATCCCGAACTGATTTAGAAAAGGAGCAGCTTGAAACTCTTGAAGACATCAAGGTAGGCTACCCTTTAAAGAGATTAACAAACTTTATGAAACAAAACTAGGAGGCAATAAAATAAGAAGAGCAAGGTAGAAGAGCCATCTAGAAATTATGAAAAGAGAACCATCATTATTGGAACAGTAGTTTGTCCAACACAAAGACTCAATTTTCATACCCCTTTAAAAAATCTCACACTTGATTTCAGGTTCAGAAGATGCTCCATCGTCAGAGAAACTCAATATATATAGAGAGAGCGGAGGAAAAGAGAAAAAGAAAGTAATTAGAGGGGAGAGGTCAAGGAGCCAAAGCAGTAGATAGAGATGAAGGCCTTGAAGGTGACCGTTCCTGGAATCTGGTCCCAGCTCTATCACTGACATTATCTAATCACATAGAGCTTCCCATTGTTATCTGCACAAAGAGGATCACAGACACCCCTGCAGAGCTGTGGCAAGCCTGGTGGATACTTTTTGACAAGAATTTAGCTGTATATCAAGGGTTAAGAGCAACATTTCTTAAAAAAAGGATACTCACTAGCACACTTTTAAAATTGTGTATTTTTTTAGTTCTGTGAAAGATCAAAGCACCTTACACATTGCCTTCCAGTGGGCATACTGTCTGAGATTCTGGTCATTGGCCTGTTCTTTCTGACTCCCACCTGCAGAGGCTCTTCGTGGAAACATCCCACAGCCTCACTTTGGGAGGCTGCCACTGCACATGGCTGGAATAAGTCAGAATCAGATGGCCATGCTGCCCTTTCATCAGCTGCCTTGACAGGAGAGGAAAAAAATACTTCAAGATGACTTCATCCTTTTTACTCTCTAGAGCTTCTTTCTAAGTGCTCCCTCTTAACTCAATAGAAACTTATCTGTGTTAATAAATGTCTGTGTCTGCTCCGGTCTTGGAGTTTGCTTGACTGGCATACACCCATCATCTGATCAAAGAGATATCTGTGTCCCTCCCCACGCAGGTTAGTGGGCATGAGGTTGGGGCTGACTTTGGGGGATGGGCTCATTTCATGGGTCCCCTCTCCTCCCAGAAACAGTCCTGATTAAATAAAACACAGCAGAATTAGATCTCTGGATGTAAGTGGAACCAGAAATACCTGTGCACGAATGCCTGGGGCAGTGATGGCAACCTCAAGGAAAAAGAGGTTAAAATTTCCTCTAAGCCACAGACACCTTTGCATCTAAACAGGAAGAACCAAGCCTTACTAGAGGGAGATAGATTGATAGCCTTTCTCTTTCTTCTTGCTTTTTACCTTTTAAAACATGCACACTGTTTTGAATATCCAAGATCATATATGTTGATATTTTACCAGCTTTCCTTCAGGTCACCTTCGCTGACAAAGCACAATACTTTTATTATAATTTCATTATAATTTAAAAATAAAATACTTCCCCCCCCAAACTTACCCCCCCAAATACTACTATCTTAAAGTTACTGTGCCTGTTTTGCTTAATTCTCTACTAAATTGCATTACATAGCATAAACGATGGGCTATTATGACTTACAGAATGGTATTCATATCATTTGGCAGTTTGCTTTCTCTTTCATTCATCATTGTGGGTTTGAAATTGGACACAACTATTTTTGCCAGCGAGGCACTGTGTTTATTGTGCCATCCTTAGGGTGGTGGGACACACACATACACACACACATACACACAAAGAAAAAATATCTACCCTCATGACTTGATCACTTGATCACTTGATCCCCCGTTATTCATCGATTTACTAGAGTGGGTGCCAGTAATGTCTCCATTCATCCCTGTTGTGTGCAAGCGTAGACGAATGGCATCTGTTCGTTCTAGCAACATGCAGAGCCTCAAACCGATCATTCAGGGTCTTGACGAAGAAGTCTGACCATCTTGTAGGGGGGCGACCACGCGATCTTTTGACTTCCCATGGAATCCAGTCAATAATGGCTCTAGTCCAGCGGTTGTCTGTAAACCTTATTACGTGTCCAGCCCATCTGATTTTTGATGCCTTGGCAAATGAGACAGCATCCCTGATTCTTGAGCGTTGACGGAGATCAGAACTCCGGATTTTATCTCTCATTTGAGTGAATCGTGATATTCCAAGCATAGCTCTTTCAATTCCTCTTTGAGAGACCTGAATAGTGTTCTCATCCTGTTTTCGTAGGGCCCAGGTCTCTGAGGCATATGTTAATGCAGGAAGAACAGTGGAATCGAAGAGATGTGATCGTAGCTGGAGGTTCTTTGTCCTCTTAGTTTATTTCTTCAATGCTCTTGAAGGCATTCCAAGCTGCTCTCTTCCTCCTGAGCAACTCAGGTGCCAGGTCATTCGTCATGTTGATTTCTCGACCTAGGTATATATAACTGTTGCATTCAGAGATGGTGGTTCCGTTGAGAGCGAATGGAGCGTCAGGAACAAGGCTGTTTTTCATAAACATTGTCTTCGTAAGATTCAGCTGTAGTTCGACCTTTCCACACTCACTGTCAAAGTCAGCCAGCATTTGCGCTGCTTGGCTGATGTTTGGTGTTATTAGAACGATGCCATCAGCAAAGCAGAGATGGTGTAGTTGCCGACCATCTATCTTCACTCCCATTCTTTCCCATTCCAGTCGTTGCATGATGTTCTCGAGGGTGACACTGAAGAGTTTTGGTGAAATGGTATCACCCTGCCGAACCTCTCTCTTGACATGGATGATTACTTCTTTGTAGAATGGTGAGATCCTGGTAGTGAATCCGTAATAGAGCTCACGAAGGATCCTGATGTATTGAGTTTGTACGCCCTGATTGGCTAGGTCTTCTATGACCACTTCCATCTCAACAGAATCAAAGGCCTTCTTTAAATCAAAGAACATTAGACAGAGTGGCATCTTGAACTCCTGAGAAACCTCAATGAGCTTAATAATCGTGTGGATATGGTCAATGGTACTGATTCCTTTTTGAAATCCGGCTTGTTCACATGGTTGTCCTTCATCTAGTGTTCTGCTAATCCTATTCAGAATGACTCGAGTGAACAGTTTGTAGATGACAGACAATAGGCAGATTGGGCGATAGTTGCCAATGTCGTGGATGTCTCCCTTCTTGTATAGTAGTACAGTCCTGCTGATTTTCCACTGGGATGGAATCTTGCATTCAGACAGGTAGCATGTGAAGAGCCGAGCCAGTGTATTAATGAGTACTGATGGTAAGTTCTTCAGGTGTTCAGGTCTGATCTTGTCTGGGCCAGGTGCTCTTTGTTTCTTTACCGACGAGATGGCATGTTGGTTTTTGGAAGGGAGAACATTGAGAATGACATATCCACCATGTGGAATGTGGTATGTGGGCAAGTGGACGTGGCTATTAAAGAGAACTGAGTAGAAGTTATGAATAATCTTCTCTATTGCCCTTCTGGAAGATGTGGTAGATCCATCAGGATGTCTGAGGGCAGTCATCTTGGTCTTGCAGTTGGTGAAGGACAGGCGGGCATTATGAATGCTTTTCCTGGCTTCTGCCGCATCTACCAGCTCCGCTGCTCTCCTGTCTTTGAGGTCATCCTTGATGGCTTCTCTGCATTGTTTTGACAGCTCGGACGTTTGCTTGCAGTTGCCTGAGTCATGTGCCAAGCCATGTTGGCAAATAAGTTCAAGAGTGTTCAAAGAAAGGCGGCTTTTTGTGGTTATCTCTCTCTTGGCATTCCTCGCACAATCATGGAGGTGCTGAATCATTCGATCGTATTCCTCATCAATTTTGTCAATGACAGCATCTTCCCATGTTGCCGCAACAGAGCCAAAGAGTTCCCAGTTGGTGGTCGTTCTGGGAGTTCTCTTCTTAAACTTTGCATTCTTTTCTCCTCATCAATGTTGTCAACAATGGCATCTTGCCATGTTGCCGCAATAGTGCCAAAGAGCTACCAGTTGGTGGTCGTTCTGGGAGTTCTCTTTTTAAACTTTGCAGCCCTTTCTCCCCGCTCTGTGAAGTAGAATTTTGCATGAAGGAGATGGTGGTCCGATCCTGTTTGGAATTTTGGGACAACAGCAACATCGGTTAGGCAAAACTGCCGATTGAATATGATGTGGTTTATTTCATTGTGGAACCGTCCACCGGGAGACTCCCATGTCCAACGTTTAGATTCTACCTTCTGGAACTGTGAGTTACCATGGAAGGTCTTGGTTGACATGATGAACTTAGTCTGTCACCCTGTTCGTTCCATTCTAGGCCATGGGTCCCGATGTGGAGTTCATTGGCTGATCTACTTGGTCCTATCTTGGCATTAAAATCACCGACAATGATCTTGTAGGAGGTGTGATCTTCTTTATAGAACTTCTCCAGCTCCATGTAGAACTTCTCAATTTCTCTTTCACCATAGTTGGATGTTGGTGCATAGACAAGGAAGATAGAAACTGCCGGCAGTGAGCCACATCTATTCAAGTGTAATCGTCTGATTCAGGTTGTTAGGCATTCGAATGAATCAATGCTCATGGCTAAGTTTGTGTTGACAAGGATACCGACACCTCCGATGCCTCTTTTGTCACATGTTCCAAGAAACAGTTCTTCTCCAGTGTCGAAAACGGCGTGATGTGATTGATGTCTTCTCGTTTCAGTCAGACCTATGATGTCATACTTGATCTTTCATGCTTGTACCATCAGGTCCTCGATGGATGCATCAGATGCCAGCGTACATGCATTAAAAGTACAGACAATCATTTTTGTCTTTCTTCGTTTGGGCAGCCTATTTCTGCCTTGGGATTTTATCAGCGTCTCCTTCCACATCCTTCTCGACTCTGCCGTATTTAGGGTCAGGGGAATGAGATCCATTTTTTTACTGGATTTGGCAGTATCAACAGCTGAAGACCTCCAGGCCCCAGCCAAGGTCATGCTGGGACCACTCTCCACACACTTGGATGAGCCTCACACCTAAAAGAACTGGCAGAGGAACCCAGGTGTGTGGGACCCGGGGCTGAGATATCAAATATCAAGTGATATTTGATCAAATATCAAATAGACCACGGATAGCTTGCCAGGCTCTGCCATGTGGGTGGGATATTTAAGGTACCCTGAAAAATTAAATGAATGTAAATTAAAAGTCCCGTGGCTGGGAATGCGGCTGCACACTCCCAGGAGCTTGGTGTGATAATCTCTAGATCCTGGCCATTGTTGGGGTTACACGGCAGTTGGTGGGTGTAACTGTCTAGCTACTGGCAGGTCCAGTCCCAAACCGTGCAGGCTTGGAGATCTCAGCCCCGGGTCCCACACACTTGGGTTCCTCTGCCAGTTCTTTTATGTATGAGGCTCATCCAAGTGTGTGGAGAGTGGTCCCAGCATGACCTTGGCTGGGGCCCGGAGGTCTTCAGCTGTTGGGCCCTGGTGAAGACAGTCAGGCACAGGGTAGGAGACTCTGCCTTGTTCTCTCCCTGGAGCTTGGTGTGATAATCTCTGGATCCTGGCCGATGTGACACTACCCTCATGACAGTAACCAAAAAAATTAAAATACATACTATGATAAGATTTGAAATAAAGTATATAGAAAATATGCTGTGTTTATGGTAAATTTTAAATAAGACATTTACGGGAGAAGGGAGATGATGTGTGTATTTGGAAGAGGGGAGGGAGGTTGATAGATTAAATATTCTGTATTACATAGATGGAACTTTCTATATTACACACTGTATGCTATTATTCCTAATGAAGCAGGAACTTTGTTGCAGGGGAGAGCTAGGACTCCTATTTTCCCATGACCCTGTCAGTGCCTATCAGACTTCTAAGTTTCACCCTTCTGATAATACCTGGCTACCATTTTACTTTTATGATTCAGATTATGACCATAGCTAAGACCTCCGTCTCAAGTGACAAGATTTCCTTCCTGGATTCGTCTATTCACTTTCTTTGCTCATTTTTCTTTGCATGTGTTAAGTCATACCCAGTGGCACCCAACTATTACTCCTGGATTGATACTCGAAGTCCTTCTCAGTGTTGCTTCAGGGGAACCTGGCATTGCTGGGGATCAAGCTTGGAGGCTTCCTCTTGCATAGTATGCACTCCGCTCTTGAGAGCCACTTCCCTGAACCTATTCTTAATTTTATGCATGAATATTATTCCTTCTTATCTTGTGGATTATACCAGTCTTCTTTAAAAGGCAAAGAAACCCTACTTAAGAGTAGTCAGATGTGGGGGAGGAGAAGAGGAGTCATGGAGTCTTATACAATAAACATAAGACACACTTGCTTTGAAATTAAGAGGGATACATGCACTCAGAAATTTAGAAGTAAACTAAATGGAAATTTCAAGGCAAAGATACTCAGAAGACACAGTCAAGAGGCATCAATTAGAACTTGACCATTACATAAAAAATATCTAAGTATAGGGGAAAGAATTAGAGAGAAAGAGAGAGAGAGAAACTTCACTGCTCAATCTTTATTTTGAAATAGCAGCAAATTTCTCTTATTAATGTAACAAGATCAGTGCTCTGGATTCATCAATTAAAAGAAATATTGGCCAAATTGATCAGAAAACAGAGCCCAACCTCTTGCTCCTTACAAGAGGCATGACTGAATGGTCATGATAAACATAGGTTCAAATGAAAAGACTTCAAAAACAATTTTGCAAGCAAAAAATAAGCAAGAATTAAAAATACCAGAACAGCCATACTTATATGAGACAACATAGACTTCAATTTTTATAGATGGATGGATAAAGGAGTTACAGTGTATAAACACACTGGTGTTTTACTCACTTATAAGAGAAGATGGCATCCTGAAGTTTGCTGCAACATGGACGGAATTGGAGGGTATTATGTTAAGAGAGACAAGTCAGAAGGACAGATACTGAATGATCTCATTTGTCTGTGGTATAGAGATAAAAAAATGGAATGGATAGTGTTAAATTATCAAGTCCACCAACACCTTAATTGAACCTTACCTTATATAGAAAGTTGGAAGTTAGGGATAAGGGTTGGAGTGGTTGCAAATGCAATTAAGAGTACCACTGACTAAAATGAGGTAATTATTCTAAATTTTCTCAGTGAACCCAATCTAATCACATAAGTCTTTAAAAGCGGAGATCTTTTTCCTACTGGGATCAAAGAGAGATGCAATGATGAAAGAAATGAAAAGAGATGTGACGTGGAAAGGACACAGGCCACTACTAATAGCTTTGAAAAAAGAGTAAGGGGGCCAAGAATCAAGCTGAGAATGCTTGATGTCAGATTATAACCAGCAAGAAAATTAGCAATGAATGAGCAATTTGATTCTCCCCAAGAGCCTCCGGAAAAAAAAAAAAACCTCAACCCTGTCAAGACCTTAAATTCTATTCCAGTGAGATTTCTGATTCAATAAATGTATGTGTAAGCCACTAAATCTGTAGTGATCTGTCATAAGAGTATACCAAGCATTCTCACAACGATTAGAATTCTCAGACACTGTTGGTGAAAATTCAGGATGGTATAACCACTTTGAAAATAGTTTGACTGTGTATTGTAAATTAAACCTAAGTTTATCAGCACTATCATTGCTAAATGTTATCTCAGTAGATACAAAAGTGTATATGCCCACTAAAACCTTCTGTGATGTTCATTGAAATTTTATTCATAGTAGTTAAACACTTGAAATAGTTCAAAATTAAATAGAAGAAATAACTATATTATGAACAACTTTGTAAACCATGGTGTTTAAGTTAGAAATTTTAAAAAATTGTTAAAACTTGAAACATCCAAATACCGATCAACAAGTAAGTAGATTTAAGGAGGGGGAGAATAGAATAGCTTTCACTAATTAAAAAAGGATTAAGGGCGGGAAAAAAAGGACTTAGGGGCCAGAGATGTGGCTCAAGGGTTAGAACACATGCCTTATATGTGCCAGACTCATGTTCAATCCCTGGTACTACATGCTCCCTCCAACACAGTACTTAGAATTACTCCAATCTCTAGGGCACCCCCAGCCATACCATCCACAGCAATAAAAAAAGAAAACAGGAATGAGTTATGGATACACACAATCACATAAATGAATCTCAAACAGTCTTTTTCTAAGTAAAAAGAGATAGAATAATAAATCAAGCTGTATGAATCCATTGACATGAAATTCTAGAAATGCTGAACTATAGTTACTGTTAGTAATTTGGTATTCACCAGCTGTGGATAGGGTGGAAGGAGAGTGTTTGACAAACGGGGCACAAAGGATATTTTAGAAGCAATAAGACATTCTGTTTTGAGATGATGAAGGTCATACCACTAAAAATGTTTGAAGTACATCCAGTTGTATACTATAAAATTAGTTGATTTGTTGTGTGGAATTTATTCCTCAGTGGAGTTCACTAAAGGCAAATAAAGATGGGCTCATTATTGACCTCACTTCAGTAACAAAACCCCAGGTGGGGCAGTTTGGGGAAAGCCCTACTCTAACACATGACAAGTGGCACATTGCACCATTTTGGGGAGATGCCACATCTCAACCTAAAGTGTGTGCTTCCTCCTCCTCAGTTTCTCTAAATTAAATTATTTTAATTCACTAAAAGATAAAAAGAAAGAAAAATAAATATTATGTGCTTAAATGAATAAAAAATAACCTGATAATTTAATCCATTTAAATGGGTTGTGATTAGGAAAGCATTCTAATTTATTTTCATTAATTTATCATATATTTTAACATGGTTTTTCTATTTTTTTTCTTTCTAGCCTGTATTCTCTTGAACTAATAAGCTTTTCATTACTCTCCTTCCATTACAACATTGGTTTAGAAGTTACATTTTCAAATTTTATGATTTTGGTACTTATGTTAAAAGCATTAGCAGTAATTGATTTAACAGCATTTAAAACTAATTGATATTTATTTTTTAGATTTTTATTAGTGAAACACCATGAGGTACAGTAGTAGATTTACAAATTTTTGTGCTTGGGTTTCAGTTGATCATTGATGTCAAGAGAGGGGTTCAGCAGGGTGATACCATTTCACCGAAACTCTTCAGTGCCACCCTCGAGAACATCATGCGACAACTGGAATGGGAAGGAATGGGAGTGAAGATAGATGGTCGGCAACTACACCACCTCCGCTTTGCTGATGACATTGTTTTAATAACACCAAACATCAGCCAAGCGGCACAAATGCTGGCCGACTTTGACCGTGAGTGTGGAAAGGTAGGACTACAGCTGAATCTTACGAAGACAATGTTTATGAGAAACAGCCTTGTTCCTGACGCCCCATTTGCTCTCAACAGAACGACCATCTCCGAATGCAACAGCTATGTGTACCTAGGTCGAGAGGTCAACATGACAAATGACCTGGCACCCGAGCTGCGCAGGAGGAAGAGAGCAGCTTGGAATGCCTTCAAGAACGTCGAAGAAATAGCTAAGAGGACGAAGAACCTCCGGCTCCAGGCACATCTCTTTGATTCCACTGTTCTTCCTGCATTAACATATGCCTCAGAGACCTGGGCCCTACTCAAACAGGATGAGAACGCTATTCAGGTCTCCCAAAGAAGAATAGAAAGAGCTATGCTTGGAATATCACGTTTCACTCAAATGAGAGAAAGAATCCGGAGTTCTGACATCCGTCGACGATCAAGAATCAGGGACGCTGTCTCATTTGTGAAGGTGTCGAAAATCAGATGGGCTGGTCACGTAATGAGATTTAAAGACGACCGCTGGACTAGAGCTGTTACCGACTGGATTCCACGGGATGTCAAAAGACCGCGTGGCCGCCCACCTACCAGATGGTCAGACTTCTTCGTGAAGATCATGAACGATCGGTTTGAGGCCCTTCATGTTCCCGGAGCGAACAGATGCCATTGGGCTACACTAGCACGCGACAGGGACAAATGGAGACGTTACTGGCACCCGCTCGAGCAAATCGACGACTAACGGGAAGTTAAGTGATTAAGTGGGTTTCAGTTATACAATGATCGAATACCCATCCCTCCACCATTGCCCGTTCACCACCACTGATTCCAGTATCCCTCCCACCCCACGTCCCCCCCCCCAATCCCACCCTGCCTCTGTGGCAGGGCATTCCCTTTTGTTCTCTCTCTCTTTTTGGGTGCTGTGGTTTGCAAAAGAGGCATTGAGTGGCAATCATGTTCGGTTCTAAGGTCTACTTTCAGCAAACATCTCCCATCCTGGGAGGATCCTCCCAACACCCGTTATTTGTTCCTCCCTTCTCTATCTGAGCTGCCTTTTCCTCCAGCGTGTGCGGCTGGCTTCCAAGCCATGAAGTAAACCTCCTGGTACTTAAAACCTGGTACTCTGCTATTCTTGGGTGTTATTCTCCTAGTTTGTTACTTTATGTTCCCCAGATAAATGCAATCTTTCTATGTCTGTCCCTCTCTTTCTGACTCATTTCACTTAGCGTGATACTTTCCATGTAGTACCACTTGTATATAAGTTTCATGATTTCATCTTTTCTAACAACTACATAGTACTCCACTGTGTAGATGTAACAAAGTTTCTTTAACCAGTCATCTGTTCTTGGGCATTCAGGTTTTTTCCAGATTCTGGCTATTGTAAACAGTGCTGCAATGAACAAACAAGTGCAGACGTTACTTCTATACTTTTTTGCCTCTCTGGGAAATATTCCCAGGAGTGGTATTGCTGGGTCAAATGGGAGCTCAATTTCTAATTTTTTGAGAATCGTCCATACTGTTTCCCAAAGGGGCTGAACCAGTCGACATTTCCACCAGCAATGAAGGAGGGTCCCTTTCTGCGCCAACACCAGTTGTAAAGCTAATTGATATTTTTAACCTCCAGTAGAAAGCACAAAATATTCTAAAAATTTACTTTCTTAATCCATCTAGTTATAGTCCTCATACACTATTGTTGGTGTCCTTTTATATTTATACTGTTTTAGAACTATTTGCATGTTTTCTTACTTTTTTCCTCAATATTGCTTCAAGTATTCTACTTCTTTTCATATGAGTTCACTTTCCTTCATAGTCAAGTACTTTTTTAGGTAATTTTTAAAATAAAAGACAGTGAGTGGCAAATTATCTAAGTTAATTGTTAACTAATACTGCCTTTATTTTCAAACCTTTTATCTAAAATTGCCTTTATTTTTTCACTCTTGATCAACAGTATAACTCTGGGGAGTTCTCACATTATTTTCTGATCTAGTATTATTATTGAGAAATTTGCTGCCATTCTAATCTTTGTTACTTTTTATGTGATCTTTTCATTTCTTTGCAGATTTTCTTTTTACTGAGTGTTGAAATAATTTCACTAAAAAATATCTAGCTGTGATATTTTTGTACTTATTCATCTTGATATTCTTTAGAAGATTCATGTTTTTAATCAGTTTAGAATTATCATTCATTTTCCTTCAAGGATTTCCTTTTTACATCTCCCTATGGAATTCTTACAGGTTTGGGTTGGATTTTCCATCATCTTAAACTTTTCATTTTCCACCTTTTCTTTCTGCTGTATTTTAGTTAATATCCTCCAATATTTAGTTTAATAATTCTCTCCTCTGTTGTACTAATGTGTTCTTTAATCCCTTTGTGATTTTCATTTAATGGGTGTATACTTCTAATTTCCAGAAAGCTTATTTAGTTATTTTCCAAAGCCTCCTTTTAGTTCATATTTTCTCGATCTTTTCTTCAGGCCCTGATTCCTTCTATTATGTTTTCAAGCATTTTTAGCATTCTTCTTTTTCCTCTCTATGATTGTGCTTCTATTTTCTCAAATTCACAGGCCTTGTTTCCGTGTATTGTGTCTACTGACTCTTATTTACAGTGAATTATTTCATTGTATGTCTTCTAATATTTTTTAAATCATGAGCTCATCTTTAATGAGGTTTATTTGGGGGAGATTCTGTGCTGTTGTAAAGTCACTATAGGGTGATTTGGAATCTTAGACCTTCCAGGGCTACCCACCCTGGGACAGATTGTTATGTTTATTTCTCTGCTAGAAGTTTCCTGAACCCTGCAGATATTGCATGTTTTCTGAGTGGATTAAAATTTGTTTTACACTCAAAGCCCAGAGGCAAGCCCCAGGCTTAATGTTCTCTAGGGATGCTGTTTCTCTAAACTCAAGTTGCAACAACTTTCTCATCTCCTTTTTGTGCCAAGAGACAAATTTCTTCTAATATTCCTTTCCATTAGAAGTTCATTTTTTCCAAAATCCTCATTTATGCTTCTCAGGACTCCAAGACCTTGTCTCCTATTCTCAAATAGGTGTTAAAACCCAAGCCCTTCAGTGTGCTAAGTCCATAAAAAATAATTCCCAGGTGAGTCCATGGACATATTGAACTAATTTTCAATCTTCTCCTGATACACCTGATCTCAGCTGTACAATTTTCAAGGGTTATTATATATGAAGAATTTCTGTATATTTATTGCAGGGGGGAATTCAAGTTTCTTAGTTCATTTTTTTTATAAAACTAGAAGACTTCTTCTCCAATTATTCATGTGGCCAGATCCCAAGAAATATAATTTCAGAGTAATCTGTAACAGTTTACATAGCTCCAAAACACATTAGTTAAGTCAAAATATTTGTCCAATAATCCAGATGTTACTGCCTACATAATGCCAAGTGTCCTTATTTCTGTGTGTGTCCAATGCATCTGCAATTTCAGAATATAATAAACTTGTATTATTAAGCACATTGTTGTTTCACAGATTCATGGAAGCTGTGGTTCTAATCCTGCTCCTTATTCACTGAGACTAATTAGAGCACATAACTTTTGTTCTATCACAAAGATTTATAATCTTTATTACTGATGTTATTCTTGTTTGTTTCACAGGATAGTATTGAGGTTAGCAAGTATTTATTAAACACGTGCTGCAGGGAAAAAGAATGAAAAAACATTCTGTCCTTTGGGAATATCAAAATCCAACTTTATAGGCTGGGGATGTAGTTCAGCATTATAGTACTTGTCTTACATGTGGGAGGTCCTGAGTTCAATTCCCTGTATAAGTAAGCAAATAAATAAATGCATAGTCATTTATTCACTCAGAGCCTAGTTTTTATTAACCTAGTTTATTCCAAATATAGTTCTATTTATTTGCTGATTTTTTATTACTGAGTGCACACCATGTATTTCTGGAGAAATAGTGATGAACAAAGCAGACTGTTAATGGAAACATAGACTAACAATCACACAAGTAATACATAATAAAAATTGTAATGTTATGGGACAGAGAGACAATGAAGTGGGCAAAGTATGCAAGGCTGAGTTACATCCTTGGCTTATAACATTGGATTTTAATATTCCCAAAGGACAGAATGTTTTTTCATTCATTTCATTCTCTTCACAGGCAGATCAATCTCTGGGTTGGAAACCCTGTGTCCTTTTTAGAAAGGGGGTTGGCAGATTCCCCTCCTCTCTAGATAGGTCCTGCAGTCCCCACATCGGACATCTTTCAACATCATAACAATGACTCAGTTTTATGGCTCCTGGAGCATGCAGCTACATATGTGGCCACACGACTTCTCCAAATTTTACAGTACTAACAGCGTTGTAGGAGCATAGCAAATTTGATGAGAAAGTTGGGTAGAAGTCAATCAAACTCAATGAGCAAAAATAATAAACAAAAGGCACAACCATCACAACCAGTTCAGTAAATCCTCAGATTATAATTTTAGTAGCATCATTATGAGATATAACAACCATCACAAATTGACTTCAATTGATTTATTTTCTGATAATTTCATTTGAAACTTTGTTGTAACAGCAGTATGAAATAAATTTGTTTGTGCCTGCTAACGAAGCAGGTTTAAGGGTGGGTGGGAAGCTGGGAACATTGGTGGAGAGATCACCCTGGTGTCAGGATTGGCGTTGGATCACTGAACACCTAAAACATATATATTAGGAACAACTTTGTAAATCATGTTTAATTTTTTAAAAATTATTATGTTATATACACTGTCCACTGTCCTCCCATTATTCATCATTATGTTATATAGAAAAGGAAAATTGCTATGATAAAATATCGTACACCGTCTTGATTTAGTTCGTGGAAGTCAAAAAAAGTCTCATAAGAGTGACTTAAGCTGTAACCTTAATAAAGGTAAAAGGTAAAGGCCCTCCCATTGATCGTCGATTTGCTCGAGCGGGCCCAGTAACGTCTCCATTGGAGACTTTGTTGTTACTGTGTCTGGCATATCCAATACGTCACGGGGAGCTTGCCAGGCTCTGCCGTGCGGGCGAGATACTCTTGGTAGCTTGCCAGGCTCTCTGAGAGGGGCGGAGGAATCGAACTCAGGTTGGCCATGTTGGCCGCTTGTAAGGCAAACGCCCTACCGCTGTGCTATCGTATTCAGTGAAAAAAAGAGTGTTCCAGAAAAGCACCATGGGAGGGGTTTGGGACAATCTTGAGATATATGGTACCTCAGACACTTAAGGATCACAAAGAATGTCAGCGTGGCTGGGAATGTAATCAGGAAGCTGGTGTAAAAATTGGTCTGGAGAAGAAAGCAGTCATCGAATCCTATTTAAATGGGACAAAATTCAGAATTAGATGTCATTCTAAGTGCAAGAATTCAACACTGAAGTTTGGAGCAAAGGAAGGAGGTAAAGGATTGAGGAAAGTTTACCTGGAAGGGAGCAGGTGCATCTAGGTAAGAGGGAATGATCATGTAGAATAAGATTGTGACATGGGTGGCAAAGGGAAGTTAGGATAGATAAGAGACCAGTGTGACAATAATAGAAATGGTGATTCTTAAAAAGAAGAAAAGTGCCTTCCATAGAGGCAGGCAGTGGGTAGGGGGACAGGAGGGAAACTGGGGACACTGGAAATGTACACTGGTGAAGGGAAGGATGTTGGAATATTATATGATTGAAACCCAACCATAAATAACCTTGCAACTGTATATCTCACTGTGATTCAACTTTTAAAAAATGATCGCTCTGGACAAGAACTGAGTGTTGAAAGTAGGTAAGGAGATACACCTATGACCTTTAAGTATCTGTATTGCAAGCCATAATACCCAAAAGGAAAGAGAGAGGAAGAAAGAGGGGAAGAGATAAAAGAAAAAGGAGGAGGAAGAGGAGGAGCAGGAGGAGGAGAAGGAGAGGAAAAGGAAAACAGGGAGGAAAAGGAGGAGGGGGAGAGGAGATCTGTGATAGAGGCAGGCTCAGGGGACGGGGTGAGTGGAAATGGGGATGTATTGGATGTTAGTAGTGGGAAATGTACTGGTGAAGGGTTGGGTGTTGGAACATTGTATGACTGAAATCCAATAATGGACAACTATGTAACTGTCTATTTCCCTGTGATTTAATAAAAAGAAAAAAACTGTGTTTTTAAAGATGAAGAAAAATGGTCAACTGCAATTATTTACAGGCTCACAGAAGAGAATAGAAAAGGATTTGATGAGCAGATTGAGACAAAAGGAATAGTCAACAGATAATAGCACTGTAGCACTGTCCTCCAGTTGTTCATCAATTTGCTCGAGCAGGCCCAGTAACGTCTCCATTGTGAGACTTGTTGTTACTGTGTTTGGCATATCCGAATACGTCAACAGATAGTAAAGGAATGAATTGGACTTTCAGCAGTGAAGTAAAAAAGTGTGCATTCTTATTCACGTTGAATAGTGCATACTTGAAACTTATTTAACGTTACAGTGCAATGATACTTAATATATACAGATACAGACATATAAAAATACAAAAGTGACCATCTGAGATGACTATTTCCTAAAGGTTAATATTAAAAGTAACCTTTGGGAAGTGTGGATGCTATGGGAGAATTTAGCAGAAGAGATTCAGTGAAGAAAAAAAAAGGAAGAAGTTGGAATGAAATGGTTAAATCTCTCCGTGGGAAAGGAGGCAGAGATGGAATGGATAGTTGACTCTCCCTGGAAGGAGAATGCAGAAAGCTGCAGAGATAAGTCTCAGTTCAGGAAACAGGAAAGGACAGGGAACTGGAGACAGTTTATCACCCCACATTTGGTGGAAGGAGATTCAATACAGAGGCTAGTGTTGGTGGAGGAAACATCCTGTTGAGATTTAGCCCTCCGGTAATGAACAGGATTCGGATAAGTGGAAAGGAGAGAGGGCTCATGCATTTGGGAACCACTGTAACCAAAACAAGGATACACAGCAGCTAGAGGACGGGGGGGGGGGGGGGGGTGGTCACAGAGAGTAAAGATAAAATAACTGGAAACTAAAGCAAAAATGGAAGGTCTCAGTGAAAATATAGATAGGAAGATGGATGTGAAAATATAGATAGAAGATGGATGGACAGACGGAGGTGTTTTTTTTTTAAATCTGCCTTCTTCTCAACATACTCACCAACCTTAAACAAACTGCCTTTGCATTGCACTCATGACACCGTACAGTGTGTCAGTGCTCATAGTACTCACTCCCATTCATGAAGGGTGAGTAACCACGTCAAACTAGCACTCCCACCTCTCCCACCTTGTTGGCAGGAGTTGCACCGTGTTCTTGTGAAGAAAATGAAATCAGCCTTCATAGAGATGCAAAGGAGGCAGGGAGATGTTCACAGCAACCTGATCACCTCTAACCCACCTACTCCTCCATCCTTCTTGGGGCCTCAGCGCATGAAACTAACAAGTAGATACTTCCCCATCCAACCATAGGTCTCTGCTCGTTTCATTGAGAATCACTTGCCACCATGAGTTCTGAGCCCAGGCTGAGATGGTCAGAGACCAGGAATGGCCCCATTATGGGGTTGAGCTGTGGGCTAAGAGGAAGGAGCCTGACAGACAACTCAAAGGTTGGAAGGATGCCCTATAGCCCCCCACACCACAACTCAGGCAATCACCTCACATCATAGAAATAGCTCGTTCTGGTGTGTATTAGCTTTTGAAATCATCTGCCCAGATGGTTCATAAATTACAGAAAATTCCTTTTACACCATTTTGAAATAACATCTCAATCTTTCTCCCTAAATTGAAACACCAAGACTCACTGCTCAGAGCTAGTGTGGAAACACTTGGAGCCAAGAAATATGAAGTTCCTGGAGAAATGAACTCCCTTTTCGTACCCTCAGGCTGGAGAATATCCTGCCATAAGCCTGCGGACAAAAGTGTTCTGTAGGTTGGTGGTTTGAAGGAGAAAGAAGCTGATGGAAGGTTGTGTCCCTTGATAAAGAGGTGGCAAGAAAGCATGTCCCAGCCTGAGTCTCTGTGGTCCGTTCTCTTCTCAGCTTTTGATGCTTGAGCTGGTTGCAAATGTGCACACTCAGCAAGGTCAATGCTAGCTGAAATATCAGGAGATCATTCAGTTCACTTTCATGAGGAAGCTACAATAACTCCGATTCTTATTTGGTGTCTGTGAGACCTGACTGCCTATATGTGGAGCTCCCCTAGTCAGTTCACTTAATCACTTAATCACTTAACTTCCCGTTAATCATTGATTTGCTCAAGCGGGTGCCAGTAACGTCTCCATTTGTTCCTGTCGTGTGCTAGTGTAGCCAAATGACTTCTGTTCACTCTAGGAACATGAAGAGTCTCAAACTGATCGTTCATGAACTTGATGAAGAAGTCTGACCATCTGGTAGGTGGGCAGCCAAGCGGTCCTTTGACATCCCGTGGAATCCAGTCGGTAACAGCTCTAGACCACCGGTTGTCTTTAAATCTCATTATGTGACCAGCCCATCTGATTTTTGACACCTTGGGAAACGAGACAGCGTCCCTGATTCTTGATCACTGACGTATGTTAGAACTCCAGATTCTTTCTCTCATTTGAGTGAGACGTGATATTCCAAGCATAGCTCTTTCAATTCCTCTTTGGGAGACCCGAATAGCATTCACATCCTGTTTGCTTAGGGCCCAAGACTCTGAGGCATATGTTAAATCAGGAAGAACAGTGGAATCAAAGAGATGTGCCCAGAGCCGGAGGTTCTTCGTCCTCTTAGCTATTTCTTTGACGCTCTTGAAGGCATTCCAAGCTGCTCTCTTTCTCCTGCGCAGCTCGGGTGCCAGGTCATTTGTCATGTTAACTTCTCGACCTAGGTACACATAGCTGTTGCATTCAGAGATGGTCGTTCCGTTGAGAACTAATGGGGCGTCAGGAACGAGGCTGTTTCTCATAAACATTGTCTTCGTAAGATTCAGCTGTAGTCCTACCTTTCCACACTCACGGTCAAAGTCGGCCAGCACCTGTGCCGCTTAGCTGATGTTTGGTGTTATTAGAACGATGTCATCAGCAAAGCGGAGATGGTGTAGTTGCGGACCATCTATCTTCACTCCCATTCCTTCCCATTCCAGTTGTCGCATGATGTTCTCGAGGGTGGCATGAAGAGTTTCAGTGAAATGGTATCACCCTGCTGAACCCCTCTCTTGACATCAATGATTACTTCTTTGTAGAATGGTGAGATCCTGGTAGTGAATCCGCAATACAGCTCACTGAGGATCTTGATGTATTGGGCTTGAATGCCCTGATTGGGTAGGGCTTCAATGACCACTTCCATCTCAACAGAATCAAAGGCCCTTTTTAAAGCAATGAACGTTAGACAGAGCAGCATCTTGAACTCCTGAGAAACCTCAATGAGCTTGGTTATCGTGTGGATATGGTTGATGGTGCTGAATCCTTTGCGGAACCCGGCTTGCTCTCATGGTTGCCCTTCATCTAGTGTTCTGCCAATCCTATTTAGGATGACTCGAGTGAACAACTTGTAGATGACAGACAATAGGCAGATCAGGCGATAGTTGCCAATGTCATGTATGACTCCCTTCTTGAACAGTAGTACAGTCCTGCTGGTTTTCCATTGGGATGGAACCTTGCATTCAGATAGGTAGCGTGTGAAGAGCCAAGCCAGTGTATTGATGAGTACTGTCGGCAGGTTCTCAGGTATTCAGGTCTGACCTTGTCTGGGCCGGGTGCTGTTTGTTTCTTTACTGATGAAATGGTGTGTCAGATTTCGGAAGGGAGAACATTGGGAACGACATATCCATCCTGTGGAATTTGGTATGTCGGCAAGTGGACATGGCTATCGAAGAGATTTGAGTAGAAGTCATGGATAATCTTCTCCATTGCCATTCTGGAGGATGTGATAGATCCATCAGGACGTCGGAGGGCAGTCATCTTGGTCTTGTAGTTTGTGAAGGACAGGCAGGCGTTACGAATACTTTTCTTGGCTTCTGCCGCTTCTACCAGCACTTCTGCTCTTCACTCTTTGAGATCTTCCTTGATCGCATCTCTGCACTGCTTTGTGAGCTCAGACGTTTGCTTGCGGTTGCCTGAGCCATGCGCCAAACCATGTTGGTGAATAAGCTCAAGAGTTTTCGAAGACAGGCATTTTTTTTTTGTGACTATCTCTCTCTTGGCGTTCCTCGCACAATCATGGAGGTGCTGAACCAGTCGATCATATTCCTCATCAATGTTGTCAACAATGGCATCTTGCCATGTTGCCACAATAGTGCCAAAGAGCTCCCAGTTGGTGGTCGTTCTGGGAGTTCTCTTTTTAAACTTTGCAGCCCTCTCTCCCCGTCTGCGAAGTAGAATTTTGCACGAAGGAGGCGGTGGGCCGATCCCGTTCGGAATTTTGGGACAACAGCAACATTGGTCAGGCAAAACTGTCGATTGAATATGATGTGGTCTATTTCGTTGTGGAATCATCCACCTGGAGACTCCCATGTCCAACGTTTAGATTCTGCCTTCTGGAACTGTGAGTTACCATGAATGGTCTTGGTCGACATGATGAACTCAGACAGTCTCTCACCCTGTTCGTTCCATTCTAGGCCATGGGTCCCGATGTGAAGTTCTTTGGCTGACCTTCTCGATCCTATCTTGGCATTAAAATCACCCACAATGATCTTGTAGAAGGTGTGGTCTTCTTTATAGAACTTCTCCAGCTCCATGTAGAACTCCTCAATTTCTCTTTCATAATGAGATGTTGGTGCATAGACAAGGAAGATAGAAACTGCTGGCAGTGAGCCACATCTATTCAAATGTAAACGTCTGATTCGGGTTGTTAGGCATTCGAATGAATCAATGCTCATGGCGAAGTTTGTGTTGACAAGGACACTGATGCCTCCGACACCTCTTTTATCGCATGTTCCGAGGAACAATTCTTCTCCAGTGTCGAAAACGGCATGGTGAGATTTGTGCCTTCTTGTCTCAGTCAGACCAATGATGTCGCACCTGATCTTTTGCGCTTGTACCATCAGGTCCTCGATGGATGCATCTGATGCTAGTGTACATGCATTGAAAGTACAGACGATCATTTTTGTCTTCCTTCATTGTGGCAGCCTAGTTCGGCCTTGAGGTTTTATCGGCCTCTCCTTTCTCATCCTCAGTGCTGCCATGTCAGTGAAGCCTTCAGGGTCAGGTGAATGAGACCAGTTGTAATTACTGGTTTTGGCATATCGAGTGCACAACGGATAGCTTGCCAGGCTCTGCCATGCGGGCGGAATACTCTCGGTAGTTTGCCAGTCTTTCCAAGAGGGATAGAGGCTTTGGGGGCGACCTCTAACCGCCCTGGTAGGTGTTACCATATTTGAACCCTATCAAATATGGTACTGCAATTCCGGAAGATGGGTATTTAGTGTCTTATGATGTGTCGCGTGGCGTGGGTCCGGAAAGCGTCCTGGAGTGTGCAGTGGCTGGGTAGTGAAGGTAGTGTCGGTTCAAGTCAGTTCAAGTCTGGAAATTCACAATGTAGCTGAAGCATAGGCACGGGGCCCAGGCTTCTTCAAAGGGCTGTGCTTTGGAAGGGTGCTGTCCATGTATCATATTTAAGTGAGATACCTCACCACTTACAGTACCTCCAATATGTCAAAACTTGGAAAATGTTCATGAGATAGTATGTGAAGAATCCCGATTATGAAACTCTGTATAGAGAAATCCCATTTCTGTAAACATACACATATGTCTGTGCATGTGTGTCTATAAGTATATACATCCTGAAGTGATACTCACCCTAATGTTAACAGTGTTTATCTTGCAAGGGAGAGGAAATAGGCTTATAATGATTTTTATTTTTCTTCTGATCATCCTTGTGTTGTTTTATTTGGGATACCCTTTGTAGTATGGGGGGTTGAACCTTGGGCTTCACACAGGCAAGGTCTGCACTCAGTACTTGAGCCCATTCCAAGTCCTCTTCCCTTTTTTTATTGGTTTAAAAAACCCAATTTTCTACACATTTCTTGTTACTTTTTTAATATTTCTTTTTAAGACAAGATTCTGACAGGTTTCTTGTAAACAAACATTGAAAGGCCACAGTTGCCGAGGTTTTCGAGTTGGGGATTTTGGGTTTTTTTCCTCTGATTTAACTTTATTTACTTTAACTGCCTTTATTGACTGAGGTCCTGTAATTTACAATACTGTTAAGTATGGTTTCCAACACAACATCATCACCAGTGTACCCACTTCCTTCCCTCAAGCTTCCCTGTGCCCACCCTTTCAACCCGCCTCCCTAACTCAGTTCTATGAATCAGTTCTGCCAGTGTTGCTAAGCCTTTTTGGTCAAGAAGATTATTAGGAAAGGTGCAGATTCATAGTTTATTCCTTTTTTTTTGTTCCAGTGCAGTGTATCAATAGGACATGAATCACCAACAGAGTTTGATAACACTCTGGTGCTCACGCAGAACCTGGTTCTCCAGGTTGTTATTCTCACTCCGCTGACAACACACCTCCATCAAGTAATTGCTTGTTGGTGTGAGAGCACATAGACCCTTCACAATTGGTCTTTAATATGTATATATACATCACTATATCACTGTCATCCCGTTGTTCATCAATTTACTTGAACGGGTACAGGTAATGTCTCCATTCATGCCAGCCCTGAGATTTTAGCAGCCTCTCCTTACTCATCTTTCCCAATGCTGCCATATTGGAGGCTCTTTCAGGGTCAGAGGAATGAGGCCCGTTATTGTTACTGTTTTGGGCATATTGAATACGTCACGGGTAGCTTGCCAGGCTCTGCCTTGAGGACGGGATAGCTTGGTAGCTTGCCAGGCTCTCCAAGAGGCATATATATACACACATATATTACATGTAATAGATATGCATGGCCATGAGCATTGATTCATTCGAATGCCTAACAACCCGAATCAGATGCTTACATTTGAATAGATGTGGCTCACTGCCAGCAGTTTCTATCTTCCTTGTCTACACACCAACATCTAATTACGATGAAGGATAAATTGAGAAGTTCTACATGGAGCTGGAGAAGTTCTATAAAGAATACCATACCTTCTACAAGATCATTGTGGGTAATTTTAATGCCAAGATAGGATCGAGAAGGTCAGCCAAAGAACTTCACATCGGGACCCATGGCCTAGAATGGAACGAACAGAGTGAGAGACTGTCTGAGTTCATTATGTCGACCAAGACCATGCATGGTAACTCACAGTACCAGAAGGCAGAATCCAAACGTTGGACATGGGAGTCTCCTGGTGGACGATTCCAAAATGAAATAGACCACATCATATTCAATCGACAGTTTTGCCTGACCATTGTCGCTGTTGTCCCAAAATTCCAAACGGGATCAGACCACCATTTCCTTCGTTCAAAATTCTACTTCACAGAGTGGGGAGAAAGGGCTGCAAAGTTTAAAAAGAGAACTCCCAGAACGACCACCAACTGGGAGCTCTTTGGCACTATTGCGGCAACATGGCAAGATGCCATTGTTGACAACATTGATGAGGAATAAGATTGACTGATTCAGCACCTCCATGATTGTGCGAGGAACGCCAAGAGAGAGATAGCCACAAAAAAAAAAAAAAAACCGCCTGTCTTCGAAAACTCTTGAGCTTATTCACCAACATGGTTTGGTGCATGCCTCAGGCAACCGCAAGCGAACATCCGAGCTCACAAAGCAGTGCAGAGATGCGATCAAGGAAGATCTCAAAGAGAGAAGAGCAGAAGTGCTGGTAGATGTGGCAGAAGCCAAGAAAAGTATTCGTAACGCCCGCCTGTCCTTCGCCAACTACAAGACCAAGATGACTACCCTCCGACGTCCTGATGGATCTATCACATCCTCCAGAATGGCAATGGAGAAGATTATCCATGACTTCTACCCAAATCTCTTCGATAGCCATGTCCACTTGCCGACATACCAAATTCCACAGGATGGATATGTCGTTCCCAATGTTCTCCCTTCCGAAATTCGACAAGCCATTTCGTCAGTAAAGAAACGAACAGCACCCGGCTCAGACAAGGTCAGACCTGAACACCTGAAGAACCTGCCGTCAGTACTCATCAATACACTGGCTCGGCTCTTCACTCACTACCTGTCTGAATGCAAGGTTCCGTCCCAATAGAAAACCAGCAGGACTGTACTACTGTACAAGAAAGGAGACATTCATGACATTGCAACTATCGCCCGATCTGCCTATTGTCTGTCATCTACAAGTTGTTCACTCGAGTCATCCTAAATAGGATTGGCAGAACACTAGTTGAAGGACAACCATGAGAGCAAGCCGGGTTCCGCAAAGGATTCAGCACCATCAACCATATCCACACGATAACCAAGCTCATTGAGGTTTCTCGGGAGTTCAAGATGCCGCTCTGTCTAACGTTCATTGCTTTAAAAAGGGCCTTTGATTCTGTTGAGATGGAAGTGGTCATTGAAGCCCTAGCCAGTCAGGACATTCAAACTCAATACATCAAGATCCTCCGTGAGCTGTATTACGGATTCACTATCAGGATCTCACCATTCTACAAAGAAGTAATCATTGATGTCAAGAGAGGGGTTCAGCAGGGTGATACCATTTCACCGAAACTCTTCATGCCACCCTCGAGAACATTATGCGACAACTGGAATGGGAAGGAATGGGAGTGAAGATAGATGGTCGGCAACTACACCACCTCTGCTTTGCTGATGACATTGTTTTAATAACACCAAACATTAGCCAAGCAGCACAAATGCTGGCCGACTTCGACCGTGAGTGTGGAAAGGTAGGACTACAGCTGAATCTTACGAAGACAATGTTAATGAGAAACAGCCTCATTCCTGACGCCCCATTTGCTCTCAACGGAACGACCATCTCCTAATGCAACAGCTATGTATACCTAGGTCGAGAAGTCAACATGACCAATGACCTGGCACCCGAGCTGCGTAGGAGGAAGAGAGCGGCTTGGTATGCCTTCAAGAACGTCGAAGATATAGCTAAGAGGACGAAGAACCTCTGGCTCCGGGCACATCTCTTTGATTCCACTGTTTTTCCTGCATTAACATATGCCTCAGAGACCTGGGCCCTAAGCAAACAGGATGAGAACGCTATTCAGGTCTCCCAAAGAGGAATTGAAAGAGCTATGCTTGGAATATCACGTTTCACTCAAATGAGAGAAAAAATCCGGAGTTCCAACCTCCATCGACGATCAAGAATCAGGGACGCTGTCTCATATGCCAAAGTGTCAAAAATCAGATGGGCTGGTCACATAATGAGATATAAAGACGACTGCTGGACTAGAGCTGTTACCGACTGTATTCCATGGGATGTCAAAAGACCTCATGGCTGCCCACCTACCAGATGGTCAGACTTCTTTATCAAGATCATGATTGATCCATTTGAGGCTCTTCGTGTTCCTAGAGCGAACAGAGACCATTGGGCTACACTAGCACGTGACAGGGACAAATGGAGACGTTACTGGCGCCTGCTCAAGCAAATTGATGATTAACGGGAAGTCAAGTGATCAAGTGATCAAGTGATCTATTACATGTATATATGTGTATGTACATACATGTTATATATAAATATACATATATTAGGCACCATGGTATTTGATACTATTAGTGGTAGGGTTATACATATATATATATATATATTAGACATTCAAGTACCACACCTTCCACCAGAGTGTCTGTTTCCCCCCACCATTGTCCCAATGTGTCCCCATTTTATTTCCTACCCCTAACCCAAACATAAGCTTCCTCTGGGTTGTTTTTGTGATGTGCGTCAATCTCACTGGTTTGAGATGAGATCTCGTTGTTGTTTTGATTTGCATTTTCCTACTGATGAGTAACGTTGAACATTTTTTCATATACCCTTTGGCCTTCTGTGTGTCTTCTTGGAGGAAATTTATGTTCAACTCTTCCCCATATTTTATGGTGGGGTGCAATTAGTCATTTATTCTCAGTCCAGGTAACTGCACACTCACCATTTGTTGCCTGACTTTGGGTAGAAAAATTAACCACAAAGTTCCAATGATCCATCTTTCAACCCTAATAGATAGAATTTACAATTAAACCAAGATACCATCTTATATTCTAAATGCTGATTAGTGCTTCTTAAAAGGTCTCTCATGCTTATCTTCAACTGATTTTCTCTATCCTAAAATCTTTAGAAGTGAAAAAATCTTAAATAGATTTCATTCTTACCTGGGTTCACTGCATTGGGAATACATGCAATCATATATATATATATATATATATATATATATATATATATTACATATGCACAAAGTATATGTATTTGCCCAATGTATAAGTGTGAGGGATTTTGTGATTAGCCTTTGGTTGGTTAGCTTTAGCTGTATGGTTTTACTTATAACAACTTTATGCGGGCAGCAATATTAAATTACTCAACTGCAGGGCCTATGTTTTTCTCTTTCTACCAGGTTACTCCCATCACTCTATGGCTCCCTAAGAGAAAATGTGCACCTTTAGGATCCATGTCACCAACATCCTCCCAAGTCAGTGGAGGCTGTCTTTCTCCTTTGTTGGCACTTTTTAACAGGGAGACCCCTCACCCCCCACACACACGCACCATTGTGGCAGGATTAATGGGAGGTCCAGACTCAGCTGGAACTCCAGGAGAACCTTCCCACACAGGAAAACAAGTGGGGCTTGCTCAAAATTCCAGAGAAATCCAGGTCCCCTCAAGATTTGAACTTAAGGCTTGCTGAGACGGTGGGAAGCTCCGCCATCTTTCCTAAACCTCCTTGCAAACAACAGTTGGAGATGTCATTAGAGAAGTTGTGGGAATGACCATTTGAAGAGTCTTAAAGAATTTCAGGTGACTCTGTTGCCCTGTGCCACTTTGTGGTTGCTCTGATGTTTTCAGGAGGTTTCCTGGGAGAAGTGAGCCCCTCAGAGGCCTCTGGTGATTGAACTGGTCCAAATACATTAAGAGTTGAGTTCAGTATCAGAAAACTTGCCTGGGCAAGCATGGCTTGCACACATAGAGAATGTATACTCTCCTACTACCAAACACTGCCCTCCTGTTGTCCTATTGTAAGAGGATGGAAAACTTATTCACAGAGCTATGTTTGCAATACTAAAGGTCGTCTTGGAGACTAACTTACGAGGGATAGGTTGGTCACTCTGGTACCCACTAGGCTGCAACCCATCATCCCAAACACATGCTTCTGGTTCTATGACCTTGTAGACAAAAACAGTTGCTCGAAGATGGTTGCCCTAAGGCCATGTGTCAGCCATCTTCCAACCCAACAGCTATTGGCAATAGGGCTCTTTCTCAGCCAATCACAGGATCTCTCATTAGATTGGCCCTCAAACAGCAGTAGAAATGGATCTTCACTAACAGAAAGTGACCACATTGTTGTCTTTATCAAACCTCCTCTAGAGAAAATCTTCCCAAGACAGGGAAGCCTGAAAGGGGTTCTTGGAACCCAGAGGTCCTCCTCTGAAAAATGAGTCTAATTGTATACAAGTGTGTAGGTGCCTCTATCATAGGGCCTGAGAAAGAGAGTTTCCCAAATCTTTAGTAGAGCAAATTTGGCTCAGTTTAAAAAACTTAATCTCAATCTCAGAACCTCAATATTAGCCTATGCAGCTGTCCCTCCTGCCAGCAGCTTGCCTTGTACAGGCAAATCATGTTCTCCTAGTCAGGAGGCTCAAGCTGACACACGCCATTGTTCAGAAGGCAATTATTATAATGAGAGAAAGCAAGCTGAATGGATGCCTCACCCAGCTGCTATGTTGATAAAGCATAATAAAGGTGGCTGCTCTGGAGCATAACACAGAGTTAATTTGCCGTTTTCTCCACCAGTCTGATGCTGGGTATACCGCAACTGCCCTTATAACTAAACAGAAGCTAATTGCTCATGCTAATTTCTCAGCCCTGGTCAGATCCCAAGGCTAGTTAAAGAGAGCTAGTGTCTGATGTTCAGATGCTTCCTCTGAGCATTAAGCAGAGGCTATATTGTGGTGCCTTGATGCTTGTGGTTGGTTCTCCCTGGCTTTAAAGTACAATCTCTGCAAAGAATATTATCCTGTAGATGAGCACAGCTTTGCCCCACTTCCTTGTTCTGACATTCCCCTTGCCTTATATATTTTCCTACTTTTCTCTCCATGAAATCTTATATCCAGAAAAACTTTAGTGAAAGCACATTAATAAATTAAATTAATAATTGATCAAGTATAAGGCTATATAACGCATGATTCCATTTATATACCATTCTCGGGAAAGTAACTACAGAGACAGAAGACAGAAGTGTTTGCCAACTGGGTGGATGGAGGGAAGGGCTAACTACAAAGGAAATTAGGGGATTGACAGAATTCTTCCTACATGATTGTGATGGATATCCAATACCTCACAGTTGTCAAAACCCATCAAACTTTACACCACAAGGTGTGATTCGGGGGGGGACTATATATAATTTTTAAATGATTTTTAAAGAGATCAATAAAACTTGAGCTCTTGCTGTTTTCCTATTAATTCCCCCTTATGATTACACATTGTTAAGATACCTTTTTCTAAGAAAGGAAAGCTTTGAAATTCTAGCAGAATGTGGGGGGAGTTGAGGGGAACAATTGCTTGTTTGACTAATTTAGATAATAAACATCTTACATCTATTTGAAATGACGAAGCAGGTGTGGAGTTTTTCCTTCCCTGGGTATGCTACACTAGCGTCTATGAAACCGAGTGGAGTGAAAAAGCTTGAACAATTTTCCAGGGAGATCAACGGAGTCTTAATCTCCATGACGCCAAATGACTTGGCGGCAAAGTGGAAAGTGCAGTCAATGACCCAGCTGTTTTGTCTCTGTGTATTCCCAGTTGAAGTGACTGTTCTAAGACAGGTTTCAAATGATTTGGCTGGTGCCAGAGAGATGCCATCATAGCTGGCAGCTTTCCCCAATAAACTAATTTTCTTCCTCAACTTCCTTCAGGGGGGAGCTATAGCCAGAAGTTCTTTGTCATCACCCTTCAACTACATTTGCTTAAAAATGGGGAATCAGTAACTTTACCAGGATTTATAATGTGCATCCTTCTTTTCTTCTCATTGGTACCTGCAGAGCAACTCCGCAAAAAGGCTGATGCATCAAGGCAGTCTTAAATATCCCAAAGGTCATTCATTATCACAGCAACCTAAAAACTTACATTTCCAAAATCATCACCCCAGAGCTGATAGACAGTTTTGCATTCATTTGTAATGTTAAGTACTTAATCAACAAGTTAAATATTCTTCTGATTCACAAGAATGATGACAACATCTGAATAGTTTTCTATCACTTAAGTGGAGTTTGTCTGATTAGGGCTGACAGATGTATATAAGAGAGCAAGTAGCTTTACCTACGGGGTTTTTTTTCCTTGTTGGGAATATGATAATGTGATAAAATTAGATCTCAAGATGCTTGCATGTTTATGCCTTGAAAATTAAATGCATACTTTTGTTGCAGAAGCAAAAGGAGAGAATGTAATCCTAGCCATAGATTTCTACCTTATCTGTTACCTATCCAGTGTTAGGATGTGAGGGGAGGTAGAGAGAGAAGAGGTGGGTATCTTATGGAGAGAAACCCTTATGTTTAATTTGTAGACTCTCACAGCAAGTGCCTTAAGGATGGCTCTATGGCTCTGATTAGCTAGCTTTTCTTGAGTTCAGGAACAGGAAGACATTCAACTCAGCTCAAGAAAGTGTAGTTCATTTCTTCTTATGTAAGAGACACAGGAATGTAGGCAAAAGATCCCTATTGCCAACAGTAAGTGGGTTGGAAGATGGCAGACTCATGGCTTTAGAGCACCCATCTTCAAGCAACTGTTTTTGTCTACAAGGTCATAGGGATAACTGGGAGCATATTTTTGGGATGGGTGAGTTGCAGCCTGATGGGTACCAGAGTGACCAACCTATTCCCCATGAGTTAGTCTCCAAGACATTCTTCGATGTATTGCAAACAAAGTTCTCCTTTTTTAGACTAAAGGGGAACAGGAAGGGAAGATCAGGGATATGGCCCTAACAAAGAGGAATCACCAACATTCAAAATATGGTTGTGGGAAGGTGTGATGGTGGTGAGATTGGTGTTCGAATATTAAATGTAATCAAATATTGTGAACTACTTTCTAAAAATAAAATTAAATTTAAAAAAAATTTTAAATTTTAAAAAGGAATCACCTGGCATGGAAAGTCATAAGGCAGGGTTAGATGGTACCTGATAACCTGATGTTGTAGAGCCAGCTGGATCTGGACCCCAGAAGATAATCATCTCATCATCTTCTTCACCATTTTATTGGCTCACATTCTTGTAGCACAGTAAAGAAACGTTCACCCACATACCATGGCTAAAAAGGTAGAGGAGAAAAGCTTTAGACTTCAGAATCCTACTTCTGGAGACCTCTCCCATAATCTGAGAGCTTCCCTGCCTTACTCTCTTTCCTTTAGGTTTCCCTAGGTAAGGTAAAGGTAAAGGCCCTCCCGTTGATCGTCGATTTGCTCGAGCGGGCCCAGTAACGTCTCCATTGGAGACTTTGTTGTTACTGTGTCTGGCATATCGAATACTCTCGGTAGCTTGCCGGATCAAGTGTAGTGTGTAGGTTTCCCTAAATAAAGGATTTTATTGAATACAATCATTTTTTCTCAGGTCCTTTGCTCCCAATTCTGATTGCTTTGAGGACAAGATCCTGAATGTCTATGCCTGCTACACTATGTATGAAGCCAAAAAACCTATTAGGAACAAAGGCACATAGAGGGAACAGGAGCTTGATTGGTCTCTCACGTTTTCCTTCTCCAAATAACTCTGCCTCTCTTTATCCCCATGCTCCCTCCTACTGCTGTCAAAGAAACTGTATTTCAAGTCCCCAACGCTTTCAACATGTTCAAAGTCCTTCATGACTAGCCAGTCTTTCCTTTGCATCAAAACCATTTCAAATATGTTGGTTCACCTGTGAGTCTTAGTTTTAAAATTTGAGGTGGAAAATTGAATTCATTTTCAAAATATTTTACTATTCAAAACATTTTATTATGCCAGGCTCAATGTGTCACTGTCAACCCTGGGAGCATAAACCCAAGTTCCTCAATTCAAGTTCAAGTAACATGGTAAAACCTATGTAGCAGGGGTCTGAGCATTCTCATGGGAAAGGGACAGCTGGTAAAGCTAAGGGATGGAGTCACTCCCAAAAACCACTGCTGGTACCATATAAGCTCGTCTACCAGTTTTATTAATGATAGGCAAAGCATGATTATTACCATGAGAGACAAATATAAAACAAAATTTAATGCAATATACTTTAGATTCCAGAGTTTAAAACTATTAATGTAAATGAGAATAAGTATTTTATTATATTATATTGTATTAAAGGTCATATTTTTCTTATTTACATAGGTTAAAATCATAAATCACAAACAACATTGCAAATTATGGTGTTTTAATAAAAATTAAAAATCTTTTAAAAGCTAAGGGATGACTGTGCCTTTGTCCAATAAATGAGCTGGAATAAGTACTTACAAAGAGATGTAAGTACCCCTATGTTTAATGCAGGACTATTGTTAATAGCCAAGAACCAGACATAACATAAGTGACAGATGAGTTAATAAAGATGTGATACATATTAATATATACATATTAAAATATATATTATGTTATATATAATATATGTTATATATTAAAAATATAACAGAATACTATATATTCTAATATATTACATGCATAGTATGATATAACATATGCTATATAGTATATATTATATACTGTATATAGTATATCATATATAGTATATTATACTATATGCAATATAGTAAAATATATATTATAATATTGTATCACTGTATCACTGTCATCCCATTGTTCATCGATTTATTCAAGTGGGCACCAGTAACATCTCTATTAGTCCCAGGCCAGTAACATCTCTATTAGTCCCAGGCCTCAGATTTTAGCAGCCTTTCCTTACTCATCTTTCCCAATGATTGTAAGCTCTTTCAGGGTCAGGGGGAATGAGACCTTTTATAGTTACTGGTTTTGGCATATCGAATACACCACGGGGAGCTTGTCAGGCTCTGCCCGTGCAGGCAGTACACTCTCAGTAGTTGCCGGGCTCTCAGAGAGGAATATATGTATTCCTAGTTCAGCCTACTGTCTGAACTCCATCAAACATCGTGTGGTAATTATGGAGAATTGGTAGGAAGTGTCTTATGATGTGTCTTATGATGTGTCACGTGGCAGTTGGGTAGCACTGCACTGTAGCACTGTCCTCCTGTTGTTCATCGATTTGCTCAAGCGGGCACCAGTAACATCTCACAACAAATTGTGAGATTTGTTGTTACTGTTTTTGGCATATCAAATACATCACAGGTAGCTTGCCAGGCTCTGGCGTGCAGGCGAGATACTCTTGTAGCTTGCCGGGCTCTCCAAGAGGGGCAGAGGAATCGAACTCGGGTCGGCCATGTTGGCTGCGTGCAAGGCAAACGCCCTACCGCTGTGCTATCGCTCCATAATATTATATTATATATAATATTATGATATACTATATATAGTATATATTATATATTACTGTGCATCTAATATTATAATAGTATATCATATTGTAATGCACATAATACATTTATGTATATGCTATATATAGTATATATTACTAGTATATATTACATAATACATAATATATAGTATGCTATATCTACCATCTATAGTGTATATTATATATTCTATACAGTATATATTCATAAATGTATAATATATTATATACTGTATATTATATAATAGTAATATGTGTTACATATAATATATTATATATAGTGTATGTATACACTCAGCTCCTGGGAGAGAACAAGACAGAGTCTCCTACCCTATGCCTGACTGTCTCCACCAGGGCCCAACAGCTGAAGACCACCGAGGCCCAACCAAGGCCTTGCTGGGAGCACTCTCCACACACTTGGATGAGCCTCACGCATAAAAGAACTGACAGAGGAACCCAGGTGTGTGGGACCCGGGGCTGAGATCTCCAAGCCTGTACAGTTTGGGACTGGACCTGCCAGTAACTAGACAGTTACACCCACCAACTGCCGTGTAACTCCAACAACGGCCAGGATCCAGAGATCATCACACTCAGCTCCTGAGAGAGAACAAGACAGAGTCTCCTACCCTATGCCTGACTGTCTCCACCAGGGCCCAACAGCTGAAGACCACCGAGGCCCAACCAAGGCCTTGCTGGGAGCACTCTCCACACACTTGGATGAGCCTCACGCATAAAAGAACTGACAGAGGAACCCAGGTGTGTGGGACCCGGGGCTGAGATCTCCAAGCCTGTACAGTTTGGGACTGGACCTGCCAGTAACTAGACAGTTACACCCACCAACTGCCGTGTAACTCCAACAACGGCCAGGATCCAGAGATTATCACACTCAGCTCCTGGAAGCGCGCGGCCGCATTTGCGGCCGCGCAACATCTTATCATCTCATTCCTAATTCAGTCAAACTGGCAGGCTACCAAATGTAACATGCCCACACGGCAGAGTCTGGCAAACTCCCCGTGGTATACCCAATATGCCAAATACCAGTAACAATGATGGGTCTCATTCTCCTAACCCTGAAAAAGCCTTGAATATGGCACTTTAAAAAAAAAAATCTCAGGGCTAGGACGAAGAAGACGTTACTGGCACCTGCTCGAGGCAATCGACGAACAACAGGGTGGTCGTGATCGTGATAGTGTATGTATCACGGGCTGGAGCGATAGCACAGTGGTAGAGCATTTGCCTTGCACACAGGCAGCCCACCCAAGCCAGGTTTGATTCCTCTGTCCCTCTCAGAGAGCCCAGCAAGCTACCAAGAGTCTCTCGCCCAGGCGGCAGAGCCTGGCAAGCTGCCCATGACATATTCGATATGCCAAACACAGTAACAACAAGTCTTACAATGGAGACGTTACTGGGCCTGCTTGAGCAAATCGATGAACAACAAGGAGGACAGTAACAGTATGTATCATATATTAGATTACTATATATAATATATTCTTTTTAATTTTTTTAATTTTTCATGAAAAGCCATGAGTTACAAAGTTACTTATAGTTGCATTTTAGGCATACAATAATTAATACCAATCCCTCCACTGGCTTGGCTCTTCACAAGCTACCTTTCTGAATGCAAGGTTCCACCCCAGTGGAAAACCAGCAGGACTGTACAACTGTACAAGAAGGGAGATATCCGCGACATTGGCAACTATCGCCCAATATGCCTGTTGTCTGTTGTCTACAAGCTGTTCACTTGAGTCATCCTGAATAGGATTGACCGAACACTAGATGAAGGACAACCATGAGAGCAAGCCGGTTTCCGAAAAGGATTCAGCACATTGACCATATCCACATGATAACCAAGCTCATTGAGGTATCTCGGGAGTTCAAGATGCTGCTCTGTCTAACATTCATTGATTTAAAGAAGGCCTTTGATTCTGTTGAGACTGAAGCGGTCATCGAAGCCCTAGCCAAACAGGGCCTTCAAACTCAATACATCAGTATCCTCTGTGAGCTGTATTGCGATTCACTACCAGGATCTCATCATTCTACAGGGAGGTGATCATTGACATCAAGAGAGGGGTTCAGCAGGGTGATACCATTTCACTGAAACTCTTAGTGCCACCCTTGAGAATGTCATGCGACAACTGGAATGGAAAGGAATGGGAGTGAAGATAGATGGTCGGCAACTATACCACCTCTGCTTCACTGATGACATCATTCTAATAACACCAAACATCAGCCAAGCAGCGCAAATGCTGGCTGACTTTGACCATGAGTGTGGAAAGGTAGGACTACAGCTGAATCTCACGAAGACAATGTTTATGTCTCATTCCTGATGTTCCATTCTCAATGTCTCAATGGGACAAACATCTCCGAATGCAGCAGTAATGTGTACCATGGTCGAGAAGTCAACATGACCAATGACCTAGCACCTGAGGTGTGCAGAAGGAAGAGAGCGGCTTTAGATAGATAGAATAGGATAGAATTGGAACTTTTAGTTGTTAACTTAATGGGGTGTATACACATTAAAACATAGCTCTAAAGGGACAGAAATATCTGATATTTATAAACTTGGTTATGTAAAAATGAATAATGCTCTTACACTGTTTAGTAGAAATTGATTTGCAGAATTGAAAACTATGTTACAACAGTTTTTTAGGGAAGAGAAATAGACAGAAGCGAAGACAAGCCTTCGAAAGGTTCTGATGACCTTTTGCCTTCAAAACCTGAGCGTTTAAGACCTGTAAGAAGTTAAATTTTAGGAGGAAATACAGAAAAAAACACATCATCAACCAGAAAGTTATCCAGATGACCTGAGAACTTGTAAGGCTTCTATTCTGTTTATCTTGTAACCTACCTCTTGTTTCTCCTCAAGGCCTGTATCCTGCTTGCTTTAAAACCCACCTCCTGTTTGTCCGGAAACGGATAAGATAGAAAATTTCAAACCCCTCCTACACAAATATTCCCAGAAACAGAGAACTGAGAGTTAATCTGAACTTCTAACTTCACCATACTCTGCACTGCCATAAAACATTTCCCTTCTTGTAAGCACCTGTTTGCAAGTTTGTTTGTATGGGTTTTTTTTTTTTGTTCACCCGGCAGAAGGCCCTGGAACCCTCATTCAGCTTCAATACATTGAGTTTTAATGATCTATCCCTGAAACTTATGTTATGTTACAATGCAATTTCACTTCAATAATAAATGTGGAGTTTCTACTTTAACAGGAACTGGATATTCCAGAACCTACAGTACTCTAGCAGATGATGATGGAAATTAGTTAAACTGGCCTGGTCAAGAACAAGCATTGAGGAATCAGAAAGATAGAACAGGGGTTAAGGTTCATGTGTTCCTGTTAGCATACACACTTCTTCCCATGTGAATCATCCCTTCACTATCCTGCTTGCACTGTTTAAATATGCTCAGCTACTCAATGTCTTAGATTGAAGTAGTCAGCCTCAGAGATCAGAACAGCAAGACTGTTTCAGCTTTTCTCATTTGTAACATTTTATGTCTAGTTATGTACTTTACGATTATTTTTGATGGCAAGTTCATACTATTTACTCATAGTGTACTTAAAGTAAACTTACATACTGTGGTATTGATTATTTTTTACTTAAGTTTATTCATACTGACCTTGTGAATTGGGGTTCTTAGGATCTGAGTAACTTCAGGGCCTCTACTAAATGTAATCTTATTGAATTTCACCCAGCCCAATATATGTCTTTTATGTCCCTTTAAACTTATCACTCTCTGAAGTATATTTAACAACTATTTCTTATTTAAACTCCAAAAATTAACAATATCAAAAGCATATCAACACACTATTCTATCAACTGCTTATTTTATCAACTGATTTTCTTTTATTTATATTTTACACACACACACACACACACACACACACACACACACACAGATCCTATCACCCTCCACCTACTCTTTTCTCAAGGAACCCTAGTTCTAGTCTGCTAGTTTCTGTTTTTATTTTATTTTATCTGATCCTCAATTTCATAACCTTGAATTGCATACATAGGTAAAATCATCAACTCTTGTCTTTTTCCTTATAACCTTATTTTGCTTCACATAATTTTCTTGGGTGACTTTCCCTTTGCTGCAAGCGGAAATAATTATCTTTTTATTGTTGATTAGTATTCCAGTGTACAAATGTACCACATATTATTTATCCAATCATCTACTGATGAGTACTTCAGTTGTTTCCATATTTTGGTATTGTACATTAGTTACAAGAAATTTTGGAATGAATATAACTTTTGTGTTAATGTCTTTGTATTCTTTAGCTAGATAACTGGATCATCCCTCTAGTTTAAGAAAATTTCTTAATGTTTTCCAAAATGGTTAGACTGGCTTACGTTTCCAACAAAGCATGAGAGTTCTTTTTTCTCCATAGTTTTCTAAGTCGTTCTTACAAATGCGAGGAGGTTTCTAACTTGAAGTTTCCTGATAATCAGTGATGATAAGTAGTTTTTTAATTTGCTTTGGCCATCTATATGTCCTTTTTTGCAGAGTGTTTAATCAAATCCAATGCCCATTTTTCATTGCATGATTTAGTCTCTTTTTGTTGTTGTTAAATTGAAGTTCTTTATATACCTTGTATGTTTACCCCCTAATTACATTTATGATGTACAAATACCTTCTACTGGATATGAGTAAGCTGTCCCTTCGTTTTTTTATTTAGATTTTAATTTTATGTAAAGCTAAACCTTTTAATTTTACATAATCCTATGTTTATTTTTTTTCTCACTCGCTGTTGTTGTTGTCAGTCTAATTTTTAGATTTTCTTCTCTTTTTAAAAAACAAAAAGATATTTTAACGCTATAGGGCTGAAATTTCACTGTAAATTTTATTCTGAGATTTTGTTGTTGTTGTTCAAGTCTTCCTTTGTATTAATTCAGCCCTGAAATTCTACGCCTTGTCTTTGAGTATTATTTAATCTCTATTTCTAAAGTCTAGGGCTATGCTCTGCATTCTTCTCCCTGGTTCATGCAGTTAAAGACAACTGTGTTATGTTCTTCTCTAGTTCTGTCCAGTTCTGCAACCTCCAACCAACTGCCCTCTATTGAACAGAATTAGGTCCTTAGAAACAATTTCCATTATTGCTCCTTTTAGCTTCTGAGAATTATAACAACCAGCACGAGATGCTTATTCCCAGCTATGGTGGAGCAAATGTTATCAGATTAATCCCCTACTGAGAACAATTATAAAAGGCTGGATAAAATACAGAAGCCATCTGTTGGAAAGTACTGGAGAACAATCAAGGCACCCAGGACCCCAAAGGGGCCACGATCCTAAAGACAAAGGGAAATGTCTTGAAACACAACCGATAGCATACATACAATTTTCTCCCAAGGGATTTGCTGACTTCTAAGATCTGTATACACAAGTCTACATTTCAATTTGGGTTCCCTGAAATAGAGATTAGTAAGCATCATAGTGATTAGAGGATCTTTTAGCATCAAGCTCTGCAGAAGGGGAAAGGGGAAGCAGAATTGTGTTGCAGTTCCAACCTCTGAAGATCCCACATGAAATTCCAAAGCTAGCCCCACATTTTTGAGCCATCCTGATTAGCTGCATAAGATGCCAGTTGCACCTAGAAGGAGAAGGGCCTGTGAGGAAGCAGTTTTCTTCACCAGGGGCAGTTCCAGTGGGCTGATGTTTGAAGACTTCCGTTGGCTAAAAACTCCCAGCAGTTGAAGGTTACAGGGGTTTTTATTCTTCACAGGCATCTGACCAGAGCACCACCGCATTTACTGTCTGCAAAGACTGAGAAACTGAGCAGAAATTAGCCCCCAGTAATTAAAAAGCTAAGTAGTCTTTTGGTGGTCTTCTACTGTTAGGGATACAAAACCTAGAGATCAGATGCACTGATGAACCTTCAGAACTTGGAGGAAATACCCACTAGGGTAGGGAAGCTGAAGTAAGCAACCAGCCTTTGGCCAGATCAAGATGATTGCAAAGATATGAAAATTTAATCTGCTTTGAAGTAGTGAAATCTCACCCAAATTGTAATTTCCATGCACAATATCCAATATGACTTAAAAATTACCAGTTAGAGGGATTATACAGCAGGTAGGCGACTTGGCTTGCATGTGGTTTATCCCGGTTTGATCCTCAGCTACCCATATGTTCCTCCTCAGCCCCACCAGGAGTAGCCCCTGAGCACAGAGCCAGAAGTAAACCCTGAACACTGCCACGTATGGCCTCAAAAACTAAAACTCATAAATTACCAGGCACATGACAAATGGGAAGAAAGGAGGGAGTAGAGATAAACAGAAAAATAGAAACAATATGAAGAGAGCGAAACAATAAATAAAACATACACAGAATTTTGAATAATCTATCCTTTTCTGTAGATCAGCTGGCCAGAGTGATAGCACAGCGGGTAGGATGTTTGCCTTGCACGCAGCTGACCTGGGTTCGAATCCACCGCCCCTCTGGAGAGTCCAGCGAGCTACTGAGAGTATTCTGCCTGCATAGCAAAGCCTGGCAAGCTCTCGTGACGTATTCAATATGCCCAAAACAGTAACAACAAGCCTCACAATGGAGCCGTTACTGGTGCCTGCTTGAGTAAATCGATGAACAATGGGAGGACAGTGTTAATCTATCCTTAGGAAAATAAGGGTAAAGGTGGAAAATTTCCCCCCAGACAACTGGAATATTTAAGACTTCAAACGAACTCCCAGAACAGAGAGATATCACACGGAAATTAAGAATCCAGTAGGTGAGTTTAAACAATGATAATTCATAGCAGAAGATGGGTTCAGTGACTTGGAAGAGAAATGAATAAAAATAGCTAAGATGAAAAGGCACAGAGTAGGGAAAAGATATTTTTTCAAGATTAACAGACAAGAAGCCATAAAAATGTCTAAAATACAAGAAAGTCCTTATACTTTAGGTGTGCAGAGTCCCAGGTAGACAAATTGCAGAAAATAGAGAAGCAATATTTGAAGACATAAAAGCTGAAAATTTTTCAAAAATGACAGACTTAAGGAAGCTGGGTGAATCCATACCAGAGGCAGCCTGCAGGGCTGGGATTTGGGTCTCTTACCAGAGAGCAGCCAGAACAGCCCACAGGAGAAGCACAGAAAATTTCCATGAATCTATCTGCTGATGAAGAGACTAAGGCTACAAGTTGTTTGGGCCAGAGCAATAGCAAGCTGGTAAGGGGCTTGCCTTGCATGTGGCTGACCCAGTTTCCATCCCTGACATCTCATAAGGTCCCCAGAGCCTGCCAGGAGTGATTCCTGAATGCAGAGCCAGGAGTTACTCCTGAGCATCACTATGTGTGGCCCCCAAGCAAAACAAAACAAAACAACTAAAAATGTCAATTTCTATCCAAGGTTACTGTCATTGGAACTGATCAAAGATCCACTAGATTCTGACTCCCTGATAATCTCTCTGCCTTTCGCTTTCTTGGGAGAGCATGCTTATTAGACTCCAATACTTTTTTTAGTAGGAGAAAAGGGAATTCTCTCGGAGTCAGAGAGGTTTAGGGTAGATGACTCTACAATTCGGGAGGGCAGGGAGACCCAACTGGACAGTTTCAGTGTCCTATATGAGGCCTGGAGATGGTGACAGTTGAGAAATGAGAGAGCCACAGACAGGAGAAGGTTCCAGGAGGAGACACAGAGGTCCATACAGCCAAACCTTTCCATGTTTTTGTATTTTGGGCAGCTGTTCTCGAGCCCAGGTAGAAACAACTCTTGCCCATCACTACCTCCCCTCTAGCCCGCCTTCCTTCCTTCCAGCACTCAGACCTCTGCTTGTTCTCCTGCCACCGCTTTGGGGTTAAATAGATGTTTATGAACTGACCTGGAAGCCTGCCCTCCAAGGCAATGCAGCTTCTGTGGGAACTTGTATCTGCACTGGGCACTTCCCTGGAAACCCAGTGCTTCCATTGGAATCTGCTACACATGCATAAGAAGTCAAGGCACCAGATTATAACTTACACCACTTCACAGTGACATGATTAATCACCAAAGGAACATGGGAAACCACAGAGCACAGACATGAACTACAGATACAGAATCTTGGGCCAGAGAGGTGGCTTAGTGGCTCAGAGCACTTACCTTGCATGTGTGAGGCTCTGAATTCAGTTCCAAGCATCACGTGGTTCCTCTAACCAGTCAGAGAAATGACCCCCTGAAAGCACAGTATAACCTCAAAACAAAGAAAAAAAGGACGATAGTATCTTAAAGACATGGTGTGGAGTTGTCATCAGAGGTGTCCCTAGAAGGAGAGGGAGTGTGGGGTCAGCCAAACAGCACAGATAGGCTTCTGAGGAACCCCTTAAAGGGGGGTGAAGATAGCATAGAAGGGCAAGAATGATTGGCCATGCCTGGCAAGGCTCTCACTCTCACCTTAGGGGCCTTCCGAGGGGCCCTTCTTCCTGTTTCTTGTCACAAATATAGGGGTTGGGTTCTGGCTGTTCCTGAGATTCTGGGACAGCAGTTTGTTCTGCTGCTGAATGTGTTGGAGGGGCTGCCACTGGCCCTGCTGGGCCTTTCTCCATGCTTGCCACAGGAGCTTGGCTCCTCCTGCCTGAACTTCAGCCAAGCCGCCTGTGCAGGCCAGTCTGGCTCCAGAAACATTTATGAGACCTGGTGCAGGGCCAGGGCTTCCAGTTTCATGGGAAGAGGACAGTGGAGTGGTGGGATAAGAGAGTCCAGGTGAACATCGGGCAATGCATCTGGGGAATGACCAGTATGGAAAGAAATGTGAGGGAATAGTACATGAGAGACGCTCAGAGTTTCAGAGTCTAGAAGCTTGGGAAGCAGAGCCCAGCTTGGCTTTCTACCCATAGGCAGAGAAGCCATACAGTGCCTTCCTTTAGCACATGAGTGGGAAACAAGGGCAGGAGGAAGGGACAGAATCTAGTTTCTTATTCCAACTATATGAATAGTTGGGGTAGGTTGTTACCAACTGGTAATAGCCCTGAAAGTGTCAGCTTCTTCTCTTCGGAACTGGAGATGATGGGACTGGCAGCTCTGTCACAATATGGTGTGGGGGGACCTTAAAACCAACATTCTATGCAAAATTGCAAGGGAAAATATTTTCAGGGCTAATGGAAGAAGTGGGAATAAGAGTGTGAGAGCTGAAAATATTGTTGGTGGTATAAAATAAGAAGGGAACCTAATAAAAATGGTAGCATTGTTTTACTCATGTTAATTTCTTTAGAAAATATTTTTTAATTGAATCACAGTGGGACACAGTTGCAAAGCGTTCATGATCTGGTTTTAGTCATACAATGTTCCAAAACCCATCCCTCCACCAGTGTACATTTCCTATGACCAATATCCCCCATATCCCTCCGCCATACATACAAGCCTGCCTCTATGGCAGGAACTTTTCTTCTCTGTTTCTCTCTGTCTCTCTGTCTCTCTGTCTCTGTATCTCTCTGTCTCTGTCTCTCTCTGTCTCTCTGTCTCTCTCTCTCTCTCTCTCTCTCTCCTTTCAAGCACTGTGGTTTGCAATACAGATACTGAGAGGTCCTAATATTTGGTCCTTTGGCCATTTTCAGCACAAATCTCCCATCCAAAGTAATCCCTTCCAACCATTATTGTCATTATGGTCCCTTCTCTATCTCAACTGCCCTCTCCCCCAGCCCTTGAGGCTGGCCTCCAACCATGGGCCTTTCATCCTGGCCCTTGTTTCTACTATCCTTGGGTATTACACTCATACTATGTATATTTTTATATCCCATAAGTTAATGTAGTCATTAACTCCTATTTGTGCCCTTCTCCTTCTGACTTATTCACTTAGCATGATACTCTTCATGTCCATCTATTTATAAGCAAATTTCATAACTTCATTTTTTTCTAACAGCTATTAGTGTTCCATCGTATAGATGTACCATAGTTTCTTTACCAGTAGTCTATTTTTGGGCACTCAGGTTGTTTCCAGATGCTGGCTATTGTGCTGCAACAAACATAGAAGTGCAGATGTCATTTCTGCTGTGAGTTTTTGCAACCCTGGATGGATTTTTCCAAAAGTAATACTGCTGTGTCATATGGAAGCTCAATTTCTAGTTTTATGAGGAATACCCAAAAGGCCAAACAAGTCAACATTCCTTCCACCATGTTAAATTCTTAAGAAATACTTAATGACTTCAACTAGTCTGATATGAACTACCATGAACAAGGCCTGAAGTCTGCTTGCACAACTAAGCAAGGCAGGCATTGCAACTTGTAAATTACTGCGGAAAAGTGGAAGAGGAGTGCAAAATTGGATGGCAAGTGGTAGATCACCCCACAGGGGCTGAATGTGATTCTTCTGTGACATGGAGAGCTGACATAGTTTCCTGACATCGTAGGTGTATGGGTCTGTGTTCCTATGGACCAGCTGGGCACAGGCTTCTATGTTCACCTGTCTTTGTGTGTACCTGGAAAAAAATTCAATCATAAGCAAACTCACATTTGTTTCACATTTCATGATGTAAAACAAACTCACAACACTCCCAAAAACATGGAAACAATTCCTCATTATAAAAAAGAGTAGTATTGAGGCACTGGCTGCACTCACTCTCATCAGGGGTATGTCACGAGAATTAAGTTGGATAATTCACCTAAAGGCAAAGGTAAAGGCCCTCCCGTTGATCGTCGATTTGCTCGAGCGGGCCCAGTAACATCTCTATTAGAGACTTTGTTGTTACTGTGTCTGGCATATCGAATACTCTCGGTAGCTTTCCGGGCTCTCCGAGAGGGGCGGAGGAATCGAACTCGGGTCGGCCATGTTGGCCGCTAGTAAGGCGAACGCCCTACTGCTGTGCTATCGCTCCAGCCTAATTCACCTAAGTATAAGTGAATTGTCAAATAAGTATTGCTAGTTTAATAAATAGATAGATTGATTGCATTTTAAGTGTATTAAAGTATAAGTTGACTAATCCAAAGATGCCTAGCTGTATAGTAGGTTGTGTTACTATAGAGAGGGGGGCTGGTGGTGCTGATTTATCTTAGTGAGTAATAAAACATAGATTTAAGATCCCAGCAGCTAGTGCTGCCTTGTCCCATGGCCAAGAGGGAGGCCTGTGCACCTCCTTCGCCCCATTAACATGAAAATGATCTCAGGTTCCCCCAGTCACTATTGCTCAGGTTCGCTCTTCAAGCCCTTGTTCTCTCATGAACACACATTTAACTTGCTTGTCTCTATGTTTCTTTGTATGCTCTCTTCCACTCCGGAGGAGTCTGTGTTTTTTTCTAGAGCCCAGAGAAATGTACTTCTCTCTCTTTCTCTCCCTCCACTTCCTTCTAAATCACTATCACTATTATTATTATTATTATTCCTTCTAAGTAAGTTTCAATAAAAACTATGTTGAAAAATAAGTCACATTACTGCCCAGGCCTCACTGCCCTATACTTCTACATTTTAGATCAGGAATTTGGGCAGGGTTCATCTAGGTGACCCTTTTTACCTGTGGTTGCAATAAAAGTCACAGCATATTGCTTGGCAAGAAGGTAGATTGGTCTGGAGGGTCTGAGAGAGCATAACTCAGTAGCCTCAGTGGGAATAACTGGAAGTTTGGGCCCACCTTGGCCTTCGAATCAGAGCCGCTACACCTCTCTACAATAGTCTGGCTATTTACCAGTTGTGACAGTCAAGAGGTAGATGTGCTAAATTTCTTCCCACCTAGCCTTGGAAGTTCCAATGAACTGATGTAACTTAAAGGCATCAGTCCAGGGTCTTATCCACTTTGGCCACTTTGGTGGCAGTGAGGTGAAGTAACTACGTACATTTAAAAGCATACTATTATAAACATGTAACATAAATCATAACAGTTACATGAAAAATTAGTTTTCCAGTGAGGGGACCTTGAGACATTGGTGGAGGATTGCAGGGCTGGAATACTGTATGCCTCTATTAATAAAAAGTATTGTTAATCACAGTGCTGAGCCTTGGAAGTTCCAAACCATTTCTTTTGTGACAAAAAGAAATCTGTTGTAAAACAAGTTGGCTCATCTCAGATGAAGAGCAACGAGTTGCGCCTCTGTGGGAGGAGTCTGGGGCCCTCCTATCTGCCACTCCGCCCTGGAAAACTCAGCTGCAGCATCATCTCCAGAAAACTAGATTGGAACTTTCCCCCATTGACAATGCTCTGGGCCCTATCACCATTTACCATGTGCATTTCTGCTGTTGTAGGCTGCACCTTTGCTGTACACATTGGTATATTTCATGTTCCCGGTTGACCACAGATTTCTTTGGCATCAAGACTAGAATTCATCCATTTTGGTTGGGATCTCATTTGAAGGACTCAAGTAAACGGATGAACGGACAAACTTAGCAAGTAAAAGGAAGCCACCCCGCTCTCCTTTGTTCAAAGACTGATGCCACAAGGGCAAAAACCCTGGCTATTGCCCTCTTCTCCCCAGCTCCTAATAAGTTGCTTGACACTTAGTCAATACTTTATCAATGCTTCTTAAACAACCAAGTACATATGTCCACACACCTGGGCTCCATTGTCCAGTGTGTGTGAGAGTTCTGGGCCGAGGCCCTGCAGGGCGAGAAGAATACGTCCTGTCCTTGCCCGAGGCTGGGAGATGCTGAGCTGAAATCAAGGCCTGGAAGTTGACACCGAGCAAGCAACTGCACTTTCTGTTCTCTGTTCTAAAGCTTTCTTCCCCAAAATATCCACTGAGCTTGTTTTCTCATTTCATTCAAGTCTTGTTCCAAGGTCATCTCTGTTGATTCATCATCTGACTGAAAACAGCATGCCCTGTCACCTCTGTCCCCTTCCGTTGCTTTATTTTTCTTCTCGCCTCTTCTCAACACCTGTCATTTAGTGACATGGCTCTTTGTTGTCAGTCTCCTACTTTGGGCTGTAAACGCACCAGCAAGGACTTTGTTTGTTCACCACAATATCTCCCATTTGTAGAACAATATCTCAGGCATCATACGTATGCAACCCATTTAAAGAAAGAAACTTAAATCTTAAGATAGATTTCAAAGTAAAAGATGTTTTCCATTTTTAAAAAGCAAAACATCTTTTCTTCTTTTTAGTTTATTTTTTTTGTTAGTGAAACACCATGAGGTACATTTGTAGACTTACAAACTTTAGTGCTTGGGTTTCAGTTATACAATGATCGAGTACCCTTCCCTCCACCAGTGCCCATTCTCCACCCCCCACCCCCCTGCCCCCCCAACCCCCCGCCGCCTCTGTGGCAGGGCATTCCCTTTAAAAGCAAAATATCTTTTCCTTTGAAAATAAAATTCTCTTAAAATTAAAAAAAAAATCTTCTAATTAAAGATATTGTTTAAATTTAAATCAAATGAGAGACCTGAGTATAAGGGTTTTCGGTTCTGATAGATAGAAATGAGAACACGCTGATCCCCTGAGCACCAAGAGGAGCGGAGAGAAAATAAGCTGGGGTGGACAGCAGGGCAAAGAGGAACTAGAGGCTGATTCTCCTGTTTCCCTGAGCAGGGAAGCTAGAGCACAGTGCCAATATTTATCAAACGTTTCTCCACGATTTGCCTTTCTCCCTGACTACACCAGTCACAGCAGGAAAACACGCTGCGATGCAATTCAGTGGAGAAAGCATGGCAAAGAGGGGCATCTGACACCGAAAATGGGCCTTTTAGCCCGTGGGTTAGTCTGAGCAGTAAACCAGGTGTTGCCTACGTGACTGTTCCGAGTCTGATTTAGCGCCCGGATTAGGTGCGCGCTATTTATACGCAGTGAGAGCAACTGAGGCTTTGGCTGGGCGCAGGTGGGAGGCCCAAGGGGCGTCCGCTGAGGAAGGCTCTGGCTGCCCAGCCTCGACTGGGGCCTGGGGGCGCGGGAGCCACAAGCAGCCTGCAGAGAAAAGCTCCACGGGGGCTTATTGAAGCGGCCTCAGCCCCCAGCTCGCCCTGGCTGCAAAGCGTGGGGCGCACACCGTGCAAGAAGCCCAGGGCTTTGTCCTGCCTGGGAATGAGGAGCCCCAGATGGTTCGCCCCGGCCTCGCCTCGGGGACCCCCTTCCCCGACGCTGGCCTTTGGTATCTTCCAGCGACACAAAGGACTCATGCAGCCCACATGCCTGGCTGCATTGAAGCAGACGCCCTGTGACAGCCCCTCACCTCCCCAGAAGCCTGTGCGTGCCCGGCCCAGGCCTGACCCAGGTGGACTACGGGCTCCTTTTTTTCTCCAGGACAAATGGGTGTTCAGGGCAGCCACGTGACCTGAGAGAGGCCCGGCTAGACCAGAGGGGTCGGTCACAGCCCCCTGGAAGAAAGACCCCAAGTGACACACAGTCAGAGCTGCTGGCACTCCAAGGGACCCCGGCTGGCAAACGCCCAAGGAGGTGAGGGCTGGGCTGTACTCACAAACCCTGCTCATTGCCACAGCCACTTCGCCTGGGGGGTGAGCCCCGTTCCCCTTCACCCACTCTGTCTGTGCAGCCGAAACCCAAGACACTGCAGATCCGGTGCAGTGGAGTCCCTCTGCTGTAACTCTGGGGCTGTAAGCAGGCCAGACTGGCTAGCAAGCGTCTGCAAAACGTAACGGAGCCACTCAGTGGCAGCCAGACGGCTGCTTACGCTTCCCCCAGCTCCCCTGTCAGGGTGCCCACCCCTCCAGGGAGCACTGTCTCCTTCCCTCATTCTCCTCTCCCCCCATCCCCTCCCAGGCTGGACTGGGAGTCGGTGACACGTTTTAAATAGGACCTGTCCCTTTTCTTTTTGTGAGATGTCCAGACTGCCCATGGGAGTTCCCCACCTTGCTATCTGTTCGGTGAAATTGTGACAAGGGTCTGCCAGGCTGACAGGCTCAGCTGGTCTGGATGCATGGGCTGGATGCATGGGCTGTGCCTGGGGAGATTCCCAAAGGCTGTCCCGGGGCAAAGGTGACGGGAAGAGCACACCTGCAGGGCACAGCCTTTCTGATGGAAGCCTTGCTCTGGCCCTGGGGAAGGACCAGCCACTGAAACCTGATTTCCCCGTGTCATCTTTAATTCATGACCTGGTGAAGAAGGCTGCAGAGGCATAGACCAGGGGAGGGTTTTTCCGGTGTCACTAAATCACAGTAAGTGGCCTGTCCTTCTGGGTGTGCCTACCAAGCAGTCTGGCTTCCATCCGGGCACCTGGGTGTGCCCAGTGCTTGCTCTCTGAGTGCAGGGAACTTGCCTTCTCTGGTTACAGATGTTGTGCTGATGCCTGTCCTCCCTCCAGTCCCCCCTTCCTCTGAAGGAGCAAGCCTGGGAGGGATAATAGGCTCTGTGGAGATGCCAGCCTTCTTGGTGGAGAGTGTTGCTTAACTGCGGACAACCAGAGGGCCTGTGGAGTTAGTTCCCTCCTTCCCAGAGCTTGCTTCCAAACACAGAAGGGCCATCCTCTGCTCTCCTTTCTTTCCAGTGGGGCTGGGAGAGCATGACCTGCTCAGCTCCCCCCCCCAGGGTAGTCTTGACCTCCAGGAGTCAGCCGACCCCATCTGCTGAAGGTCCTTAGGTTGCAACAGAGTTTTCTAACATCTGCTGAGGCACAGTCTTGATTCTCCAGAGCCCCAGGGTGACTGACAGCTGCTGCTTCCCTTTGGTGGAAGAGCTGCCCCATCTCTGTGGGATGCGTCTACCAAACTAGGGGCACTTCCGCTCACCTATGATCCAGGAAATCTGCACACCCCACCTTCTTTCCACTTCCCTTCCCTAAGAAAGCATCTTTTCTTTCTCTCCCCTTTGGAGATCAGGGTTTGAGATAAGGATCAGTGGCCGTCATTGAACTCAGAGTCAGAGACTGAGTGTAAGTGTGTGATTACACATACATACAGGAAAGTGATGTATGTGTGTGTGTGTGTGTGTGTGTGTGTGTGTGTGTCTGTGTGTGTGGGTTGGAGTGATAGCACAGTGGGTAAGGCGTTTGCCTTGCATGCGTCCAACCCGGCTGACCTGGGTTCGATTCCTCCACTCCTCTCAGAGAGCCCAGAAATCTACCAAGAGTATCTCACCCACACAGAAAAGCCTGGTAAGCTACCCATGTTGTATTTGATATGCCAAAAACAGTAACAACAAGTCTCACAATGGATACGTTACTGGGCCCGCTCGAGCAAATCAAACAACGGGAGGACAGTGCTACAGTACATATATGTGTATGTATATGTGTGTGATATATGTGTGATATATGTAGGAGGGTGTACACATCCTCAAACATCTTGCTATTTGGGACTATTCGACCATTTATTTAAAATGTAGCACTGTCGTCCCATTGTTCATTGATTTGTTCGAGCGGGCACCAAGTAATGTCTCCATTGTGAGACTTGTTGTTACTGTTTTTGGCATATCGAATATGCCCTGGGGAGCTTGCCAGGCTCTGCTGTGTGGGTAGGATACTCTCAGTAGCTTGCCAGGCTCTTCGAGAGGGATGGAGGAATCGAACTCTGGTAGGACCCATGCAAGGAAAACGCCCTACCTACTGTGCTATCGCTCCAGCCAATTTGGTAATAATAGATCCATGCTACTAATAGACAATACTACTAATTAATAATAAAGACAACAATACCAGTTATTAAGAAATGTTCTCAGAGCAAGATTTGTAAAATTCTGGTTCAGTGCCAGGAGCTTGAGGGAGCATTTGACATATATGAGCTTGTACTAAATAACCCTTTAAGCTCCAGTACTGTATTGGTTTGTGTTGTTGCTCTCCACCTAACTTGATCCAGAGAAGACTCAGATGGAGCTTTCTAGTTTTCAAAGAAATGATAAAAGTATTCGGGATCTTCGAGGGCAGTTTGGGAGTGGAGGGCCATGCCCCACGGGAGATCTGCAAGAGAGCCTGTGCCCTCGGCTGCAGGCCTTGTTTGGAAGAGGATCCCACAGTCATTGAGGGCCCCACCCCCCTGTGAGAGAGCTGGTGTTAAGTCCAACCAGAGAAGGATAAGGACAGCAACTAAAAGGCATTCTAACCAGCCTGACTTCTGGGCCCATGGTTGAGTAGAAAGAGTTCTGTGGTGGGTGGGGAGTAGAAGATGCCGCCCTGAGAAGATGAGGTGTCTGTACTGCAGGGCTTCTCAGAGCTTCTGTGTGCACTCCTGCGCGTGGCTCCCAGAGAAGGACATTGAGAAGGTCATGTTCCCTCAGTTCATTAAACTGCTCTGTGAGGAGGCACTCCTGAGACCGAAAGTCCATGGAGTTTTTGAGAACAAATCAATCATTCTCCTTTTGAGTTTGTTTGCAGACCGGACATCAAACACATGCAAGTCATGTGATGTACCACTCAACATTCCCTGACCCAGTAGCACTTTTTCTTAACCATTATTTGTTTGTTTGGGGGGTTTCTTTGTAGTGCCAGGAATTGAACCCAAGGTCTTATCCTTGTGAGGCGTCTCTACCATGGAGCCAGATCACGAGCCCTCGTCGTCCTTTAAAGATTACTGTCAGCTTGACCTGGCCTGAACCGAGAATTCTCTCTCTTAGAAGAACCAAATGTCTGGAGGTTTAGATCCAGCATTTGGGAGACATTTCATTGTTTCATTCTGGTTTTCATTCTGCTTCATTCCCTCCACATGCCTTTCTTTGGGGCTAGTACTCCTAGAAGGAAGATTCTGATTATTAAAGATATCCCAAGAAGAGAGTATAAAAATTACATAAAAGTAAAAAGGTTTAAAAGTTCCTTTTTTTTAATCCACATTGTAAAATATGTGTGCACGCATGCATGAGTTCACACGCACACACAGACACACAGTCACACACTCACACCTGCAAATAGGTCACAGACTTATTGATTTCCTCATACTGGATTACATGTTCACTAGAAAGTAAGCCAACATGAAGAGAAGCTTAGGTTTGTTTGTGCTATTCCTCCAGCACCTAGAACACTTCTTGGCATGAAATAAATGCTCAGTACATATGTATTAAATGAATAAAAAGTGGTAAATAAGACTTTGGTAGAAATGTTGCATTACTTATTACATTGCCATGTAAGTTCTTTTTTAAATTTTTTTATTGTTACATTAGGTATTGGGAGATGGCTCAAAGCTGAGCACTTGTTCTGCACACAAAAGCCCTGGGCTCAGTATCTCTGCAACACATCACCAAAGCACTCCTGGGTGTGGGCCAAACCTCCCACCTTTGCCATGTAAATTCTTGATAATTAACTTTAATACTAAAAAGATATAAAACTGATTTGTAGGTGAGACAAGTTATATAATTTGTAACAAGCTCACCCAGTGCTCAAAATAAGTGCTGTGTCTCCTTTTACACCTGTATGCTGGGCACACAACACACTTTTACTGATATATTTGTGCCAAAAGTCTGGCCCTTCTGCAGTAGTTATATTAATACAGAAGTTCCCAGAAGTCCCTGTGGCATACTCACATTAGAGAGAGATTATGTATAAGAAAGATAACTTGTCTTTCTCTGTTTTTTATTTTTTTTGGACAATCCTTTCCCAAATAAACAAATTAACTGGAAGATGACTTGCATTCCTGTAACAATACTGCAACTTTGCTTCTGGAAAAACTTTCAGAGTCAGTAAAATATGTATTGCTTAATTTTACACAATAGCATTTTTTTTCACTTCTGGGAAGAGATCATATGTTCGCAAATGATCCAGAGTCTCTCAAAACATAATCTAGTGAGTAAAAAGGCTGAGCAGTTTTGAGCACAGTGAATGGATCAAATGTTTGATGTGAATCTAACGTGGAGAGCCCACTGCCTAGTATATACAATTTTCACTACCCTATAAGTGGTATGTCTACTGAACTGCCATGCAGCGGTATGGAAAGCATAATTCTTCACCTTGCTCTTTGCAGAGGTTTCTTGTGATAATGCGAAATACAGAGGTAGAAATGACTTCTGACTCCAGGGGTCTTTGTGGAATCTTTGGGCTTTAAGGGAATAAAGGATGTGTCAAGCTTTCTTTACAAGCTTTCAACCAGGGGTATCCGTGGAAAATCAGAGGAAATATTATTGGATCTTGACTCAAAACCTGAGGTTTTTTTTATATACTACTTCCTGATTTATTGTCCTGCAGAGTTCAAAGAACTAGCTCAAGCCATTTTTGTGTATGCTTGGCCATGTTCCTAGAGGGCAGACAGGTAACTTAGATGTTCCCACATGATCCTACCTTTATTCTGTTTCTTCTGTCAAGTACAAATAAAACCTCCAAAGTATGTATTTTTATATTCCTTAATAATTTTTGAATTCATGAAGGCCTTAAGAATAAATATTAGCAAATAAATGTTATATGCCTATAGATGTATATAAAACTTAAGAAGACTAAAAAATGCGAAGTAGACAGGTGGGCTACAGATCTCAGGACCAAAAAAACCATATGGGGATGAGTCCCTGGTTTTCCTTTGACCTTCAATATCTCTGACTAGATGAAGGAGAAGCTACCAACCTGAAAATACCAATAAAAAAGTTGAAAGGAGAAGAAAGTAAAATAATAGTTAAAAGTTTTAGATAATAACCTGCCTTCATTCCCACAGGCAACAACCACAGAAAAGACTGCAGTCATGCTGCCATCTCACCAGCAAAATCAGAACCAGGTGTAGATTTCTATCTCATTGAGCTATAATAAGACACCCTTACCTCATCTACTTCCTCTCTCAGAGACACATGGGTCAAGACTGGGGCTTTTAGCACAACCCAGAAGTTAGTTACAAAGTTCTTTCCCTGAGGCCATTTAAATCACCATGGGGACCCTGGAATTCCCCAACTATACAGTAGTAACAAGGTGAGCGCCCACAATTGATGTCATAGGAAGCCACACTTTCAACACCATTCACTGTTAGAGACTTGCCTTGCCCTGGTCTGTACAATGTCAGTGGAAGCTTACTGAAAAGCATTTAAATAAAATGCAAAGTCTCATTGCATAATTCTGGGATTATTCAGGTTAGATTCAGGTCATAGACAAATCCCATTCACCATACCAAAACTAATAGAAAATCACTGTGCAATTACAAACTCACTTAGATAAATGGAAAATTTAAGATTAAAAAGTGTGATGCCACCCTCACACCCTCCCAAAAAAATCCTTTAGGACTTGGAAGGATAGTGCCAGGAGTGATTTCTGAGTGCAGAGCCAGAAGTAATCCCTGAGCACCACCAGATATGGCCTAAAATACAAAAAAACAAACAAAAAAAACAGACAAAACAGCACATACTGGAGAGATAGTAGAGGAGTAAGGCATTGCCGCTAATCCTATTGGATTCCTTGTATCACTCTAGTTCTCAGAGAGCACTACCAGAAGTGACCTCTGAGCACAGAGCCAGAAGTTAGCCCTAGGAGCCATGGTGTGGACCAAAACAAAAACAAATAAAAAAAAAACTTTAGAGGACAGAGTCTAAGAAAAAATTATGGAGATAAAGAAAAGGATAAATAATCTTGAAGATAAAAAGTTTAAAATTATGCCATAAAAGAGAGAAAAGAGAAAGAAAATGACCTGCACCTTAGGAGCTTGGGAGTAGAATATAAACCTGGCATTTATGTTCCCAAAGACACAGAAGGAGAGGAGAAAAACTGGGAAGTAAAAAGGTATTAGAAGAATTATTGTTGGAAACATTCCAAATTTAGTGAAAGACATGGACGTACTGATCCAAGAAGCAGAACAAACTTTTAACTAGATAACCCTAAGGAAAATGACCACAGTATATGCTGGACTCGGCTCTTAAATTCCAATGACAAGGTTTTGAAAGTTGTAAGAGAGAAGCAATGCTGATGTGGGAGTAATGGCAAGTTAAATGACAGCAGATTTCTCTCAGAAACAATGGAGGTCAGAAGGAAATGGTATAACACAACATTTTTATTTTTCTGAGTATGGAAGAAAATAAATGTTTTTTAACAGAAAATTCTATAACCAGTGAAAATTTCCTGTATGTGTGAAGAGAACATCATCAAGATGTTTTCAGAAGAGGGAAAGTTAAAATAAAATCCATGGCCTACAAGAACATTCTAAAATAACTAAAAAGTTTTTGTTTGTTTGGTAGTTTTTTGTTGTTATTGTTTGGGGGGCAACAGGGATTACTCCTGAATCTATGCTCAGGAATCACTTCTGGAAGTTCTCTGGGAACCACTTGGATGCCAGGGATCAAATACAGCCCCTACAGGAGAATTTGTTTTGCTCCTTTGGGGTCACACCAAGCAGTGCTCAGGACTTATTCCTGACTCTGCACTCAGACATGGCTTTGAGGGGTTCAGAAATCTCAGAAGACCATAATGGATACTGTGAATTGAATCCAGCCAACTGCATATAGAGCAAGTGCCTTACCTGCTAAACCATATCTCCAAGACATAGGGGTTTTTTTTAGTAGAAAAAATAAGTCATTCTTAAAACATATGACAGAAAGGAAGAGCAATGGAAAGAATATTTTTAAAAAACAATGCTTCTCTTGAGTGTTTTTGTGTTTTTATGGACTAGAGATAATCTATGAGCTAGAGAGCTAGTACGATGGGTAGGATGCTTGCCTTGCATGCGATTAACCTGGTTTCTATTTCTAGCATCCCATATTATCCCCTGAACACTGCCAGGAGTGATTCCAGAGTACAGAGCCAGAAGAAAACACTGACCACTGTCAGGTGTGACCCAAAAACAAGCAAAAATAAGCTACACAAAAACTAAAACCTTGTTTTATGTGATTCTAATGTGTATAGAAAAAATTTAGATAATTCTAAACAAGTGAGCCTGAAGGAAAAAAGTGATGTAAATTACCCGTACTTTACTCAGAAAGTAAAATTTGCTCATACTGGTAAAATGTCAATAGTGGTATACTCGGTTATGGTCCTCCCATTGTTCATCAATTTGCTGGAGCGGGCCCAGTAACATCTCCATTGTGAGACTTGTTGTTACTGTATTTGGCATACTGAATACGTCACGGGTAGCTTTCCAGGCTTTGCAGTGAGGGCAAGATACTCTTGGTAGCTTGCTGGGCTCTCTGAGAGGGGCGGAGGAATCAAACTTGGGTCGACCATGTTGGCTGCGTGCAAGGCAAATGCCCTACCCACTGTGCTAAGTCTCCAGCCCAGTGGTATACTGTTTAGTATAAATTATGTGTGCATGATATAACAGTGAGATCAACCACTTAAACATCTACACACAGAAATACACTAAGACATGCTACAAAAAAAAGCCTCAAAATGGCTTATAAAATATGTACAAGTGACCAACAGTAAGACAAGAAAATAAACAAAAATTAAAAGTACAAAGAGAAAACAAGAAACAAAGGGGAATACCTAGAACCAAATATACCAACAAATACAAAAAGATTAGTCTATTATTCTGTGTATAGCATTTTCAAGTTGCCCAAATTAAACAGAATACATATTGTTTCCCAACTAATAGAAATGGGGCTGGAGAGATAGTTTGAGAGGTAGAGAACATGCTAGCATGTTTACTGCCCTGAGCTCAATTCCTAGTACCATACAGCAAACCAAGGAATATTAGAAGTGACTTTAAAAAATAAAAATAAAAGAGGAATAAAAGAGAACTCCTTGTCATGGTGGAATAGTTCTGTATCTTGATGGCAAGGATGATTACACAAATATACACATGTTGCAAAGTGGTATCGACATATGACACAATTATGCCAACATAAATCTCCTGATTTTCCTATTGTACTATTATTATGTAAGATGCTACATTTATAGGGAAATTGGATAAGTGGTAGATAGGTTCTCCCTCTACTATCTTTGTAAGCTCCTGTGAGTGTATAATTACTTCAAAATAGAAATTAAAATAAAATACATTAAGTCTGAATATAGCTGCCTGGTTTCTAATATTAGGTTTGACATCTTTTGTGGTAGGATTCTGTAAGAGAACCACAAGAGATTTGTGTGTGTGTGTGTGTGTGTGTGTTCCTCGTCTCTCTTCTTGCTCTCTCTCCCTCTCTCTCTCTCTCTCTCTCTCTCTCTCTCTCTCTCCACACACACACACACACACACAATCTTGCCTGCCGTGGATTTGATAGAAACTATTGTTTTAAAAAAATTATAGTAATTTCAAATTCAAGGAGATGATTCTATCTTAGAACAAAATACTTCCTGCTTCTGGGAGGGGTAGGTGGTAATCACCACTATTTACCAATGGGAGTAAAGCTGAGAAACCTGAGTATAATCATTAGACAGAAGACCAGATTGTTTCTCTTCAGAACTGTGATTCGACTGTATGTATGTAGAGCTTGGAGGTGGTTGTTTTCATTAGAGAAATGTCTCTTTTTTCAGATGAGAATCATATCATACCTCTGTCTGACCTGGTGTTCTTGTGGCACCAGGTGTGTTCTGTGAGCAGGTGTTTCAAAACAAGATGAAGCTTGGATGGAAAGGAGTACAGGAGAGACATGCAGGTCTCCCATTCCCCATGCTGTGGATGAAAGAAGAGAAGGAAGCTTAGCCAGGCCTGCTATCTCACATGCCATGCTATTTACAGCAGAAGAGTCCAGAATGTCCCGACATTGGAATGATACGTTCTGTGGAAACACAGGGGCTAAAAAGTGTGTTCTGCAGACAGACTGCCACAATTAAATTCTAGCCTCTACTCCCTCTTGCTGTGGGATCCTGGATAAGTTACTTGAAATACCTGAACCTCAGTTTTTGCAACTATTAAATGTGGGGGAGGGGGTAGGTTAATAATAGTAACTCCCTCGCAGGGTTGCTGTGATCATTCAAAGTGAATATTTTTAATAGTTGGAATCATGCCTGGTATATAGCAAGAGCTCAATACACTTTACAATTTTTTTTGTTATTTTTGTGTACCACAAATGTCTTTCTAGGATGAGAGGAGGAAATCTTTGGGTGACTGTTGAAGATGTCAGTTTGGGAGAAAGGAAAAAGACTGTATCAAATGGGAGCTCAATTTCTAATTTTTTGAGAATAGTTCATACTCTTTTCCAATAGGGATGAACCAGTCGACATTCCCAACACTGTCTGCGTTTGTTCTTTTGGATGTGGGCCAGTTTCTTTGGTGTGAGATGATAATATCATTGTTGTTTTGACCTGCATCTCCCTGATGATTAGTGATGTAGAGCATTTCATCATGTGCCTTTTAGCCACTCGAATTTCTTCTTTGAGAAAGTTTCTGTCCATTTCATCACCCCATTTTTTGATGGGGTTGGATGTTTTTTTCTTGTGGATGGGGTTGGATGTTTTCTTCTTGTGGAGTTCAACCAGTGCTTTATATATCCTTGATATCAACTCCTTATCAGATGGGTATTGGGTGAATATCCTTTCTCTTTCTGTAGATTGTCTTAGTATTCTGGTTACTGTATCTTTTGAGGTGCAGAAGCTTCTTAATTTAAGATAGTCCCATCTGTTTATCTCTGTTTCCACTTGGTTGGTCAGTGGAGTGTCGTCTTTGAAGATACCGTTAGCCTCAATATCGTGGAGGGTTTTACTGACCTTGTCTTCAATGTACCTTATGGATTTTGGTTTGGCCTGATGTTGAGATTTAATCCATTTTTTTACATTCCATATGCTCTTTTTATTTGTTTATTTATTTTATTTTTATTAGTGAGACATCATGAGGTACAGTTGTAGACTTACACATTTTTGTGCTTGGATTTCAATTATACAATGATCAAATACCCATCCCTCCAGCAGTGCCCATTTCCCACCACCATGGATCCCAGTATCCCTCCCACCCCTTTTGCCCCTCCCATCCCACCCTGCCTCTGTGGCAGGGCATTCATTCCCTTTTGTTCTCTCTCTCTTATTGGGTATTGTGGTTTGCAAAAGAGGCAATGGGTGACAATCATGTTTGGTCTATAGTCTACTTTCAGCATGCTTCCCCCATCCTGGGAGGATCCTCTCAACACCCTTTATTTAGTGTTCCCTTCTCTATCTGAGCTCTTTTATCCCCTAGCATGTGTGGCTGGCCTCCAAGCCATGGAGTAAAATTCCTGGTACTAATCTCGGCCATTCTTGGATGTTTGTCTCCTGTTTTGTTACTTTATGTTCCCCAGATGAATGCAATCTTTCTATATCTAACCCTTTCTTTCTGAGTCATTTCGCTTAACATGATACTTTCCATGTAGTAACCACTTGTATGTAAATTTCATGATTTGTCTTTTCTAACAGCTACATAGTACTCCATTGTGTAAATGTACCAAAGTTTCTTTAACCAGTCATCTGTTCTCGGGCACTCGGGTTTTTTCCAGATTCTGGCTATTGTAAGGAGTGCTGCAATGAAAAAACAATTGCAGATGTCACTTCGACTATACTTTTTTGCCTTTCTGGGATATATTCCCAGGAGTGGTATTGCTGGGTCAAATGAGAGCTCAATTTCTAATTTTTTGAGAATCGTCCATACTGTTTGCCAAAAGGGCTGAACTAGTCCGCATTCCCACCAGCAGTGAAGGAGTGTCCCTTTCTCGCCACATCCACACCAGCACCAGTTGCTTTTTTTCTTGTGGATATGGGCCAGTCTCTGTGGTGCACAATAATGTCTCACTGTGGTTTTGATCTACATCTCCCTGATGATTGATGATGTGGAGCATTTTTTCATGTGCCTTTTAGCCATTCGGATTTCTTCTTTGTGAAAGTTGCTATTCATTTCATCTCCCCATTTTTTGATGGGGTTGGATGTTTTCTTCTTGTGGAGTTCAACCAGTATTTTGTATATCCTTGATATCAACCCTTTGTCAGATGTGTATTTGGCGAATATCCTTTCCCATTCTGTAGACTGCCTTTGTACTTTGGTCACTGTTTCTTTTGAGGTGCAGAAGATTCTTAGTTTAAGATAGTCCCATTTGTCTACCTCTGTTTTCACTTGCTTGGCCAGCAGCGTGACATCTTTGAAGATACCATTAGCTTCAATGTCATGGAGGGTTTTGCCAACTTTTTCCTCAATGTACCTTATGGATTCCGGTCTGATGTTGAGGTCTTTAATCCACTTTGATCTTACTTTTGTACATGGAGTTAGGCAGAGATCTGAGCCCACTTTTTTGCATGTAGACGTCCAGTTTTGCCAGCACAATTTGTTAAAGAGGCTTTCCTTGCTCCACTTCACTTTTCTTGCCCCCTTATCGAAGATTAGATGGTCGTATGCTTGGGGGGAGATGTCAGTATATTCAACCCTGTTCCATTGGTCTACAGCTCTGCCTTTGTTCCAGTACCATGCTGTTTTAATTATTACTGCTTTGTAGTAGAGTTTGAAGTTAGGGAGGTTGATTCCTCCCATTTTCTTTTTCCCAAGAATTGCTTTAGCTATTTGTGGGGGCTTATTGTTCCATATAAATTTCAGGAGTGTTTGTTTCATTTCTTTGAAGAATGTCATGGGTATCCTAATAGGGATCGCATTGAATTTATACAGTGCTTTGGGAAGTATTGCCATTTTGACAATGTTAATTCTCCCAATCCATGAACAGGAGATATTTTTCCATTTCCTTGTGTCCTCTTTTATTTCCTGAAGTAGCTTTTTGTAGTTTTCTTTGTACAGGTCCTTTACTTCCTTAGTTAAGCTGATTCCTAGGTACTTGATTTTCTGGGGCACAATTGTGAACGGGATTGTTTTCTTCATGTCACTTTCTTCTCTTTCACTATTTGCATATAGAAAAGCCATGGACTTTTGAATATTGATTTTATAGCCTGCCACTTTACTATACAAGCCTACCGTTTCTAGGAGTTTCTTGGTAGAGGTTTTAGGGTTCTCTAAGTATAGTATCATATCATCTGCAAATAGTGAGAGCTTGATTTCTTCCTTTCCTACCTGGATGCCCTTAATATCTTTTTTTCACCTAATCACTATTTCAAGTATTTCCAGTACTATGTTGAACAGCAGTGGAGAGAGTGGACATCCTTGTCTTGTCTTGTTTATTTTCCCGAAGAACCAGCTCTTTGTTTCATTGATCTTTCGGATTGTTTCTTTGGTTTCCATGTCATTGATTTCTGCTCTAACTTTTATGATCTCTTTCCTTCTGCCTGATTTAGGCTCTTTCTGTTGATCCTTTTCTAAGTTCTTGAGCTGTGAGGTCAAGTTGTTTATGTGCATCCTTTCTACAGTCCTAAGATATGCTTGCAGAGCTATAAATTTTCCCCTTAATACGGCTTTCGCTGTATCCCATAGGTTCTGGTAGCTCGTGTCTTTATTCTCATTTGTTTCCAAGTATCTTTTGATTTCGTCCTTGACTTCGTTCCTGACCCACTCATTGTTCAGCATTGAGTTTTTTGATTTTCAGGTGTTTGATTTGGTTCTCCGTGTCTGTGTGTGATTCACTTCTATCCTCAGTGAATTGTGGTCTGAAAAGATGGTTGATACTATTTCTATCTTCCTCATTCTGTTGAGGTATGTTTTGTGGCCTAGCACATAGTCTATTTTGGAAAATGTTTCATGCGCACTGGAGAAGAATGTGTATTCTTTCTTTTGGGGGTGTAAATCCCTGTATAGGTCTATAAGCCCTTTCTTTTCTATTTCTTCTTTCAGAGCCAATGATTCTTTGCTGAGTTTTGTTCTTGTTGATCTATCCAGAGGTGATAAGGCGATGTTGAAGTCTCCAAGTACTCTTGTGTTGCTAGCAATGTCCTCCTTAAAATCTCTTAGCAACTGTTTTAAATATTACCTGTTCCCTCATTAGGTGCATATACATTTGAGAGTGTGATTTCTTCCTGTTGTACGTATCCCTTGATGAAGAGAAAATAGCCTTCACTGTCCCTTCTAATCTTTTTCAATGTGAAACTAATGTTGTCGGATACTAGTATGGCCATCCCAGCTTTTTTGAAGAAGCTGTTTGCTTGCAGGGTTGTTTTCCATCCTTTCACTTTGAGTCTGTGTTTTCTCTGACTATTGAGATGAGTTTCTTGTAGGCAGCACAATGTTAGGTTCTGTCTCTGTATCCATTTTGCCACTCTGTGTCTCTTAAATGGTGAATTTAGACCATTGACATTGAGAGAGATTATTGTTATGGGGTTTTGTGTCATCTTTCTGTAAGGGTATGTTGTGGTTGTAGGGTTTGTCTTGTCTTATAGTAGCCCCTTTAGCCCTTGTTTTAGGTTTGGTTTTGAGTCTATGAAGTTCTGGAGCTGCTGTTTCTCTAGAAAATAATGTACCGTTCCTTTGATTTTGAGTGAGAGTTTAGCCAGATAGGTATTCTTGGTGAAGCATTTATTTCAGTGAGTTTTTTCACTATATCTCGCCACTGCCTTCGGGCTTGGAGGGTTTCCTCTGATAGGTCTGCTCTGAATCTAAGGGGTGCTCCTTTGTATGTGATTTCCTTCTTTGACCTTGCTGCTTGCAGTATTGTGTCTCTATCGGCAGCATCGATAATTCTAACTATGATATGTCTTGGAGTGTTTTTGTTAGGGTCTCTTTTAACTGGCACCCTTCGGACTCCTTGAATGTGAATGGCTGCATTGTGGAGCTCTGGGAATTTGTCCATGATGATTTGTTTAACCATGGCTTTTTCATTGGGATTGTTTCCCTGAGCTTCTGGTAGTCCGATGATTCTAATGTTGTTTCTTTTGGAATCGTCTCCTAGGACTCTGATTCTCTGTAGAGCTATTTTGAGGTCCTTTGCCACTGTTTCTTGTTGCCTGTTGGCTTGGTGCAGCTGATCTTCCAGCTCACTGATTCTTTCCTCAGCTGTGGTCATTCTATTTTTGAGGGCACAGACTGAGTTTTTCATTTTATCTATGGAATCTTTGATTTGTGCCATTCCTGTGCGTAGCTTTTCAATTTCTGCTCTCATTTCTTCCTATATTTTGTCGATTGTGCAATCCATTGTTTTTTTTTCATGTCCTCTTTCAATTTACCGGATATCTGTCTGACTGTTTCATTGAGTTGATTGAACATCTTCATGACTTCATATCCGAATTCTTTGTCAGAGAGTCCCTTAGGTGGATAGGACCTACTGAGGCATCTAGACTCATTTCATCGTCCTCTCCCTGTGGCGGGGATTTGCATTGTTTCTTCATGTTGGTGTGTAGGTGTAGGAAGTAGATTTCTTGGTATGAGTAAACTACCTGCGGCCACGTGAGCGTTGGCCCACCAAAAATTAGGCCACTCCCACTTCTAAAGAAGCCACGCCCACTTCCTAAAATCCACGTCCACTTCTAAAGTGGCCACACCCCATAGGTACCTGGTGTGGGGGGGGGGAGTAAAGCCCAGAGAGAAGCCCAGCTCAGCTTGGGGGACAAAAAGGAAGAGGCAGAGAGGCTCAGAGCTGCTTTGTCTCCCAAGGTCCAGAGGATGCCTGGGGGGCTTGCAGGGTGAAATCCAAATCCCGGGTTCGAGAAGCAGCAGATAAACTGACCTGGGTGGGGAGAAGAGACCAGCTCAGCTTGGGGGACGAAAAGGAACTCTTTAATTTTTTTATCTGACTTTTGTGTATGGTGTTAGGTCGAGGTCTAAGCCCAGTTTTTTTGCATGTCCAGTTATGCCAGCACCATTTGTTGAAGAGGCTTTCCTTGCTCCACTTCACATTTCTTACTCCCTTATCAAAGACTAGATGTTCATACATTTGGGGTTGTGTGTACAGATATTTCACCCTGTTCCATTGGTCTGTGGCTCTGCCTTTGTTCCAATACCATGCTGTTTTAATTATTACCACTTTGTAGTAGAGTTTGAGGTTGGGGAGGGTAATGCCTCCCCACGTCTTTTTCCCAAGAATTGCTTTAGCTATTCGTGGGCATTTGTTGTTCTATATGAATTTCAGGAGTGCTTGATCTATTTCTTTGAAGAATTTTATGGGTATCCTTATAGGGATCGCATTGAATTTGTATAATGCTTTAGGGAATATTGCCATTTTGACAATGTTAATTCTTCCTATCCATGAGCAGGGGATATGTTTCCATTTCCTCGTGTCCTCTTTTATATCCCAGAGAGGCAAAAAAGTATAGTCAAAATGACACCTGCACTTCTATGTTTCTGCGTTGTTCACAATAGCCAAAATCTGTAAAAAAAAAAAAAAAACCCGAGTGCCCTAGAACAGATGACTGGTTAAAAAAAACCTTTGGTACATCTACACGATGGAGTACTATGCAGCTGTTAGAAAAGATGAAGTCATGAAATTTACATACAAGTGGTACTACGTGAAAAGTATCATGCTAAATGAAATGAGTCAAAAAGAGAGGGACAGACAGAGAAAGATTGCATTCATCTGGGGAATATAAAGTAACAAAATAGGAGACTAACACCCAAGAATAGTTGAGATAAGTACCAGGAGGTTCACTCCATGGCTTGGAGGCCAGACGCACATGCTAGGGGAAAAGGCAGCTCAGATAGGGAAGGGAGCACTAATCAAAGGGTGTTGGGAGTATCAGCCCAGGATGGGAGATGCATGCTGAAAGTAGACTATAGACCAAACATGATTGCCACTTAATGCCTCTTTTGCAAACCACAGCACCCAAAAGGAGAGAGAAAACAAAAGGGAATTCCCTGCCACAGAGTCGGGGTGGAATGGAGGGGATAGAAGGGTGGGAGGGATACTGGGATCATTGATGGTGGAGAATGGGCACTGGTGGAGAAATGGGTACTTGATCATTGTATAACTGAAACCCAAGCACAAAAATTTGTAAGTCTACAACTGAACCATATGGTGTTCCACTAATAAAAAGGAAAAAAAAAGACTAGTGAGAGGATTGTGTCTTTTCTATTTAACCCTGAACCTTCCAGCATAGAATCCTTTATCTATAAGTCTACTATGATGAGGGCACATTTCCAACTGCTGAACTTGGCCAACAAGGTCAGAAAAGACTCTGATTATCTCAATACCCAGTGTGATATTGGACTGGGTCTTACAATTTCTCTGTCTCTCAACCTTTGCTTCTCTGCCTATCTTTGCCTGGTAAACTTCTCTAGCTCCCAAGTGTTCCTGGTCTTTTTGGAACTCTCATGCACTTTTTTTGGCGGGGATCCACCTTCCTCATAATCTTACCACCCTATGATCACTGAGAAGATTTTAGGAGTGCTGTAGACCAAATTTTTCTCTTGAAAATATATAGCTTGCGGTCCTGATTTCAGTATTGCTACGATCAGGTAATGTTAACAGTCCAACTAGAGTTTTTTTTTTTGGAGATTTTCCTAAATACTCTTTCTATGGCTACTGAGCTAAATATATAATTTCTGCATTGACTCATTGAGTAGTTGCATGTATGTTGTTTACCTTATAAATATTTGGAGACTTTCCAAATATCTTTGATCTGCATATTGATCTCTCATTTACTTCCATCACAGTTAGGAGACACACTATTATTGTGATCTTTTTTTAAATGTATTTACACTTGTTTTATAAAAGAAAGTATAATAAATCTTGGTAAATGGCGTGTGTGTCTTTGCAAAGATCATGTATTCTGCTGTTAAGTGGAGCAATCTAGAAATGTCATGCAGGCCAAGTTGGTTGGCAGTGATGTGCAGGTCTCCCATATCTGATTAATCTTTTTACTACGTGTACTAGAAATTATTGTCTGAAGTCTCTGATCTTTATGTGAGTTCCATTAATCCTGGAAATTCTGTTTCTGCTTCATGTCATTGTGGTGGTGCCAGAAATCGCACTCAGCAACATGGCATTGTGCCAGGGGTTGAAACTTAGCGTCACATACGCAAAGCACGTGCTTTACCACTGAACCACATCCCTGGGCCCTGCTTCCCTTTCATGGATTTTTAAATTCTGTTACTCTGTGCACAATAATTGCAGATTGTTATGCCCTCTTGATTAATTGGTTCTTTCATCTTTATGAAATGAAATGCTTTTTCAATCCCTAGAAATAGTGTTTGTTCTGTAAGTTACTTTGATATTGACATACACTCTCTATCTTTTAATTAGGGGTCATCATGGTTGATCTTTTCATCTTCTTACTATTAACCTATTTGTGTCTTTATTAAAATTGCTTTTCTTGTTGTCAGCAGAGACTCTGTTCCAGGTTCTAGTCCTTGGCTGCCTCCCAGAAGAGTAGACTGTCAAGTCTTTTATCTCTGGTCCCCAGCTACCCGCGTTGAATATGGAAGTGATTAGTGGAAATAGATAGTAGGATTGTGGAATGAGAGGTGTGTGAAGACAGGGGTTTTGGGTCTCCTTGTTGCAAACACTATAGAGCTTATCCCAGCAAACCACATGTGTGCAGTATGATCTTCAGCAAGCTTTATAACACCCTGAGCCTCAGTTTATCCATCAGTAAAATGAATAACATCAGTATGGCAGGGTTGTGGAGAGGACCATAAATACCTTGTGTATAACTTTTCCGAGGACTGGATCTCATTTAGTGATAGATATTACCATCATTATTATTACTTTTCTAATATAGTATGTACTATACAAATATTTACATTACAAATCAGCCTCTTAAGTAAGCACAAAGCAACAATAACACTTTTATTTTTTAATTAATTTGCTGTGCCAGAGAAGTAATTAAAAAAAAAGAAAGAAATGAGCATTCCACCACCACCACTAGCCCCTCTCCAATCCCCCCCCCCCAATCATGCATCTGTCATAAATTAAATATCTGGGTAAAACCTTCTTTCCAAAGGTATCAATTCTCCTGCCTCGGTATGTGGGTGAGCAGGGCCAGATGATGAGAGCAGTGTGTAAATTCCCCATGTTCTGCCCTGGTGCTCTTGTCCAAGAGGAGTCTGTTCAGGGTGCTTGCTCTCAAGTTGTGTGATTATGACTCCAACCTTGCAGAACCTTGACAGAGAGCAAGGGTCCTGGATTTTCATCAGGTGCTGCCAGTGGGTCTTTTCCATCTGACATATTAATTCCTGCCTCTTCCTGTAAAGATAATTCATGCTCCTTGGCAGCATTGTGTAAAGCACAAGGCCCGGTGCCAGGAATCTCCTGCAAACTTCAGCTGGGTTGCTTTGTAATGTGCCCCTCAATTAATCCAGCCACTTAAAATGCATTTTTTAAAAAAAGGAAAAAAAGCCAAAGGTCTTTCCCATGAATAACCTGGCAAGTATTTGAGCTTCATTATAATTTCCCTGTAATGGAGTTTGGGGAAATAAAATGAGAGTTATTAGCCAGATTTATAAGACCTTCTCTTGAGAAAATGGGGATAAAGAGGAGGTGACTTAGCAGACAAGGTGCACTGGCCTGTTCCACCTCAAAAGAGCTGGCCCCAGTTTGCAAAGACAAAAAAAGGACCTCAGGCAAGCAACCACTTCCCCTGTGCTAGGGGGGATGGAGGGGGACAGTAAACTGTGTTCTTGTAACTTGACAAATAAATACGTACATAAAAACCCTAGTGGACTCCAAGCCTTGTGTTTACAATTCTCTCCTCGATCTCACTTCTACATATTTATCCAAAAGAAATGAAATTATGATCCCAGAGATAGCACTCCTGTGTTCACTGCAGCACCATTCCCAATAGTGCTGATGCAACAAAAATGCCTACCGACAGAGCAAGTGTGGCATATGCCTACAAAAGAACACTAATCAAACTTAACAAAGAACTTCTGCAATATGAGACCACACAGATGAGGACACTATGCTAAATGAAATTAGCCAATCAGTGGAATCAATGTATTGATTTACTCATATGAAGTATCTGAAATCAACCAGATTCATAGAATTGAATTGTGAGAAGGTGGTTTGAAGAGACTGGGAAGAGGAAGGAGAGACACTAATCAATTGGGCAAGAATTTTTTATTAAGCAAGATGAATAAGTTCTAGGCATCTGTTCTATAACATTGTACCTGTAGGAAATAATAGCAGAAGATTTGCTTAAATTTTTGCTTTGGTAAATTTCACATAAAATTTTCTTACTACGATCACGATCATGACCATCCTGTTGTTCGTCGATTGCCTCGAGCAGGCCCCAGTAATGTCTCCTTCACCCTAGCCCTGAGATTTTTTTAAAAAGTGCCATATTCAAGGCTCTTTCATGGTTAAGAGAATGAGACCCATCATTGTTACTGGTATTTGGCATATTGGGTACGCCACAGGGAATTTGCCAGACTCTGCCGTGTGAGCAGGCTACATTTGGTAGCCTGCCAGTTTGTCCAAACTAGGAATGAGATAATAAGATGTCGGCCGCACGCTTCCGGGAGCTGGGTTTTGTAGTCTCTGGGTCTTGGCCGCTGATAGGATTACACGGTGCCAGGGGGCCAGTTGGTGAGTGTGGCCCCTGCCTACTGGAATATGGAGGATCTGGGTGGAGGATGCTCAGCCCCGATCCAAGCAGGCTTGGAGATCTCAGCCCAGGGACACACATGCCTTTGTTCCTCTGCTGGTACCTTCATGCGTGTGGAGAGTGGTCTCAGCATGATGGTGGCTGGTTCTGGAGGTCTTTGGCTGCCGGAGCCCTGGTTGGGGTGGGGAGGGAAACTCAACCCGCTCCCCTCCAAGGGGCCCCGGCGAGGAAAGCCAGGCGTGGGGGCAGGAGACTCTGTGCTGTTCTCTTCCAGGAGCTGGGTTTTGTAGTCTCTGGGTTTCTTACCACACAAAGTAAATTTTAATAACAATAAAGCTAAACATTTTTAAAATGAGCTAACCATTTAGAGATCATCATGTTAGTGATCCAGAACATTCTCCCTTTGGTGTTTGGAAAATAGTGCATAGCCACAGACTCTGAAGAGCAAGGGTTTCTTGTGGGGGATGATGGCTGGTCAAAGTTCCTCAAAGGAATTTATTCCTTCCTGGGGAGACAGTACTAGGCAGCATAAAGGGAGGGGCTTCCCAGGATACTCAGAGAGAATGAGAGGGCCCTAGGAGTGGGGGTTAAGAACAGTCCTGCTGGATGCATGGTGGAGGCTCTTTCTGCTTGTATGAAGTATACAGGATGTCCCTGAGCTGCGCTCAGAGGAGAAGGAATCAGGACAGAGATACAGGCCAGCAGCAACAGAAACATCATCACATCCTTATTGAGTATGAATTGAATACGTTTGTGAGCTATTGTGGCTAAGTACCACAGCTAACAAACATGTGTCCTTGAAGTTCTGGGCCTGGAAGTCTGAGGTAGCAGCCTGGTTTCTTTTGAGCCTTCTTTCTGGCTTATTGATAGTCCTCATCTCCCTATGTCATCACGTGTGTGTGTGTGTGTGAGTGTGGTTATTATTTTCTCTCTTCTTTGGGGGGAGGTGGGAGGGGGGCAGTGTATGGTTGGGGGGGAATACCTCCCACTGGTTCTCAGGAGGCCTGTTGGGGGTTGCGGTGAGTGCCTCCTGCAATTCTCAGCCACCCAAGCCTGCCTGAGAATGTGGTCAGCAGCATGAGGACACTAGGAAAATGGAATTAAAGCCTGCAGCCCACCCCAGTGACCTCATTTTAACTACCCTCTCAAAGACCCAGTCTCCAGATGCTTTCACGTTAGTGGTATTTGTTGGGGGTGAAGGATTTGGACTTCAAACTATGATCCCGTTTGAGTTGAGTGGGGCAGAACCAAACCCAGGGCCTCAGACATGCATGGCAAGTGCTGTATTGCTGAGCTACACCCCCAGCTCCCAGCACCTCAAATTACAAGCACTGAGGGCACAGAGCTGAAATTCAGCTGGAAGCCCATGACTTTTAAAAAAATTGAGATTATAACTCCAATGTCAAGCCACAGTGGCCACTAATAACTGGGCTTTCTAGCCTACACTTCACCTGGCAACTAACCTTCAAAATCTAAGGGGTAGATGGCATTCACATCCACACTTCAGAAATGAGAAAACTGAGGCAGGTTGGTTTGATCAACAGGTCTACACCTGACCCATGTTTCACAGGAAATGCTAACTGCAGGAGAGAGAAGAAAATCAGTGTCATCCATAGCCATTTGAGGCTTTAGGTTTAGATTACAGTTTTGTTGGTCTTCAATTTCTCTGTCCTCCTTCCTCCTTACCTGGAGTGTCTGAAGCTGCAGAGCCAAGGAGCAGCTCAGCCTCCATACCCTGAACCTTCATACCCCCCAGAATATGGAATGATGTTAATGTTACAGTGTGTGTGTGTGTGTGTGTGTGTGTGTGTGTGTAAAAAGCTCGTTCCTTAACAAAGTGTGAATCAGCTTTATTTTTTTAATTTTATTCTTAAAAAGTTGCTCACAATAGACTGGAACAATAGCACAGCAGGTAGGGCAATTGCCTTGCATGCGGCTGGTTGGCCAACCAAGTTTGATTCCTCCATGCCTCTCGGAGAGCCTGGCAAGCTACCAAGAGTATCTCGTTCACACAGCAAAGCCTGGCAAGCTACCCGTGACGTATTCGTTATGACAAACACAGTAACAAGTCTCACAATGTTACTGGGCCCGCTTGAGCAATTTGATGAACAATGGGAGGACAGTGACAGTGAGAGTTCAAAATAATTTATTACATTTAATATTCAAACACCAATCCCACCACCATTACCCTTCACCACCACCATATCCCCCATCTTCCAGTATGAAGGTGCTACACCCACATTCAGTCAGTCCAGGTTCGGATGAGTCTCACGCATGAAGGAACCGGCAGAGAAACCCAAATGTGTGGGACCCAGGGTGTAGATCTCCAAGCCTGCTTGGATTGGGACTGAGACCTCCTCCGCCCAGATCCCCCATCTTTCAGTATGTAGGCGTCATACCCACCAACTGCCCCCAGCGCCACGTAATCCCATCAACGGCCAAGACCCAGAGACTATAAAACCCTGCTCCTGGAAGCACGGCCGCAGGACATCTTATTATCTAGTTCTTACTCTGGAGAACCTAGCAGGCTACCAAAAGTATCCTGCCCACACGGCAGAGTCTGGCAAACTCCCCGTGGCATATTCAATATGCCAAAAATCAGTAACAATGATGGGTCTCATTCTCAGCCTTGAATGTGGCACTTTTTAAAATCTCAGGGCTAGGAGACGTTACAGGGGCCTGCTCGAGACAATCGATGAACAACAGGATGACAGTGATACGGTGATACCACGATATTTTGAATTTTTCCACCTCAACTCCCAACCCCAAAGCAGGACTTAAATAATTTATTTTGTATTCGTTGTTATGAATAATCTGTGAAAAATGATCCCAAAAAATTTCCTTAGAAGAAAGTGTGTGAAGATTGTCATATCCCACCCTGGAGTCAGTCAGTCCTTGTATAAGAGATTACCAACATATAAAATGTCACTCGGCCATGAATGCAGCCACGTCCTCCAGGAATTCTAAAATTTGAAGTACAGTTATACAGCTGAGGCCGAACCCACTATAAAGAGAATACAAAGGGGCTGGAGTGATAGCACAGCAGGTAGGGCATTTGCCTTGCCACCGAGCAGCACCCCATATGGTCCCCCAAGAACTGCCAGGAGTAATTCCTGAGTGCAGAGCCAGGAGCAATCCCTGATCCTCGCTGGGTATGACACAGAAAGAAAGAAAGAAAGAAAGAAAGAGAGAGAGAGAGAGAGAGAGAGAGAGAGAGAGAGAGAGAGAGAGAGAGAAAGAAAGAAAGAAAGAAAGAAAGAAAGAAAGAAAGAAAGAAAGAAAATATAAAAAGAAAGCAAGAACACACGCTAGAATATTCATGGAAGAGCTCTGGCCGCTGCATCTGTTGTGGGTGATAACGGTTTTCCTCTTGGGTCACCTATATGTATGTCCTAACTGTCCCACGTGCTCCAAGGAGCATTTGATTGAATTCGGGGGGGCAGGGATGCAAACAATGTATGTCTAAAGAGAAACGTGTGATGTGCCCACTCTCAACACCCCAAGTCCAGCGCATTGATTGGGCCTGGGAGTGTCCACAGTTGCCGCATTTGCATTTGGAAAGGATAAGGCAGGCAGCAGACGCGGAGGCCAGGAAACCTAGTGCAAACAACATCCTGCGCGAGAAGGGCAACAAAGCACCAGCTCGCTCCAAGCGGCCTGAAGTGGCCATTCAAATAGTCAAAATGACGCAGGGCTCTGGAAACAAAGTCCCTGCCTGCAGCCTGCGTTTCCTGAACCAGTGAAAACAGCCAAGCGGGAAGAGGAAGCAGGGCTCCCAGCGGCCCCAGGGGCCAGCGGCTACACCTGTGCCAAGGCCCCTGGTCTCACCCCAGTGGAGGGTCGGCGGACCCCGACCAACGTCGCTTCCCTCCCAAAGCCCACGGGGTGCCCTTCACGTTCCCTTTCAGGGCTCTGCACTGCCTTCTGAATGGGACCCAGGCCAGGCCAGGGAAGGTGCTAGACACGTGTCCCACCTCAGCCACCTGCTTCCTGCCCGGCTCCCGCAGCCAGGAGCCAGCCAGGCAGACACAATGGGCAGGACTCACGTCACATGCTTAAGGGAAGAAAATCTCTCTTTGTGGAGTGAGCGACCCGGGCAGGATATCTATAAGTGTTTAAAGAAAACCCGGTCTGCAACCAGTCCCCTCCCACCCAAGCACTTCCGAAAAGTCGCGCAACACGCCCGACTCTTTAAATATCCGAACCCAGAATAAATGTGAAAGCAGCATCCCCGCCCCCTCCCCAAAGGCTGCCAGATGAGTCACCACCACCACGTCTGGGAGCTCAGGGCCGGAGAGAGCCTCGAGGAGCACCAAAGCCAGCCTGAGAGCTTGAGGGCCAGCCCTGAACTATGCAGCATGTGGGCTGAGGGTTGGGGGCTGTACTGGTTCCCTGCACCTCCTGGCTTTGGGGGTCCCACCTCACCTTTAAGTGACATGGAGTGTATATAAAAAAGTCTGGAAATAGCCAGTGTTGGTAGAGATGTGGTAAGGAAAGAACACTCTTCACTGTTGGTGGGATTATCCTCCGGCTAAATCTCTATGGAGAGCAGTATAGAGATTTCACTCAAAAAGTATGACTAGAACTCCCATATGATTCAGCGATATTGCTTCCTGGCATCTACACACACACACACACACACACACACACACACACACACACATACACACACACAAACATTGATTGAAACTGATAATATGAACACCTATACTCCTTGAAGCATTTAGTACAATCACAAGATGTGGAAACAACACAGATGCCCACCTACAGATGAATGGATGTCAGAGTATGTAACTTGCAAAGGAATACTATGTAGCAATGAGAAAGGACAAAATCATGCAATCTGCTGCTACATAAATGTAATCAAAAGATATCCTGAAAAGTGAAGTGAGACAGAAGAAATGGGGTAGATACAGAATGATTTTTTTTCATATGCAGGATTTAAAGATTCGTAGTTAGCAACAAATTATCAAATATTTGAACTGGAGAGTTGGTTAACAGAATTGAATTTGACACTGGAAGTCAGAGGGGGTAAAGGGGTCTTTAGTACCAGAATGGAGGGAAGTGGGTACTTTAGTGGAAGATACGGAATTGGAATGAAGCATGCATAAAATTATTAACAATATTATAAATCACAGTACCTCTATAAAGATTTAATAAATAAGTAAAGTAGAATGCTGGGAAAGTAAATGAACTTGGTCTCAGTTATGCATCTTGTTTTGGCAAGGGTGGAGCAAAAACCTACTCCACTCGCTCTCCTTTTTCAGGCTATATGGATATTTGCACCCTCCATTGTGGGCTGACCTTTGTTAGTGGTGGTGATTGCTCTGGGTTGGAATTAATGGAATATGCTTTAAGACCCTTACAAATAGGTACAGAAAAAAACATTTCCAAAACCTCTGTTAGGGGAAGGAAATGGTGGTTGAAATCATTGACACCCAACTGGGAGAAATATCACACATATCACACATCCCACAAAGGGCTAATATCCAAGACCTATAAAAGTGTTCTCAAAGCTCACAACAACAGTAACAGCAAAGACATACAACCCATCAAAAATTGGGGAGTGGCATTACATAGACGCTTCCTGAAATAATGCATATAGTTGACCCACAAGCATATACAAATATTCTCAGCATCATTGATCATTAGGAAAATGTAAAACAAAACAACAATAAGATATCGCCTCACAGCAGTGAGAAATTCTATCTCAAAAAGCTTAGGCACAATGAGTATGGGTGAGATATGGCAGAAAAGGAACATTCTCTCACTGTAGTTGGGACTGTGGCATTGTACAGTGAAAAACAGCACAGAGACTTCTTTAAAAAAAAAATTAAAATAGAGCTACCATAAGTCAGGGCAATTTAACTCCAGGGCACCAAAACATTGATTGGTAATAATATATGCACATCTATGTTCATCATAGCACTATTTGCAATAGTCAAGATCTGGAAACAATTCAAGCCCCCACCAATAAGTGAGTGAATAAAAAATTGTGGTATGCATACCCAACAGAATGCTACTCATCTACAAGAAAAGACGAATTCTTGGATTTTGCTTCAACTTGGATAGAATTGAAGTGTACCATGAAAAGTGAAATAAGTCAGAAAGGAAAAGACAAATGCAAGATAATCTCCCTTACATGTGGAGTATAAAGGAACAAAGCAAGGGGAATAAACCATGAAGAGTCAAGGAAAACAAACCCTGAGATATTTGCAGCTGAATTAAGAATTTAGCTTGCCACAGGGGAAGTTGGAGGTAGAGGAAATGGGGGAGGGTTATTGATACTCTGGTGGTGCTTATGTTGCAATTGAAAATATAAAATAATATCATTTTTCAAAACTTTTTTGATGAAATAATATCATATTTATTAATAACATTAAAATAACAAGCATTATTTTAAAATTGGCAATTAATCATGGTCACGGTCCTCCCGTTGTTCATCAATTTGCTCGAGTGGGCCCAGTAACGTTTCCATCGTGAGACTTGTCATTACTGTGTTTGGCATATTGAATACATCACGGGTAGCTTTGCAATGCAGGCGAGATACTCTCAGTAGTTTGCCGGGCTCTCCGAAAGGGGCGGAGGAATCGAACTCGGCTCTGCCAGGCCGGCTGTGTGCAAGGCAAACGCCCTACCGCTGTGCTATCTCCAGCCTGTGTCATCACTATGTGAATCTGGATAATGAAGAAAATATTCCTGGGTTTCTATCCAATCTTTTTCTGTAGCACAGAATAACAAATAAGGATGAGAACAGGCTGAATTTAAATATATCTAGAGGTTAACAGTGAAATGTAACTGGGCCAAGCCAAGCATAAATCATTTATTCCTCATTCATCCAACATAAATTTACTGGGCACTTACTATGTATTGGCCCTAGTGCCAGGCCAAATACATAAAATTAGATACAGGAGAGTAAATTATCATTTTTAGCCTTAAGGTGGATGTTAAGAAAAACTTACCACATAAATGCATAGAAAATTATAGAAACTTCAGATTACTCTCCCCAAGCCACCCAGATATATGAGCAATTGGTGTGCTTTCAGCAAGGGGGAAACCAAAGTGTTCCTGGAGAAGGGTTTGAAGCCAGCTAGGGTAGTGCTGGGAGAGAGGGGCACTCTGAAACGCAAAAGCAGCATGTGCAAATGCCCTGGGTCCATCTTGGTCCCTGAGTCTCGGAAATACTTTCCTGAGGCAGCCCCCATCAAAAAGCACAGATGAATTTAGGAAACTGAGATCTGAGATATGCCGGAACCAGAGCCTGGAATACCAGCCCAGAGCTGTGACTCTAGGCTGCAAATAGTATTTGAGCAGGTAACTCAGCCCAAGGGGAAGCTTTAGGAAGTCCAGGGCCAGCCACAGGAGGCTCTGAGAATGCGGAAGGAGGAAGGCTGACATGGGAATAAAAAATTAACAGTATCGAGAGGGACAGGTGACAGGTGGAGATGCTGGGGCTAGAGGGTCAAGAGTGAGGACTGCAAGAGATAAAAATCAGTCCTGCTTGGCAAACTACCAACTGTGGGGGTAAAGGGGGAGGAGTCAGCACAATGATCCCTGGCCAAGTTCCCTGGATCGAGTGGTGTGGGTTTGCACACTTAGAGATGACACAAGTTCTTGGGAGCTGGGTGGCACTGAGAGTTTGATGTTAAGCCTGGAAGGTCTGGGGCTTGGCACGAGGGAGTGAGTCGCTTTGAGGGAGTCACATCACTTTGCTTTCATGGGATTCTCTTCTCTGGGCCCCCCACCCAAGCAAAAGCTGGAGAGAGGAAGTCCTGGTGACTAAGATGGGCACCAATTAGAAACGCAAGGCAGGGGAATTCCCCCAGGGCCCCAGCATTTCCAGCTGAGCTGCTCTTGTCAGGATAAACAACCACGAAAATAATCACAGTTGCTTGCCACTTGGAATATTATTATCTGAACAGTTGGTGGATATGAACTGTTTTTGTAACAAGCTATCAAAACAAACCCAGGAGAAACATCTGTGAGGCCGCAGGCCTGAGAGTTGCTGAGGAAGGAAACTGGAATCCGTCCGCCTCCACATCAGGTGTCCCCGCCAAGGGGAGGGTCCCCACAGATCAATTCGGCTTGTGGGGTGGCCAGGCTGGGACATGGAGGAGGCAGAAGGCAGAAGCCGAGCCAAGGAGGAAGAGCCTGGCTTAAGGGGGCAGCAGATTCTGAGCAAGAGGCGGCCAGGTAGCTGCGGCCAGCAGGGAGGCTCTGCCCAGGCACCCGGCAGCCACTGGCCCGGTCCCATCCCTTTAGTGCCCGAGTAGCTTGAGCAAAAGCATCATGCGTTATTTATAGTTGGCGGCTGAAATCGGGTTATTTATGATGACGTTTATAAAAATAAATTGTAGCTGGCCTCTTCTTCCTGGAATCTCCGGCTGACCATGTGGGGAGGTTTTTACACGCAGGCTTTCCGCCTATGTCAGCTTCTTTCCCTTTTCAGAAAGGGAAAAAAGGGGAGGGCAGGCAGGGATCTAATGAGGGTCAGGCTAACAAGTCCATGTTGTTGGGAGCCTGGGATGAGGCTATGGACCCCAACTTCCTGGAGGAAGTGGCAGCAGAAATAAGTGGGGGGAGCTTGTAGCCTCCCTGCCTCTGGGCTTGAGAGAGGGAAAGGTTTGGAACCCAAATTCTTGCCCTATCTGTCTCATGGGCTGGTGCAGGGTGATGTTTTCTGAGCAGGGGGAGGGTTTCCACAGCTGGAATCGCTTCCTCCTGGCTCTTCTCCCCACACCTCTGCTAAATCAACCTTATCCATGAATTCTTTTCTTGGCTGCCTGCATTGTGTTGGTTGCTGGTGTCAAAAATGAATTGTGCTGGGATGTGGGGAAGAGTGATGGTACAGTGGGTAGGGCTTTTTGCCTTGCAAGTGGCATACCTGGGTTCAATCCCCAAGCATCACCAGGTGTGGCCCAAAAACAAAGCAAACAAGAATTGCATTTATTGCAGCACTATTCACAATAGCCAACACCTGGAAGCAACCCAAGTGTCTTGAGAACGCATGAGTGGATAAAGAAACTGTGGTATACACGTATAGTGGAATACCACTCAGCTCTAAGGCAAGAGGAAATCAGGCAAATAGCTGCTGGAGGAGGGAATTGGAGAGCATTATGCTGAGTGAAGTCAGCCAGAAGGAGAGGGACAGATGACCTTTCATATGTCAGCTATAAAGACGCATAAGGGAAAATAACAAATGGCCACGGGGCTGTAGAGATAGCACAGCAGGTAGGTCATTTGCCTTGCACGCAGCCGACCCGGGGTTCGATTCCCAGCATCTCATATGGTCCCCTGAGCACCGCCAGGAGTAACTCCTGAGTGCAGAGCCAGGAATAACCCCTGTGCATCGCCGAGTGTGACCCAAAAAAAGCAAAAATAAATAAATAAATAAATAACAAATGACCAAAGACGATAGAACCTGAGATCTGGTCTACATAACTGAGCTGAGTATGGAAAAAAAGATAGCAGGGGGAGGGTTTCCACAGCTGGAATCAAGGAGTGGAGGCAGCAAAAGGGGGAATTGAGGGAACCCTGAGACAATGTGGAGGGTAAGGGGTTTGAAAAGTTGTGTGCATGGAACCCTGTCTTTAGCAGTATTGTGAACCACAGTATCCAAAATAATTTTTTTAATTTATTACACCTTAGGATTTAAAATGACAGGTTGAAAATTTGGGGTGATAAATTCAACTCAGGGGCTGAAGCAATAGTACAGCGGATAGGGCATTTGCCTTGCACGAGGCCAACCTGGGTTCCATTCCCAGCATCCCATATGGTCACCTGAGCACCGCCAGGGGTAATTCCTGAGTGCAGAGCCAGAAGTGAACCCTGAGCATTGCCAGGTGTGACCCAAAAAGAAAAAAATTCAATTCAAAGGGGTGTGGAGAATATTGGGAAATCTTCTGAGGTACAAATCTAAAACCTCATTGTCCATTTCAGTTGATTAGTAATAGGATAGTTTTGGTCTCAAAGCCAAACAGCAGGGACAGGAAACATAAGTCCAGGAGTTCAGGTCCGTGTTACCAACCCCAGTTGCATTTCTGACACCACATGGCCTCCCAAGCATCACCTGGGGCAGTCTTAGAGGCCCCCCAAACCTCTGGAATGATCCTGGTGGTCCCAAACCCTGCAGCCTCAGATGCTAGCACTGAGCAGCCCTGAAATCCCAGGCTGACTATGCAGGTCTGGGACCCTGTATCTCTTTCTCACCTTCCCTGATCCCTCTAAGTGTTCTCTGTCTTCCTCCCCCTGCAGTGAGTGACCCAAGGCTTTGGGGTTCCCGCAACCCTTACAAGATGGTGAATTCTCCAGCCACAGAGGAGGGAATGATCTGAGAGTCGCAAGGCCAGATAGCACAGGAGGGACAAGGAAGGAGGAAGGGAGAATGTCCCTTCCTTTCTGTTTTCACTGGCTGGGGTCTCCCTGGCCAGGCACCAGGAAAAGTTCCTCCTTCAGGTAGGACTAACCCATGATGCACCCTGGAAAAGTCCAGTCGGACTGTGCCACCTAGAAATTCTGGCAAAGTGGCGATTGTTTGGGATCTCTGGGGGGACTCTGATTGAGGCCAATGCAAATGCCCGCAAAAAAGAAGCATGGAGGAGGAAAGATAGTAACAGAGTGGAACGCTGTTATGAAAAAAGAAACAAAAAGAGAAGGCAGAGAGGACATGAGTGAAAACAGGAGCCCTGGAAAACTCTTGTTAAAGAAAGTTCAGGAAACAGTGGCAGTAGGAGAGTTTTCCCTAAGAGGTCTACACAGCAGCCAGGCTGGGAGCTGCCATGCCTGGAATACTGGTACTTAGAGCGAAGAACAGCCTAAGTTCAGAGAACTTACCATCCTGCCTGCTGGGCCAGCCCTGACTCTGTGTAGAGGAATGAGAAATTTGGACATCACTTATCACTTCTTCGTAGAATCTTTAAAAGGAAAAAATTCTCAAAAGGTAAAAAACAAACGAAAATGTTTTTAAAACATTTAAAAAAAAAAGGCAGGGAGAAAAATGGTATTATTCAGGAAAGGGAACAGAGGAATCAGATTAGTGGTTATCCTCTGTTGCAAACTTGTCTGAGTGGTAAAGAGACATAATGCAGAATAAATGTGGACTTTAGTACCGCACCATAATGATGTCAGGTGACAAACTGCTCCAATGGGAATCCTATCACAATACGTAAATGAACCACAGCAATAAACTGTATGGCCTAAATGTACCCTAATTTGACTTATAAAATTTACCAAGTTTAAAGTTGGGGGGGCGATGCTGGAGAGATAGTACAGTGGGTAGGACAGTTACTTATCAACCCAATTTTGATCCCTAGTACCCTATACAGTACCCTAGTACCCTATACCTCTGAGCACCACCAGGAGTAATTCTTCAGTGCAGAGCCAGGAGTTACCCCTAAGCATCACCGGGTGTGACCCAGAAAAAAAAATTTTGGGTGCTTCTGACCCTTTCAGGGGAAGCCATAATATTGGGTGACATTAAGAGCTAGGAGCTAGGATAGTAACACTATTTTACCTTTATGTTCTGGCTTGCTTGTAAGAAGTTCCTAAAAAATTGACAAATTTAAAAAGACTAAGTTAAATGTGGATCTGTGACAAGCAGCACATGGATGAATTTCAAAGACATATGTTCAGTTAATGTAGCCAGGAGAAGCCAGACAAAATTAAATTGCAGGAAATGATCACATTTATATGAAGATCAAGTGCAAGTAAAACTAAGTCCATGGAAAGGAAGTTGCAAAGTCTCATTGGAGCTGTTAAGTAATAACCTATTTACAGTTCTGGAGATTAGGACCAGGATATCTTGCAGGGTCCATTACTCGGCCTTTCACAAGAAAGTTATATGAAGATCAATTTCCTTGAACATATGGGGGTTCCCCTTCTCAGATCAAAACATGTCAATAAAGGTATTATGATAATTAACGCTTGTTGTGATTAGAATTGAATACATAATTCCCCAAATTGGCAAGGTTTTATAACAATGAAGGGAGGTGGGGTGGAGGGGAAGTGATGACATAGGTTCAGCTACCCTGAAGTAGAATCCAGGATACCTATGACTCTAGATGGTGGGAAAACTACATCTAATTTCTCTGAAATTACCACTATCTTCAATAATAAATGTAGTCAATACATCACGTTAGAATTAGCATTATCTGTAATGTCACCAATAGAGTTCAAGATATTTTCACCTCCAACCGCTTCTCGGCCTTTTGGCTAAGATCAAGATATTTTCACCTCCAGTTACAGTTGTGGCATCCACATAAAATGATCACTGATGGAACCAGAGAGATAATATTGGGGTAAGGCACTCGCCTTGCATGTGGCAGACCCCAAATAATGAAAATGGAGCTGAAGGAAAATCCTTGCGAGAAACCCTCCCTCCCTCCTCGCCCCTCTGGGTGCCATCTGCTCTTGCAGCTCTCTGAGATCATCCCCTCTTCTGTAGCTGGAGGCTTTAACATGTGTGTGAGGGCTGCAGGAACCCCCAGACCTTTGATTGCCCATTGCTGGGAGAAGCAGAGAGAGAAGAGTTCAGAGGGCTCAGGGAAAGGCAAGAAAGACTCCAGAGTCCCAAGCCTGGATGGTTAGTCTGAGATTGTAAGACCCATTCGGTACTAGAGTCCAGGGATGCTACAGTATTTAGGTCTGGAGGTGCCAGGGACCACCAGAGCTGTTACAGAGGTGTTACTCTCAAACTCCTTTGCCTCCAAAAATCCTCCTGTCTAGCCACCACGTTAGCCTCAAAAGATGAAGACACCTGGGAAGCACACCCACCTGATGTCTCCTTAGCTCATGCATCCCCTGCCTTCCCCTCACCATTTGGTCAGGCATGAAACTCAGCACGTTTGTTAGCACCCTTGGAATTCCCAGGTTTCCAGGATGTTTCCTTGTGATTTCTTTCACCCACAGAGATGGTTTCCCTGACTTGGTTGCCTCTTTCGGTGTATTAGGTACGAGAGGTGGTATGGGAGGTGCCACCAAGATGCACCTGGGCCTGCAAGTTCTGATCATGGGTGCAGAGCACATAGTTTCTGCTGTCCCTCAGAACCTTGGATCCACAGCCCTGAACTCATCTTCTTTCAGTGTACCTGATGAGTGGACAGTTTAGATCCTTCCTCTGTTCTGTCCAGCAGCCTAAACGTCAGCATTGAGTGCCCCCCACCCCGCCCCAACACTGTTGAAGCATGTTCTGTTGTCTCTCCATCTTCACTGAAACCTCCTTTAGTCCAAACCATGTCATGCCTAGAGTTCCATGGTCTCCTTCCTGTTGGCATCTCCAACCTTCTGAGTATAATACAAAGGATGGACAAGAAAACACATCTTAACCAACACAATATGTTTTGAGACTTTTATCACTTTATCACTTTTCCTGAGCTTCTATTTGCCAACAAGTTTTTTTCAGTCTACTTTGGTTCCAACCTCCTCATAAAGTCCTGATTTCCACAAAATCTTCTTCCACCCACACACGCATGCCTGTGTGAACACACACCTACACACGCATGCACATATGCACCCATGCACAAATACACACATGTACATATACACACATGCATGCCAGGATCTTGTCCTGTCTATCTACTCATTCAAACGTGAAGTTATTCAGAGCCAGTTAATTGGCACTTTGACAATAACACTTACACTTAGTATTTCTCTTTCTCTCCTAATATTACCTCTGTTGGAAGTGTCTTCCTCCTTACTAATATGTTCCTGTCCCACATTGCTCCATGAAGCTCCAGTCCCTGAGAGCCACCATGCTTCTTGTAATCAAAGGTGGTACATTCTCGGTGCCCATCTAGTCCTGCAAAGGCCAGGTGGTGTCCCCAGGAAATCATGAACCCCTTTGTCTTCTATCATTGCTACCAAAACTTATTCAAAGCTTCCTTGCCCACGGAAAGCTCACTTTCCTCTGACCATCCCTTCCCTTTGTTGTGAAAAAAATCATATGTAGACCCCTAATGTGGACATCATCAAGACCCTTGTCCCCTATCTGAGGCCACAGTTGTCTGCCCCAGAAGCTCCCTCCCCAGGGCTGTAGGAGTTTTCCATTTTAGTGAGTAATTGGGCTTTCCTGGCGTGGTAGAAAAAAACTCAGAGTCTGGGGTTTCTCATTTCCAACCAGGGGAGTTTGCTTCCTCCTTTCCTTTTGGAAGCTACATTGCAACTTTTGCAAAAACATAACTTTCAGACATCGTAGTGATTCCATTTAAATAAAAAATTTATTTTATTTATTTGCTTTTTTTAGTAAGTTGGAATCCTTAAGGGGCACAGAATCATACAACTTCTATGACCAATTGCCTCAGCAAGAAGTTTAATTCAGAATTTGGTTCGAATCCTGCCACGGTTCTTGTGGGCATGAGTAACCTTTGCCACTTGGGTTTTGTTAGGTTTGCCACCAGGCATTCCTATGTTCTTTGCTTTGTATGTGTAAGCACATCTCTTGCCTAGATAGAATTCTGTTTCTTCCCAAGCATAAACATCTTCAATTTTAATAAGAGCTATGTGCTCCCTCTGGTTCCAGAAACCCCTAGCAGATCCCGCAAAAATGTCTAAATGTCTTTAGACCATAGCCTCCAACCATTGCTGTCATTTAATTAGTCCAGACTTTATTTTGCCCTCAAAGTTCAGCACAGGAGTTTCACCCACCTCCAGAATAGAACAATTCTATTTCTTGGAGAATAGCTTGGTCTGGAGAATTGGCTTGGGGTGTGTGTGTGTGTGTGTGTGTGTGTGTGTGTGTTTCCTTCCAGTTTAATGAACTAAGTATTTGGGAAATTAGCTCACAGAGTCATGCCACCAACATCCAATTAGAGCCATCTGCACAGATAAAACAGTTAGGAGCTTTTGTGCCATCACAGGCGGAGATGTGTAGCTCATTCAGACTCAGAAGACGCACTTTATTCTTGAGTTCCTTTTTTTTTTTTCTCCTAACACAGAAGAAGCCTCAGTCAGCGCATAGGAAACAGGAAGGAACCCGTTGTTTTAAATAGCAGACAGCAGAGAATTGACTCATTATGGTCTGTTCATTCAGCCAGTGACAGCCAGAAGGCTGCCCTCTCAGCCCCCTCCCCCCCTTCCCGAGATGCGGGTCAAGGGGCAAGTCCAGAATTTTCTCCCAGAGAACTTGGAAGAATCCAGTGACAAGCCCTTTGAAAGGGATCTAGTGAAGCCTGAGGCTTCTATCTTGCCAGAGACTTGATAATATTCACGTGTTTTGTTTGGTTTTCTTTTTTTTTTTTTTTTTAAAAAAAAAAAGGACAAAAACAAAAGCCCCAGTAAAAACTTACAAGAATACCTGGAAGCCAGGCCACATCCTGTATTTCCCTTTCCCATCCCGATTTACTCCAAGGCAGGCAAACACACTTTGCAGCCTCCTTTCTTATCTTGGGGACATGATTTCTGGGCTTGAAGTCTGAGGGCTCTGCGGCTGTGAGGCGCAGCAGGGCTGGGCTCAGCAGGGACTTGGGAGCAGGTAGTTTCATGCAGGAAACAAACACCCCCACAGGATGGCTGGGCCCTGCAGCCTAAGGGTTAATCTGTCTCAAATCCATCATCTTGACAGCGAAGCACACAAATTAGCTGCCCAATACAGTCCTAACCTCTGAGTTTCATTTTAAGCGCATTGTGTTGCTTCCATGTTCGAATCAGAGTCCAGGTGTCAGGGTGGAACCCGAAACCCTCCTACCACAGGCGCACAGCCTCCAGTGTCCTATAGAGGCTGCTTTGTCAAAGCAGACCCAGGGTCACCTAATTTCCAACACATGAGCCTGCGGGCCTTGTCAGCCATGAGGCCCTGGTTCTCCATCAAAGCCTCTCTGGCTGTGAGTTCAACCACTGCATGAACTGGGGGTTGTCCTCACCAAGTCCTTCCCTCTTCAGAAAACTGAGAAGTGGGACTGTGAATCCATATGATGCTGTGCACAACTTATGCCCTTTCAGCTCATGCATTGACTGGAAATAGATGGTGACTCCCTGTCACAACAGGAGTGACCAAAACACATACTTTTTTGAGCCTGGAGATTATTCCAAGTGTTGGTACAACTCTGAGCTCTGAGCATTTGTGGCAACCGAAGGTAAAACATCTTCACAGAAAAATCTTTTCCTGCTATTGCCCCACTCTAAAATTTGCTGAGGATCTTCAGTTACACAAGAAAGGAAAATTACAGTCCTGGAGGTTGGGGATGGGGAGAACCTTCCACTTTTGCATGTTCTTCTAAGCCATTTTGTGTGCCTACAGGTGTCAGTATAAGCCAAAAAATAGGTTTCATCCCAGATTAAAAAATTAGAGTGACTGTAATGTTTATTCTCTACATCTGACACTCTTGAGAGTGAAAAGGAAAGCTGTTAATAATTGTGCCAAAACAAGTGTGGACAATGACAGTCTTACACAAACGGGGACTTACAGTCACCTTATGATCTGGGCATTCTATATTAGTGTTGGCTTCTACATGGGGTTTTCATTTAGACCCAAATGAGCCTCAGTGCAGCTAGGCAGAGGGGGGTTAAGGAGACTGGCTGAAGCAAGCATGCCCATTTATGGCCATGTGGGGTTGGGGCTTGGCGAAAAGGGATTAGTTCATCTTAGAAAAAGCTGGCTCTACTACAGACATGAGGAGAGCCAGGTTCCTTTTCTTGTCTAAGTTGCTAGCTGCTTTCAGGAAAGTAACTAAGTTCAGCCAACTTCCTTTCCAGATGCAAAAGATAGCAGAGCCCTGAGTCCTGACACTGGAATTATAGTCATACCGTCCTCCCACCAACATCTGTGAAGTCTATCAGGAGACAAACTCAGGTCTGCAATACTTGCTCCTTCTTGGCTTCCTGCGAGCTATTCAAGCAGGTGTTGTCATCCTGCCAGACCCAATGTTCTACGCCCTCTCTTCTTCTGAACAAGGTTGGAGGGTCCAGTGCCTTTTTCACTCTGCTGGGTACCCACAACCCCCCATTTAGTTCAGCTGACCAGCAGCTTGACAACTTCCTTTATATTCAGAGGCAAACTATCTGAGTCAATTGTATTCTGGGGCCTGAACAATAGTACAGTAGGGAGAATACTCACTTTGCACACAACACACCCGGGTTTGATCCCAGGCATCCCTTACAGTTCTCTGAGCACTATAAAGAGTAATTCCTGAGTGCAGAGCCAGAAGTAACCCCTGAACACTGCTGGGTGTGAACAAAAAAAATCTAATTGTACAATTGCATTTTAACTCTTCTCAGAACCCAAGGAATCAAAGAATACTTAATTATTAGATGAGAATGTTTTCATTTCATTATAAGAGATTTGAGGTTGAAGTGCTCAAATGGACTACTAAGGTATATTCAATAACACAACCTCGGGGGTATGGTGCCGCCAGCAGGTCAATCTGTACCTGTGAGGCGAGTGCATCAGCATCCTGATGGTGCCTTCAGACTTCCAGATACCCCAAAATTGCTGCTGTGCCTTTGGCCAGACCCCAAAAACTTGGGGCAAAGTTTACCAAGAAATTAAAGGACAAACGTTAGGTATGTAGGAGACACACCCACAAACCACTTCGGGCTCAGCTATATAATTGGAAGCATGGCCTCTCTGGTTCCTGATCGAATTGCTTAATGGCCATGAGCCCAGAGACTCAGAAGCAAATTTCGAAACACAATGGCTTTTGGCAGAAATGCGTCTAGTCCCTGCAGTAGGTTACAGGACCCGGGCCACCCCAGGTGGGGATAGGTTTTGTGCCTTGGCCTGTTCTCCCTGGCAGCCCAGTGGCTGCCATCCTCCTGAGGCCACTGGATAGTCAGGTTTGAGCCCGAAGTGACAAGACACGCAGGCCTCACGAGATAGGGGTGAAGCCAGCCCTTTCCTCCCCATCCCAATAAGACCTCGAGTCACTGCCCACGAATGGACTCTCTGGCTCCTGATCAAGCTGCTTAACGGCCATGATCCTAGAGACTCAGAAACAAATCTGAAAACCCAGCGGTTTTTGGCAGAAATGCGTCCAGACTGTGCAGTAGGTACTGTCGCCGGGCCACCCAGGGGGAAAGGGTGCTTTCCCTCTGCCTGCTCCCCCTTGGTGGCTTGATGGCCACCATTTGCCAGAGGCCATTGGACAGTCAGGTTTGGGCCCGCAGTGACAAGATACGTGGGGCCTCATGGGATGGGTGCAGAGCCGGCCCTTTCCCCCCACCACCCCAGTGAGACCCCGAGTCACCACCAATGAATGGTCTTTCTGGCTCCTGATCAAGCTGGTTAATGGCCATGATCCCTGAGACTCAGAAACAAATGTTGAAACCCAGCGGCTTTTGGCAGAAATGCGTCCAGTCCCTGCAGTAGGTTACCAGCGCTGGGCCACCTCAGGGGGGAAAGGGTGCTGTCCCTCCACCTGTTCCCCCTTGGCATCTTGGTGTCCGCTATCCTCCAGAGGCCATTAGACAGTCAGGTTTGGGCCCTTAGTGATGAGACATGCAGGGCCTCATGGATGGGGGTGTAGTCGGCCCTTTCCTCTCCACCCCAACAAGACCCCCAAGTCGCCACCCATAAATGGCCTCTCTGGTTCCTGATCAAGCTGCTTAATGGCCATGATCCAAGAGAACTCAGGAACAAATCTCAGAACCCAGCAGTTTTGGCAGAAATTCCTCCAGATTTAATTGTTAAAATTTCGGAATTTCAAAATCGTGTGGCCACTAATGTAGCCACACATCATATGTTATTCATAACCAGCAATAGAAAACAAATTGTATACGGTTGCCTTTTCAGCAGATCTGAGTGTTGGGGTAAAATCCCAAATAATAATGGTGGATCTGGTGTCGAAATATTGAATGTAATCAAAGTAGGGAGAGAGTGATGTGGAAATCATCTGCCCCACAGATAGGGGGAGAGTGTAGGATGAGGGTATACTGGGGCTTTTGTGGGGGTAGAATGGGCACTGGTGAAGGTACATGTGTTTCATTGTATGACCGAAAAGTCATACAATGACTTTTAAGTCAAAAGTTTTGTAACTGCTCTCATGGTGATTCAATAAATAAAATTATAAAAAATGAAAAAAAAAGTCCTATCTAAGGCAAAAAAAAACCCTCATTCTCAACCTCTTGACAAAAAAAATTATATTAAAATGATGCAAAAAGATTGCAAAGACAAAATTATTCTTTCAGAAATGAGACGCACTGGATAGAGGATCCAAGAAAACTCTTTTCTGTATCACAATGTATTACTTGATTGGGGTGGGGGGAACTTCTTTGTAACTATGAAAAGAAAATAAAAGAATTTTTGCATATTTTGCATTCTTTTTAAATTTGAGTGAATTAGAAATTAAGACAGGGCTGGATGACAGTACAGCAAAAGGGCATTCACCTTACATACTGCCAACCCAGATTTGATTCCTGGCACCTCTACGGTCCCATGAGCCCGTCAGGAGTGACCCCTCAGCACCACCAGCTGTGACCCCACCTCCCAATAAAAAAGAGAAGAAAAGAAGTTAAAACTTAAAATAAATTTTACTGTAAATCCAGAACTCTTATTTTACATTTTAATTTTCTCTTTCTAAGACTATTATTGGTGGTGGTTATCAGAACTTTTACTAGACTATGGTCTCCCAAAGGTTTAGTTTTCCCATGTGTTTGTTCAATAAATATTTAACATATTAAATAAAATTAAAAATTTCTATGCAAATAAAATATATAAACAAAAGTCTCATGAATCATAAAATATGCAAATAAGTATAACCGGCATAAATTTACCCAAATCTCAAATTAAATTAAAATGAAGAATTTGAATCATTTCCTATGTAAAAATTATATCTAAAGCATAAAATAATTGACTCAATGCTTTTATTTACTTTTTTAGGGGGTCCTTACCTGGCAGTGCTTAGGGTTTACTTCTTGCTCCGTGCACAAGCATCACTGCTAGCCAGGGCTCGGGGGACCATATGGGTTGCTGGGGCTCAAAGCTGGGTCCAATGTGTGCAAGGTAAATACTGACCCACTGTAGCAACGCTCTGACCTGTGACCCCATGTTTTTAATATAAAAGAATGTGATAGGGCCAGGGATGAAGCTCAGTGGTAGTAAAATGTAGGAAGGTACCTGAACACAAGGTGGAGATAACTGTAAATTTGGAAATATTAATACAGCAGAAAACATAGAATTTTGTGGAGTTCATGCCTGCTTCAATCAGCTTAATCAATGGCTGAATAAATAGCAGAACTCCTACATTTAAAAAGAAAAAAAGAAGAAGGAAAACATAGAATTTGAGGGAAATTATTAAGTCAGGTTTATACTGTCAAAGGTAAAAATCAGTAATGTGCCGAAGAATTATCCTTTTGTGTGCGATTTTTTCAAGTCATTTGAGATTCATTTATTCATTATTTTTAATGAATAATCTCAGTAGTTATTTACCAAATATGGCAACAAATTATATAATGTAATAAAAATTTAGAGTTATAAATTATTGACAGAAACCCAAAGTCACAGTATGTTTAATGGACCTGCAATGTGCCAATAGTAGACAGATCAAATGGAAGGATAGCAGATGTAAATAATAATAAAGAGGTTGTACTTTTGATTAGGATGCAGAAAATTGAAGAAAACTGTTGTTATTACCCTCACATAAAAAGTAAACAACCTGGGGATTGGAGCGATAGCACAGCGGGAAGGGCGTTTGCCTTGCATGCGGCCGACCCGGGTTCGATTCCCAGCATCCCATATGGTCCCCTGCGCCCCGCCAGGAGTAATTCCTGAGTGCAGAGCCAGGAATAACCCCTGTGCATCGCCAGGTGTGACCCAAAAAATAGAAAAAAATAAATACATAAATACAATAAATAAAATTAAAAAAAAAAGTAAACAACTTTGGGGCTGGAGCAATAGCACAGCAGGCAGGGCATTTGCCTTGCACACGGCCGACCTGGGTTCAATTCCCAGCATCCCATATGGTCCTCCAAGCACCACCAGGAGTAATTCCTGAGTGAAGAGCTAGGAGTAATCCCTGTGCATCGCCAGGTGTGACCCAAACAGAAAAAAAAGTAAACAACCTTGATAAATTACAAATCTTAAGTTTTTCCACAACCAGAGAGCTGAGACTGTATAGTACCTAAGTGAAATCAACTATAAAAATTAAGGGGTCACTTATAGGAAATAAGATACCTAGGACTGTACTCAGCCTGGCCTCTGGTAAAATGTCAGGAGGAAGAAGAATTACCTATAATTGTGAATAAACCGAAATCAACAGAACCTATAAAAATTTTAAAGCACCATGTATGGACTGACATGATAGCCTGGAATTCCAGTTTCCCAGTCACAAAGTCAGGCTGCCTATTTTTCAATAGTGCTTTTCCTTAGATTTTACTACATCTCAAGGGTCAGTATGTCCAAGATGAAGTGCAGGAGAGCTTGACGACATGCTACTTGTGTGTGGATTTTCCATTAAATTCCAGGCAGCCAATCTGTAACAGTGGGGAAGAGAGTAGGAAGGCTAAGTGAGAAAAATAAATATGAAGTATTCTGGGCTTTCAACCATCAAGTGATGAAGGCAGCAAAGCATGGCTGAGAGAATTGCTCTAGGAATTTCATACATAAAGTGTGAGGCAAGAGCAGAGAACAAAGAGAGCTGTTCTCAACTCTAAGGGCTCATAATCACTCTATAAAGAAGGGGAGCAGGTGGGAATGCGTACTGGAAAGATAGTACAGTGGAAAGGGTGCTTTCCTTGAATGTGGTGGTATGAATTGAATCCCCAGAGCCCCATATGGTCCCCAGAGCCCTACCAAAAGTGATGTCTAAGTGAGCCAGGAGTTAAGTCCTGAGCATCTCTGAGTGTGGCAAAAGAGAGAGAGAGAGAGAGAGAGAGAGAGAGAGAGAGAGAGAGAGAGATTCTTTGACTCAGAAAAGTAGCTGTACAGTTTCATGAACAAATCATTCTTTGTAATCTTACTATTTCTCAAATCCCCAAAAGTTCGAGAAAAAGTACTGATTGTACTCAAACCCCCAACTATTCTGCTATAAATTCAAAACCAACTACACAAATTTGAACCCAGATCTCAGTTCTAGTATCCCTTCTTGAAAGTAAATATTATTCACATCACTCTCCTGTTATTTTATAGAAATTATTGGCATCAATAAAAATTACATAAGAAGAATCAAGAAAACATGGTTTCTGATCAAGGTAATAGCCAATAGAAGAAGATAGATTACCTCTGGTATTTCATTTAATATTATCAAACAGGAAATTCAAGACAGAATAGAAATGCTAAGGATGTAGTCAGAGGGTAAGAAATATGCATGAAAAAACAGGGAATTTCTAAAGGGCCCCTCTCGGAGATCCCGGCAAGCTACTGAGAGTATCTTGACTGTGCAGCAAAGCCTGGCAAGCTAGCCGTGACATATTCAATATGCCAAACACAGTAACAAGTTTCACAATGTTTACTGGGCCCGCTCGAGCAAATCGATGAACAACGAGAGGATAGTGATAGTGATAGTGATGGAAACTATAATTGAATTATGTGAAGAACTGTAATTACAAATTAAAAATTATAAATAAAGGGCTTAATTGATGGCTTAAAGAAAAACTAGGCTTAGCAAAAAATGTTATTAATTTACAGAAAGTTACTAGAAATTTTTCAAAACTGAAACAAAGGAAAAATTAATAAAAAATACAAAAATGAGATCTTTGAGACAATATTAAATATTAAAGATTGAAGTTCTTGGAAAGAACAGAGAAATGGACAGAAAAATTGTTTAACTAGGTAGTGATCAATAACAAAATCCACAAATCTAAGAAAATCATCAAGTATCAAGTAGAATTAATGAAAAGAAAATCACATATAGGCATCAAGGGATATTATAATAATACTTACCAAAATATAGTTTACACCATGTGGGAAGTGAAATATAAAGAAATTTTTTTTCCTTTTTATTAGTGAAACACCATGAAGTAAAAAAATTCTTATGAGAAATCAAAAAAGGGAAAAAATTCCACTTTTCACACCAAAAGTGGAAGACGATGGTATCTTTAAAACACTAATAAAAGTAAATTGACCTTAAAGTCTACATCCAACACAAAGCTGCTTCTAAAACAGAGCAGAATTAATATATTTTAGACACACAAAGATGCTAAAGAAGAAATGTCTGGCCTATTAAAATTGTAAGAATTGTTTTAAAATATTGCGGGTAATAAAATTCTTTTACAGTTCATGATAGCATAGTATTAAAAGGTGTACAACTAAAAGACATATCACAGACATGAATAGCCAAAAAGTCAATATAGAAAATAAAATGGAATAGCTGGAGCGATAGCACAGCAGGTAGGGTGTTCGCCTTACAAGCGGCCAACATGGCCGACCCGAGTTCGATTCCTCCGCCCCTCTCAGAGAGCCCGGCAAGCTACCGAGAGTATTCATATGCCAGACACAGTAACAACAAAGTCTCCAATGGAGACATTACTGGGCCCGCTCGAGCAAATCGACGATCAACGGGAGGGCCTATCTAAAAGTATAATCTATGCACACCCCTAAAAAAGGAAGGAAAATAAGAGGTGGGAGAATGAGGAAGAATTTTTCGAAGGGTCTAACTTTTATTCTGCAAGATAAATAAGTACTAGAATCTACTGTATAACAGAAACCATAATTAATGATACTGCATTACATACTTCAATTTTTGTCAAGACAGAAGAGTTTATGTTAAATGGTTCTCGTTACAAACATAAAGAAGAAAAGACAGCAGTGGGGAACTTTTGGAGGTAATAGGTGAATTTATGTCATTGATTGTACTGATGCTTTCACAAGTGTACACATCTTTCCAAACTAATTGTCTTGTTAAATAAGTGCAACTTTTTGCATGTCAATCATACTTCAATCATTCCTTTTTAAAGCAGGAAAGAAGAAACAAAGGAAAAAAAGAACTAATGAGATGACTAATAACCAGTTCAACTGGGAGACATAAATCTAATGTGTAATAGTCACATTAACTATAAATGGGCTAAACATTACAATTAAGGGTCAGATCTTGACAAATTGGATATATAAGCAGATAAAACACATACTATACTGTTAAGTTAAAATATATATATGGTTGAAATAAAAGGGTGAGGAAAATATTATGTAAATTTTTATCATGAGAGAATATATATGACTGTATCCATATCAGAATTGACATTAAGCAGAGATACTGTTTACATAGTATCTAATTAAATGCCTTTAGGAAAAAGGTCATTTACTAATTGCAAAAGTATTACTTCATCAAGAAGACATGTATATGCAGCTCAAAACAGATCATTAAATAGATTTTTAAAATTGAAAGAACCAAAGGAAGAAATAGAGGTAGTTATGAAGCTAGTGGAAGATTTTCTTTAAATTTTTATTAGTGAAACACCATGAGGTACAGTTGTAGACTTACAAATTTTTGTGCTTGGGTTTCAGTTATACAATGATCGGGTACCCATCCCTCCACCAGTGCCCATTTTCCACCACCACTGATTCTCTCCTGAATTCACCCTGAAGAAGTCTCAGCCACAGAAAACACCATACAGTTCTGCTGGGCTGTCATAGCATGTGTTATCTTTTTTGCATGAACTTGAGCCTGCAGCCTATCACCTCACCTCTCCAAGTCCTGGTTTCCTTGTCTGTGAAGCCGGGACAACCTGAATACCCACCTGCTAGGGTAAACAGTGATATCGTGAGGGCAAAGAGTCTGGCACATCATGGAGCTTACTAGTAGATGCCGACTGCCTTTGTCCTGGGCTACTCTGTCCTTGCTAGTAAAACTTGAGACCTGTTTCACTGTCTAGCAGACAGGTGAGGGCCTCCACTCCAGGTCCTGCATAGAGATCCAGAGGTGTGCAAGCAAAGCCTGGTGGAGGTTGATGCTCTAGTGAGGGAAACACAACACAAAGAGAGGAGAGGATTTTCCTGTGGTGCTGAGAGAAGCCACTGGAGCTCCTAGCACAGTGGTAGGGCGTTTGCCTTGCACGCAGCCAACATGGCCGACCCAAGTTCGATTCCTCCACCCCTCTCGGAGAGCCCGGCAAGCTACCGAGAGTATCTTGCCCGCACGGCAGAGCCTGGCAAGCTACCCGTTATATATTCGATATGCCAGACACAGTATCAACAGGCTCCAATGGAGACGTTACTGGGCCCGCTCGAGCAAATCGAAGAACAACGGGAGGACAGTGACAGTGACAGTGACTGATCCCAGTATCCCTCTCACCCCTCTATCCCCTCCATTCCACCCTGCCTCTGTGGCAGGGAATTCCCTTTTGTTCTCTCTCTCCTTTTGGGTGCTGTGGTTTGCAAAAGAGGCATTGAGTGGCAATCATGTTTGGTCTATAGTCTACTTTCAGCATCATCTCCCATCCTGGGCGGATACTCCCAACACCCTTTAACACCCTTTAATTGGTGCTCCCTTCTCTATCTGAGCTGCCTTCTCCCCTAGAATGTGCGGCTGGCCTCCAAGCCATGGAGTGAACCTCCTGGTACTTATCTCTGCTATTCTTGGGTGTTAGTTTCCTATTTTGTTACTTTATGTTCCCCAGATGAATGCAATCTTTCTATGTCTGTCCCTCTCTTTCTGACTCATTTTGCTTAGCATGATACTTTCCATGTACTACAACTTGTATGTAAATTTCATGAGGAGTATATTTTTAATATCCTCTTTCAATATGTGATAGAAAAGTATTCTTGTAAAAATAAAGGTTTTAAACCACACACTCAGCTAGTTTTACCTAATAGACATTTTTGTGTGTTTTTAGGCCACACCCAGCAGTGCTCAGGGCTTACTCCTGGCTTTGCACTCAGGGATGGCTCCTGGCAGGATTAGGGACCACATGTGGTGCTGTGGATCAAACAGGGTTGGCCAAGCTCCCCCACCCATTGTAGTTGCTCTCTGGCCCTAATTGACATTTTAGAAATTAACTTCCAACTTTGGAATGTACATTCTTCAAGTGCACATGAAAAACACACCAAAATATAGTTTACACTATGTGGGAAATAAATAAAGTTCCTATCATAATCAAAGCATTGAAATGATACACAGAGGACTTTCTAACCACAATTTTATTATGTTGAATTAGTTCATGCTTCAACAAATTGTAAAATGCACATTCTTTTATTTTTAGTTTATGTGAATCAGTTATTAAAAATTTGACAAAATGCTAATGAACAAAAATAAATCTCTATATAAAATTTTTGGAGTTTTTCGGTCCAATGTTCTCTGATTTTAAATAATGAAAGCCAAAAATCAGCACTTTGAACATTTTTTTTAAATCCTAATTACTTGCATATTGAAAAGTACTCTTCAAAGTAGCAATGGTTGAAAAAGAAATTAAGAGGGCCAGAGAGCTGTGACAAATGACTGATGCATGCTTTGAATGCAAAGCTTGAATTCTATCCCAGACTCTGCATGTTCCCCTGAGTACCACAGGGAGTGACCCAACCAGCTCTGAGTTGGGAGTCGCCCCCAAGAACCACCAAGTGTGACCCAACCCATTGGCCCACAAAGAAGAAATAGAGAATGAAAGTCTACAAGGGTGGGCTGGAGCAATAATACATAGTTCACAATTGAAATTTTAAATAATTAAGGAAAGCAACAAAAAGAGTTAAAGGGGTATGGGGAAAGGTAATGTCTAGACAGAGAAGAGAGTATTTTTAGGGTATTGAAAATATCTTGTGTAATACTATAATTGTGCATATGTGTCATTATAAAGTTGTCCAAATCCATGAAATGTAACTCAAGTATGAACCTTAACATGAACATGGACTTAAAACGATGAAGATATGTCAGTGTAAGCTGACCAATTGTAACAAATGATCACTCTGATGTAGAATGGTAATAAAGAAAGAGGCTAGCCATGAGTGAGACAAGCAACATATGAGAAATATCTATACCTGTAAATGCTGCTCAGTATGGCTGAGAACCTAAATTTATATATATATATATATATATATATATATATATATATATATTTGCTCGAGTGGGCCCAGTAACGTCTCCATTGGAGACTTTGTTGTTACTGTGTTTGGCATATCGAATACTCTCGGTAGCTTGCCGGGCTCTCCGAGAGGGGCGGAGGAATCAAACTCGGAGGAATCGAACTATATATATATTTATATATAGTATATATAAATATCTAATGTTTTGTTGTTTTGATTTGTTTTTCTGGTGCCAAGGATCAAACCCAGAGGCACATATATATATATATATATATATATATATATATATATATGCACTTTACCATTGAAATATATTCTTATCCTTGAAGCTTTGACAGGAGTGTATTTGGGTTGCATGCAGAGGCGGTCAGGAGTATTCCTGGTTCTATTCTCAGGCAGTGAGTAGTGGACCATATGTGGTTCCAGGGATCTAACTGGAGCTGACTGATACAAGGATAGTGGTTTAAATTCTTACTACCTCTCTGGTCTATTTTTCAAAAGAAAATTTAAAGTTAGATAAAACAGTCTTTAGTATTTTTTAAATGAACATTTAAAGACATTTAAAGATTTTAAAACGCAGGAAATAAAAGAAATAATAGAAGCATGAACTAATTAAAAAATTTTAAATCTGGTCGACAAAAAATGCATGCATTTGGGAAATAAAAATGTTTTCACAAAAAGTAATAAATTGGAAAAGAAAATGTGGTAAACATCAAAGATAAAAAGAATAAATAAGATTTAAACTATCGACAATATTATGGCAATCAATTTGAAAGTTTTCACAAAATAGTTGTTCCTATTAAATAAAAATAATCATCACCTGTAATGCAAATTAATGTGACAAGATGTGGAAAACCAGAAAGCAATAAAAAAATTTTGCAAGAAATCATATTCAAAATAATTGAGTGTTCTGTTCAAGTTCCTGGTGAATAACTGGCAAATAACTCCAGTGCTATATAAACTTTTCCCAAAAGCACCCCAAAATGAAATGAAAATCGCTTAAAGTTTGTGTAACAAATCATGTAAGCCTAACATCAAAATCTAATAAAGATGGACAGTAAACAGGTGCAAGGGTCGGTGTGTGGACTTGCAGAGGACCAGACAGATCATAGTCTTTGGTGTTTAGCAGAAGGGAAACACAGAGATAAAACCAACATGGCAGACAATGGTAGACATGAATCATTGTACTGGTAGACAGTGGTATTTTGGAGTTTCTCATATTTTTTTAAAAAATACTGTTTTACAAACAGAATAACATCTAATAAACACTATTTAAGAAAACAAATACAACTTAGCACAACATACAGACATAGTGTCATGGGCAGAGGTAAAAACCTGAGTGGGGAGAGATCCTTGTATATTTTTTTAATTCTTTTAAAAATTTTGATTTATTTATTTTTATTGAATTGCAATGAGATACACAAAGTTGCTCATGATTGGGTTTCAGTCATATAATGTTTCAATACTCATCTTTTCACCAGTGTACATTCCCCACCACCAGTGCACCAATGTCCCCAGTTTCTCTCCCACCCACCCTCCACTTGCCTCATGGCAGGTACTTTTCTTCTCTCTCTCTCTCTATCTATCTATCTATCTATCTATCTATCTCTCTATCTCTCTTTCCTCCCTCTGCCTCTCTCCCTCTCTCTCCCTTTCTCTCTCCCTCTCTCTCCCTCCCCTCCCTCTCTGTTAGAGTGTGGGAGAGAAAGTGGAGGCAAAAATGTTAAACGTTCCCAGAAATGATTATTTTTTATGTTTCTGCCTTTCTGAGATGATATGTCACAAAGAGTGTAACCTGGTTACAAACAGTATTATCATTTATGATGAAATATTACCAGAACGAAACAGTCATGTATATGGAATAATATCCCATATTATTACCTCAAAACTTATCACCATGGCATCTGCAGAAGGAGATGCTGCCAGGATTTCCTGGTCAGCAGGTGCCCATCTCTCCAGGGCATCCCTCTGACTTCCTCCTGAAGGATCAGAGCCAGGACTGGAAGGATAATTCATCCTGACATTGACGCCAGAGGCCCTGCTGCCTTCTTCCCCAGGATCTATGCACAGTCTCACTCACAGCTACACACTCATTGTCATGTATTATAATTTTATACTAATTTTCCATTCTGTCTCATTTACAGCTGCATAAAAACCTGACTAACCAATTAAATAGTAGCAGAATTGGTGGGTGTGATTTCCAGACACTGTTAAAGGATGAGGCAGACCTGGATTTTCCTCACTGGAATGTGGACACCATGGCTGAAGCACAAGCAGCCCTCTTGGATACAGTGTCAACATGGAAAATAGATTTCAACAGTAAAATACTGTGACTAGAAACTATAATGAACCCAAGAAGCTGGATGAATAAATTTAAGGGAAGCACAATTCCCCATGAAGGCTTTGGAATCTGAAACCATCCAGAGGAGATAAGGTTGGAACCCACTCTGCACAGCCAAAAGTCATTCTGCTTCATATCCACTAGAGTTTCTCCCACTTTCAACTTTCAGAAAGATGCCAGAGAAATTATGATGGTGTTAAGTCAGGTAGAATTAACACCCCTATGCTGGACGACTTACTAACCATCTTGTAGGTCTTATTTAGAGCTCCACATAATTGCTATCAAATAACACCTCTGACTCTACATATGACAGAAATTATATAATAATGTCTTGGGAGTTCATATGGGATAATTAGTGTAGCATAGATATACCAGAAAATTCCTTTTAGATAATGGCCCACTTTACAAGAAACATAATTGTATGGTGATTCCCCAGTCTGACTTCTGGAGAACATCCTCCAAGTTTTGAATCATAACTTCCAGTCTCTACACTCTCTCTACCAGCAGAAGCTCTCACTATTCTTTCCAGACCTAGGAAAAGAGAAGAGAAACCACACCTTCAACCAGAGTTAGAAGACTGGGGCCAGAGAAATAGTACAGCAGGTAGGGTACTTGCCAACCTGGGTTCAATCCCTGGCACTCTATATGGTCCCTGAGCCTGCCAGGAGTAATCTCTAAACACAAAGCCAGGAGTAAGTCCTGAGTACAGCAGGTGTAGCCCCAAAACCAGCCAACCAACCCTAGTGGGAAGGCTGATCTGGGGAGGATTTAAGAGTCTGAAACTATACAATCTCTCTTCCAAATCTTGGTGGACTCCTGGGCAAAGGAGCAAGAATTCAGGGCAAGTGAAGAATAGTGAGGAGAACCATTTGGAAGATGACAGCAGGAACCCCTTTGGCATCTTCTTTGGGATGCCCACTAAACCTACATTTTCTAGGGAAATGTAAGGGGGTCATATTATACAACAATAACCAAGATATCTACTAAATCTCCTATTATACAACAATGACCAAGATATCTACTAAATCTCCTGGCTACTTCAAATTTCAATTACTTCGTGTACATTTCCATGACTGGTGGGTGTCTAAAACAAACAACATATTCATTTGAAGATCTAAGTTGCCACATACATCTTTGCCTAAACCGGGTATCTCATAAACATATGGTTGCTCCATACATGAAACTCACCATCCCTGATTTCTATATACTGGGAATGACACTCAAAGTATCTGCCATCATGATATAGGCATTGATATGATGATCAGAATAGATGTCAATTATTAACAATAGAGGTGAGCCTACCACTACATGCCAATGCAGTGAATACAGAACAGGACAGACACACAGTTGCCAACCTCTGAGCCATCTCCTACATCTTCTTGCTAATGAAACTCAAGTCTGTCAAAGCGTGGTGTTTGCTCTCCAAAAGTGAGCCATCCCCTCGGACCAAGGGATAAACTATGACCTACATGATCAGAACAGTCCTGTCGCTTTACCAGGAGTTATGGAGACACAGAAAATCCAAAAAATCATATCTACCTCGTGGTCTGAAGGGAAGTCTAGAAACTTTTGAAAAATAATTAATTTTTTTGGTAAAATTTTTTTTTTAAATATCCAAGGTAACCTCTCTCCTGCGCCCCTTTCTGAAGGAAAGTCTTTGAACATAGCTGCATGTACAGAGTTACACAGTCATTGCAAAAAGGTAGGGATCGCCCCCAAATCAAGAATATGGAGCAGAGAGGAGGGGAGTGTCTGTTTCCTCTAGAGCTAGAACCACTAACCATGAGAAGTCTCCTCTGTGCCACAGTTTAATCTCTTGTTACAGCCACTTTTGGAGAGAACTTTTTCTGATCTTTGTAGTTAGAGCTTGGCAACACTTGGCCTTTCAATCTCACCACCCTCTCTCTCCTCCTCTCTCTGTTCCTCTGCAGATGAGACAAAATTCTCATTTTCTCCAGCAGTACATTTTAAACAGCTCTTTTTATTGTTTGGGTCCCTGCCAAAACCATGCTCTTCAGAGTCTCATCTTATATCCCAAAGAGCTTAGTTAAGATATTTTCCTATACTAAGGGGGGAAAAATCCTTCCCCAAAGAGAATTCTGGTATGTTTTGTCTAAAAACAAACAAAATCAGGGCACTCCAAGAAACAATAACTTCTACAATCAGAGTATGCTCAATGGTCATTTGTTTATTTCCTGCTCAGCTTCTAGATTCCACAAAGCAATTGTCTTACAACTCATAGTGTTAATGGTTCTGTGGGGGAAATGCAGCCTCCACTGGGCAGCCCTTTAAGAGCCTTAGTTCCTGGGAGAGTTCAACCTAGAGCAGATGTCCTCCCACTCTCATCCCAACCTTTTTTTTTTCCAGACTTTTCCTCCCAGTTTGCTGCTAAAATGTCTTCCACACGAAGCAATCTCAACAAATTTTCCCCATTCTCTTAACCAACACCTTTGCCCCTCTATCTCTCAAACCAATTCCTTTTTATTACTCAGTGATGTGCTCTCTTTGTTCTCTCCTTTCTCCCCAATTTCTTTATATCCCCCAGAGTCCCATTCTTACACATCTCTATTCTAAATATTTTCTTCTGTGCTGCACGCATGTAGTCCCTACTGGCACCAGGTGATGTCCTGGGCAGGGGAACCAGCTGTGGATAAAATAGTGTTTCACTTCATGAAGTCAGTGCTTCAGCTCAGAAAACTAACACAGGAGTGTAAAATGAGCCTTCAACCAATAATTACACAAGTAATCAAGTAAAGTGGGGATAAGTGCATCTCTCCTTTCACTAGAGAGACAGGGCGGGGAAAGTCTTCCCTCCAGGGAGAGCAGGTATGGTGTGATACAGGAAGAATCATGGACAGAGGTAGACTCTCTGCTTCAAACCATAGCACTGACTCATTTGTGGAGCTGGGAGTAAGTACTTAACCTCCCAGCCCTTGTTTGGAGAAAAAACCGTCTCTCCGTTTTTTCTTCTATAAATTGGAGGTAATAGCATTTTACAGGACTGTTGTGATGACTAAAGTATCTTTTAAAAAATGCACCACAAACGAGAATTGAAAAAAAAAGCACAGCTCCTAGATATGACTGACAATGATCATAACAGAATGTTGAACTAGAATTTCAGCCAAGGCACCAATCTATGATGAATGAACACTATAAAGGAGGTCCTAGGTCATCTTTAGCATTTAAGAGAGGCAGATGGCTACCAGATCCACTATTCTGAATGCCTTCACTCCCTTTAACTTTTGAGAATGAGACTGGGCAAAATTTTTTATTTTATTTATTTTTTATTAGTGAAATACCATGAGGTACAGTTGTAGATTTACAAATTTTTGTGCTTGGGTTTCGTTTATACAAACATGGCGCCGTGTAATCCCATCAACGGCCAAGACTCAGAGACAGGCAGCTGAAGACCTCCAGGACTAGCCACCACCATGCTGAGACCACTCTCCACACACATGAAGGTACTGGCAGAGGGACAAATCCACGCGGGTTCTGGGGCTGAGATCTCCCAGCCTACTCGGATTGGAGTCAAGCATCCTCCACCCAGATCCTCCAAATTCCAGTAGGCGGGGGTCACACCCACCACCTGGCCCCCTGGAGCCGTGTAATCCCATCAACGGCCAAGACTGAGAGACTATAAAATCCAGCTCCCGGAACCGCGCGGCCACATTTGCGGCCGCTCGACATCTTATCAGGACATCTTTTTTTTTTTTAATTTTTATTAGTGAAACACCATGAGGTACAGTTGTCGACTTACAAATTTTTGTGCTTGGATTTCGGTCATACCATGATCAAATACCCATCCCTCCAACAGTGCCCATTTTCCACCACCAAGGATAATATCCCTCCTCCCCCCCCCCATTCCCCCCATCCCCCCCTGACACTGTGGCAGGGCATTTCCTTTTGTTTTCTCTCTCCTTTTGGGTGTTGTGATCAGCAAAAGAGGCACTGAGTGGCAAACATGTTCAGTCCATAGTCTACTTTCAACCTGCATCTCCCCTCCTGGGAGGATCCTCCGAACACCCTCCATTTGGTGCTCCCTTCTCTATCTGAACTGTCCTTTCCCCTAGAATACCCGGCTGGCCTCTTAGCTATGGAGTAATCCTCCTGGTGTTGATCTCAGCTATTCTTGGGTATTAATCTCATATTTTGTTATTTTATATCCCCCAGATGAATGCAATCTTTCTATGTCTATCCCTCTCTTTCTGACTCATTTCGCTTAGCATGATACTTTCCATATTGTACCACTTGTATGTAAAGTTCATGACTTCATCTAAGAGCTACATAGTACTCCATTGTGTAGATATATCAAAGTTTCTTTAACCAGTCATCTGTTCTTGGGCACTCAGGTTTCTTCCAGTTTCTGGCTACTGTAAAGAGTGCTGCAATGAACAAACAAGTGCAAATGTCACTTCGACTACACATTTTTGCCTCTCTGGGATATATTCCCAGGAGTGGTATCGCTGGGTCAAATGGGAGCTCAATTTCTAATTTTTTGAGAAACGTCCATACTGTTTTCCAAAAGGGCTGAACCAGTCGGTATTCCCACCAACAGTGAAGGAGTGTCCCTTTCTCGCCACATCCGCGCAAGCATCGGTTGCTTTTGTTCTTTTGAATGTGGGCCAGTCTCTGAGGTGTGAGATCGTATCTCATTGTGGTTTTGATCTGCATCTCCCTGATGATTAATGATGTAGAGCATTTTCTCATGTGCTTTTTTGCCATTCGGATTTCTTCTTTGAGAAAGTCTCTGTTCATTTCCTTGCCCCATTTTTTGATGGGGTTGGATGTTTTCTTCTTGTGGAGTTCAACCAGTATTTTGTATATCCTTGATATCAACCCCTTGTCAGATGTGTATTCGGCGAATATTCTTTCCCATTCTGTAGACTGTCTTTGTATTTTGGTCACTGTTTCTTTGGAGGTGCAGAAGCTTCTTAGTTTAAAATAGTCCCATTTATCTATCTCTGTTTTCACTTGCTTGGCCAGTGGCGTGGCATCTTTGAAAATACCATTAGCCTCAATGTCATGGAGGGTTTTGCCAACTTTATCTTCAATGTACCTTATGGTTTCTGGTCTGATGTTGAGGTCTTTAATCCATTTTGATCTTACTTTTGTACATGGTGTTAGGCAGAGTTCTGAGCCCATTTTTTTGCATGTAGCCATCCAGTGATGCCAGCACAATTTGTTAAAGAGGCTTTCCTTACTCCACTTCACATTTCTTGCACCTTTGTCAAAGATTAGATGATCATATGATTGAGGGGAGATGCAGGACATCTTTTTATGACATCTTATTATCTCATTCTTACTTTGGACAAACTTGCAGGCTATCGAATGTAGCCTGCCCACAGGGCAGAGTCTGGCAAACTCCCCATGGTGTACCAAATATGCCAAATACCAGTAACAATGATGGGTCTCATTCTCCTAAAGAGCCTTGAATATAATCTCAGGGCTAGGATGAAAGAGACGTTACTGGGGCCTGCTCGAGGCAATCGACGAATAACAGGATGATGAATGAATGAATGAATGAATGAATGATCAAATACCCATCCCTCCACCAGTGTCCATTTTCCACCACCATGGTAATATCCCTCCCCCCCATCCCTCCCAAACTACCCTGCCACTGTGGCAGGGCATTTCCCCCTGTTCTCTCTCTCCTTTTGGGTGTTGTGGTCTGCAAAAGAGGCATTGAGTGGCAAACATGTTCAGTCCATAGTCTACTTTCAACATGCATCTCCCCTCCTGGGAGGATCCTCCAAATACCCTTTATTTGGTGCTCCCTTCTCTATCTGAACTGCGCTTTCCCCTAGAATACCCAGCTGGCCTCTAAGCTATGGAGTAATCCTCCTGGTGTTGATCTCAGCTATTCTTGGGTATTAATCTCATATTTTGTTATTTTATATCCCCCAGATGAATGTACTCTTTCTATGTCTATCCCTCTCTTTCTGACTCATTTCGTTTAGCATGATACTTTCCATATTGTACCACTTGTATGTAAATTTCATGACTTCATCTTTTCTAAGAGCTACATAGTACTCCACTGTGTAGATGTACCAAAGTTTCTTTAACCAGTCATCTGTTCTTTGGGCACTCAGGTTTCTTCCAGTTTCTGGCTACTGTAAAGAGTGCTGCAATGAACAAACAAGTGCAAATGTCACTTCGACTATATATTTTTGCCTCTTTATATTCCCAGGAGTGGTATCGCTGGGTCAAATGGGAGCTCAATTTCTAATTTTTTGAGAAACGTCCATACTGTTTTCCAAAAGGGCTGAACTAGTCGACATTCCCACCAGCAGTGAAGGAGTGTCCCTTTCTTGCCACATCCGCGCCAGCATTGGTTGCTTTTGTTCTTTTGGATGTGGGCCAGTCTCTGAGGTGTGAGATGGTATCTCGTTGTGGTTTTGATCTGCATCTCCCTGATGATTAATGATGTAGAGCATTTTCTCATGTGCTTTTTTGCCATTCGGATTTCTTCTTTGAGAAATTTTCTGTTCATTTCATTGGAGACTGGGCAAAATTCTTAAGGAGAGTCTTTGAGAATTTATTATAAGAAGTGGGTCCCCTCTTCATATTAAGAACATCTGAAGAAAGAAGTCTCTGTCCTTAGCCTTGGGAGAGGCTTTTGTGGCACCATTCAGAAAACTTGAGGGTCCCCAAGACCTTGCAAGCGACAGTACAGTAGGTAGAGTGTTTGTCTTGCATATGATCGCCTGGATTCTATCTTAGGCACACCATATTCTCCCTTAATAACAATGTTGAGAACTGTTATCCTCGAAAAATAACAGCAACTATATAGAAAAGAAGGTCTTGAAATGAAATGCAATGAAAACAACTTTAGCTGAGAAGGATGTCCAGCACATCCTAATTTAGAACAGCTTTATAGAGAGGGAATAGAGGATCTGGTTTGTACCCAGAAGAGATCATGTGACTCTTTATAAGGTCACTGTCAGGAGTGATCCATGAGCACAGAGCCAGGAGTAAGCCCTGAGAACTGTCAGTGTGCCCCCACGAAAACAAACAAACAAAAATATCGAAGGCCTAGCAATCTGCTGTAAGAACCAGGCCCCCTTTTCTCCATCTTCTTCAAACCTTAAAGTAGCTTGAAGTAATCTTTACAATCTGGGACCGGAAGAAGGGGAAAATGCAAACCCAGGAAGTAGAAAAGATGGTTTTTGGACATGGCCTCCTTAGCAGTAGACAGGCTCCTGTAATTTGTGCTTAAAGAAGCTCAGAGGCAGTTTACCTTCAGGCGTGATTCAGTATTTTGGACTGATCACTTTGAATTATGAAGTGAACCTTCATTTGGAACTTAACTTTGTCAACTTAACTTTAGTACTAAAGGATTCCCCAAAAGTCAAGGAGCTGTCCAAAATGTTGCACCTGCAAGGAGCAAGTTCAGAGGCACAGTATGAGACCCTAATCTGAAGAGTTTTTGTGAACATACACCATGAGTGCTGCCCACTAGCATAAGCTGCAGACTATGGGCAGAGACTAAAGTCTCCAGTTAGGAAGATCAGGGGAATGAACATGTCTCCTTCATATCTTACTCATTAACCCCTGAGCTAGCATGGGTTCAGCTATTGCTTGAACAGTTGAAAAAGTTGCTGAACTTTCCAGCACTGAACAGTTGGCCTAAAGATGGGAAAGATAGTGAATGGAGGCAATCAGGTCTCAGGGGTAACCACAGAGGAGGCAAAACTCACCACTCATCTTTCTTCCTTTCTTTCAACAAATGTTTACTGAATGCATACTGTGTGTGTGTGACTGAGAGTTATGGGCCCAGCAGTAACCAAAATGGAAAAGGTCCCTTGCTTGATGGTACTTACATTCTTAAAGGGTAACAGTATTAACAACTGTCATCCTAGAAAAATAACAGCAGCTGTATAGAAAATAAGGTCTTGAAATGAAACACAATGAAAACAACTTTAGTTGGGAAGGATGTCCACCAGCACATCCTAAAGAACAGCTTTAAAGAGAGGGAACAAAGCGTCTGGTTTTATGCACAGCAGAGATCATGTGACTCTTTATAGATATTTTAGTAGTTTTTCAGAAACCTTATTTGTGAGGGAGAAGAATGAACATATACAACTGAGAAAGGAACAAGGAGCGTAGATCACATGCACAGAAAGTGGTGAAGGTGGATAAATGTACAATAAGGAAGATAAGGGATGCTAGAGGTCAAAATGGGTTTCTCTACACAGTCTCCACTGAGTGGGCCTGTTTGGCTGGGCCAGGGGTCTTTATCAAGACAAAGGTGTTCTTAAAGTTTCACTTTGGCCCAGCCAGGGGCATCAGAGCACCATAGGGCAGCTTCTCCAAGAGAAAGAGTGTCCCACTCGCCACACTCTAAGCCTCAAGCGAGTCTGTTGATACTCCTCATCCTAGAGAGTCCTAAAATTTCAGGGGTAAAGAGAAGAGGCAAAGTTGCAAAAAAAAACCTTTGACTCAACCAAACTAGTCAACCTTATTATGAATTATGAAAACATCCCTAAGGGAAGCAAAGAAAATTAGCATTTAAGTGTGCTCTGAGTAAGGGGTGCCACATTCCAAGATTTTTGGTATTCAAAGGTCCTGGGCTCCAAAGCAAAAGAGGTTGGCTTATGGGTTTGAGTAACTGAAAGCAAACACAGTGAGGGCTGGAGCTCAGTATGAATGAAGCTGCGGATCTCAGTCACGAATGGCTGGGCAGCCTTGGCAGGGGTTGAGTTTACTCAGTGCAGGGGTGGGGGGATGTTGGACGGGTTTATAGCTCCCTAGCCAGATTGTTCTGACTGTGACAGAGGCAAGTCGGCTGGAAGCAGATAACTCAGGAAGGAGAGGTCAGTGGCCTATTTGTCCAGGCAGGTCAATGCACCCCGTGGGAAGGAGGCACGCCGGAACTAAAGACTGGTATATCCAAGACTTACTCTGGAGGTAGACAAAAGACTGTGCTAGTAGAGTGAATGTGGGAAAACTACAAGAACCTCTGTTCTAAGCGTGACTCTGGTGCATAAATCCAAGGAAGGGCGGAAATGGAAGAGAAAGAGAAACTCAGGGCTGGAGCGATAGTACAGCAGGTAGAGCATTCCTGGGTTCGATTACTAACATCCCATATGGTCCCCTGAGCACTGTCAGGAGTAACTCCTGAGTACAGAGCCAGGAGTAACCCCTATGCATTTTTTGGGGTGTGACCCAAAAAAAAAGATAAAAAAGAAACTCAGCTCACAAAAATGTTGACAAGCTTTTTTAATGGAAGAGAATAAGGGAACAAATAGCCTACAAACATTCATAAATGTTCACCAGACACAATGCTACTACCCACGAGAAACAACCACAAAGCCCTCTGGATTAGAGAGAGGAATAGAGAAATTCTGGAAGGAAGGAGCTGTGTGCGGAGGAGGTCAGCTGAGCCGGGAGCCTAAACCTCAACCCACCAAGATTTACCACACCCTTCCTTTCCAAATCCCAAGTCTTGGCCCAAGGACTTCCGTTTCCCCAATATATTTTCCCACTAGAAAACAAAAACAATTCTGAATAAAACATAACAATTACCTTCCAAATGCATAACTGAGCTTGCAAAAAAAAAAAAAGAGAGAGAAAAAGGAAAATAAATAGTGAAGGAACTCCCCAAACGCCAGGGAATGAAGAGAAAACAATCCCATGTTGGCCAGCTGGAGGCCATGCTTTATTTAACTCTTTTATAGGGATTGTCTGTACTCCCCGAGGAGTTGCTTACCAATGACCACACAGGACCTGGAGTAGCAAGCAGTTCCAGGCCTAAATAAGGGAGGGATTAGAACTAAGACTTCCATAAAGGTAGAAATTTTGAAGAGAAAGTTTCAGAAAATAATAATTAGAGTCCAGAGTGATAGTACATCAGGTAGGGTGTTTGCTATACTTGTAGCTGACCGGGACCCAATCCTAGTATCCTATCTGGTCCTCTGAGCCCACCAGGATTAATCCCTGAGTGAAGAGCCAGAAGCAACCCCTCAGCACTACTGGGTGTGGTCTAAAGAAAACCAAAATGATAATAACAATAATCACCACTGGTTAGTAGGAACTACAAGGAAATTTGTTTTAGCGTCCAGATGAGAGAGAAAACTCTCCCCTGAGTTTTTTTTTAAATTAGTAATTTATTGAGGTCAGATTAGTTTACATGAATGCAAATACTAGTATGTTTTAGGAGTACAATGTTACTACACCATATCTATGACCAAAATTCCAGTAACTGCCCACAACTATCCTTCCCCAGGTAGTGGTAAGCTCAGTTATGTCAATGAAGTACACACTTTTTTTTATTTAACATTGTCTATTCCCTTGCTTTATATTAAAAAAATAAAACTTCATGATGATCCAGAAACTCCAAGTCAAAAACTTAACATAAAAAGTAGTCCCAAATTGGTGATAGGAGTGATGTCAGAATTATATCCATAAGAAACCACTATAATACTATAAACCAAACGATAGCACAGCGGGTAGGGCATTTGCCTTGCATGCAGCTGACCCAGGTTCAATTCCTCCGCCCCTCTCGGAGAGCCCAAAAAGCTACCAAGAGTATCTCGCCCACACAGCAAAGCCTGGTAAGCTACCCGTGGCGTATTCAATATGTCAAAAACAGTAACAAGTCTTACAATTTGTTGTGAGAAGTTACTGGTTCAAATTGATGAACAATGGGAGGACAGTGCTACAGTGCTAATAAAAAAAGGAGTCCCAAAATGTTTTTCCTCCTTTGTGTTCCAACAGAGGCAAAGGCAAAACTACCCAAGGAGGCCCAGAAGACCCAAGGATGCCCCACAAGAATGGGCATGCATGATACAAAATTGCAGTGTCTGTAAGAAAATCATTCTAGAAAACATCAAGGAAAGCACCCCATAATTATGAGTATATGAAAATAGTAATAGCGTAAAATAAGGAATCTTAAAACATGCCAAAATATCTTTCCAGGAAAAAATAATGTCTATCCTAAAAGAAATAAATTAGAATCACCATGAGGTATGTTTTTTCAAGAACCAATTATCACAGATTAGAAGAGGAGTATATCATATTTTCCAAGTGGGGATAACAGGGTCCTGGTCATCTTGGGCATTCTTGGAGCAGAGCCCAAGACTCTAGCTCATGATGACCTCAAGTGGCAGGAGTGAGGGTGACTGGAGGGAATGGGAGGAGGGACCTTGACACTAGATGTAGTTGTTTGAACAGAACCTTCTGAGAAGGCCCCAGAAATGCATCTTCGATTTTTATCCTGAGCCTGAAGGCAGAGTGGCCCCAATTACCACAGGCCATACTGACCTCTCAAGCCTTAATACTTCCAGGTAACATACCAGGGAAGGCTGAGGAACTTCTGGTGATACCCCACGTCAACACCCAGGAACCTAGAGAGACTCATGGAGGATGTGGCAGATCACATTTGTACAGGCTGAGAGGAGAAGGGCATCAGGGGTTGAGAAGGGGCAAGGGACACAGTCTGAGGAGGCATGATCTGTCCTGCTGTCATGCCTAACACATTCTTTGTCTCAGGAGTCACCTCTCAGAGCATCCATCTAGGGAAAGGACCCAAATGTGGAGGGTAAGAGTATTTAAAAGAAAGAAATGGAGGGAGGAAAACAAAAGGGGAAATGAATGTCTTTTATTTTCTATACTTACCATTCTTATTCAACCATATTTCCCCTACTGCCCCAGAAAAGTAAGTCATAGTTAAATGCAGAAAAATGAGTAGTTAATTCTGAACTTTAGAGCTTCCAGTGGTCTCAGGGGATTAATTTGATTTAAAGGATTTCTTTTTCATGATTAATTACACTTATACTCAGTTTTTTTCTAATCACTTTGATTTTAAAGTCTAATGCCAACATAAGCTGTAACTTCATAATATAAAGATGTATGCACAAGAATATTAATTGAAACAGTGTATATAATGGCAAGAAAATTTTATTAAATCAAACCTAATTGCCCCAAAAGAATGCAGTGACTAAGGAAATAATGGTACACTCTGACAGTGGATCATTATGAGACCAATAAAAATGATGTTTGCAAAGAGCTTCTAATGACTTGGAAAAACATTCACAATATATAATGTTGAAAAAAGCCCACAACACAGACTTCAATAGCATGACCTAAAAATCATGTAAAAACGCATAGAAAAATGCTGGAGCACACTATGCTCTATGAAAACATATCTGAATCATGGGGATTCTGTGATGTTTTCTTCCTTATACTCACTTTTGTTTCTAGTTGCCAAAACGACGTAATTATTGCTTTTATAATCAAGGGAAGACAAATCTGTGTGAACATTGAGCTGGGGTCAGGGGGAGGGGACAAGAGCAGGAAGGGGAGGCGAATTCTGGCAAGGGGTGGAGATGTATTTTAGGTAGTTGAAAACTTCATCCCAGTGCCCCAGACAGCTCAGGGTTACAGTTCTGGATCCTCACTGAATCTCCATTTCTATCTTTTCTTTGTTTGTTTGTTTGGGGTCCACACTCAGTCATGCTCAGTTTTACTCCCAGCTTTGCACTCAGGAATTACTCCTGGCAGTGCTTGAGGGGCCAAATGGAATACCCAAGATGGACCCAAGTAGGGTCGGTGGTCTGCAAAGTAGACACTCTACCTGTTGTACTATCGCTCAGGCCACTCTATTTTCATCTTAAACCACTGCATGCCTTGGAGCCCGTGCAATAGGCCAGAGAGTAGGACAGTTGCCTTGCACAGGGCTGACCAGGGTTTGATCTTAGGCAACCTATATGGTTCCCCAACCCTCTCCAGGAATGATCCCTGAGCACTGCCAGGTATGCCCTCCCTCCTCTCCCCTACTCCCCCAAAAAAGAAAAAAAATTAAACCACTGCATGCCCAGAGGATACAACTTGAATGAGACTCAGAGAAAATCCTCTTGGCAAATTAGTGTTGAAGATTAAAACTCATGCAAGAAGCAGAAGTTTAGTTGTGGTTTCACTGGGATGAATTATACCTGGGAGAACAACCTCGGAGGTGGGCCTTGAAGTCAGATGGGCGCTCACTAGTTACCCAGCTAGGGTAGGTGGAATAATGGTTCCTGAAGGGGTTCACACTCTATTTCTCCTGAAACCTGTGACTGCATTTTCTCATGTGGCAGATGGGACTGTGCAGATGTGATTCAATCAAGGGTTTTGAAGTGAAAAGATAATTCTGAGTATTCAGGAGGTCCTGATGAAACCATAGGATCCTTCTGAGAAGGAGGCGGAAGGGTGGCAGTACATTAGGAAGATGTGGCCGTGTAATGTGAAAAACAAAGATGGGGTATGAGGCTGAAGGTGCTTCCTTGTGAGTTTAAAGATGGAGGAGGAGCCCTCACCAAGGAATGCTAGAAATCTCCAGAGGCTGGAAATGGTCCCCTCCAACCTCCATGGACTCAGCCCTGTCAACACCTTGATTCATAGGCTCCTGACCTGCTAAATTGTATGAGAATCAATTTTTATTGTTGTAAAGTATTAAGTTTGTGGCTATTTGTTACAGCAGCTACCAAAAAACAAGTACAAAAACCCTGGCATTTCCATGATCTTCAAAGAAGCAGCATCATCTGAATCTCTCTATTGTTAGAAACACAAAACCCAACAATGGACACACCATGCTTCCTAATACACATGGCAAGCACTCGATAACCAAGAGTTCTTTTGAATGCTTAGCACATCACCTTATGTTGTGTGTACTTGATAGAGCATTTAAGAAGCAGATGATATGGAATTCTACTCTCCAGTAAGTAGGGAAAGTAGTTTCTATGGTGACTTTGTATATGACACCATTGAGCTGGGGGAAGCTGCACAAATTTCCCAAGGTATTGAGAGGTAGACAATGTTTCCTTTCTAACACTAAATTGGGTAGGTAATGTACTACACCTTTGTTTCTCATTCAGGAAATCTGTTAAATATTCAGGGGTTCGGGTACTTGTCTTGGATGTGGCTGACCCCTAGTCAGATGCCTATTACCACAGCATCTCCGAGCACCTCTGGGAGTGACCCTCACGCACAGAACTGGGAGTTGCCCCTTAGCACTGCCAGGTGTGACCCTGAACCACAAAATAATTAATTAAAAATATTTAATTAACACAGATGCCTCTATTACACAAGAAAATGCATTGCAGATGAGATGACGTATATGCATTTTATCAGGCTCTCTAGTTCCAACTTGATCAAGTGATTCTACCAGAGTGCCTCATCCCAAGTTGCTGGAATGTCTGTCAAGTTATCAGACATTCTGCTTATTATGTTCTTCTGCTTACACTTTATTGAGGAAATGAGGAACCACAGATACCATATCATATTTACTTTTTTGAAAAAATTCAAATATACACAAATAGATTAAAACAAAGACTACCCAGATAGCCACCAACTAGAATAAAGAATTGCTAGCATTTTGCCATGGTTACTATACACATATGTAGTCACATGTTTTCTTTTTTTTTTTTTAAGTTTTTGTCAGTGAATCATCGTGGGGTACAGTTACAGATTTACAAACTTTCATGCTTGCGTTTCAGTCATATAATGATTGGGTACCCATCCCTCTACCAGTGTTCATTCTCCACCACCAATGATCCCAATATCCCTCCCACCACCCCAACCCCACTCCCCACCCCACCCCACACCGCCTCTTTGGTAGGGCATTTCCTTTTGTTCTCTCTTTCCTTTGGATGTTGTACTTTGCACGAGAGGCTTTGAGTGGCCATTGTGTTAGATCTGTCGTCTACATTCAGCTCACATCTTCCAACCCAAGCTAGTCCTCCAAATACCCTTTATTTGGTGTTCCCTTCTCTATCTGAGCTGCCTTTTCCCCCAGCGTTTGAGGCCAGCTTCCAAGCCATGGAGTAAACCTTCTGGTTCTTATCTCTACTATTCTTGGGTGTTAGTCTCCTATTCTGTTACTTTATATTCCACAGATGAGTGCAATCTTTCTATGTCTCTCCCTCTCTTTCTGACTCATTACACTTCACATGATGCTTTCCATGTCGATCCATTTATATGCAAATTTCATGTGTAGTCACATATTTTCCTCTTCAGCTAAACCAATTTGAAGTATACTAAAGACTGACTTTTTAAAACTTCACCAAAAAAAATAAAGATACAGGGGGTATGGTGCCACCAGCAGGTCAATCTGTACCTGTGAAGCGAGTGCATCAGCAGCCTGATGGCACCGTCAGACTTTCAGATACCCCAAAATCGCTGCTATGCCTTTGGCCAGACCCCAAAATCTTGGGGCAAAGTTTACCAAGAAAGTAAACGGCCAAAAGTTAGGTATGTGGAGGACACACCCACAAACCACCTCTGGCTCAGCTATATAATTGGAGGCATGGCCTCTCTGGCTCCTGATCAAACTGTTTAATGGCCATGATCCCAGAGACTCAGAAAAAAATCTCAGAACCCAAAGGCTTTTGGCAGAAATGCATCCTGTTCCTGCAGTAGGTTACTGGTGCTGGGCCACTCCAGGTGGGAATAGGTTTCGTGCCTTGGCCTGTTCCCCCTGGTGGCCCGGTGAACGCCATCCTCCAGAGGCCTCTGGACAGTCAGATTTGGCCTGCAGTGATGAGACACGCAGGGCCTCACCAGATGGGGGTGGAACTGCCCCTTTCCTCCCCATCCCAACGAGACCCTGAGTCGCCGCCTGCAAATGGCCTCTCTGGCTCCTTATCAAGCTGATTAACGGCCATGATCCCAATCCCAAAGACTCAGAAACAAATCTCGAAACCCAGCGGTTTTTGGCAGAAATTCATCTGGACTGCATACAAGATGGCTGCCACCTCAGAGCTTATTGGAAAGCCAGGTATGAGCCAGCAGTAACGGGGCAACTGCAGTCTCATGAAAAGAGGGGCAGTGCCAACTTGTCCTTCACGGCCTACTGAGGTCACTAGTTGCCCCCATGAGCGGCTCTCCAGCACGACCATTGCTCCAGAGGCAAAAAGACTTAATCCAGATCCTGGCAGCTTATGGCAGAAAAGCAAATCGACCAGGCGTTAAACTACGGTGCCATGCCTCCCTGGGATAGAAAGGGTGTTGCTCCCTTCCACCTCCCCCCTCTCCCAGAAGCAAGGTGGCCACCGCCTCAGAGCTTATAGAAAAGCCAGGTATGAGCCGGCGGTGATCAGGCAACTGCAGTCTCATGGGAAGGGGGGCAGTACCGGCTCATCCTTCATGCCCTACCGAGCTCACGAGTTGCCCCCCACGAGAGGCTCTCCATCACGGCCATAACACCAGACACACAGAAAACAATCTCGTAATTATCTGGCTCTTTGCAGAAATCCAAAATCACGTGGCTGCTATAGCGGCCTCGCAACATTATATGATTCTCAAACAGCTATAGAAAACAAAGTATTTCACAATGCCCTTTCAGCAATTCTGATTGTTGGTGGGAGGGGGAATTCTAAACAATAATGGTGCATCTTTTGTCAAAATAATGGATGTAATCAATGTAGAGAAGAGTTAAGTAGAAATCATCTGTCTCACAGGCATTGGTAGGGGTGGGGGGCATATTGGGGTTCTTGGTGGTGAAAAATAAGTACTAGTGAAGGGAAAGGTGTTTGATCATTGTATGACTGAGACTTAAACCTGAAAGCTTTGTAACTTTTCCCACAGTGATTCAATAAATAAATATAAGAAGAAAAAAATAAATAAGATTATGGAAAAAAAAGTAAGGTGGAGTTCATGCCCAATTCAATCAGCTAATCAGTGGCTGAATAAATAGAAGTACTCATACATAAAAAATATATAAATAAATAAAGATACTTTCCTCATAGCAACACTAAATTATCACACTAAAAAAATCAATACTTTTTAAATATCAATTCTACTCAAAATTTCTCCTTCCCCACCCAAGTGTCTTTATTTATGATCTATTTCTTTCAAGTTGGAAATTATGCCCCATTCATTTTGCTGTGACTAGTCTAGCCATAGGGGTCTCTTGGGTTTTCTATACTAGGTAGAGCACATGGCTTCAGGCTTGTTTCCCCTGGGTTGATTTCACTGCTGCCTCCCCAGACCCAGGCCCCTAGTTCTGCTACCCCAGGCTTATTCCCTTTTACTTAAAAATTGATGGTGACTTCCTTTCTTTTCCCAAGCTGACAGATCCTCTTCCATGACCTCTTCCAGTAGCATTAGCTGTCTTTCTCTCCAGGTTCTGCTACTTACTCAGACCTAGATAAGATAATGAATCCCAGCATTACCCAACCCATGGGTCCTCTCCTATACCCCCACTGATTTCCCTTAGCTCTGCTCACCGCTTGGTAAATATCTCTTTGTTAAACCCTCTTCAATTACCCTACTTCTAGGTGCTACCCTTCTCCCTTTAGGGTCCTAGCTAATAATGAACTAGGTACCAGGAATGACCCCAAAGGAATAGAGTCCTCAAATGAGAGTCTAGGATTAGATTGCTCACATATTTGAGTGGTCCCAAGAAAATCCAGTTACAGACTGAAGTAGGATGCAGATAATCTATAAAAATGATGACATAACTGATGTCAAAGATAGGATATCACCTGTAGTATTAATGTAGAGAGAGTCCCAGGCAGAAAGTCAGTTCCTAGTACTTTTTCAGACCTTGCATCATTGGAAAGCCAAAAGTCAGAGAATACACATAGGTTTTTAGGCATAGCTGATATGATGAGATCTGATTAACAGGTCAAAAGATCATCTATGAAAAGGCAGTAAGACTTTTAGGATTTAGGATTAGAGTGAAACAGTTTCTGCTGTGGCTAATGTGTTAGTTTATAGCTGAGAAATACAGACAGTCAGATACAAGAGTTCCAGGGAAAGCCGACTCAACTAGAAAAACTCCAAGACACATTGTGCTTAGAATGATGAAAAACAATAACAGAGCCAGAATACTGAAAGCTGTAAATTCAAAAAGGAACTTACAAAGGAAAGCCCATAATATTCAGAGCAGAACTATCACATGAAACTTTAGAAGCCAGAGAAGAGTAGAGGAATATAACACAAGAAAGAAAGAAAGAAAGAAAGAAAGAAAGAAAGAAAGAAAGAAAGAAAGGAAGGAAGGAAGGAAGGAAGGAAAGAAAATGTATTGTCACAGAATTATCCATAATATTAATTCTTTAAATGTATGTACCTTTAAAATAGAAACATTGATCTGCGTGGGACGGGCACAGAGGCCCAGCTCTGGGCAACAAAGCTGAACGGCTCCAATTCCAACAGGTACAGCCCGCCCCCAAGGGCCTGGGTCCCTCTCTGGGCACGCGCAGCTAGAAACAGCCCCTAGACAGCCGGTTTTCAACCCCTGATCTGCGTGGGACGGGCACAGAGGCCCAGCTCTGGGCAACAAAGCTGAACGGCTCCAATTCCAACAGGTACAGCCCACCCCCAAGGGCCTGGGTCCCTCTCTGGGCACGCGCAGCTAGAAACAGCCCCTAGACAGACGGTTTTCAACCCCTGATCTGCGTGGGACGGGCACAGAGGCCCAGCTCTGGGCAACAAAGCTGAATGGCTCCCATTCCAACAGGTACAGCCCGCCCACAAGGGCCTGGGTCCCTCTCTGGGCACGCGCAGCTAGAAACAGCCCCTAGACAGCCGGTTTTCAACCCCTGATCTGCGTGGGACGGGCACAGAGGCCCAGCTCTGGGCAACAAAGCTGAACGGCTCCAATTTCAAACAGGAGACGTTCCCAACTCCTCTCCCAGTGCCAGGGACTCTTTCCGGAGCCGCGGCCGCTAATGCGGCCGCGAAATATTTTCCCACTACATATGCCATAGGAACCATAAGCTAACTTCTTAGATGGAAACTTTTCTAGTTTAGCTCAGCCACTAGAAACACAGTAGCCAATAACTCATAAGCCTATCTTAACTCACACTGCATATCAAGCAGAATAGTAACAGTGAACGTGAAGGAATAACCACACCTCTCACAATGGTAAAGCAACGCAAAAGCCCACCAAACTTTCATATTGAAGAGTCTAGCCCAGATGACACCAACAGTACTGTAGTGTTAGACAACCTCTCTGACAAGGAATTCAGAAGGGAGCTACTTAGGATGCTTAGGGAATTAAAAGAAACAATGGAAACCAATGCCAATAGAAGACAAGAGGATCTGAAGGCAGAAATGAGGAAAATGCAATCAGAAATGTCAGACCTGAAAAATCTCGTAGGCGAATTGAAAAGCTCAGTGGAAGGCCTCAGCAGCAGAGTAAGAGCGGCTGAGAACAGAATCAGTGAGCTCGAAGATGAAGTTCAGAGACTCTCCAGAAAAGAGCAGAAAATGGAAAAGAGACTCACAATTCGGGAACAGATGGCAAGAGAAGATCGTGATGAAGCCAAGAGGGATAACATAAGAATTATTGGAGTCCCAGAGGGACAGGAAGAAAACCTCGATGAAGAAGAAACTGTCAAAGAAATCATTGCTACAACATTTCCAGAGCTGAAGAAAACTTGTGACCACATTCAGGAGGCCCGAAGGGTACCAGCTAGAAGAAATCCGAATAAAAATACCCCAAGACACATTCTGATCAAAATGACCAAAACCTTAGACAGAGACAAAATTCTGAAAGCAGCAAGATCGAAGAAAGAAATCTCTTACAAAGGAGCATCCTTAAAATTCACAGCTGATTTTTCTGATGAAACCCTCATGGCCCGAAAACAGTGGTGGGACATAGTAAAAAAACTCAATGAAATAAATGCCTCCCCAAAAATACTTTTCCCAGCAAGACTCTCATTCATAATAGAAGGAACAACACACAGTTTCACAGACAAACAACAGCTCAGGAACTTCATAGTTGAGTCTATGAAGTTGAAAACCATGGTTACAAGAACAACTAAATGGGCTACTTTAAGGCAAGAAAGGCCCCTCAAATACACCAAATTTTAACAGAACAATGGGACAAAATCCCATAACAATAATCTCTCTCAATGTCAATGGGCTAAACGCACCAATTAAAAGACATAGAGTGGCAGGATGGATTAGAAAATTGAACCCAACATTCTGCTGCCTGCAAGAAACGCATCTCAATAGTCAAAGCAAACACAGACTCAGAGTCAAAGGCTGGAAAACAATCCTACAGGCAAACAGCTCCCATAAAAAAGCTGGGGTAGCCATCCTTATATCAGACCACATCGATTTCAGAGTGAGGAAGGTCATAAGAGACAGTGAAGGCCATTTCTTATTGATCAGAGGATCTGTACAACAGGAAGAACTTACAATAATAAATGTATATGCACCTAATGAGAGACCAGCAAAGTACTTAAAACAACTACTCATAGATTTGGAAAAAGACATCAATAGCAACACAATACTAGTGGGAGACTTCAACACTGCTTTGTCACCTCTTGATAGATCAACCAGACTCAAGCTTAGCAAGGACATACTTCATTTGAGGGAAACAATGGAAGAAAGGGACTTAGTAGATATATACAGGACCCTTCATCCACAAAAAGCTGAATACACATTCTTCTCAAGCGTACATGGAACATTCTCCAAGATAGACCACATGCTGAGCCACAAAACATGCCTCCATAAAATTAAGAAGGTAGAGATTGTATCAACAATCTTCTCAAACCATAATGCGCTGAAATTAGAAGTAAATCACACACAAAAACAGAAAACTAAATCAAACACCTGGAAATTAAACAGTGCACTATTGAACAACGAGTGGATTAGACAGGAAATCAAAGAGGAAATCAAAAGATTCCTAGAAACGAATGAAAATGAGAACACGAGTTACCAAAACTTATGGGACACAGCAAAGTCTGTGTTAAGAGGAAAGTTTATAGCTCTACAAGCATTCCTCAGGAAGGAGGAGCGAGCACACATAAGTAACCTAACCTCACAGCTTAAGAGCTTGGAGAAGGACCAAAAAAAGGAGCACAACCCGAACAGGAGAAAGGAAATAATAAAACTCAGAGCAGAGATTAACGAGATGGAAACCCAAAAAACAATCCGAAAGATCAATGAAACCAAAAGCTGGTTCTTCGAGAAAATTAACAAGATCGATAAGCCTCTAGCAAAACTCACAAAGAAAGGGAGAGAGAAAACCCTAATAAACCGAATCAGAAATGAAAAGGGAGTCATTACAACAGAAACCACAGAAATTCAGAGGATCCTCAGGGAGTACTTTGAGAAGCTTTATGCCACGGAACATCAAAACCTCGAGGAAATGGATAAATTCCTAGACTCCTACAGACTCCCAAGGCTGAACCAAGAAGACCTGGAATACCTGAACAGACCTATCACCATCAAGGAAATTGAAATGGTAATAAAAAGTCTCCCCAAGCACAAAAGTCCTGGCCCGGATGGATTCACTAGTGAATTCTTCCAAATCTTTAAAGAGGACTTACTCCCGATGCTCTTTAAGCTTTTCCACGAAATTGAAATATCAAAAACACTTCCGAACAGTTTCTACGAAGCAAATATCACACTGATACCAAAAGCAGACAGAGATACCACAAAGAAAGAGAATTACAGGCCGATATCCCTGATGAACACAGATGCAAAGATCCTCAACAAACTACTAGCAAATAGAATCCAACTACTCATCAAAAAGATCATACACCATGACCAAGTAGGATTCATCCCAGGGATGCAAGGGTGGTTTAACATTCGGAAATCAATCAACATAATCCACCATATCAACAAAAGAAAAGATAAAAAGCATATGATCATATCAATAGATGCAGAGAAAGCATTTGATAAGATCCAGCACCCCTTTATGATGAAAACCCTAGCCAAAATGGGTATAGAGGGGACCTTCCTCAACAAAATTAAAGCCATCTACCACAAGCCTACAGCAAGCATCATCCTCAATGGGGAAAAACTGAGAGCCTTCCCTCTAAGATCAGGGACGAGACAGGGATGCCCACTCTCTCCACTGCTGTTCAATATAGTACTGGAAGTACTTGCAATAGCGATTAGGCAGGAAAAAGATATTAAGGGCATTCAGGTAGGAAAGGAAGAAATCAAGCTCTCACTATTCGCAGATGATATGATACTCTACTTAGAGAACCCAATAACTTCCACCAAAAAACTCCTAGAAACAATAGACTCGTATAGTAAAGTTGCAGGTTATAAAATCAATACCCAAAAGTCCATGGCTTTCCTATACGCAAACAGTGAGAGAGAAGAAAGCAACATGAAAAAAACAATCCCATTCACAATTGTGCCCCAGAAAATCAAGTACCTAGGAATCAGCTTAACTAAGGAAGTAAAGGACCTGTACAAAGAAAACTACAAAACGCTACTTCAGGAAATAAAAGAGGACATGAGGAAATGGAAAGATATCCCCTGCTCATGGGTCGGGAGACTTAACATTGTCAAAATGGCAATACTACCGAAAGCATTGTATAAATTCAATGCAATCCCTATAAGGATACCCATGACATTCTTCAAAGAAATGGAGCAAACACTCTTGAAATTTATATGGAACAATAAGCCCCCACGAATAGCTAAAGCAATTCTTGGGAAAAAGAAAATGGGAGGAATCAACCTCCCGAACTTCAAACTGTACTACAAAGCAGTAATAATTAAAACAGCATGGTACTGGAACAAAGGCAGAACTGCAGACCAATGGAACAGGGTTGAATACACTGACATCTCTCCTCAATCATATGCTCATCTAATCTTTGATAAAGGTGCAAGTAATGTGAAGTGGAGTAAGGAAAGCCTCTTTAATAAATTGTGTTGGCATCACTGGACAGCTACATGCAAAAAAATAGGCTCAGAACTCTGCCTAACACCATGTACAAAAGTAAGATCAAAATGGATTAAAGACCTCAACATCAGACCAGAAACCATAAGGTACATTGAAGATAAAGTTGGCAAAACCCTCCATGACATTGAAGCTAATGGTATCTTCAAAGATGCCACGCCACTGGCCGAGCAAGTGAAAACAGAGATAGATAAATGGGACTATCTTAAACTAAGAAGCTTCTGCACCTCCAAAGAAACAGTGACCAAAATACAAAGACAGTCTACAGAATGGGAAAGGATATTCGCCGAACACACATCTGACAAGGGGTTGATATCAAGGATATACAAAATACTGGTTGAACTCCACAAGAAGAAAACATCCAACCCCATCCAAAAATGGGGCAATGAAATGAACAGAAACTTTCTCAAAGAAGAAATCCGAATGGCAAAAAAGCACATGAGAAAATGCTCTACATCATTAATCATCAGGGAGATGCAGATCAAAACCACAATGAGATACCATCTCACACCTCAGAGACTGGCCCACATTCAAAAGAACAAAAGCAACCGATGCTGGCGTGGATGTGGCGAGAAAGGGACACTCCTTCACTGTTGGTGGGAATGTCCACTGGTGCAGCCCTTCTGGAAAACAGTATGGACGATTCTCAAAAAATTAGAAATTGAGCTCCCATTTGACCCAGCAATACCACTCCTGGGAATATATCCCAGAGAGGCAAAAATGTATAGTCGAAGTGACATCTGCACTTGTTTGTTCATTGCAGCACTCTTTACAATAGCCAGAAACTGGAAGAAACCTGAATGCCCAAGAACAGATGACTGGTTAAAGAAACTTTGGTACATCTACACAATGGAGTACTATGTAGCTCTTAGAAAAGATGAAGTCATGAAATTTACATACAAGTGGTACAATATGGAAAGTATCATGCTAAGCGAAATGAGTCAGAAAGAGAGGGATAGACATAGAAAGATTGCATTCATCTGGGGGATATAAAGTAACAAAGTATGAGATTAATACCCAAGAATAGCTGAGATCAGCACCAGGACGATTACTCCATAACTTAGAGGCCAGCCGGGTATCCTAGAGGAAAGGGCAGTTCAGATAGAGAAAGGAGCACCAAATAAAGGATGTTTGGAGGATCCTCCCAGGAGGGGAGATGCATGTAGAAAGTAGACTATGGACTGAACATGTTTGCCACTCAATGCCTCTTTTGCAGACCACAACACCCAAAAGGAGAGAGAGAACACAGGGGATTGCCCTGCCACAGAGACAGGGGGGATGTGGGGGATGGGGGTGGGAGGGATATTATCCATGGTGGTGGAAAATGGGCACTGGTGGAGGGATGGGTATCTGATCATTGTATAATTGAAACCAAAGCACAAAAAATTGTAAATCTACAACTTTAAAAAAAATAAAATAAAATAAAGGGGAAAAAAATAGAAACATTGGGGCTGGAGCCATAACACAGTGGGTAGGGCGTTTGCCTTGCATGTGGCCACCCGGGTTCTAATTCCCAGCATCCTATATGGTCCCCCAAGCACCAGGAGTAATTCCTGAGTGCAGAGCCAGGAGTAACTCCTGTGCAGCTCTGAGTGTGACCCAAAAAGCATAAAAATAATAAAAAATGCATAGAAACATTTTGCTTTTGAAAAAAATTTTCAAACTATCATTGACTAACAATTTTGTGCAATTTCAGGAGATTAGCTCTATTCATCTATATGTGTATAGATGTTACTACCTTCACACACACTAAAAATCTCTCCCAAGTGTAAGGTTTATGTAAAAAAAACACACATAGTAAAGGAACAACACGTGGTCAAAGTCATTGGAATGGAAACTTTTCCCTATAGAACTGAGCTTATGTGGTGGATTGGGAGGTTGGGAAAAGCCCTTGGACACTGGTGGAGGAAAGAGGACTCTCTAGTGATGGTCATGCCGTGTGTATTGGAATTATGCATGCATGAAAAGCACAGCTACTAGTATTATAATTCCCAGAACCTCAATAAAAATGGTGAATAAATAAAGTACTAGATCAAACCATCTCCTGCTCAGCCATTCAAGTTCATTTGTCGACGTTGCTCCAGAGGTCCAAAAATAAATCTCAGAAGAGATCAAAAACCACAGTTAATCTTAGACCCCTGCAAGGCTGAACAGCATAGATTGTAAGGGGGCAGGTTTGCATGGTGGCCACCCAAGCAGAGCCCCAGGCAGCAGCTTGCTCCCACAATCCAAATCACTTCTATACCTCTAGCCAGACTCTAATGTCTTAGAACAGATGTCGCCAACATATCATCTGAAAATTCAGATATACAAGTTTTGTGACTAAAATCTCCAGGCTTTCTTAGTATTGGGATGGGCTAATCCCCCCCCCCACTTCCCTATACTCCTGAAAGCACCAGCAGTCACCCCCATGAACCAACTTTGGGACCACCATGTATGCACCTCTACTGGCCTCACTTCAGAGACCCATAAATAAATCTTGAAAGATATCAAAAGTTGCAGGTAATTTTGGATCCACACAGGACTGAACAGACTGGAATAGATCAGAGGCAGGCTTGGTTTTCCTGGTGCCCACCCAAACAGAGCTCCTGGGAGCCACTTGTGCCCACAATCCAAAATCGCTGACTCCTGCCCAGACTCCACCATCTTAGGACAGACCTCACTGAGATACTTATCTGCTGAAAATTCAGGTATATGGGTTTTATGACTGAAATCTCCAGACTTTCTCGGAGTCAGGATGGAATACCTCTCCTCACCTCTCTGTATCTCTGGAAACCCCGTCAGTCAGGTCCCACAGAGCCACTGTCTAATTTTTAAAAAGCTACCCCAGCTGTGCCTTCCCTATGAGAATCCTGAACGCCCTGAACAAACACAATGACCTCTTGGCACCTGTACTGCAAACCCAAAGAGACAGAAAGAGAGAAAGAAGAAAGGTGCCTGCCATAGAGGCAGGCGGGAGGCGAGTTTTTTTTTTTTTGTGGGGGGGGGGGGTGGAGGTTAACTGGAGACATTATTCGATTGCCTCGAGCAGGCCCCAGTAACGTCTCTTTCATCCTTGCCCTGAGATTATATTCAAGGCTATTTAGGAGAATGAGATCCATCATTGTTACTGGTATTTGGCATATTTGGTACGCCACGGGGAGTTTGCCAGACTCTGCCCTGTGGGCAGGCTACATTCAATAGCCTGCAAGTTTGTCCAAAGTAGGAATAAGACAATAAGATGTCATAAAAAAAAGTTCTGTTAAGATGTCGCGCGGCCGCAAATGCGGCCGCGCGGTTCCGGGTTCTGGATTTTAAAGTCTCTGAGTCTTGGCCGCTGATGGGATTACACGGCGCCAGGGGGCCAGGTGGTGGGTGTTACCCCCGCCTACTGGAATTTGGAGGATCTGGGTGGAAGATGCTCGACTCCAATTCGAGTAGGCTTGGAGGTCTCGGCCCCGGAACCCGCGTGGCTTTGTCCCTCTGCCAGTACCTTCAGGTGTGCAGAGAGTGGTCTCAGCATGGTGGTGGCTGGTCCTGGAGGTCTCCGGCTGCCGTAGCCCTGGCCAGGGCGGGGAGGAAAGCTCAACCCGCTCCCCTCCAAGGGACTCCGGGAAGGAACACCCAGGCGCGGGGGCAGAGACTGCACTGTTCTCGTCCGGGTTCTGGATTTTAAAGTCTCTGAGTCTTGGCCGCTGATGGGATTACACGGCGCCAGGGGACATTGGTGGTGGGAAATTTACACTGATGGAGGGATGGGTGTTACAACATTGTATGACTAAAACCCACTCATGAACAACTTTTTGGTGGTCTATCTGATAATGATTCAATAAAAAAATATATTCAAGGCATATTTGAAAAAGAAGAAAAATGAAATAAAGCACTGGTTGTATCTGCCAGACACCTGGGTGAAAGTAATGGATATTTTCAAACTAATCATTCCCTTCAGCTCCTCCCTCCTCTCTCTTTTTCCCTCTCTCTTTCTCTCTCTCTCCCTCCCTCTCTCCCTCTCCTCCTCTCCCCCCCTTTCTCTTTCTCTGATATTTTAAAATATCAAACCTTATAAGGAACAGGTTCCATGTCATAATTCAGACCCTGGACCCCAAACAAGAAAGCTATACAATCCCACTGCCTTCAGAGAACTTAAGGGTACTGTTCTTGTAATTCAGGATTCCCCAAAGGGTTCCCTCTTGACTTAGAGAAATACACCGGCTTTGGGGTGCCCTAGACCTTTCACATGATTCTCCCACTGATGCAGAAGAGCTCTCCAATGCCACTCACAGTAGTAGCATTGGAAGGATGTGAATGAAAGGAAACATGTCAGATGCTCAGGATACCTGGCTATGCTAACATGGTGATTACATATCTGTGGTCTAAGATGTTTTTCTGACAGCCCAAGACCAGCCACAGAGAAGGTCCTGAGTAACCAATTCAAAACCTGACAGTAATGCTCAGAAAGCCACCAAGGTATCTCTGAGGGAGTTACTGGTATCCTATAGATAAACCCAGGGACTATGGTTAAGGTGATGAAACTTCAATTACACTTTGATTTCCACCAGATTTCTGATGCTTTCCATGGGGTGTAAAGAAAAGGTGGGGCTCTGATTCATAGGGTGGAATATTTGAGAAGACACACATATGGCTGCTACATTTTCTCAAGACCCCCTTCCATATACCTTATTGTCTCCAGGCCATTAATGAGAGTTATATTCTAGTATAGCACAGATTATAAAGGACAAAACCTACTAGAGGGGAGAGCACTCATGATTATTGCAGGAAAACCAGCAGGAGTCCATGGAACATGTATAAGAGGGAGTTTTAAGGGCATTGGACAGGGAAGGATAAGATATAAAACTTAATTGGGGATAATTTAATTATGCAGGCAAGCATAATGAATTGACTCAAGATAGCACTTAATATGTTGGCTTGAGCACCTAGCAGTTGTGCTCCTATGTTGGTTAATAGAAGCCTAAGAGCAACAGTGACTGTTGGTAAATAAGACTTTTCTGGAGAAAAGAAAACCAGAGTCTCAGGAAGTTAGGAATATTGGAAAGAATCTGAATAACATGCTTCACCACACCTTAGCCACACTCCCAAGGAGGACCTAAAACATATTCTTTTCACAAAGCCAGAAGAATTCCACTGTGAAGTATTCACAGGCCTCCTTGTAATGCTCTTGGCTGTTTCCTGTGAGAGGGAAACAGCAGTAGGAGAGTTTACCATGTAATTAGGCTCCCTGATTCTAATGGGAAAGAATGGGATCTCAGAGGAGAAGGATCCAGTAGCTGTCTCAAAGACATGAAGAATTACGGTAATGAGCTGTAGAAATGGGCCTGCAGGGATCAGTAACACTAGCTAACGAATCATAAGGTACTTCTAACCGCAACTGATGTGCAGGTTATTTAGGTACTGCTTGACAATGCAATCGTAGATAAATTCTAGGTCTGGTGGATGAAATAATAGTGGACAATCGGAATTTTCCCAGTGTTCAGGTCCCCAAATCTAGACCCAGAATTCCTCTAAGTTGAGGGCAGAAGACTTCTTGAGCAAGCACCTGCTATCTGCCAACTGTAGGTCCCCAAAGAAGCCTACGATCACTGAACATAACAGGGGAAATGTAATATCCAAACCTTTCAGGAACACTTCGATCCTGTCTCTGAATTCACCACAGGAGAACCTAGCTGCCATGGGAGTGCACAAGTTCGAGTATAGGCTCCTGGAGATCTGGTATAAATGGAAAAGTATCTTAATCCCATTTCATAGTGGGTTGAGTAAACTGGGCTTCTTTCCAACTATTACTTTCCTAATCACAGAGTGCACAATTGTAACAGATACATTATTAACTAGAATGAGTCTGACGTTGGTTCCCAGACCCATGGAAGGAAGGCCACTGTGGCAGGAAGGATGCTGTACAAATGATTCCTTTCCAAGAAGAAAGGTCTTTTCTCCCACTACCAAATTTTATACCCACAGAAATGCACACTTGGTAAAGAGATGTAGAAGTGGTGAGTCCTTCCATCTCAGTCATGAACTCAATTTGGCTAGTACAGAAGCCAGGTGGATCCTAGAAAATATATATAATCCAGGCATATAGTTATACCAATTGCAACTGCAGTCCCAGATGGAAAAAAAACAGTAATAAAAAGTAAAACTAAACAAAAACAATCAAACCGTCTCACTGGGTACATAGCTATGCTCCGATAGAATGTTAGAGAAAGAAAGGAAGGAAGGAAAGGAGGGAGGGAGGGAGGGAGGAAGGAAGGAAGGAAGGAAGGAAGGAAGGAAGGAAGGAAGGAAGGAAGGAAGGAAGGAAAAAAATTTCATCAGCAAACCTGGTCGCCTTTTTATGTTCTTTTGACAGAGGAAAATAATACATCTTCACCTGATTATCAGGTTTGTAATCACTAGTTAGCTCTGTCCTAATACTGTGCACAAGGATTTGATCATCTTGATATTTTAAAGAGCATCACTGAATTTCATTGGTAATTTGTGCTAAACAGACCCAGAGAGCAAAAAGTGGCAAATATATTTGGTGCCTGAGAAGATGGGCAATAAACATGAAAGATTAGAAGCATGGTTGCATACTGTCAAGTTTCCAGAGACATAGAGGTCTGAAAAATGTCAAGAATCAGTGAGAAATTGTGGCATCTTCCACTTCTTAATACAAAGAAAGCAATACAACTTTAAGTATACCTGAGTTTCAGAGATCACATAGACCACTCAGGTATACTGCTCTGACCCATTCAAAAGCTCCATTTTGCAGGATGTCAGTTCAGCTTCTTGGGCTCCATGCATAAGCAGATCCACTGTTGAAGAAAGTGTTTGTGTGCATTCAATACAAAATGCAGTTGACAACAACTAGAGATTTCTAACAACCTTACATGGAGATCTCTGGGGTTTGGGTGTAAGGCCTCTTTTACAACTATTCTTCATTGGAAAATCAGTTCCTTCCTTGCTACCAGATTTTGGTAGACTTGAATCCCTGTTTTATGCTACAAAGTGACCCATACCACCAGTAGGTCATATCAACAGAGTCATATCTATCTTGCACACTAGGCATAAGGAAACTGTATGTACATTTTTATAGTTCATTTTAGATCAACTTGCCTAGGTCACAGTGTCCAGTTATTTTGCCAAACATTATTCTAGTAATACCTGTGAGGATATTTCTTCATTTCATTTATACTGTCACTCTCTTCTCTTATTGGGTAGTCTTCATCCCATACCTTGAACTGAACAAAAAGACAACCTTCCCCATGTAGGAGGGAATTTGTCAGCAGATCCTGAACTGCAGCCTGCCTGCCAGTCTAGCCTCTCCCACCAGATTTGGGACTTGTCAAGCCTCCATAGATTTGTGAGCCAATTCCTTCAAACACACATATTTGGGTTCTGTTTCTCTGGAAAATGCTGATATACACAGCCAACAGCATATTTTTGGAAGCTGATCTAATGACTCTCCTATCTCTGCTACAACCCACATTTTCATGGGGAACTCCCTATGACTAGTTCGTGGAGAAGGGAAAACCCCAGGCCAAGTTTAAAACTACATAAGTCTCATCCAGAAGTATATGGTCAATACCATTACATCTCTTGGTAGCAAGGCTGTGTCATATGTGAAGACATCCATATCCCACATGAGTGGCTATCAGAGTGCACTTTGGGACTCACTCACTGGCACTTTCTAAAAAGCAGCATGTCCACTTTCCTCTGGGATGGAATTTATACAATAGTCACAGCGCAGACTTCAACCTTCATTTGACAGGGCCTCTGCCGCATGCCCTTGCTGCCCAAATCAGAGGTGAGAACTGAGTCCCTGAGCTGAAAAGTAGCCCCCCCTTCACCTCCCAGTGACAGGTGGATGACACTGAATTGACTCCTTCTTAGTTGGGGACCCAGATCTATTCCACCTGGGAGTGATATATAGTTGACATGTGTTTTTACTTCCTTCCTTCATAACAGTCAGCCAGCACTATCCCTCCCTATAGATGGTAATTTCTCACTGCAGACCACATGGGCCTCAAACAGAAAATACATTTTTTTTTATTAGTGAAACACCATGAGATACAGTTGTAGACTTAGAAACTTTCATGCTTGGGTTTCAGTTATACAGTGATCAAGTATCCATCCCTCCACCAGTGCCCATTCTTCACCACCAATGATCCCAGTAGCCCTCCCACCGCCCACTCCACCCCCCACCCCACCCAGCCTCTGTGGCAGGGCATTCCCTTTTGCTCACTCTTTCCTTTAGGGTGTTGTAGTTTGCAATAGAGGTATTGAGTGGCCATCATGTTCGGTCTATAGTCTTTCAGCATGAATCTCGCATCCCGAGCGAGTCCTCCAAACATCCTTTACTTGGTTTTCCCTTCTCTATCTGGGCTGCCTTTACCCCCAGCATGTGCTGCCAGCTTCCAAGCCTTGAAGCAGACCTCTTGTACTTATCTCAACTATTCTTGGGTGTTGGACTCCCAGTCTGTTACTTTATATTCCCCAGATTAGTGCAGTCTTTCTGTCTGTCCCTCTCTGACTCATTTCACTTAGCATGATACTTTCCATTTAGAATCACTTGTATGTAAATGTTATGACTTCATATTTTCTAACAGCTGCATAGTATTCCATTGTGTAGATGTACCAAAATTTCTTTAACCAGTCATCTCATCTGTTCTCAGGCACTCTGGTAATTGGAGTTCTAGTTCGAATAATGACTGACCTGGGGGAGGAGAAAGCCAGGCGCACTGAGTTGGGGAGGAACAGGAAGAGTAGGGAATACATTCTTAGGTAAAGAAAGTGTGTGCTCAAGGCCACCAAGCTTGTAGCCCTGGCAACCACTGCGACCAACATGTGTACAAGAACTACAACATGTGTTCAACCCCCCAGTGAGCACAGAGCTCAAAAGTGTGTGTGCACTGAAATGAACTATGCAACCTCTACCCTGAAATCACAGCAGCAACAAAAGGAAGAGAAGAGCGAAGGTTTTTTTTTTAATTAAAAGAAAGAAAGAAGGAAGGAAGGAAGGAAGGAAGAAAGGGAGGGAGGAAGGAAGGAAGGAAGGAAGGAAGGAAGGAAGGAAGGAAGGAAGGAAGGAAGGAAGGAAGGCAGGCAAGCACACCACAGGTTAATCTAAATTAAAGTCAGTTTGTCTCTCCAACATGCTGGGGTCATGAGACCAGCTAGGAAGCTGACCAAGGGAGTCCACCTAGCATGCCCACTAGTCCAGCCTTTCTGGAAAACAATATGGACAGTACTTCAAAAACTAGATATTGAGCTTCCCACAATACCACTTCTGGGAATATATCCCAAGGATGCAAAAAAGCACAGTAGAAATGACATCTGTAACTATATGTTCATTGCAGCACTGTTCAGAATAGCCAAAATCTGGAAACAACCCAAGTGCCCTAGAACAGATGACTGGTTAATGAAGCTTTGGTACATCTACACAATGGAATACTGTGCAGCTGTCAGGAGAGATGAAGTCTTGGACTTTGCTTATAAATGGATAGACATGGAGAGTATCATACTAAGTGAAATGAGTCAGAAAGAGAGGGGCAGACATAGAAGGACTGCACTCATTTGTGGAGTATAAAACAAAACAACATGAGACTGACATGTAAGGATAGTAGATACACAGGACAGATAGATTGCTCCATAACTGGAAGCCTGCCTCATGAGCAAAGGGGAGAAGGCAGCTGGAATAGAGAAGGGATCACTAAGAAAAAGATGGCTGGAGGAATTGGTCAGGATGAGAAATGTGTGCAGAAAGTAGATAAAGGACCAAACATGATGACCTCTCAGGGTCTGTACTGCAAACCATAATGCCCAAAAGTAGAGAGAGATTATGGCGAATCATGTCTGCAAGCTACCGAGAGTATGTAGCCCGAAAGGCAAAGCCTGGCAAGCTACCGGTGATGTATTCAATATGCCAAAGACAGTAACAACAAGTTTCACAATGTTACTGGGCCTGCTCAGGCAAATCAATGAACAACAGGACAGTGAGAGTGACAGTGACATGTCTGCCATGGAGGCAGCAGGAGGGTGGGAAAGGGGGAGTTACTGGGGATGTTGGTGGTGGGGAGTGTGCACTGGTGGAGGGATGGGTGTTTGATCATTGTGTGATTGTAACCTAAACATGAAAGCTTGTAAGTATCTCACGGTGATTCAATAAAATTTTTAAAAAAGGGGAGCCCACATCATTGCGCCCATTGTGAATGGTAGCAGGGGAGGGGGCAACCCTTTGAGGGAGAGTGAGCACACGGAGCCTTATGAAAAGACAGTGAAAGACAAGACACGCACACACTCTGGGAGCCTCTTCAGGGAGAAGACTCGATTTATTGCAAGCGGGGTCAGGTTCATATACTTCAAGAAACAAGATTTTTGTGGGAAACAGGGAGCACACTTTTTGCGGGGGTATTGAGCACACACTTACAAAAAGGCTTTAGGATGTTGAGGTTTGTCATTCTTTCTAGGTCTGGGGTCCTGTTTGCCCAGTCGTCCCCTGGCATCACCGAGGTGACTGGGTGCCATGGCTGGCTGCTGGAGAGGAGAGGGGAAGGGAAAAGAGTGGATTTGCTGCCAGGAAGTCAAAAGCTGTGGAAGCTGTGGGGAAGGAGCCGCCTCTTGCTCAACACTGTTGGACCAAGTCTGGGAGCTCCATCTTCAAACCCAGTCACTCTCCAGTTGTTCCTAGCAACGACCCATAGAGATCTCCCCACATTCCCATCACTCAGAAGAAGACAGTTTCATATTCCATGGAATAGCCTATTGAATGCAGTTATTGTACCTGCTGGAAAGCCACAACCTGCAAGGCTGTTGGTATGCCATGTGTGCCAGACCAGACCCCAGTAAATAAAGTCTACTCATCACTATCTGAATGTCCCCACCTGGGAATCAGGGGGGATAAAGAATGATTTCTCCTGTTCATCTCTGCTCCTTACATTTACTGGGATTGGGGGTCCCTGTGTACAAGGAAAGAGCCAAGGAAGTTGGTTTTTTTGCCTCATTTTTGCCTTCTCATTCTACCAATAGACAGAATGGAGCAAGGACACATTATTGACCAAGTCATTTGAGCTGATTCCAAGAGGACACATTAAGATGCATGGGTGGTTTGGTAGTAGACTTCTCGCCTGCCAAGAGGACGCATTATTGACCAAAGCGTTTGAGATTATTCCAAGGAGAAACTGAGTTGTTGCTCCACAGTGAGGGCAGGGGGGACCAGCAGCAGAAGCCAGGAATTTGTGGGCCCTGCAGAACCAGTGTTCTCTTTTCTAGTTAACTTGTCAATGAGAAATGAAGACAACCCAACCAGTACAGTTAAGACCACCAAGGTCATACATAGATCACAAAGGAAAGTGAGTAAAGAAACCTGGTCAGCTGATATCCTAACAGAATTGGAAATGTGGAATCAATAATAAACAAACAAAGTCACAGTTATCTACCAGAGACTCACAAACAGATATAGAAGTTGGGGGATGGAGTTAGCTGCTTGTGTGCTGTGTGATCATCCTTCCTGTCCTTTTCTCCCAATCTTGCATTGTGGCTGACCCTTTAGATTTCAGATGGGAATCTGATGTCAGCAACCTGCTATCTTTAACTAAAGGGACTCTGTATGTCCTTATTCAGGAAACAGGAAGTCTGGATGGTGAAGGGCCAAAGAGATAAAAAAAAAAGTGGGGTGGCAGGGCACCTCGAAGGGGGGCGGATTGAGTTTCCCTCCCTGCCCCAAGTAAAACCCTGACCGCTGAAAACTTCCAGAACTCAGCCACAGCCATGCTCAAGGCCACTCTCCACAAGCCTCACCCATGAAGGAACCAGCAGAGGAACCCAGGTATGTGGGACCCCTGGCTGAGATCTCCAAGCCCACCTGGATCGGGACTGGGCCTCCTCCCCACAGATTCCCAGTTTTCCAATATCTTGGCAGTCATACCCACAATCTGCCCCCCGTGCCATATAATCTCATCAACAGCCAAGATCCAGAGACTCTATAATAAAGCTCCCGAAAGAGAGCAACACAAAATGTCCTGGAGCGCACAGCTGCATTCGCGGCCATATGACCTCTAACAATTTAACCCACTGATATACCAAAAGTAACACACATTTGTTTGGTTTTTACATATATGCTTGTGTTCTCTTCTGTAAGGGCTTAAATGGCTCCAGAATTAAATACAAAAAAACCTTCACACACTCTCCTCTTATTGTGGTGGGAAGGTGTGTGGTGGTGGGAAGGTATTCAGTGGTGGAATTGGTGTTTGTATATTATCTATAATGAACTATTGTGAACAACTTTATAAAATTAAAATATATATTTTTAACGGGCTGGAGCGATAGCACAGCGGTAGGGCGTTCGCCTTACAAGCGGCCAACATGGCCGACCCGAGTTCGATTCCTCCGCCCCTCTCGGAGAGCCCGGCAAGCTACCGAGAGTATTCGATATGCCAAACACAGTAACAACAAAGTCTCCAATGGAGACATTACTGGGCCCGCTCGAGCAAATCGACGATCAACGGGAGGGCCTTTACCTTTACCTTATATATTTTTAAAAAGTGGGATGTGGTCTCTTCTCCACCCTGTGTTAGAGCCAGCGACTGGCCTCTGTGACCACACTGATGAGTTCCTTTGTGTTCAGCAGCACTTGGGTTTAGCTAGTGAGAGATCCTGGTGGGGGGTTGCTTATCAGTGGCCATTACCTCTACTAAAGCTTACAGACTTCAACGCACAGCTTTGGCCTCCAAGGAGCCCTCCCCTATCCACTATCCGACTTTCTCCTTTTCAGGCCCTCTGGAGTTAATAATGATCTATTCCACGAAATGTCACTTGTCACTGCCGGTTTTTTCTTAATCCTGCCCATGCTCTTGTAATTTACAAGAGCCCCTTTATTAAACTCTTCTCAGCTGATCCATTTGAACTGCGTATCACAGATCTTGATACATACTGGTTTAGGCCAACTGCACTTACAGTGGATCCTCTCTCTTAATCTCATGCCATTGTCACCTGTTCTATGTGGGGCTGAGTCATAGCTCTTGAGTCCACAGCTCTCTTGTACCTATGAATGGGGCTTCTTCCCCACATGTAACTCTCACTGTTCTACTAGTCTTTGAGAATATCATCAGGAATGTCTCCACTGAGACTCTCCTCATCTCAACTGCTCAAATACTATTTACTTAGAAGGTTGATGGCTCTCGCCACTCCAAGTTTATAAGTTGAAATTCTACCATTTCCAGGTAATGACATACAGGGGTGGCACCTTGGGGAGGTGATAAGGCCGTGATGGTGGAAATAATGGAATTGGTGCTCATATAAATGAATCAGAAAACTCTTTCCTTTCATTCTGCCACAATAGAAGTGAGCAATCTATAACCTATACTAAATGCTTTTGTAGAGGGGTGGGGTGGTAGAGGGGGTTGGGGCCACACCCAGCAGTGCTCAAGGGTACTTCTTGCTCTGTGTTCAGAAATCGCTCCCAATGTTAGTCAGGATCCAACCAGCATCAGTCACATGCAAAGTGCCTTAGCCCCTAAATTGGCTTCCAACATGCATTTTTCTTCTCCAAATTAGAACTTTTTGTAGAGGGGTTGGGGGGACATGACTTGGGGCCACACCTGACAGTGATCAGGGCTTACTCCTGGCTCTGAGCTCAGGGATCACTCTTGGGTTTGCTCAGGGGATCATAGGGAGTGCTGGGTCAGCCGTGTGCAAGGTAAGAAACCTACCCACTCTACCATCTCACTGACTCCTAAAATGTATTTATTCTGAAACCATAGCTACAAAATAAATTGGTTTGGGTTTAAAATTCTATTCAGATCAACGCATATATACTAAATTGATATTGCACATGACACCAAGAAAGTGAATAGTTTCAGCCCTTAAATATAAAGAAATAGATGTAAATATATTTGCGGAATATTTATCTATTTCCATATTAATATGCTTATGAATATAATTATTGTAGATGTTGAGTGGTGTAAAACATTCTCTTACATTTTATCACTCACTCATCTTCCATATAAATATTTTCATTTTCTATGGTGTCAGGCTCTGGGACAGGCTAGGAAGAGTTACAGTAAGATTCTACCATACTTCATCTCCCTGCATCTGACACCAACAGCAGATTAGCACAAGCCAGAAATTAAATACTGGCTTGAACTCCTGAATGAAAGGGGGCCGTAGACTTAGCTATTCCCCATAATTATTTTTTCCAAGGTAACAAAATCATTTCCCTTACAACAAAAACAGTATTGCAGAACAAAAGAGTTCTGCACAAACTATATAAACACACACACATACACACACACACACACACACACACACTGCATCTTACTGTCACTGTCCTCCCGTTGTTTATCAGTTTGCTCTAGCGGGCCCAGTAACATCTCCATTGTGAAACTTGTTGTTACTGTGTTTGGCATATTGAATAGGTCATGGGTAGCTTGCCAGGCTTTGCCGTGCAGGCAAGATACTCTCGGTAGCTTGCCGGGCTCTCCGAGAAAGGCGGAGGAATTGAACCTGGGTGGGCCGGGTGCAAGGCAAACGCCCTACCCGCTGTGCTATTGCTCCAGCCCTGCATCTTACTATCCAGATAAAAGATCACAATTGACCTAAAGAGGAGATGGTTGGGGACTGAAGCAATAGCACAGCAAGTACGGTGTTGTTTTGCACACGGCCAACCCGGGTTCGATCCCCAGCATCCCATATGGGCCCCCAAGCATGGGCAGGAGTGATTCCTGAGTGCATGAGCCAGGAGTAACCCCTGTGCATCACTGGGTGTGACCTAAAAAGCCAAAAAAAAAAAGAGGAAATGGTTGATTTTGAGGAGCAAAAAGGGCAAAGTAACATTTAATGGTTTAATTGAAATTCTAACTCAGAAATTTGACATGTCACTGGAATATGTGACAGTTTCCATCAAATATGAAGGGTTTGAGGTTAAAATATCTTTGATTCTCAGGTTCTACAAATAAGGAAGGTTAGTTTGAACAAAGGACTGTGGAAATGAAGGAGTTATGCAAGAAACAAAATAGTATACAAACTATTACTGCATTTTGTACAGAATTAAAACTGTCTCAATTAATTCATCAGGACTGTAGTTAGCAAGGGGATTTCTGAGTTGCTGATAATATCATGTTACTTAATCTGTGGAGTTATGTGTTGTTTGTAAAAACATACCAAGTTTTATATTCCAGTGTGTTTATTATGCTTCTGTAAAAACATTTTCAATGAAATAGCAGAGAGCTCATACCAATACAAAAATACCTGGTAGTTTGCCACAGGTATGGAAAAAAGAAAACAAAATCAATATCCAGGGGCCATCAGCGATCACAAGCTTAAGATGAAATAACAAGTTAGTGTTATTAAAAGCAAAGAAATAAAGCTGGCCTGATCCCTGGGCTATAATAAAGGATATTTGTGTGACTTGCAGAGATTGGAAAGTAATGCTTCTATAATGCACTGTAGCTTCTGATGGTTGATGACTAATCTGAATTAACACACTTTTAAGAAATTGAAAACTAGAAGATATTCAGAGAAACAATGGAAGCTGTGGAAAAACAGGCCCTCAAAAATTATAAAAAATCACACCTTTTGAAAAGTACGTGCTATTCTTCTTATCATGATAAAGTTAGATGACCCCCTCCCCTTTCCTCTATTTCTTTGCTCCTTTTCCTTCTCCTTGGCAATTGGATTTGTAAGAGCCAAGTAAGTTAGCTGATGTTAATTAATTGACAGATACGTCAATGTCATCCTAAGAGAAAGAAGGTGTTCAGTCATTAATGACTACTCAGAATAATCAGGGTTGCTTAGCAGGAGTGAAGAGAAGACCCTTGGCCTTAAAATAACTGAAGACTTTTTTTTCCCTTCTTTCCTTTTTGAGATGAGAGTTTATTCCTCATTCTTCACCACAGACAAAATGAAAGTAAATGATCTCCAAAGAAAACAAAGATTTCAGCAGCACACTCGAAAGACTCAATAAATCAGGGTTAGGGATTGGGGGGGGGGGGGGAGGCAAGAGAATCAGGATATTCTGAGGAGACTAGGTTCTTTGTAACATCATTTTTATTATCTCCTGAGTAAATGCTTTGGCTTTTATTAGTCACAACAAGACCTGACATTTGTAAGGCCTGGAGTTCTCCTCCAGGGAGCCTTTCATGCCCTTTTTTTTTGGCCTCAGCTTAGAACCCTGCCTTGGTGCTGCCAGGGGGAAGTCTGTAGCTGAAAGGAAGCCCCCAGGACTGCCCGCGGCCCCCCTAGGGGCGGGGCGCCAGGCCGAGCTGCCAGGCTGGAGGCTGGAGGCGGGGCTGCCGGCTGTCGCCAGTCACCATGGTGACCTCACAGCCCTCGGCTGCTCTCCTGGCAGGCGCTGGGGAGTCCCGGAAGCCTGCCTGGCCTCTGGCTCGGCCCAGCCAGTGGCCTCTCCTGGTGCTCCCAGCACAATGCAGAGTTGGTTTGGTAGCAGACTCCGCCGCCCCAGCAAGCTCCGCTCCTGCCCTCAGAAACTTGGGGCCTGGAAAAGAAAGACCTCTGATTCTATATTATTTTCTTTTCTGGCAAGCGAAAACAGAATGAACTGGAGTCTCCAACCACGCTGGATGGCCCCGTTTGCGGGGTATTTGATTTTGCCCCTTTTGTAGTTGTTGGCGGGGTCAGGGGGCTCCCGCACACTCTGCACCCCCTGAATGCCCAAGAGGCAGCTGCCCACCCTCCCGTGCCCACTCCCCACCAACACGCCTGCCCTGCACACTGCAGTCCCTTGACCACAAGCTGCGGGGGGGCAGCACCCCGCCTGGCACCTGCCACCTGGCACGCACAAAGCAGGGCAAGGACCGGCGCCCGAGGGAGCCAACAGCTGGCAGCCCATCGCTCAGGCGGGCTCCGGAGCTGCCAGCCCCGGGCAGGAGGGCCGGCCAAGAGGGGTTCTGCAGGGGGGGAGTCTCTCAAGCAAGACATCTGCTCCCCTGGCCGCGGCATCTGAAGGGCGGATGCAGAGATCTGAGGGGGCGGGTGTCAAGGCAGCCCCCAGCCCTGCAGCTGTGCCAAGGACCCGCTCCCACCCTGTGGCTTTCATGCCTGTGTCCCCTCCCCTCTTCTCCCCTCCCCCCTTCAGCTGCCGACTTAGGGAAGACGAGTTTCACAAACTGCCAGGGGAAAGCAAAGCTGCCTGCTGGCACCGGGCCCAGCCTGGCCAGGGCCCTGCGGATCCTTACTTCAGGCCTTTCTCCCACAGGCTACATCCATATCCAGGGCCCATTCAAGGCAGGACCCCCACCTTCCTCTCAGGCCCACTCCATCGCCCTGCCGGATGCCAGGAGGATTGGTGGGCCAGGGGCCTGAGGGCAGCGAGGAAGTGACAGATGAGCAGGGAGACGTCTCGGTAAATCTCCAGGCTGGAGCCTCCCTGGCAGCTCAGGAAGCCGCGGTTCCTCCACTCAACATGCGCTTTGCTTTTCCTCCCAGCCAAAGTGCTTCCATTTGGGTGTGTATATCTGAGAAGGGGCAGCTATTGGCAGGGGTTGTGGGGAGGGGGACAGGCGGAGACTAGATACTGGAACCTACCTACTAGAACTGGGACTGGGAAATTGCAATCACAAGGATCCAGAACCACTTCTAGGAGCCTGGTTAGAAGCTAGAAAGAAACTCCAAAGGATTTCAAAACCAAAAGCAATTGTGCCCTAAGCCTTACTAGGGAGAACGGTTACAAGTGTAACAGAGTGAACCACACACTCCTGTTGCCCAAGATTCTCTGGCACTATGGTTTTCTTTTCTTGCAATACTGCTGATTGAGCCCAGGATGTGATCAGGGCCTCTTGGGGGTCAGCACCACACATGTCCTTCACCTGGAAGCGATATCTGTAAGAAAGTACTAAGCCTAAACTGTTTCTGGAGGTTTCTCAGAAATCTCGAAGTCAGGGGCAAGGTACGATCCCCGGCATCTCACATGGTCCCCTAAACATTCCAGGAATGATCCCTGAGTGCAGAGCCAGGAGTAAGCCCTCAGCAATGTCAGGTGTGGCCCAAATGCCCCCACCAAAATGTAGGAAAAAGCCTCTAAGTCAGAGGAGCACGGTTTCCACTCAAAAAGAACCCCCCCCCCCATACACACACACAACAACATACAAACACAAACACGTACAGAAAGATATACTGCCACTGAGGTGGGGGTGGCTGGCTGCCAGCAGCACAGGCTGCCCCTGGTGGTTTGTAATGATTTGTATCTGCCCACTCACTTCTGGTTTCTGGTTTTTGCAGATTGAGCTTTAAACTTCTTCTCCATGTGACCCCCCACCTCCTCACCAGCCCCTCCAATAATAGAGACATTTCAGAATGCATGAAATGTCTTCTGAAAATAACCTCTCGACCGGGAGCTCATTTTCTGGGGACCTTGTCATTTTCCCTTTTGGTCATTAGCCATGAAGCCTGCAGGCCGCTGAGAAACCCCGGTCAGGCAACATGGGATTTCTGGGAAATGCACGGAGTTGCTATCTGCATGGCTTCAACACAGAACAGGTCAGGCACCCTGGTCACTCAGGGGTGTGTGTGTGCGTGTGTGTGTGTGTGTGTGTGTGAGAGAGAGAGAGAGAGAGAGAGAGAGAGAAAGAAAGAAAGAGAAAGAGCTCCATTATACCCTCTTTTTCCTGCCATTCCCAAGGATCTTAATGTCCACATCTCCATGCTCAATTCTTTATCACATCATCAGACACTGACTTGACAGTTTCCCTAGAAATTGCTTCCTGAAGTGGCCGCAGAAGCTGTGCCTCACTCATGACCTAGAACAGAAAGTACATATCACCATTCTTGGTGAAAATTGACTCCCAGCCTTGCCTTCCACCAATGGCCCTGCTTCCAGGACCCAGTTTGACAGGAGTAAGCTAGCGTGGTTGCTTTGGCTCCTTAGCTATTCACCATCTGAACCAAAACAAATGGAACATGTATTTTTAATGAGTTAGGCAAGTCCCAATGCTTTTAATGGGACAACAAAAGAAAAACACTTAGTTGTACACACAGAATGGGTCTTATTCTCCCAGGACTTCCATTAGAGAATGGAATGAGAGATGGTTCCAAAAAAAATAATAATAATTTTTTTCCTTTGCTCTATTCCTTGCCAGTTCTCAGCCCTCCACAGATGTTATATCCCTAAGTCCCCAAAAGCCAAGGGAAAGGACACAGTATGCATAGCAGGTGCCTAACATTAGAGAAAAGACAGGATTATGGTGCCAGAAAATATGGGTGCCAACCCTAATGTCCCCAGGTCTGCCGTCTCATTTCTCCCAGCATGCTTCTCTGCATAATAATATCCCGCCCTGCCAGCCACTTAGAAATCACAGTTGTGAGGGGAAAGTGGATGGAAAACTAGGAGAGAGATTGGGAGAGCCAGGGACCTCTCCCGGGAAAGTGAGATCATCATGGTGGGACAGACAATAGGACTGATGTCCCTTGAAGGAAAGGACTTATCTAAAGGGAAAAGGCTCTCTGAAAACCTGGGAAGATGGTGACCATCTGCAAGTCAGGAGGGTGGCCGCAAGGACACCTCTGAAAGTTGACATACATTTACAAACGCATGATAAACCTTCCACCTGTACTGTGTTTGTGACAGGTGGAAAGAAGAATAATATTTTGACAGGTGTCAACGCTGTCTCTCTTAAAATCGCAGTAAATACTACTGTGCAAGCTTTTAACCCCCACCCCCCAAAAAAGTAATTATTCACAAAAACCTGCATATACCTGGATCTTGCTATCTGGCTCCCAGAGCAGGAAGGAAATATATGTCATATATGTCTGTGGTTCAGAAGTGCCTCTTGCCTGTGGTCCCTGACAGCCCCAGTGACCTAATAATACTGCTCTGTGCTGTCGTCCCGCCTCTGTTTACTGGGCGTGGTGTCCCCAGTCAGGTGAGCAACACATCCTAGGAACTAAGGTGCAAGGCCCGGCCAGGGGCGGGTCAAACTGAGGCACTTGCTCAAAAACGTCTGCTTCAGCCGGTGACTTCTGTCATGCTGCTAAACTATTTAGGAGAGCGTGTGTCACATCAGCCTACAGATGACTGCCTCCCTGTGGGGGTCCCAAATGTATGTACTGTCACAGGCGCTCCTGTCACCTGGGAGATGGATGGAAGTGCAGATGCCTGACTCACCTGCAGGGATTCCAAATCAATTAGTACGTGTGAGTCTGAGAATTGGTGCTTTAAGCAAGTTTGCAGGGGAACCCAAGGTTCCTTCATCCTAACCCAGGCCACCAGGTGAGGCTCGTCCCCTTGCCATGAGGGCAAGTTTAAGGGCAGGGGATATGTATGAGTGACAGTGATAGTTCAGATAATTAGCATAACTCCTCAACAGGCCAATGACTGGGCCAACACAGAAACACCCACCAACTCTAGACATAATGTCTCAAACCTCCCTTTGCAGGGTCTCCATTTATCTCTCCAATGGAGCCCAATTAAAAATGTTCGGGGGGGGGGGCAGTGGAGTAATAGTACAGCCGGTGGTCGTTTGCCTTGCACATGGTCGACCCAGGTTCGATTCCCAGCATCCCTCATGGTCCCCTGAGCACCACCAGGGGTGATTCCTGAGTGCAAAGCCAGGAGTAACTCCTAGGCATCTCTGGGTGTGACCCAAAAAGCAAAAAAAATAAAATAAAATGAAAAAATGATCTCAGGGCTTCAGTTGTATCAGTGACATGAGTGAGGGGTATAACCATATATCCAAAACAGATTCAACGGAACTGAAACATGAGACTTAAGCAGCAAGCAGCAACCACTGAAACTGTCATGTGCTGTCAAGGTGACAGACGGGGGTGGAATGGAGGTTGGGATGGGAGGGAATCTGGGAACACTGGTGGAGGGAAGCTGACACTGGTAGAAGTTGACACTGTTGAATTATTGTGTGCCAAAAATGCAACAATCAGTAACTTTGTAAATCATGGTTCTTTGATTAACAATCTTTTTCAAATGCTCTCTGAGGTCCAGAGGAATGATCATACAAAAGGTAAGGTGTTTGCTTTGCATGAGGTCACCTGGGTTTGATCATGGGCATCCCTGAGTTTATCAGGAATGATTCCTGAGCACAGGGCCAAGGATAACTCCTGAGCTTTGCTGGGTGTGACCTACAAATCTGAAACATAACTGTCCTCTGGGGGCTGGGAGATAGTAAAGGTCAGGGTTCAGGCCCAGATGGCCCCTGACTGGAATGGGATCCCCAGCACCACAAGATCTCTTGCGTACCACCAGGTACAGCCCTAGAGGCCCCTGAGCACTGCTGGTGGTCCTGTTTCCCCTCGACATCACAAGGCCCAAGTAGCGCCATACTCATGGTGTAGTCTGGAACTACCAGTTAGATCGGCTGAAAATTGCAGGTGCCCCCAAGGTTTTGTGAGAGTTGCTTGGTAGTCATCATTTCCCCCTGCCTCAAGAAAAAAAAAATAGCTCTCTGCTGAGTCACAGTTCCTAGGATTGGGGAGCTGGAAAGCAGGATGGAAGGCCCCTCCACTGGCCTGCTGGAGACTGAGGTGGATAGGCCACTGGCCCGGCCCATCGCACAGAACCAACTGGGGTTGGAGCCCAAGCTCACACTTCTGAACTCCTCCTCAGGCTCTTTTCTTCTTGAGTGTTCACGTAAACAACACCCTGATGCTGAATATAACCCTGACCAAAAAGAACGTCCACAAACGGCAGTGGGTAGAAGCTGGCTGAGTGCCGTCCTGCCAGGCCTGGGTAGGCGTTATCTCAGCAACTCTCTCGCTGGCCTGCCTCAGCTCCTCAGAACTCACCTGCCACATTCGACTGCTGCCCAATGGCAGGTGTTCGAGTTAGAGTCCAGACACACCCTGGGGGAGGCTGCCTGGCTCCTAGTTTCAGAGTCCCCAGCACCAGGAGACCAGGAGCCTCTACTTCTTCAACTGTCACCCAGAGCTAGGAGGATTCTCCTGAAGAGCCTGGGTCCCCCTTCCACCGAGGACCACGGCAGACCCCCTTTTCCCCACCCCACAGCCTTTTGCCTCTGCCCACTCTCCAGCAAGGCCAGCAACATAGCTCCACTCTGGCTAAGAGGCCCCAGGCCCTTCTTGCTGCTCTCAGAGGACACCATGCTGGTGGGGGGAGAGGGGGATTGGAGAGGGGGCCCGCAAGCCTGAGCCCCAGGATCCAGGCAGCCCCACCAGAAAAGTAGGAAGTTCCTGTTCTGGAGCCGTGGTGTTCATGTCTCAAGAGTCCCCTTGGTTTTGTCTCAGCATCCTATTACTTCGGACGGCTCTACCTGCTTCACCCCCGACATACCTCATGCTGTTCCCAAACCTCCAGGAGGCCCGGGATGTCCATGTGTTGGATCTTAGTCACAATGGTGCTAGCTTAATTTGTAATGAAGAAGAGGGGGTGGCAGACAGGGAGGGGACTCTCCCGTGCCCCGCACCTTCCATCGCCTCATTCCTGACCTTATTTTTTCCTCCTGGGTCTTTGTTCTCCTCCTTCAATTTGGCCTTCATAGTCTTCTTCAATAGCCCTCCTGTTCTCTACCTGTTCTTCCTGTTCTTTCGGAAAATTCTGGATCCTTCCTGTGACATGGGACAAACTGTGAGTCTCCTTCACTCATTGGTTGAATGAAGTATGAAGGGTGGTTAAAATTGTAGCCAAGGAAGCCCAGGAAAGCCTTACTGAAGTTACTGTTGAATGAAGATGTGAAGATGCAACCATGTAGCCATGGCAGGTGCAGGAAAGAGAGGTAAACATTTTAGGTGGAGAAAACAGCAAGTGCAAAGGCCCTGTGGCAGGCACAGAAGTCGGGATGAGGTCAGAGGGGAAAGCAGATTTCTCACAGCATGACAGCAGCTCTCGCTCTGATGAGAATCTGAATTCTCTATGAGAATCTGAATTCTCATAGCATAACAGCAGCTCTCGCTCTCAGCATAAGCAGCAGGAAGGTGAGGCCTGCAGCAGGGAGATCAGTCTGTTGCTGCAAAAGTCCTAGGGAGGATTTTTATGGTTTTCCCCTGGTGTGGAGGTGATAAAAATCTCTCTCTCTCTCTCTCTCTCTCTCTCTCTCTCTCTCTCTCTCTCTCACACACACACACACACACACACACACACACAGCCGTAACGCTGTCCTTTATTTGCTTCAAACTTTGCCTTTCTGACAGACCTAATTGACCCAACTTTTACTGATGACTCCCCATTACCTTGTCCTGACTCAGGTAAGTCAAATTCAACATAGGAGTGGGGAGGGGTAACTTCATCCTCGCTGTCACCCTCCGTGACTGTAAAATAAGAATATTGAGTCTCTCACAGCTGATCTCCACAAACTCAGGATGAGCCTTAGCCATGAGTGAATTTGTAGAAAAACTTAGGTATCTGGGTTTTGTGACTGAAAATCCAGGCTCTCATGGAGTCAGAGATGACCTCCCCACATGTCCCTGTTCTTCCGGACTCTGACAGTCACACCCACAAAGTACCTCTTGTGCCATATAAGCGCATTGACAGCCATGATCCAGAGACTCACAGATAGGTCTCAGAACAGATCAACAAGCTGCAGAGATACTTCTGGACCCCAAAGTCACCATCCAGATAAAATTTTAACTCTAGCTGTATCACCCTATTTAAAATTTTAGAATTCTGGAGTGTACAACATTTTATACTCAACACCACTGATGTACCAGGAATAGCACACCACATTGGATGGGATGTAAAGTAGAAGGCAACCAATCTTCATTAAAAAAAATTTTAATAACACATATATATGTATATGTATATATATACATATATATATATATACACAGAGATGGATCAAACTGTAACAACATTTTGTAATCTCTTATACAAGGGCATAATGGCTCCAAGGTGAGATACAACAATCTTCACACACTTTCTTCTAAGGAAACTTTTTTAGATCATTTTTAGCAAATTATTCATAACAATAACAAGGGACTCCATGCCAGATTGTGGGGCAGGTGAGAGCCCTCCCCACCCCAAGGGTCCCAGCCCTGGCAGCCAACCTCCACTGCCCAACCACTGCCACGCTCCAGACCACTTTCTGAATGCTCAGGCCTAGCCTCATGCAACAATGAAGTCCCATGGAACCCAGATAATGAGGAACTTTGTGACCTTGGACTGTGGACTCAACGTGACTCAGAATAGAGATCCTCTGCCTGCCTCCCCCGTCTCCAGTGACTCAGGGATCACACCCATAAGCCACACTCTGCTGGCACCAGATAATCTCCTCATTGGCCACCCTCCAGAACTCGCTGATGCTCCTCCCAGATGGAAGTATAAAAGGAGGCTCCCAGAACCATGCCACTGGACCACGCCAGACTGTCAGGCGGGTGAGAGCCCTCCCCACCTCAAGGGACCCAGCCCCAGCAGCCTACCTCCACTGCCCAGCCACCACCATGCTCCAGGCCACTTTCTGGACCTGGACACATTATAAAATGTTTCCTACCCATTATGTCTCTTGAAGAGCCCAGCAAGCTACTGAGAGTATCCTGCCCACACGGGCAGAGCCTGGCAAGCTCCCTGTGGCATATTCGATATGCGAAATACAGTAATGACAATAGGTCTCATTCCTCTGACCCTGAAAGGGCCTCCAATTGTTGGGAAAAGATGAGTAAGAAGAGACTGCTAAAATCTCTGGGCTGGGAGGAATAGAGATGTTACTGGCGCCCACTCAAGTAATTTGACAATTAATGGGATGACAGTGATACAGTGATTCATAACAAGCAATACAAAATAAATTATTTAGGGCCTTCTTTTGGGACAGGCTTGGATGATGGTTGGGAAAATTTGAAATATTGGTGGTGGGAAGGTGTAATGGTGGTAAATTGGTGTTAGAATATAGAATGCAATAAATTATTGTGAACCACTATAAAAATAAAATGAAATAATTAAAAATAAAAAATATTGTTTCTACATATAATCTAGAGGAGTGTGGTCGGGCTAGAGGGAGAAATGGCAAACACGGCACTGCCATCACCCTTCTCCTGGTACAGGCCCACTCCTGAGCCTGTTTGCATCCTCCTTACCTGGGCACACACTTCCCAAGGAAAGTATGGTAGTACGGGTTAGAGCCTGTAGCAGGTAGGACCAGACCCACCCAGGAAATGTGCTCAGGCCCAGGAACCTGTTTGCTCCATGACTTTGCTGGGCCTTGGTACCCAAGGAGGCCTGAGCACAGGATGCGAACCCACAGTTGACATATCTGAGCTGTGTTACTCTGAGCTGCTAGCTTAACCTCTCTGTCTCCCAGCTCCTTTTCCAGGAACCCAGGTGATGATATTCATGCCCACTGGGTGGACTGATTCCATTGTGGGATCCAGTGGAACTGCTCTGAGCCCCAGGTTAACCTGGTGGAAGCACTGATATAATGAATAGCATCATTAGGGGGAGTATAATGGAGGCTACCACTCATAAACAAAATGAGAACAAGAATGCAGAAACATCCTCTACAATTCACCTCTAAAAGCCGCAAAGAATATTCCCAGCCTTCCCATGAACAGCACCTACTCTTGCGGTGGTACAGTCCTTTAGCATAGGAAAAAGAGAGGCAAATCCTCTACGTCACTGTTGGAACCATACCACAAGTTGCCTAAAGGATTTGCCCTTAAGGGGCAGCAACAGACTGTCCAAACATGTGTAGCCTTAGAGAGCAGTTCTTCCTCCTGCCCTAGGGGCTGGCCTTCCCCAGCAGAGAGGGGCCCCTTGCAGAGGCAGGTGTGGTGGGTGATCATGGATCAGCCTTGTCCTTGGAGGCGGTCACCAGACTCTCAGTGAAGCGGCTGCAGCAGGGTTATCCAGACAGGCCTGAGGAAGGGAGAAACAAGAAAGAACAAGCACTGGACCCTTTTCTGTTCTGAAAACATCTTAATTTCCACATTTAATTGTCATTTCTGGCCTGTCTCGGTCTCACATCCAGGCCTGATTTGCTGAATCTGTCTGGCAAGAGCTCCAGGCCTGCTTCCTCTCTCTTCTCCTTTTTCCTGGCCTATCCCAGCTGACCAGAAAGCACAGGAGGGGAGGAAGAAGATGAGAAAGGGAAGTAATGTGGGAACAGGGCATCGGGGCTTTGGTTATACTGGTGATGTGGCAGAGTGGTGTAGTCATACATCAAAAGCGTAGACTCAACACTGAAAACATGAAATCTAAGCCGCAACCACCTCTCTGTAACCTGGTGAGGGGTAGGAGTTGGGAGGTGGGGGAGGTTTAGGGGAGATGCAGTACGGAGACACTGGTGGAAGGAAGTTGACACTGGTGGTAGAATTGGTGCAGGAATATTATATGCCAAAAATGCAGCTATCAGGGCTGGAACGATAGCACAGCAGGTAGGGCGTTTGCCTTGCACGCGGCAAACCCGGGTTTGATTCCCACCATCTCATATGGTCCCCTGAGCACTGCCAGGAGTAATTCCTGAGTGCAGAGCCAGTGAATTCCACCAGGAATCATCTTAGCATTTGTAACATTGCTGGGTGTAACCCAAAAAGTCACTGTCACTGTCACTATCCTCCCGTTGTTCATCGATTTGCTCGAGCGGGTCCAGTAATGTCTCCATTGAAGACTTTGTTGTTACTGTGTTTGGCATATCAAATACATCACGGGTAACTTGCCAGGCTCTGCCGTGCGGGCGAGATGCTCTCAGTAGCTTGCGGGGCTCTCCGAGAGGGGCGGAGGAATTGAACTCGGGCCGGCCATGTTGGCTGCGTGCAAGGCAAACGCCCTACCGCTGTGCTATGAAAAAAATATATATATATAAAATAAAATTCAACTATCAATAACTTTGTAAATCACAGATATTTAAATAAAAATTATTTTAAAAAACAGCTCTTTTATTAGTGTGGAGAATTGTTATGACACTCAAGAAAACCCCGAAACAGGTTGCTAAGAGGCCAACCTAAACAGCAACCCTCTGGTTTCTGCCTCACCTGAATTTCTATGAACTAACTACAAGCTAATTCCTTTTTTCCCCTTCCTCAAATCTTCAACAGTCCACAAACCAAGGACCACAAGAATGCCAGACCCATCCCATGGGAACTTCAGGCCTCTAACCCAGGGCTGGACCCAACCTTTCTCTTTGAAAGCCCTTTATTCTAGTGCTTAATGAAGCAAAAGCAGTTAAGGAACAGACCTTGGGACTGACCAGATGTGAGTGGAGAAGTGGGAACTTGCAGGGGGGAGACGAGTTACAGGGATGAAAGAAAGGCATTGAGGGCTGAGCTAAGCATGGAAGTGGGAACAACGTCTTGTTTCTGACTGATGTAGTAAGATTTATAACTCTGGTAGATGGAAGGTAGAGGCAAGGATTTGGGTTTTTGGTCCCTGAGAGCACCACCAGGAATCATCTTAGCGTTTGGAGCACTCATGATGAAAACATGCCCCACCCAGGAGGAAATAAGAGGAGAATTCAGTGCTAATAGCCTCTCATGCTGGGGCTGGAGTGATAGTACCTCAAGCGGGGTGCTTGCCTTGCATGTGGTCAAACCTGGGTTCACTCCTGGGCACCCTATATGGTCCCCTTAGCCTGTCAGAAGTGATTCCTGAGTGTTGAGTCAGGAGTCAGCCCTGAGCACTGCCCAAAATAAAACAAAAGAAATATTTTTTAAAAATTAATTTTAATCCTAAAAACAGAAAAAGGCTCACAAAAGCCATCTGTTCACCTCTAAGAATACCCCTGTCCTTCTAGCTGCTCCATATTCTAACCTAGTGATTTCACTGCAGGTTTCGACCTCCACAGGGGCTGGGGTTTCAGTGTGAGAAGGTTGAAAACCACAGCAGCACCCACTCACTTTCTATTATATTTAAGATCACAAAAGTTGGTGAATTTCATATGGGCTTTTTTTTTCTTCTTGGCACATTTCATTCCTTGGTTCTGTGTCTTGATGGTTAAAAGAAAATTAAACTATTAAAAATCAGAAGAGAGGGGCTGAAGTGATTGTACAGTGGGTAAGGCATTTGCGACGCACACGGCTGACTTACCCAGACATCCCACCCCTAAGCCTCAACCAGGAATGATGAGCCAGGAGGAAACTCTGCGAACGGCCCGGGTACACCCCCCACCCCCCCACCCCCCCAAAAAAGGAAACAAAATTGGAAGAGAAGGACAGGGAAACTTTTCAGGGACTGGGAGGCATGAGTCCAGAGTCAAGCTCCGGAGTCCCGTGGCCTCCTGAACGTGACTGGGGTTGGCCTTGACCTTCTCCTGACCCAGGGCCTCAGCAGCAACACGTCTTTGCACACCTGGCACTGAACTACAAGCCCCCGCTTGAACATATCACAGGGAGTGTGTCCCAGGACCCCCTGAGCACAGCTCGGGAGGCCCTCCTCAAAATAATTAATAAATAAAATCAGAAGGGGGAAACAAGCCTGGAAGAACTAAAGGACTCAAAGCAACTCCTTCCACATCTGGTGCTGCTTCAGACAGTGATGATAATTATATCCATGAAAGGACCCACCTGGGCCGCCAATAAAAGGATTGGTGTTCATTCCCGGCGTTTTATTCTCTCAGCTGCTGGAAGACGTCAAGGAAATCACAGTGAGCTGTTGGTTCCCAGGGTTTCTCCTGAACGCGGCTGTGACGACTGGGAAATGTTCTGGGCATAGTGCATTGCCTTTACCTTTAGAAAAGCCTGCATCCTGATTGGCCGGCCATTCCCGCGTCCAGGCTCATAAACACAGAACTAATAGAAAGGCAGGTAGGTAATCCAACAAGCCTGCCGGGGCAACCAAGAATCCAGGGCAGAAGACAGGAGCGGAGGTCTAGATCCAGCACCTTGAGTGGATCAACCCAAGAGGGAGGTCAGGAATATCCACTAGAGGGCACTATGAGGGGTTGGGGAGATCAAAGGGGTGTGCGTGCGTGTGTGTGTGTGTGTGTGTGTGTGTGTGTGTGTCTGTGTGTTTAAAGGAGAAGTGGGGAGAGGAGAAGTGGAGAGCAAAGAGGAGGGAGAGGTGTGTGTGAATTGGAGAATTGGGTGGGGACGTGAGGGCGTACCATGAGGGTCTTCTCTTGTCTGCATCCTCCTGCCAATGCCTAGACAGGTCAGGGCCAGGTAGTGGTGTCAAATAGTGGCATCTGGGGGTAAGGAGGGGGAGGTGGGATGTGGCTCTACTAATACTCCCAGAGCTAGTGGCACTCCAGCAGGACGATCCAGGCTCTACACAAGGGTCACCACAGCGGACGCACCAGGCCCAGGCAGGCATTGCAAAGGCCTGTCCGAGAGAGTATGGAGAAAGCTCTTCTGCAATCGGGAAAATAATTTCTCTTCAGGCAGGGTCCAGTGGAGTCCGGTAGAGAAACCTTGAACATCCTGCTAAATATCTTGTGCTCACCACTAATGCACTTAGGGCAGGAGCTTCCAATTAAAAACTATAACAAAGTCGCAGGGTGGGCTTTAAGTGTTAGTATCCAAGATGCCGCCCTGGCACCTGGGTGGCTGGCTTTAGTGTTTACAGATCTAGGGAGACTGTGATGCGGTAACCATGGAGACCACACGCGCAATGCTGAGATCCATCTCCCACCCACGGACCGATCTTAGGCCCCACCTCCCCCCTGCTTCCCCCCCTCACCCCCCTTCACCCCCCCCCCCCCCGCAGAAGACCCGCCTTCTCTGGCTACCCATTGGCCTTCAATTCCGACGCTCCCTGAGTTCACCAATCACTACTCGGGTATTCTCACAAAGGGTGGAGAGATGCCTCAAGCCCAAATGGTGTTCAATATGGCAAAGCCAGGCATGTGGCTTAATTGAGGTTAATGTAAACTCCAATCAGTGAAGCAAAATGCGAACAGGATTATCTAATCATATGGACATAAGAGAGCAACTATGAGAGTCCAGGCATCTCTTTATAACCAGCCTTGGGATGGTTTCTGTGGCAAAGAGTTTTCAAAAATTACACTCATACTGGATATCCATACAGATTTGTACATAGTTCGGATCCCATCACTACCTAATTACTCATCACTTCCCATGTAGTCCTGTTTCTTCAATTTAAAGATGACCATAGGATCCTTCCAACTCCAGGTTTCTATGAACTGTGGAATCGGAGTCGCCCTTTGGAGCTAATGCTGCTTAGCATTCGCATCTGAACTTTAAAACCCCTTAGGGGAGGCTGATTTTGACTTAGCTTTTTCCCTTTGCCTCTGTCTGCAGAAAAAGAAATAGCTGTCTCAGTTCTTTTGCCCAAGGGGGAGAAAATCAATGTGTTTAATCTGCAAGGGAGATGAATTTCCAGTCTAATTCAAGGAGATGGTGGAACAGCTCAGGGCTGAGGATTGATAGAAGTGTCTGATGTCAGAGAGGGCAGTAACGAATTCCCTCCTCCCCCACTGGCTTTACAGAGGAGTCTGAGGCCCACAGATGCTCAGGGACCCGTGCAAGGTTGCCCAGCTGTCAGAGCCTGTATAGAAACCAGTGATCTTTCTGCCCCACCATGGCAAAAACCATTCCCTCTCCTCTGTGAGCTGTTTAATAGTGTTTGCTCTGCCCCTGCACCCTTCTCTTCTTCTTCTCCCACTGCCTAGTAATTGGCAACAAACAAATCCAGCCCTTGGTGCCTTGAAAGAGCCAAGCTGAGTTTTCTAACCCTAGTTAAGTTTAGACAACTCAGCTTGGAACTCTTTCCGTAGCAATAAAAGAAGGAAGAGGTTGCCTTTAATGACCATAATCTGAAGTTCAGGGGATTTTGCAACCTGTTTCACTTTGTAGAACTAATAACTTATCCACAAACTTTCCAAGCCTTAAAAAGCAGCATGAGAATTAGCCATAGAGATGCCTCCAGACCCTGAACTAGGTTGTCTCATCAAGGGCAACCCTGAGAAAGGTGGGTGAGTTCTCCTCCCCACCCCAACTGAGCCCTGGCAGCCAAAAACCTCCAGAACTCAAGCACCGCCATGCTCAAGGCCACACTCCACAGTCTCAGGCAGCCTCATCCATGAGTGAATCTGTTGAAAAACCCAGGTATGTGGGACTTGTGACTGAAATCTCCAGGTTGATATGGAGTCAGGAATGGGCAATCTCCCCCCATCTCCCTGTACTTCTGGTAGCCTGACAATCAAGCCCTTGGTGCACACATGCATACTCATACACACAGTAGGAGAATCATCATGAAAGAAGTTCTAGTGATAGCATGTGCATGTGTGTGCATGTGTGCATGCATGCATGCATGCACACACACAGCAGATAGTATTGTAAAGCAAAGATAATAGGTGCCCCTGAGTTTTCAGAGAAATAGTTGCTGGGTATTAGCATTGTCAGAGAAGATTTCAGAGTGGAGAATGGATCTGTTTGGGGCTTTTGGCAAGCAGAATATTCCAGACATAGAGAAGGGTGACAAGTTAGCTTGATGGAGGAACAATGAAGATGACAATTTTCCAGCTAGAGTCCTAGAAAGGAGGTGGCATCTAAAATAAGATTTATAACCATGAGTCATTGTGTTCACACAGAAATGGAGATTCACACTGGGCCTTCAGAAACTGTTGAGGTTGCCAGTATTATTACCTGCATCCAGTGTCTGAGGTCAGTCTGGTTTTGTTTCCTTTGTAAGAGATCTGCTGTGTTGCTGGAAACTTTTATAATCTTCTTTGTTTTGCTCAAATTCATCTTTCCTCTCCTATTGGGTGGCCCATGAGTCCTTTGATGCTAGGTCCTCTTTCTTTAATTGTTCAAAATGTATTTTTACTATTTCATCACATATTCCTTTTCTGTTTCAATTTTCCTCAAGCTCAGGGTGCTTATTATCTGAATATTGACATTTATGCTTCTTCTCCATGCATTTCTGTTGTTTGTTGCTGTGTCTAGAAACTTCGCTCTGCCTTCTTGGAGAACTCCTCCCCCTACCTACCAAATCACTCACTCTTCAGTATTTTAATTCATTCTACTGTCTGTTTCAACTAACACTCCTTAAAAAAAAAAAAGACACATCCTTGTATTGCTAGAAGAGCCATAATGAAATCTCTCAGACTATGTGGATTAAACAGCAGGAATATGACTCAAAATGGTGGAGGTTGAAAGTCCAAAATGAAGGTACTAGCAGAATTGATTTCTGCTGAGGTCTCTCTCCTTGGCTCGTGGGCACCACCTTCTCATTTTGTGCTCATGTGGTCTTTTCTCTACATGTGTTTGTTCCTGGTCTCTAAGCCCCTTCTTAAAAAATCATTAATCCTTACAGTGGATAGGATACTTGCATTGCACATGGCTGACCTGAATTCAATCCCTGGCACCACTTATAGACCCCCCGAAACCCTACCAGGTGTAATTTATGGGCACTACCAGGTATGGTCCCAAAACAAAACAAAACAAAATGGACACTGATTCCATTGTGTTCGAGCTCCATCTCTATGATCTCAACTAACCGTAATCACCTTCTTCTTCATTCCAGATATGATCAGAGATTAGACCTCAACTTGACTTTGGTGAGAGAGACATAATTCAGTCTTTGGCAATGCTTATGGCTCTCTCATGGTTTAGTCTTTCAAGCTGAAATTACTACTTTTATTACTAAAGACTATTTATCACGTATTTTCAATCTTATCCATCCATGTATGCTCTTTAGGTAGTCCAGTTTGTTCATTTCTGTTGAGTTATGTTGCGCTCCTTAGATGTCCAGCTACAATGGCTTGTGAGGCCCATTCTGCTAAAGGTCCTAGGTATTTATTCTCCTAGATTGGGGGGGAGGGGTATATTGAAAGATTGCACTGGTCCTAATCAGTTCCTGATCAAAGCTCCTGAGCAGAGAACCGTGGGCCCCATCACAGGTGACCACTTGCTGCCCTGCAAACAATGACTCTTTTGATCAGACTTGAATTCTGGGATGGATCCAGATGCATCAGTTAGTCCTTGGGTGTAACTAGACAGAACTGAACATCAGGCCAAACTGATCTCCTCAGCTCCTCCTGACCCCTGCCCTGGCCTTCTAGATGAGAGCCTCTGACTTGCATAGAGGATAATGACAATGGTGGGGTTGGGTGGAAAGAGAGAATCTCAGAGAACCTTTTCACTGGTCCTTTCTTGCCCTGTAATGCCTCTACCCAGCCGCAAAGCCAGGCTGCAGCCACGTGCCTTCCACTACATATATCAACTCCAAACAACCTCTGGGCTTTGTTCTGTGTTTTGATTATTTATTTATTGCTTTGGGATCACATTTGTTAATGCACAGGTGTTACTCCAAACTCTTCACTCAAGAATTACTCCTGGTGGTGCACAAAAACCATCTGGGATGCCAGGGATTGAACCTAGCTTGTCTGCATGCAAGGTATTACCCACTGTACTATCATTCCAACCCCCATTTTGATTATTTCTTGAAATCCAAGTTTTGGTCTCCATATTTTCTCTGATGCTGTTCTGAGATAGTTCGACAGCGGTCTCTGCTGCTTTGCCATCTGCCATAGACCTAGAAGATGGCAGGGACCAGAGTGATAATACAGTGGGTAGGGTATTTGCCTTGCACATGGTCAACTGTAGTTTGATCCCTGGCATAACATATGGTCCCCCAAGCACTTCCAGGAGTGTTTCCTGAGTGCAAAGTCAGGAGTAATTCCTGAGCATCACTGGGTGTGGTTCAAAACTCATATGTATATATGTGTGTGTATAATGTAAATATATATGTACACATATGTTGATGGCAAGTTTCAAGCAAGAGAAGGAGCACTGTGAGGGACAAAGTCAAAGTCTAACCAACCCATGATCTCCCACAATCAATATGCTCCTTGAACAGAAATCCAAGGCCAACAGGCAGGTGCTGTCTGTGAAGTTAACACCTTTAACCCAGAGCTACTTTCAATATTTGGCTCAAAATCCATGTCAGATCTATTAGTCACTCTCCTGGACTCAATAGACTGGGCCTCAGTATCAAGACAAAAGACTTGACGAAGGGCAGGATAGAGAAGGGAGCAATATGACAATAATAGTTAGAAATTATCACTTTGGACAAGAACTGATTGTGGAAAGTAGATAAAGAAATATACATGATAACTTCTCAGTATCTGTACTACAAACCACAATGCCCAAAAGGAGAGAGAGAAAGCGAACGAAAGAGAAAGAGAGAAAGAGAGAGAGAGAAAAGAAGAAAAGTGAGAAGCAGGCGGAAGAGGGGGGAACACGGTGAGGAAACTGGGATACTGATAGTGGGAAACGTGCTTGTGAAGCAATGGGTGTTGGAACATTATATGACTGAAACCCAATCGTGATCACCTTTGTAACTGTGTAACTCACTGTGATTCCATTTAAAAAATATTTTGTAAAGACTTGAAATGCAATAGGGCTGACTGAGAGGGACCAAAACATGGAGAAGAAAACCCATCATTCTGTTGTGAGTCCAGATTCCTTGGGAAATCTGCCTCTCCTGATTCAAGTGAGAAGAAAGCCCTATTCCACTCTGTCAGCAAAAGACTGAGAGAACCTGAGCAACTCAACTGGACCAGGGCCTGCAAGTATTTCTGCAAGGTTGGCTTTTGTTCTCACACAAGGTTTCCAGGAGGAAAGAAATGCTTTCCACATGGACCTTGTGGAGGAGGGACTTTCCCTTTGATTCGAATCCTCAGGAACCTCAACAGCAGACCTCCCACTTACACCTCTGAGAGACAAGCAGCCTCAACCCACACAGCCCCAACCCACACACCCCACATCTCAAGGGCCATGCCCTTCTGTTCCCAGGAAATTGGTCTGCATAGCCAGTAGAGATCTGGAGCAAAGGTTGTCTTAGTGGACGTGTCCATGTTCCCTTAGGCTCCCCACCCCAAATTGTCTTCCCCAGAACCTGGAGTTCCATTACTCCCCTGAGGACCCCAGTTCCCCCTCCTACTAGCAGATAAAATCCCATTAAAACAATGCAGCCGGGAGCTGGGGAAAATTCCTCAAAGCTGTTAGACTTATTATTTATTGCAGATTTCTTATCCCTCTGAAGGACATTTGCACTGAATATGAAAATATCCCCTTTAAATAAATACAAACATGAGGATGGAGCTATAATACAGCAGTTTGGGTGTTTGCATTGCACATGGCCAACCCCTGATTAATCTCCAATAATTCTGTATGTTTCACCAGACCCACCAAAAGTGATCCTTAGAGCACAGAGCCAGGAGTAAACCCTCAGTATCACTGGGTGTGGCCCGGAAAAAACAAACAAACAAACAACAAAAAAAACACTCTATTTGATTAAACATTGCCATTTCTAGGACTCTCCAGAAAATGAACAGGCATGTAGAAAAGGACAAAAACTGCAAACAACCAAGTACCCAATAATAGGAGACTAAATAGTCTCTTCAGTGCCACCCTCGAGATCATCATGCGACGACTGGAATGGGAAGGAATGGGAGTGAAGATAGATGGTTGGCAACTACACCACCTCCGCTTTGCTGATGACATTGTTTTAATAACACCAAACATCAGCCAAGCGGCACAAATGCTGGCCGACTTTGACCGAGAGTGTGGAAAGGTAGGACTACAGCTGAATCTTAAGAAGACAATGTTTATGAAAAACAGCCTCATTCCTGATGCCCCATTCACTCTCAACGGAACGACCATCTCTGAATGCAACAGCTATGTGTACCTAGGTCGAGAAGTCAACATGACCTGGCACCCAAGCTGCGCAGGAGGAAGAGAGCGGCTTAGAACGCCTTCAAGAACGTTGAAGAAATAGCTAAGAGGACGAAGAACCTCCGGCTCTGGGCACATCTCATTGATTCCACCGTTCTTCCTGCATTAACATATGCCTCAGAGACCTGGGCCCTACGCAAACAGGATGAGAATGCTATTCAGGTCTCCCAAAGAAGAATAGAAAGAGCTATGCTTGGAATATCACGTTTCACTCAAATGAGAGAAAGAATCCGGAGTTCCAACATCCATCGACGATCAAGAATCAAGGATGCTGTCTCATTTGCCAAGGTGTCGAAAATCAGATGGGCTGGTCACGTAATGAGATTTAAAGACGACCACTGGACTAGAGCTGTTACCGACTGGATTCCACGGGATGTCAAAAGACCGCGTGGCCGCCCACCTACCAGATGGTCAGACTTCTTCGTCAAGATCATGAACGATCGGTTTGAGGCTCTTCATGTTCCCAGAGCGAACAGATGCCATTGGGCTACACTAGCACGTGACAGGGACAAATGGAGACGTTACTGGTGCCCTCTCGAGCAAATCGACGACTAACAGGAAGTTAAGTGATTAAGTGAAGTGAAATGGACTCAACAATTATATACCCCTAGCAACTATAATTTTTATATACACATCCTAATAGCAATATTAGACAGATAATCCATGTTCTTTTTTTTTTTTTTTGCTTTGTTTTGGTTTTGGTCACACCCAATGGTGCTCAAGGCTTACTCCTGACTCTGCACTCAGGAATTACTTCTGGTGAGGCTAGGGGAACATATAAGGTGCCAGAAATCATGTAGGTGCTACTGAACTAAAATATATGTAATATCAAACATGCTATGAAAATATCAGCCAATATTTAAACTTGCTTGTTTGGGGGACACATCTGTTATGCTCAAGGGTTACTTCTGGCAGTGCTTGGGAGACCATTTGAGATGCTGGGGATTGAACCTAGGTTAGCCGCACTCAAGGCAAGTGCCCTACCTGCTGTACTATCTCTCCAGCCTCAATATTTACATTGTTTTAAGATTTAGATTTTTTAATTAATACTAAAAATATTTTGACTTAGAGAAGGCTGAAGCGATAACACAATGGGTAGGGTTTTTGCCTTGCATGTGGCCCACACGGCCAACCCGAGTTGGATTCCTTCGTCCCTCTCGGAGAGTCTGGCAAGCTACCAAGAGTATCTCGCCTGCACGGCAAAGCCTGGCAAGTTACCCATGACGGATTCGATATGCCAAACACAGTAACAACAAGTCTCAGGATGGAGACGTTACTGGGCCCGCTCGAGCAAATCGATGAACAACAGGAGGACAGTACAGTGCAGTGCAGAGAAGGTTATGTGGTTTGGGATAAGCTCAACTTTTTCTTAAATTTTTACTTGAACACTGTCTCAACAGTTGAAATTTTGACATTTCTTTATTAGTTGTCATAATTGAGAATAATACTTTATAAAGACACAGATATAAATGAGGGAGGAGGTATAATTGGGCACACCTGCTAAATCAAATTGTTTCATTTTCATATACTAAGTCTATGAGATTTTTAATTAAAATTAGGTTAAGTGAATTTTCTATTTCTATGTTGCCAATCATTAGGGCTTATATTTGCATACAAAGCATACAATTTTTCCATGAAAGATCTGCAAACTAATTATAAATCCTGTTCCCATGTTTTATTTACTTATTCATTTAGGTTAGAGCAACCACTCCTGGCAATGTGAGCCCAATGTTCAATGCTTCAGGACCACCAGGGTTACTCTTGGGCAATGCTCAGGGAGCCATATGGGGTGCCAGAGATAGGACCAGGGCTGACCTCGTACAAGACAAGCGTCCTACCTGCTGATCTATCTCTTCAGCCCCAACTCTTGTAAATAATTTGCTACATAATATGCAACCAACCTTTCTGTACATAAATTTTTTTGATTTATTGCCTATATCATTTTATAAGATATTATCACTGTATCACTCTATCACTGTCTTACCATTGTTCATCAATTTGTTAGAATGGGTGCCAATAACATCTCCACTCATCCCAGTCCTGAATTTTAGCAGCCTTTCCTTATTTGTCCTTCCAAACGCTGACATATTGGAGGCTCTTTCAGGGTCAGGGGAATAAATCCTGTTATAGTTACTGTTTTTGGCATATCAAATACATCACGGGTAGCTTGCCAGGCTCTGCCGTGCATAAGATACTATAAATACATAAATGCATTGTACATGTGTAACATTAAAATAGATGTTGTACATAAGTAAAATAAATACTACCAATCTATAAAGATTATAAAGGCTCAGCTACACAGTAAGAGTTTTCTTTCATGGTCTAAATCACGTCGCTGATGTCCAGTGTAAAAACTTTACACTTTCAGCTCTAAAGTCTTTAATATAGTACTGTAAGTTATTAACTGATATTTGTCAAGCACTTTCTATTCATCAAGCATTGTGGAAGGACTTTACATATGTCAGTTCTTTAAAATTTTGCAGCTCTTCCTCACAAGATGATGCATAAGTACCCCATTTTTCTAGTAAGGAAACTGAGGCCCCAGAAGTGTACTAACCTTCCCAGGGTCAAATAAGCAGTAATACGAGAAATTGAACCACCACAGTCCGGCTCGACAGCAACGTCATTGCATACCAGCCTGGATTAACCTGCATGAATCTTGTTATGGGGTCAGAGCAGATGCTCTAGCTGCACTTACACCTACGTGATTGGTTGTTGTTGTCTTTAAGCCATTGCTGAAACATCACATATTGAGAAGATGTCCTTAAATTATCCTTCCTCTCATAGCTTAGGAAAACATCCTTCCTGTGTTTTGGTTTCAAGACAGAATTTAGCAAATGCTTCCACTGATTCATGTTGAAAACATATGTACTTTCATCCTGCTACATGGAGGGACTCCTACACTGCATTATGCATTCTCATCCTTGTTTCTTCAAATAACCGGCAATTGCTTTCTATGGATCTTCCAATAGCATTTCCTGACAAAAGACTCCAATTAAATTCATCCCCCACATTTTCCCCCATGTGTTCTCTTGGCTAGTTCCAACCTGGTATGTGACTTTTAAGCTACTAAACATGTATTTTTAATACTCCAGTAAAAAAATCTTAAAGTACTGACATTTTCCATGCCTCTAAACATCTGTGGTGGAAATGTTGAGATTTGCCTTACTGTGTTTTTTTTTTCCACTCAATATCTTGCCAATGAGTATATTCTCATTAGCTAATAGCTCAAGGTGCAATGTGCACTCAGATTAAAGGCATCAGGAGGTGACTTGGTATCCATAAGTCACCTACCTAGTCTTTAACTTGTTATTTTTATACCTAAAAAAGATGATGATGGGCTTATACGAGAAGTTGAAATGTCTACTCTGCCATTTTCTTTTCTTCTGACTTTCCTTTGCAGGAAATTTTAAAGCCAACTATTCATTTTGTGAGGGCTATAAGCTAAAAAAAAATTAATCTGGAAATCTCTTTCATCAAAATTTCGAAGCTACAATGAATTGCAAATTCGCTAAAAGCAAACAAAGCTATGGGGGCAAGGAGGAGGCCCACAGTCCACTTCCTGTCCCCATGGACTCTCAGTTTCTTCAGGTCAGACTCAGCCCTGATGTAGCACCAACATAAAATAGTAGCACTGTAGCACTGTCCTCCCGTTGTTCATCGATTTGCTCGAGTGGGCACCACTCGTGAGACTTGTTGTTACTGTTTTTGGCATATTGAATACATCATCGGGAGCTTGTCAGGTTCTCTGAGAGGGGCGGAGGAATTGAACCCGGGTCGGCTGTGTGCAAGGCAAATGCCTTACCCGCTGTGCTAGAAACATAAATAAGTAGTCAACATAAATAAGAAAGGAAGTTTCCAAATTTTCTTCCTCATTCCAGTGGATTAGTATGCATGGGCCTCATTTTGGGGATCCCAAGGAAAAGTTTGCAGTTCTTTAAAATTCTATCATATTCAGAGAGGTGGCTCCCTGGTAGAGGGCATACCTTACAAGCTTGAGGCTCTGGGTTCGATCCCCGCTACATAAAAAATATGTAACAGAAGACTGAACACAGGAAAACAGTCACAATAGACTGAATGGGAAAAGTTCAGCTCAAAAACAAGGTATCAGGGCTAGAGAGAGAGAATACAGTGGGCAGAGTACTTACCTTACACATGGCCAACCTGGCTTCGATCTCCAGCACCACATATGGTCTCCTGAGTTCAAGCAAGCATGATCTCTGAGTTCAGAGCCAGGAGTAAACCCTGAGCACTACCAGAAATAACCCTCAAAACATAAACAAAAACTAAGACATGGGATCAGAACAATTGTGTGCACATATAAACACCTCTGAGGTTCACATGTGCAAATAGCAAGTCAAAATATCAAACAAATCTTTATGCCAAGCATCCTCTGAGCCACTGCACCCTTCCAGGATAGGTGGATGTGGGGTTTACACATCATCCCGAGGGCCATGCCTGGCCCCCTTGGTTTTAGCAGAGAAGAGTTTATGTGACTGGGGAGGGAGGAGAGCAGCCTGGAAGCAGAGCGTAGCTTTCTACCCAGAGTTCCACGAACCACCAGCCGCCTAGGACAGGTGCCAGGTGGCTGGGGTAAGAGAGTGGAAGGCATGGGGTAGAGGGCACATCTCCAGAGCCAATTTCTGCCTATGCATGTCAGCTCACTCTTAAGCAATGTTCTATGTTACTATAATGTTGTGTACCCCATTACTGTGTTATTGTAATGCTGTGCTTCCAAAGGTGCCTCACCACACCTTAAGTCCTGTGCAGCTCACAAGCCCCACAAGGCTTTGGGCCCTCCATCAGGAGAGGTTCACCCTCCACATGCCAATCAGCGACAAGGAAGCACCAGGAAAACAGGAAGCCCATAGGCCAGCAAGGGTCTGTGGTTTCTCTGAGCCTGCAGACTTTTTAGTCCCTTTCCTCCAGCCCTCCAAGCAGTGGACTGGAGTACTTGGCCACTCTTGATACCTATTACAGCAGGTCTCCTGGGCCTGATGGTGGCCCTGGACCAGGTCTGTGGTAACCCATACTGATCCCCTGCCCATGGCTGTGGTGGGCAGAGTCCCACACTCTCCTTCTCCGGCTGCACCTACGGGAAGCACCAGGAGCTCTAGAAGAGTAAAGAAATGAGTCCGGAAGCCCTGAGTTTTCCATTATCCCCCTTCCTGGAGGAGAGTTCTTCACTGGTCCTGCTTGCTGTGGAGACAATGCAGCAGGAATGTCGGCAGCTGTGACCAACCTGTGTCACCTCTTCCTGCAACCAAGCTTCAGGCACAGGAACAGAACTAGAGTCAGAGCTATAGTAGTGGCCATGTACTAAAGCGGCCCTTGCTGTGCATCTTCCCTTCTCCCCCCCCCCCCGTGCCCCCCACGTCTAACACCCCTACAGGACTGGCTTGTTTTCATTCTCCTAGAGGAGGAATAAATCCTGTGCGGGGTGGGAGATGGGGAGAGCCCATCCCCCACCCACCCACTGCATCCCTTTCTCCAGGCTGCACTGCTCCTGAGGTGGGTTGACAGGGACTAGCAGGGCCCCACCAAGTAGTCCCATCTCACCGTCACTCACAAGCCCACTGAGAAATGGAGCTCACCCACATGGCACCTGGAATCTCAGTGACCAGAGGCTGGAGCAGAAGCACCTAGCAGACCCTGTCCGTCAGGTAGGGATCCCAGCAAAGGGCCTGGGCCAGGCCTCATCCAAGGCTACTGGATTCTCTCCACATTTGCACAGTGAGGTCTGAGAGTGGAGGGAAAGTTGCCATGGAGGACGAAAAGCTGGTCTCGCCCAGAACATTTCCGTGCCTCGCTGGTGCTTACAATCCCATGTAGCCTCTCAGGCACTCTAGCTCAACCCACTGAGGCCATGGGATTTGATGCGTGGAAGGGAAAGTCTGTATCTGTGTGAGTGTGCCTGTGTGCATGTGTGTGCTTGCACATGTGCATGTGTGCACATTTTGAATGTGCGTGTTAGTGTGTGTGCGTATGTGTGAGTGCATATGTGAGTGTTCACATGTGTGACTGCATGTGTTAGTGTGCGTAAGCATGTGGGGGGGTGGCATGTATGTGTATGTGTGTACATGAGTGTGTATATTTGTGCATGTATGTGTAAGTCTTGTGAGCGTGCATGTGTGCACATGTTACTATGCATGTGTCAGTGTGAGTGCGTGCATGTGTGAGTGTGTACAGGAGTACACGTATTGCATGCGGGTACATAGTACAATGTGTGGGTATGTGTGAGTGCATGTGAGCTTGTGGATGAAACTTTGTATGTGTGAGCATGTGTGTGCATGTGACCATGTGAGTACATGTACTGTGTGTGAGTGGATGTGCATGCATATGTGTGCGTTTTCATGTGTATGAAACTGCATGTGCAGGCGTGAGCGGGTGGAAGTGCATGTGCGACATTGCTCTGAGTTGGGGGCTACCATCTAACTTGGGGCACAGAAGCTCATACATGTGCTCTGTTCTCCTCCCAGCGCTGGCTCTTCTAAAGTAGCCGATTTCATGGATGAGAAGAGAAGCCCGGGAAATTTAAGAGGCCACCTGGAGAGTTGATTATGATTTTTAAGAGCTAATGCTACCACCCACGACTCACTGTTTACCACTGACCTTTGCTCAGCACACTATTGTAAACCCTGCCGGGCTGTGGGCTGCGGAGCCCCGCGAGCGCAGGAAGTCAGCCCAGCTAGGTGCGCAGCGGACCGCAAGCCCCTGCGTGCTCAGCAGCGCCTGACACCAAACAAAGGCGGAGGAGCAGCTGCTGGGCGCAGCTGGGCGGCCCCTATGGGGGGGAGACAGATCCCCTTAAGTTATGCAGCCAGGCGCACACAGAGGTGTCCTGTCCCGTAAATCAGCAACAGGCCCGCATCTTCAGGAAGATTCTGCAGGCTTGGGGAAGGGGGCAGACGGGGCCACCGCCTGGTAAAAAGGAGATGGAGGCTTCTGGGGCTCATCTGCAGCCAGGAAGCAAGCCTGAGCACCAACAAATTCCCGGTCTCTGACTCCAGGGCAACTGGCTTGGGCCCCCACTCCTGGGGCTCCTGGGGCTGCCTAAGCTGTAAGTACCTCCCACAGAGCCACATTCACATTAGCTGAGCGAGTGTAGTGGCCCTGGGTCCCTCCATCCTTCCAGTTCACAGGCACATGCTCTGCCCTGAACAGGCAGTGCTTGCTCAGCGCCGGGGAGGGGGGTGGGGGGGCGGACACCAGGCCACTTCTTTCTTTTCTTTTTTCTTTTCTTGTTTTTTTTTTTTGTTGTTGTTGTTTTTTTTACAGTTGTAGACTTACAAATTTTTTGTGCTTGGGTTTCAGTTATACAATGATCCTCTTCCCAGTGCAGAGCTGGGAGAAGTCCAAGACAGCCCCCAGGCTAAAAATCCCAATGCCTGTGACTCTGGGTGGCCTGTCCACTGCCCAAGGCCACAAAGATAACAGGGTTCCGCTTTGATATGGTAGAATTTTGGACATGGACGTCAGGGACATGGTTTTCCTTGGGATGGGGTGGGAGAGTGTGGGTGTTATACCCTGCAATGCTCAGGGCTACGTTTTGCTCTGCACTCAGGAATTACTCCTAGTGGTGCTGGGGGACCATATGGGATGCTGGAAGACCATCCAATTGATCTTGGTGGACCCCACGGATGGCTCACATGATTTGGGAGGAGAGAAAGACCATCACCTTCTCCCAATCTGCCTCTGCCACCCGGACCCAGGCTTACTGGGTTCTTGTCTTGCCTCGCAGAGAAGAATTTCAGGAGTAGACAAGCAGTGAAGTAAAACAGATTCTATTTAGAGGGTTTTTGAAGGAAAGGAGGAAGAGAAAGTGGGAGAAAGTGATGAGTATCGTGCTCAAAAGAGAACCCGGGCTTCTCCAAGGGCAGAGAGCCCTTACACACAACCCAGCATTAGACAGGAAAGCATGAAAGTACACATCTCAAGAGGGGAGATGCAGGCAACATGTGCTCAGGGGCCACATGTGCTCAGCCACATGGTCGCAAGCAACACAAGAGTTCCAGGTTTCACAGCATATGCCATATGCGTGCCCTTCCTTTGTTCAAGGTGGCCTTTATAGGGTTTTTCCAACCTGCCCCCACGTGGGCTTCTACCTAGGTAAAAAATATGTTGCTAAGGAGGTTACCAGGGGTTTGGGAGTCGTGATGGTTTTCTTTGAAATTCCTTTCCTGGCCTTTTGTTTCTGCAGGAGCTTCTCTGGGTCTGTTGCTGTAGATAGGTGAGGGTCTTATCAGGTCTTAGATCCTGTTTTTGCCTGTTTTTCCTGTTTTCTGCAAGGTTGGCTTTTGCCATTGCCTTGGGAGGGGGCCTTCCCTATCCTGCCTACATTACTACCTGCTGTATCATTCTCCTGGCTCCAAGTGACGTGTTTAAGAGCTAGAACATATGCAAGTGTGAAGTTCCAGGTTGAAGTCCTGGCACGTGAGCACCAGCAGGAGTGCCCCAACCCCCAGTACCAGCACATTTCTGAAATGGTCCTCGCTCTTCAAAATCAAATTGAGCCAGTCTGCATCTTCAATAGGGATGGTTACAACATCAATATAAAGGCCCCGTCTGGGCTCCTCAGTTTCACTCTGGTGTCCCCACCCCCATCACCTTCTGCAGACAAAAGCAGGAATTAATCACACATTCACAGACATTCACAGCCTGTGGGAGGAGACGAGCCTTCCTGCCTCCCAGCACCATGGAAACAAAGGGAGGAGGACTGCGGGTCTCGAGGGAGAGAGGCCAGCAGTCCAGGGAGCAGCTCCAAGTCTGCGTCTCAAACTCCGACCCTCAACAGACCCATTCCTAGCCTGCAGGGTCGCCTGGCACATTTGCACGGCTGAGCCCTTTCAATAGTCGACTTCCTTTAGGTCACAAGTCTTTTCAGTGTGCAGAAAGGCAAAAGCATTTTCCACACTGAGTGAAGAGCTTTTCAAAGAGAAAGGGGAAGCCTGCAGTCCTAGAGGCTCCGTCCTGTTGTGGTATCCTGGTGCCCCGGAAATGTTTACTAAAAGAAATAGTTTATTTTCTGTCACAGTAGTTCTATTTCACCTACTCCTTTTAAAACTGCTTGTATTCAGGTACTTAAATTTACAATACTGTTAATCATACTCTGCATGCATACACCATTCCAACACCTTACCCTTCATCAAAGCACCGCTTCCCACCACCAACCTCCCCCCCACCCTCGGCCCTGGAAGACCAGTTCCACTGACAAACTCCTGCATTCTCATGACTTTGACTATTTCTGGTTCTCTTACTGTATTTATTTTCTATCTCATATTTGGAATAGTTTTTTCTCTCTCTCTCTCCCTCCCTCCTTCCCTCTTTCCTCTCTGCTCTTTCCTCTCTTCACTCTCTTGGTCTCTGTCTCTGTCTGTCTGTCTGTTTCTGTCTCTGTCTCTGTCTCTCTCTCTCTCTCTCTCTCTCTCTCTCTCTCTCTCTCTCTTTCATTATGGAGGTGGTGTGACAACTACACATAGACACCAATAGAGCAATTCTGGAATTCTACACAGTTACAGAACAATGATAAAAATTTTTTTTCTCAAGACTATTTTTTTTGTTGGACCTGGAGAAATAAACTATTTTTAGGTACAAGAGGTAGGGTGCTTGCCTTGTATGAGGCCAGCCTGGGATTTGATTCCCAGAATTCCATATGGTCCCCTGAGCACCTCCAGTCCTAATACCTGAGCACAGAAGAAGGACTAACCCCTTAGCATCATCAAGAGAGTCAAAAACCTTTTTTGTACTGATATATATTTTTTAATTACTATTATGAATAACCCTGTGCTAATACATTTTAAGATTTACACAAAATAGGTAAATCCTAAAAATGTAAAATTTAGTAACAGGAGTGTTTTTAAAAATTTAAGGTTCACCTCCATTTTTTTATGCTTTTTGGGTCACACCCAGAGGCGGTGCACAGAGGTTACTCCTGGCTCTGCACTCAGAAATCACCCCTGGCAGTGCTCAGGGGATGATATGGGATGCTGGGAATTGAACCCGGGTTGGCCGCGTGCAAGGCAAACGCCCTACCTGCTGTGCTATTGTTCCAGCCCCAGTTCACCTCCATTTTTAAGAAGGAAAAGAAGTAAACCTGAAAGGAAAGACAAATTGGTTGGACTGCTTGCAGACCTAGGTTCTGAATAGAAGTGTAAGCCATACAGTGCTCACAGGAGCATGAAAAAAAGCATCCCAAAGCCACAACATTGACTGCTTGAGCCCTAGCCAGTGCCCAGCAGGGGTGCACCTAGGTCTAATGCGTCTTGCGGTGCCCCTACCGGCCCCCTTAGAATACAAGGCCAATTTTAGACATTGGCACCCTCAGGACCAGACTGCAGGTATGGCTAAGAGCATCCTGTTCAGGCTCCCGGGTACCACATCCACTTGCAGAGAAATTGACCACAAAGATCATGTTCCAAGGTGACAGTCTTGAGCATAAAACAACCACCAAAAGGAACCTCTGCAGGCTAGAACCCCACACACTCCCCGCCCTACCAAAACTCTTGGAGGATCGCTAAAGTATTGACCATGTGATCACAGGGCATTATAGAGCATCACAGAAGAACCCAGAGAGGACCTAGACTTGAGGACAAGTGTTGGAAGAGCCCAGGAAATAAAGTTCACATCATAAGGAACCTTGCATGCAGTCGATCTAGCCCCAGTACAGCATACCATGCCAGAGCACTGTCAGGCAGCATCTCTGAGCACAGAGGCAGATGTAAGCCCTAATCACTGCCAAGTATTGGTCACCAAACAAAATAAAACAAAATTTCATATCATAAAAAGTGACCTTCAAAACTACACATGAGGTCAGAAAGAAAGCTCTACTAAGAGCTTGGTAGATCTTCCTTCTTTCCTTCCTTCCTTCCTTCCTTCCTTCCTTCCTTCCTTCCTCCCTCACTCCCACCCTCCCTCCCTTCCTTTCTTTCTTCCTTTCTTTCTTTCTTGTCCATATAAGGCCTGATTTCAGTCGCCAGCACCTCATTGCTTCTAGCAGTGCTGGGTGTGAGCTCAGCTTCCCATCACTGCTGAACATGCCCTCAAAGAAATATGGCCAAAAGGAATATTGCAGTGGTTTAGACCACCTGCCTTACAAGTATAGGGTCTGACCCCGTGTCACCACATGCTCCAAGAGTGATTCTGATACCTCTCCTTTTGGGGACTGCCCTGCTGTCCATAATCCCCAAAAGCACCTGCAATTCCACATGTGTGAGTACAGCAGTGCCTCCACCCAGTGAGCCCTTCAATCATGTTAGTGTGTGACCCCCAGTGAGTGCATACACAGCTCCATAACTAAAGGAGTGTGGGAACCCTACACCCAGACATGTGAGCCTCAGTGAGCAGCCCAGCTGAAAATGTATGAGAAGAGACCCGGGCAATAGGACAGCGAGTAGGCACTTACCTTGTCGGGTTCAATCCCCGGCATCTGGTATGATCTCCCTGAGCACTGTCAAGAGTGATTCCTAAGTGCAGAGTCAGTAGAAACCCCTGCTCATCGCTGGGTGTGGCCCCCCCAAACAAACAAATTAATATATGAACATCCCAGCCAGGTGCTCAAGCCCTGCTCACCACAATAAAGGGCAAAAGTATATAAGCAAACAAACAGAAAGCTTATTCCTTAAGAAATGAAACACAGACCTGCCCTGTGACCCAGCAATTTCACTCTTCTGTATAGACCCAGAGACTTAATCAGATACCTGTGGACAGGTGCTCCAAACTTAGTCAAAAGGTGGAACCAACCTGTGTAGCCATTCATGTAATGCAGAGGAAACCAAGGGGGGGCGGGACAGAACAAAAGGAAGCAAACAGGGAGAATAAAGAGGAAATATGGGTGAGGACTAAATAATCTAAGCTTTCAGTTAGTTCCTGAAACATGATGTAATTGGTCAATCCTGTGAACAAATCAAATCACAGAAATAACTGGAGCAGAATTCTCAGGCCATTTTTGAGGAAGAAGGAAAATGATAGGAGTTGGGAATTTCAACAAGACCATCATATTCTCATGCAACCTGACTGGGCATAGTTGACCAGATAAGGAGGCAACAAATCAGACAGTGTAAACAAGCAAGGGGCAAAGAGACTGAATATATATATAATCACAGGTCATTGTAAAATAATGGAGAGTCAGAGGTCAGAGGTCGGAGGTCTGTAGTTGGTGTTGGGATGTGGAAGTTGCTTCCCAGGTGCAGAGGTTCCTGTTTTCAGGACTGTTCCAGCCAGTGATATATCAGCATATGCTGTTAAACAAAACATGCTGACCGTGACTCCTCTTCAAACCACTGACCTTAGTTCTAGAAGCATTTCTGCCAGAAGCTTGCTCTGACCTCAAGTCTCAACCAAGTGCCATTGTAAACATTCCCTTACAAACTTCCATTCTTAGTTTTCAGAAGATGTAAATCAGTTTTGACTCTCTGGAAAGAAAGATGGCGGCCGCACGGGAGCCTTGTGGACAGCAGGTATGAGCCAGGGGTCGGGGGGCAACAAAAACCTCATGGGAAGGGGGGCGTTCCGGCCCATCCTTCACGCCCTACCGAGGTCACCAGTTGCCCCCCACGAGCGGCTCTCCAGCACGGCCATGACTCCAGAGCACAGAAACCAATCTCTTAATTATCTGACTCTCAGTAGAAATACTTCCAGGGTTAATAAGTAAAATAGCAGAAATCCAAAACATCATTTAATTCTTGAACCCAGCTGTAGAAAGCAAATCATTTCACAATGCTTTTTCAGCATGGCTGATTTGGGGTGGGGGAAAGTCTAAATAATAATGGTGCAACTTTTATCGAAACAATGAAGCTAGTCAAAAGTAGATAGAGTGTTAACTAGAATTCATCTGCCCCACAGGCGTTGGGGGTGGGGGGTGGGGGGTTTATTGGGGTTCTTCGTGGTGAAAAATAAGTATTGGTAAAGGGAAATGTGATTGATATTTGCATGACCTAAACCTGAAAGCTTTGTAACTTTTCCCAAAGCGATTCAATAAATAAATTAATTAATTAAAAAAATCAGTTTTGAATTATACATTTATTAGAAAAGGGGTTCTTTGACTAACATAACAATCCCTCAGACTATTAAAACCCTAAAAGGACAAAATAGATCTGATGTCTAACGCATTTGAAGCATTCAAAAGTATTTTCAGTGAGCCACCTTAGGTGAATTCAGAATACTTGTGGTTTGTCCTAAATTTTCCTCTGTCTATGAACCTTTTTGCTAAGCATGGGTCTTTCTGAAATTTAATTTCTCTTGTGCCATAAAACAATAAGGCTTACCCAGCTACTTTCTAGCATTCTTAGGAGGACTAAGCAAAGGTCAAAATGTTAAAAATAATAATAATTTAAAAAAGCAAGGAACTTTACTATAGGATTGTAGCTTTAGTAATACAAATTTTGATTCAACTCATACCATAAATCAGGTTCTGTATAAGGTTACATTATTTTATTTCATCCTTATTTTTAAAACTAGTGTATTAAAAATGTTTTGAACGGTGTCATTAAAAGCCGTTGTCTGAATCGAACACATAAAGAAACTGAACTCCAAAATACTTCAAGAAATTTGCCTTGACTCTGAGAAATTTTGGATGTGAACTTGGGACTCCCTGATTTGAGCACCCACATACTCTTCATGCTCTGCCCAGCATCTGCCGGCTCCCCTAGCCCCATAGCAGTGCCCCCCACCCTGGAAGTAACCACCTGGTTGTCAAGGTGCTGGTGCCCTGGCTGATGAAATGTTTCATGCACTGACACTGTGATGCCCATAAAAAGGAGAGGGTCACAGAGCTGGAGAGGCCCCTCATGATACACTCATGGGGACAAGAGAGGGACTTCCAGTTGCAATACATGGAGAAATAAGATAAAGATTTGGCCATGTGAGTGGATTTACCTAAGTTAAAATCAACAGATGGAGGGCCAAGGGTGCAGTGGCAGAAAGCCTCCTTCACAAATATGAGACAGTGAGTTCCACATACATGCCCAGTGTAATCCCAGCCACACTGCTACTGGGACCCCACAATGCTCCAGCAAAACCTGTGTGATTTGGGAACACTCCATTCCCAACAAGCACCACAAACAAGTCTGCAAGTATTACAACCCCATTTCAACAACACCAACAAAGGGAAGAGGGAAAAGTGAAATGAAGGTGGTCCTAATAACATACCTCTGAAGGCAAAAAAGTATAGTTGAAGTGACATCTGCAATTGTTTGTTCATTGCAGCACTCTTTACAATAGCCAGAATCTGGAAAAAACCTGAATGCCCAAGAACAGATGACTGGTTAAAGAAACTTTGGTACATTTACACAATGGAGTACTATGTAGCTGTTAGAAAAGATGAAGTCATGAAATTTACATACAAGTGGTACTACATGGAAAGTATCATGTTAAGTGAAATGAGTCAGAAAGAGCGGGATAGACACAGAAAGATTGCATTCATCTGGGGAACATAAAGCAACAAAATGGGAGACTAACACCCAGGAGTGGTTGAGATTAGTACCAGGAATTTTGCTCCACGACTTGGAGGCCAGCCACACGTGCTAGGGGAAAAGGAAGCTCAGATAGAAAAGAAAGCACCAAATAAAGGGTGTTTTGAGGATCGTTCCAGGGTAGGAGAAGCATACTGAAAGTAGACTATAGACCAAACATGATTGCCACTCAATGCCTCTCTTGCAAAACACAGGACCCAAAAGAAGAGAGAGAGAGAACAAGGGGGAATGCCCTGCCACAGAGGTAGGGTGGGATGGGGGGGATGTGGGGTGGGAGGGATGCTGGGACCCGTGGTGGTGGAGGATGGGCTCTGGTGGAGGGATGGGTACTTGATCATTGTATAACTGAAACCCAAGCACAAAATTTCATAAGTCTATAACTGTACCTCATGGTGTTTCACTAATAAAAAAAAATTAAAAATAAATAAATAACATACCTCTGAAATACTGTCCCAATAACACCCTGCTCCAAATAAATGTGGGCATGGGAATGGGTCAAACTTAAGATGTCTCAGCTCCACCATGGTGCTCCTCACCTGCAGTGAGACCCACCGGGGTGCCTTCCTTGAAAGGGGCAGCTAAGAAGGGACCCTGGAGCTCCCCCACCCCCACCCCTCGCTTGTCAATGAGCCAGTCTCCTGAGCCTCTGTCTACTTGGTTCCAATCTGTCCTTCCACTCTTCCCTGCTGCCTGAGTTGTGTGTTTTCATTGTCAGACTGTGGGCTGCCCCCAGGAAAACCATCACTGTTACACACCTGTCCAGACTTTTATTTATTTATTTTTTATTTATTTAATTTTTTTTTGCTTTTTGGGTCACACCCGGCGATGCTCAGGGGTTACTCCTGGCTCATGCACTCAGGAATTACTCCTGGCGGTGCTCAGGGGACCATATGGGATGCTGGTAATCGAACCTGGGTCAGCCATGTTGGCTGTGTGCAAGGCAAACGCCCTACCCTCTGTGCTATCGCTCCAGCCCCCTGTCCAGACTTTTAAAGTGCAACCTTCCTCTTAAGCCTGGAAGTCAGCGTTCTGGGGATCCAAGTCTTTTGTTTGTTTTGTTTTTTGGTGTGGTGCAGTGGTGTGATGGTGAGGGGGTCAATGTGACTTCTGAAGGCTTTGGTGCTAGTCTGGCCTTGTAGTGCTCCAGACCTCGAGAGGCACATCTAGTGGTGGTTGAGGCTGGAGAGTGACAGGAACTGCCAAAATGCACTAACCCCAGGTGCTAGGCCCCTGGGGTTCAAACTTCACTTTTTCAAGAGCAGTTGAGGGGGCCACACCAAAGTTCTTCTGCTCCCCACAGCCAGCCTTCCCTGAAATAAAGACACTTTGACAAGCATTTTGATATGCTAGGGAAATTCAGTTGGGCAAAGTGCATGATCTGCCACCTACAGAGTTTGTGTGACTTTGAAAATGGTGTCACAGATCCACAGGACTCACATCTGTCAGCTTCAGTTTCAATGTCTTCACTGATCTTCCACTGCAGACATACAGTTCTAACAGCCCATGGGTATCCAAGACCATGGAAGGTCTGGGTGAAACTAAAAAAAAGTCATTTTTCAATTAACACAGGTTTCTTTTCTTATAACTAAGGGGCTGGAGGGATTATATTGCAGGTAGGGCACTAGCCTTGCACATACCTGGCCAGGGATCCATCCCTGGCCCCACATATAGTGCCCTAATCTCCGTCAAGAGAGATCCCTAAGCCCAGAGCTGGGAGTAAGCCCTCAGCATCGCTGAGTGTGGCTTAAAAACCAAAATCTTACAACCTTAGGTGGAAAAAAATCAGCTTGAAATGGTCACTGTTTCCAAATCCAAAATAGAATTACCCTTCTGTCTACTTTGGGATTGGTTTACAGGTTGCATTTCATTGTTTGGAAGGTCTTCATGTGTGGTGAAGTTATTTTCTAGTTTCAATCATCCAGGGAGTAAGGAAGTCCTCTGAGTTCAGTGCTTGTTCTCCTGGTATTTACAGGAATGTCCTTAAAGACCAATGATGAAGAGGAACATGATGCTCAGGAGGCACTCCACAACTGTTCCCCAGAATACCAAGACTAATTGTTTAAATAAGAGTCAAAACAGTGAAATTTTGATTATTATATTTTGAAAACCTCACTAGGTGTGAGAGGGAAATTACTTTAAATATGCACATAGTAAGTTTACTTTCTAGGAAGAGGCATTTGTAACTCCTGTTAAGAGATCAAGGAAATTAAACGACACACATACACACATACACACACACAACCACCTCAACCGTATTGTCACTAAAGATAAGGAACAGGGTAGACAAATCAATCTGACAGGTAATTTACTATTAACAGTTTGATTTCATCAGCCTAGCCACAACACATTATGAACCAAGAAAATTAGACAAGTCAAGAGGATGATAGTATCAGTGTTTAATGTTTATTTTCCATTACCTGGCAGTGCAATTATTCTTAATAAAATATAACATTCTCACTAGAAAAAGTTTAAGCAGCTCAGCTAATAAAATAATACGATTAAAGTTTCAAGCAGATTCAGCTATTTGGAGACCATGCGGATTTTATTGATGATAGCGTGACAACTAGAAAACCATGCAGATTTATCACTCTGTTTAGGTGAAATGAAGGGAAACGGGGCAGTCTCTGGACAAATAACTTCTATAGTCTCTGCATGAAAGATGTTTTTCTCCTTCACTTTCAAATGTCATGTAAAAGGTAGCCATTGTAAAAAATGAATTGGTAGTTCAATGTTGGTTAACCCAACTCAAAGCAACAAAGGACAGAAGTGTTGAAAATCTTGCCAAAATGGAATAGATCAGTAAATGTCACACCAGTGCCCTGAGTTCAGACTTATAAGTGTTACCAAAAATGATTGAGAAGAGTGTCTTAAAATAGGTTTTCTGCATGTCAGATTCTGCAGAAATTGAGTTTCCAAGTAGAGGTAATTATTTGAGGTTGAGTTCATGCACAAATATTTCTATCAAATGGGAAAAGTTTTCTTCCCAGTGAAATGTTTTTTAAAATATAGTGTAAAGCAACTTTGAAGAAAATAGATTCTTAATACTTTAAATACTACTTAAATGATCCTTATCTTACCATTTGTGGCCCCTTTAACCAACTGCCAAACAATTGAACTGAGAATTTAAGAAAAGCACTTGGCATTTGATCCATCTTCTTAGCAGCCTTCTTGCCTCGTAACCCAAAGGGACGAGGAGGGGGTGAGGGGGTGGCGAATGCACCAAATGAAGTGCAAAAGGTGAGGTCTAAGTAAATCAAACCAGAGGGGCAGAAATAAAGAATGACAGATTGGAGATATATATATATATATATATATATATATATATATATATATATATATCAAGACTTAGGCACTTGCTTTACATGCAGCTGACCCCTGTTCAATTCCCAGCACTGAAGAGTTCTTCCCTATCCCACCTACAGCACCTCTGGGAGCAACTTCTAGCACAGAACTTGGGGCAGTTCCAGCACTTCAAAGGGCAGTTCTAATCCAAAACAACAAAACAACAAAAAGACGCCAAGGGCTGGAGACACTGGTGAAAGTTGTTGGACTGCAAGCTACCCTACTGGAAGCCATCTATCTCAGCAGCTCCCAGACATCCATTCGTAGCTGATGTCCATTACCACCAATTCATGACACACATGTTTATACCAAAACAGCCCCTTTTGGGTCCCTTGACCTGGACCTATTCTGAACTAGTGGTGTTCTTAATTGGGGATGAATATAACATGTGTTACGATAAGTCACCCCTTCTACTTTTTTAGCTGCAGAAAGAATCCAAGAACTTCAGTTTCGAGATAGAAAGATAAATAATTGCAAGAACACCAATATTAAAAGAACTTAAAAGACAGTGTTGGCTTTTTAATTTTTGGAAACAGGTGTGCTGGACCATGCCTGTCTGTGCTCAAAGCTTATTCCTGGCTCTGTGCACAGGGGTACTCCTGGATCTGTGCTCAGGGATCACTTGTGGTGCTGATCAAACTAGAATCAAACTGGGGTCAGCTGCATGCAAGAAAAGTGCCATGTGCTATCTTGCTGGTCCCTAAAATTCAGTTGTTAAAGGCTTAGTTAACTGAATCCAATCTCCTTCTACCACAAAGAAGAATATATTGAGGGATGATATAAAAACAATAGTAATAGTTCTCCTCGTCATTATTTTGGTAGCTATCTACAGAGAACAGAATAATAAATATGTCTTTTGTTTCACTCTAGTGACTGTCAGTAACATTCACTGAAGTACAGTTAGTTTCTCATCACATCCAGAATCAGAGGGACAATTTCACTAAAACTAAAGCTTAAATATTCCAAGTTCTAAAAAATATGTGGCTATGCATTTATGCATGTTATTCTCATTCCTAGAGCATCTCAGAGACAAACGCTTCTTGATCCAGAGCAGCCATCTGATGATGAGAATTCCAGTAAGAGAACGTGGAACTATGTCAAGGAATAGATTCCTTGCTGTAAATTCAGGCTTGTGGAATTTCGGCATCAAACTGTTAACTCAAATAACACTAAAACTACATTCCATTTATATTATTCTCTACCACCTGAATGAAAACAAAGCAATATTTATCCAAGAAGACAACCAAGATGGAATATTAACTGTCCTGCTTCTTTCAGCCCATTGGTTGGGTTGAAGCCAACAAGATCTTTCTCTCTGTGTATCACGTCTTTTAACCCAAACACAGTTATTTAGTTGGAGGTCATATAGCCAATAAGGCCAAGACATTGGTCTGTGTCACCAATGTCCCTAGACAAGTATAAAACTAATAGGAGAAGATGACCCAAAGGCTCACATGAAAGGTTTTCATGAAGGTTCACATGAAAAAAAAATGAATAGGAAAAACTATAAAGTTGTTAAGAGTACTGGGGAAATGGGAAAGACATTCTAAGGAAAAAAGTACCATAATATGAGCACATGAATTGACGAATCAGTGATATTAAATATGCATTCCAAAGATAATCTAAACACAGATGGAAATTCAGTATATGTAAAATTGTCATTTCAAATCAGTGGGATAAAATTGACTTTGGAAGAAACTTTTACTATGAACAAAGGACGTAGCTTAGAATATCAACAAACTATCATAAACAACAAAAGCACTGAACTTCAACCTTCAGTTTATAGGTTCAAAATTAAATTAAAAAAATAACTTCTTTGCTTCATCAAACTTTTTTTTTACTTGCCTTCCAGGTGTCAGGCCCTGGATTTGATTTCAAAATGCATAGAAGCATACTTCAAAAATAAAGCAAAATAGATGAACAAAATCTCCAAAACTCTGGACTGGAGAGATAGTTCTGTGGATAGGGTGCTTGCCTTCTGTTCGGCTGAGCCAGGTTCAATCCCCAGCATCCCATAAGGTCCCTGAGTCATCCAGGAGTAACTCCTAAGAGCAGGGCCAAGAGTGACCCCTGAGCACCACCAGGTGTGACCCAAAAAACAAGAACTTATCTTGTATCAACTCAGGAGGGCAAATAATTTAGAAACATACAAAGTAAAAAAAAAACACTTAAAAAGTGGATAAATCTTTCTATTATAACCAATATGTTTAGATTTTTTAATTTTCATTTATTTTTATTTTTATTATTGATTCCCTGTGAGATACTCTTACAAAGCTGTTCATGATTAGGTTTCAGTCATACGATGTTCCAACACCCATCCATCCATCAGTGTAAATTTCCCAGCATCAGTGTCCCCCAGGTTCCCTCCCATCATTCCCTGCCCACCCCCAGTCCAGGCACTTCTCTCTCTCTCTGTCTCTGTCTCTGTCTCTCTCACTCTTGCTCTCTCTGTCATGTTGGGTATTGTGGTCTGCAATACATATACTGAAAGGTTGTACTGTACAGCCCTTTATCTATTTTTAATAGTCAGTTCTTGTCCAGCTTGATCATTCCCAGCTATTACTGTCATATTAGTCTCTTCTCTAACTTACCTGCCCTCTACGCCACTCACACTTGTGTTAGATTCCAACCATTGACTAATTCTCCTAGCCCCTTGTTTTTCCTGGCCTTGGATATTAGTCTTCTACTAAATATTTTTATATACCACAAATGAATTTGTCATTCTATATCTGTCTCTCTTCTTCTGACTCATTTCACCCAACATGATACTCTCCATGTCCATCCACTTATAAGTAAATTTTATGCCTTCATTTTTTCTAACTGCTGCATTGTATTCCATTGTGTAGTTGTGCCATAGTTTCTTTATCTGTTCTCGGGTACTATGGTTGTTTCCAGATTCTGGCTATTGTTAATAATGCTGCAATGAACATAGGAATGCAGATGATGTTTCTGCTGTGTTTTGGGCCCCCCAGGGTATATTCCCAGAAGTGGTATTTCTCAAATGGGCTCAATTTCTAGTTTTATTGAGGAATGATCATATTGTTTTCCAGAAAGGCTGGACAAGTCAGCATTCCCACCAACTAACTATGAAGGAGAGTCTCTTTCTTCCTGCATCTACGCCAACACTTGTTGTTCTTGTTCTTTTGGATATGCACCAGCCTCTGAGGTGTAAGATAATATCTCATTGTTGTTTTGATTTCCATCTCCCTGATGATTAGTTATGAAGAGCATTTTTTCATGTGCCTTTCGTCATTCTAATTTCTTCTTTGAGGAAGGTTTTTCTTATTTCTTCTTCCCAGTTTTTGATGGGGGTGGATTTTTTTTTCTTGTAAAGTTCTACTAGTGCCTTGTATATCTTTGATATTAACCCCTTTTCAGAAAGGCATTGGGCAAACAACAACCTTTCCCATTCTGTGGGCTGTCTTTGTATCTTGGTCACTGGGTTTTTTTTTTCTTTTTGAGGTACAGAAGCTTCTTAGTTTTAGTCCCATTTATTTATCTTTGCTTCCACTTGCTTGGTCAGTGGCGCTTCATCTTTGAAGATATCTTTAGCTTCAATATTGTGAAAGGTTTTGCCTTTTTTTTTCTGTACTTTCTGGGTTTGGGTCTGATGTTGAGGTGTGTAATCCATTTTGATCTGACTTTTGTGCATGGTTTAGGAAGAGGTCTGAATACATTTGTGTGTGCGTGTGTATGTGTGTGTGTGTGTAGTTGACCAGTTTTCTCAGCACCACTTGTTAAAGAGGCTTTCCTTGCTCCACTTCCTATTTCTTGTTCTTTTATCAAAGATTGTCACTGTCACTGTCCTCCCGTTGTTCATCAATTTTCTCTAGCGGGCCCAGTAACGTCTCAATTGTGAGACTTTGTTGTTAGTGTGTTTGGCATATTGAATACACCACGGGTAGCTTGCCAGGCTTTGCCGTGTGGGCGAGATACTCTTGGTAGCTTGCCCGGTTCTCTGAGAGGGGCAGAGGAATAGAACTCAGGTCAGCCATGTTGGCTGTGTGCAAGGCAAATGCCCTACCCACTGTGCTATCAAATGAGCATATATTTGAGAGTGTGTCGGGATATTCAACTCTATGCCATTGGTCTGTGGGTCTGTCTTTATTCCAATACCACTATGTTTTAATTGCTACTACTTTGTAATACAGTTTGAAGTTGGGGAAGGTGATACCTCTCATCTTCTCTTTTCCAAGAATTGCTTTAGCTATTTGTGAGGGTTTATTGTTCCACATGAAATTCAGGAGTGTTTGATCAATTTATTTGAAAAATATAATGGGTACCCTTATAGGGACCACATTGAATCTGTATAATGCTTTGGAGAGTATTGCCATTTTGAAAATGTTAATTCTCACAATCCATGAGAGAAGGTGATGTGTCTCTATTTCCTTATGTCCTTTTTTATTTCTTTTTTTTTCATTTTTTATAATTTTATTTATTGAATCACCGTGAGAGCAGTTACAAAGCTTTCGGGTCTAAATCTCTGTCATATAATGAAATACCCATACCTACACCATGCCCATTCTCCACCACCAAAAACCCCAGTATACTCCCATCCCACACCCTCCCCCTACCTGTGGGGCAGATGATTTCCACATTACTCTCTCTCTACTTTGATCACATTCAATATTTCGACATCAGACCCACCATTATTATTTGAGATTTTACTCCAACACTCAGACGTGCTGAAAAGGCAAAAGTAGACAATTTATGTTCTATTGCTGGTTATGAATAACATATGATGTCGCGTGACTGCAGTAGGGTCATGTGATTTTGAAATTCTGAAATTTTAACACTTACATCTGGGGGAATTTCTGCCAAAAGCCACTGGGTTTCGAGATTTGTTCCTGAGTCTCTGTGATTATGGCCATTAAGCAGCTTGATCAGGACCCAGAGAGGTCATTCGTGGGTGATGACTTGGGGTCTCATTGGGGTGGGGAGGATAGGACCCGCTCCACCCCCATCCTATGAGGCCCAACAAGTTTCATCACTGCATGCCCAAGCGTGACTGTCCAATGGCCTCTGGAGGATGACGACCACCGAGCCGCCGAGGGAAGAAGGTGGAGGAACAGCACCCTTTTCCCCCTGGGGTGGCCCAGCTACAGTAATCTACTGCATGGTCCAGACACATTTCTGCCAAAAGCCGCTGGGTTTTGAGATTTGTTTCTGAGTCTCTGGGATCATGGCCGTCAAGCAGCTTGATCAGGAGCCAGAGAGGCCATTCGTGGGCAATGACTTGAGGTCTCGTTGGGGTGGGGAGGACAGGACCGGCTCCAACCCCATCCTGTGAGGCCCAACAAGTTTTGTCACTGCGGGCCCAAGCCTGACTGTCCAAGGGCCTCTGGAGGATGATGGCTACTGAGCCGCCAAGGGGGAAGAAGGTGGAGGAACAGCACCCTTTTCCCCCTGGGGTGGCCCAGCTACAGTAATCTACTGCGTGATCCGGACACATTTCTGCCAAAAGCCGCTGGGTTTTGAGATTTGTTTCTGGGTCTCTGGGATCATGGCCATTAAGCAGCTTGATCAGGAGCCAGAAAGGCCAAGCCTCCAATTATATAGCTGAGCCGGAGGTTGTTTGTGGGTGTGTTTCCCATATACCTAACTTTTGGCCGTTTACTTTCTTGGTAAACTTTGCCCCAAATTTTTGGGATCTGGGCGAAGGCACAGCAGCAATTTTGGGGTATCTGGAAGTCTGAAGGCGCCATCAGGCTGCTGATGCACTCGCCTCACAGGTACAGATTGACCTGCTGGTGGCACCATACCCCCCCTTTTTTTATTTCTTGAAGCATTTTGTGGTTTTCTTTGTACTGGTCCTTTACCCCCTTAGTTAAACTGATTCAGAGGTACTTGATTTGTTACGATTGTAAATAGGACTTTTTTTTTAAAAAAATATATCACTTTCTTTCCTTTCATTTTCTGCATATAGAAAAGTCATAGACTTTTGTGTATTGATTTTGTAACCTGTCACTTTACTATACAAATCTATTGTTTCTAGGAGCTTTTTGGCAGAAGCTTTAGGTTTCTCTAAGTACAGTATCATGTCATCTACAAATAGTGAGAGCTTTTCTTCTTCCTTTCCTATCTTTCCTATAGATGCCCTTTATATCTTTTTCTTCCCTAACTGCTATAGCAAATACTGGAAGTCCTATATTGAATAGAGGTGGCAAGAGTGGGCAACCATGTCTTGTCCCTGATCTTAGAGGAAAGACTTTTAGTTTTTCCCCATTGAGAATAATACTTGCTGTGGGCTTGTGGTAGATGGCTTTGACTATATTGAGGAAAGTTCCTTCAACTCCCATTTTGCAGAGAGTTTTCATCTTGAACATGTACTAGACCTTGTCAAATACTTTCTCTGCATTTATTGATAAGATCATGTTATTTTTTATCTTTTCTTTTACTGATATGATGAATTATGTTGATTGACTTGCAAATGTTAAACCATACTTGCATCCCTGGAATGAATTCCTTTTGGTTGTTTAGATCTTTTTAATTGCAAATCAATATTCAGAAAATTAAAAAAAAAATTGTGGGAGGCCTCTGGGGGGCCACACCCAGTTGTGATCAGGGTTTAGTTTTGACTCTGAACACTCCTGACAGGGCTTAGGAAACTATATGGGGTCCTGGGATGGAATCTTAGTCAACTATGCCCTATCCACTGTACTATCTTTCCAATCCCTTCAGAATTTCTTTTTTTAAAAAAAATCACTTGATCACTTGATCACTTAACTTCCTGTTAATCATCGATTTTCTCCAGCAGGCCCCAGTAACACCTCCATTTGTCCCTGTCGCGAGCTAGTGTAGCCCAATGGCATCTGTTCATTCTAGGAACACAGAGAGCCTCAAACCAATCGTTCAGGATATTGATGAAGAAGTCTGACCATCTGGTAGGTGGGCGGCCATGCAGTCTTTTGGCGTCTGGTGCAATCCAGTCGGTAACGGCTCTAGTCCAGGGGTCATCTCCAAATCTCATTATGTGTCCAGTTCATCTGATATTTGACACCTTGGCAAACAAGACAGTATCCCTGATTCTTTTTTTTTTTTTACTGAGAGATATTTTATTTATTTATTTATTTTCTAATCTTTTTATTTATTTATTTATTTATTTATTGAATCACTGTGGGAAAGGTTACAAAGCTTTCAGGTTTAGGTCTCAGTCATGCAAATATCAAACACATTTCCCTTTACCAATACTTATTTTTTACCATGAAGAACCCCAATAAAACCCCACCCCCCACCCCTCCCAGTCCCTGTGAGGCAGATGAATTCTAGTTAACACTCTATCTGCTTTGATTAGATTCACTGTTTCAATAAAAGATTCACCACTATTATTTAGAGTTTACCCTCCCCCCCAAATCAGACATGCTGAAAAAGCATTGTGAAGTGATTTGCTTTCTACAGCTGGGTTCAAGAATTAAATGTGGGTTTTGGATTTCTGCAATTTTACTTATTGACCCTGGAAGTATTTCTACTGAAAGTCAGATAGTTAAGAAATTGGTTTCTGTGCTCTGGAGTCGTGGCCGTTCTGGAGAGCCGCTCGTGGGGGGCAACTGGTGGCCTCGGTAGGGCGTGAAGGGCGGACCGAAACGCCCCCCTTCCCATGAGGTTTTAGTCGCCCCCACACCCCCGGCTCATACCTGCTGTCCACGAGGCTCCCATGCAGCTGCCATCTTTCTTTCCAGAGAGGAGAGGGCAACTGGGGCAACACCCTTTCCCCTCCGGACAGACATGATGGCCTGGATTAACGCATAGTCCGTTCACTTTTCTGCTCCAAGCTGCTGGGTTCTGCATTAAGTCCTTGTGCTTCTGGGGCCATGGCTGTGCTGGAGAGCCGCTCGCGGGGGGCAACTGGTGACCTCGGTAGGGCGTGAAGGACGGACCGGAACGCCCCCCTTCCCATGAGGTTTTAGTCGCCCCCACACCCCCGGCTCATACCTGCTGTCCACAAGGCTCCCATGCGGCCGCCATTCTTCTTTCCAGAGAAGAGAGGGCAACTGGGGCAACACCCTTTCCCCTCCAGACAGACATGATGGCCTGGAGTATCCCTGATTCTTGATCGTTGACGACACACTCCGGATTCTTTCTCTCATTTGAGTGAAACGTGATACTCCAAGCATAGCTTTTTCGATTCCTCTTTGGAAGACCCAAATATCGTTCTCATCCTGTTTGTGTAGTGCCTAGGTCTCTGAGGTGTATGTTGATGCAGGAAGACCAGTGAAATCAGAGAGATGTGCCCAGAGCCAGAGGCTCTTTGTCCTCTTAGCTATTTCTTCAATGCTCTTAAAGGCATTCCAAGCCGCTCTCTTCCTCCTGCGCAACTAAGGTGCCAGGTCATTCATCATGTTGACTTCTTGACCTAGGTATACATAACTGTTTCATTCGGAGATGTTCGTTCTGTTGAGAGCAAATGGAGCATCAGGAACGAGACTATTACTCATAAACACTGTCTTCGTGAGATTCAGCTGTAGTCCAACCTTTCCCACTCACGGTCGAAATTGGCCAGCATTTGTGCCACTTAGCTAATGTTTGGTGTTATTAGAACAATGTCATCAGCAAAGTGGAGGTGGTGTAGTTGCCGACCATCTATCTTCACTCCCATTCCTTCCTATTCCAGTCATCGCATGATATTTTTGAGGGTGGCACTGAAGAGTTTCGATGAAATGGTATCACCCTGCCGAACCCCTCTCTTGACATCTATGATTACTTCTTTGTAGAATGGTGAGAATACATGGCTATCGAAGAGATTTGAGTAGAAGTCATGGATAATCTTCTCCATTGCCATTCTGGAGGATGTGATGGAACCATCAGGACATCGGAGGGCAGTCATCTTGGTCTTATAGTTGGCGAAGGACAGGCGGGCGTTACAAATACTTTTCCCGGCTTCTGCCGCATCTACCAGTACTTCTGCTCTTCTCTTTGAGGTCTTCCTTGATCGCATCTCTGCACTGCTTTGCAAGCTCGGACGTTAGATTGCGGTTGCCTGAGGCATGCGCCAAACCATGCTGGCGAATTAGCTCAAGAGTTTTCGAAGATAGGCGACTTTTTGTGGCTATCTCTCTCTTGGCGTTCCTCGCACATTCATGGAGGTGCTGAACCAGTCGATCGTATTCCTCGTCAATATTGTCAACAATGGCATCTTCCCATGTTGCCGCAATAGTACCAAAGAGTTCCCAGTTGGTGTTCATTCTGGGAGTTCTCTTTTTGAACTTTGCAGCCCTTTCTCCCCGCTCTGTGAAGTAGAATTTTGCACGAAGGAGACGGTGGTCCGATCCCGTTCAAAATTTAGGGACAACAGCGACATCAGTCAGGCAAAACCGTCGATTGAATATGATGTGGTCTATTTCGTTGTGGAATCATCCACCTGGAGACTCCCATGTCCAACGTTTAGATTCTGCCTTCTGGAACTGTGAGTTACCATGAATGGTCTTGGTCGACATGATGAACTCAGACAGTCTCTCACCCTGTTCGTTCCATTCTAGGCCATGGGTCCCGATGTGAAGTTCTTCAGCTGATCTTCTCGGTCCTATCTTGGCATTAAAATCACCCACAATGATCTTGTAGAAGCTGTGGTCTTCTTTATAGAACTTCTCTAGCTCCATGTGGAACTTCTCGATTTCTCTTTCATCATAATGAGATGTTGGTGCGTAGACAACGAAGATAGAAACTGCAGGCAGTGAGCCACATCTATTCAAATGTACACGTCTGATTCGGGTTGTTAGGCATTCGAATGAATCAATGCTCTTGGCCAAGTTTGTGTTGACAAGGACACCGACGCCTCCAACACCTCTTTTCTCGCATGTTCCGAGGAACAATTCTTCTCCAGTGTCGAAAACGGCATGGTGAGATTCGTGCCTTCTTGTCTCGGTCAGACCAATGATGTCGTACTTGATCATTCGCGCTTGTACCATCAGGTCCTTGATGGATGCATCTGATGCTAGCGTACGTGCATTGAAAGTACAGACGATCATTTTTGTCTTCCTTCGTTGTGGCAGCCTAGGTCGGACTTGAGATTTTGTCGGCCTCTCCTTTCTCATCCTTCTCAGTGCTGCCATGTCGGTGAAGCCTTCAGGGTCAGGTGAATGAGACCAGTTGTAGTTACTGGTTTTGGCATATCGAATACACAGCGGATAGCTTGCCAGGCTCTTCCGTGCGGGCGGAATACTCTCGGTAGCTTGCCAGTCTTTCCTCATCAATATACTGGCTCGGCTCTTCACTCGCTACCTGTCTGAATGCAAGGTTCCGTCCCAATGGAAAACCAGCAGGACCGTACTACTGTTCAAGAAGGGAGACATCCATGACATTGGCAACTATCGCCCGATCTGCCTATTGTCTGTCATCTACAAGTTGTTCACTCGAGTCATCCTAAATAGGATTGGCAGAACACTAGATGAAGGACAACCATGCGAGCAAGCAGGGTTCCACAAAGGATTCAGCACCATCGACCATATCCACACAATAACCAAGCTCATTGAGGTTTCTCGGGAGTTCAAGATGCCGCTCTGCTTAACGTTCATTGATTTAAAGAAGGCCTTTGATTCTGTTGAGACGGAAGCGGTCATTGAAGCCCTAGCCAATCAGGGCATTCAAGCCCAATACATCAGGATCCTCCATGAGCTGTATTGCGGATTCACTACCAGGATCTCACCATTCTACAAAGAAGTGATCGTTGATGTCAAGAGAGGGGTGCGGCAGGGTGATACCATTTCACGGAAACTCTTCAGTGCCACCCTCGAGAACATCATGCGACGACTAGAATGGGAAGGAATGGGAGTGAAGATAGATGGTCGGCAACTACACCACCTCTGCTTTGCTGATGACATTGTTTTAATAACACCAAACATCAGCCAAGCGACACAAATGCTGGCCGACTTTGACCGTGAGTGTGGAAAGGTAGGACTACAGCTGAATCTTACGAAGACAATGTTTATGAGAAACAGCCTTGTTCCTGACGCCCCATTCGCTCTCAATGGAACAACCATCTCCGAATGCAACAGCTATGTGTACCTAGGTCGAGAGGTCAACATGACAAATAACCTGGCACCCGAGCTGCGCAGGAGGAAGAGAGCGGCTTGGAACGCCTTCAAGAACGTCGAAGAAATAGCTAAGAGGGCGACGAACCTCCGGCTCCGGGCACATCTCTTTGATTCCACTGTTCTTCCTGCATTAACATATGCCTCAGAGACCTGGGCCCTACGCAAACAAGATGAGAACCCTATTCAGGTCTCCCAAAGAAGAATAGAAAGAGCTCTGCTTGAAATATCACGTTTCACTCAAATGAGAGAACAAATCCGGAGTTCTGACATCCGTCGACGATCAAGGATCAGGGACGCTGTCTCATTTGCCAAGGTGTCGAAAATCAGATGGGCTGGTCACGTAATGAGATTTAAAGACGACCGTTGGACTAGAGCTGTTACTGATTGGATTCCACGGGATGTCAAGAGACCGCGTGGCCGCCCACCTACCAGATGGTCAGACTTCTTCGTCAAGATCATGAACGATCGGTTTGAGGCCCTTCATGTTCCCGGAGCGAACAGATGCCATTGGGCTACACTAGCACGCGACGGGACAAATGGAGACGTTACTGGCGCCCGCTCGAGCAAATAGACGACTAACGGGAAGTTAAGTGATTAAGTGATTAAGAATGGTGAGATCCTGGTAGTGAATCCGTAATACAGGTCACAGAGGATCCTGATGTATTAAGTTTGAATGTGCTGATTGGCTAGGGCTTCAATGACTGCTTCTGTCTCAACAGAATCAAAGACCTTCTTTAAATCAATGAACGTTAGACAGAGCGGCATCTTGAATTTCCGAGAAACCTAAATGAGCTTGGTTATCATGTGGATATGGTCGATAGTGCTGAATCCTTTGCGGAACCTGGCTTGCTCGCATGGTTGTCCTTCATCTAGTGTTCTGCCAATCCTATTCAGGATGACTCGAGTGAACAGCTTGTAGATGACATACAATAGGCAGATTGGGCGATAGTTGCCAATATTGTGGATGTCTCCCTTGTATAGTAGTACAGTCCTGCTGGTTTTCCATTGGGACGGAAGCTTGCATTCAGACAGGTAGTGTATGAAGAGCCGAGCCAGCATATTGATGAGCACTGACGACAGGTTTTTCAGGTGTTCAGGTCTGACCTTGTCTGGGCCGGGTGCTGTTCATTTCTTTACCAATGAAATGGCGTGTCAGATTTTGGAAGGGAGAACATTGGGAACGACATATCCATCCTGTGGAATTTGGTATGTGGGCAGGTAGACATGGCTATCAAAGTGATCTGAGTAGAAGTCATGGATAATCTTCTCCATTGCCCTTCTGGAAGATGTGATAGACCCATCAGGACGTCAGAGGGCAGTCATCTTGGTCTTGTAGTTGGCAAAGGACAGGCAGGTGTTACGAATGCTTTTCCCAGCTTCTGCCACGTCTATCAGAACTTCTGCTCTTCACTCTTTGAGGATAAAATCAACTTTATAAAAATCAGTACATACGGGAAGTTAGCTCAAAAGGTTAGAGTGTGTTCCTGACATGCATGAGACCCTGAGTGTGATCCCTGGTAGCTCCATGGTCTAATGATCATTGAACCCTCTACCCACCCACACACGAAATGAGCACCAGAAAAAATAGCCACGCACTGTTTGGAAGCCCCTTCCCCTAAAACATCTCTATAGCAAAAAGGAAAAACCCTAAAAGGAAAAACCCTAAAAGATTTTTTTAAATGATGAAAAACTGGAAAACAAATATCTACAACACACACACCACAAACAAGTGGTTCTCAAACTTTTTGATCTCAGGAACCCATTAAAAAATCTTGAGGGGCTGGAGCAATAGTACAGTGGGTAGGGCATTTGCCTTGCACGTAGCTGACCCGGGTTCAATCCCTGGCATCCCATATTGTTCCACGAGCACCGCCAGGAATAATTCCTGAGTGCAGAGCCAGGAATAACCTCTGAGCATCACTGTGTGTGACCTAAAAAGAAAAAAAAAAACTTAAGAGTTTCAAAAAAAATGTTGTTTATGTGGATCATATCAGCATTTGCCAAAATAGAAATTTAATCTGAGAAATTTTTAAATATTTATAATTACAAATATAGTTTATATCAACAAAAATCACTAATTTTTTTTTAAAGATTATTTTGTGGGGCCAGAGAGAAAATACAGGAGTAAAGACTCTTGCATGTAGTTAACTTTGATTTGATCTTTGGCTCTGCAATACTGCCCTGTGAGCAGGACTAGAGTAAGGCCTGAGCAAGGAGCCAGAAATAGCTCTTTAGCACCTCCAGGGATGTCCCACCCTGTCAAAGCTATATATTTTAAAACAAAAACTACTTTTTAGTTTTCCAAGCTTTTGTGTTATTTAGAAGATGACAGGACCTATATCTATTTCCATGTTCGTGCTGCTGCTTTGAAGCATTGGTGGAAAAATCCAGCTTCAGAGAGCTGTGTAGCTAATAGTGTCCTAGGTCTCAGGCAACTTGGGCGTTATCTTTTGTCCATTCGTGCTTATATAATATTTTGCAATGGTCTCCATTTGAAAATGTTATTTCACTAGATTGTGCTGATCTTCTAAATTTTGACATTTTTTAATATGTCAAAAATCATGTTTGTTAACAGCACTGATCTCATCCCTTTAATATGGGGGAAGCTGGAGAGATAGTAGAGTATACAGGGCACTTGCCTTGCATGCAGTCTACCTGGATTCGATCCCTGGCTTCTCATGTGGTTCCCTGGAGCACTGGAGAGGCAGGAGTAACCCTAGAGCACGATCAGATGTGGCCAAAAAAAAAAAAAGGAAAAAGAAAAAAGCCTTTAATATTGGGAAACTACAAGCCATTTGTAAAAAATTTTTTAAAAAATTTAATTTTAGGAAAGAGAGATTGAGAAAGAAATTTTTAAAAAGTGCCTGCCATAAAGTCATGCAGAGGGGACAGGAGATGGAAGCTGGGGATATTGGTGGTAGGTAATGTAATCTGGTGAAGGGAGGGGTGTTGGAACATTGTATGACTAAAACCCAATTATGAACAAGTTTGTAACTATGTATCTTACTGTGATTCCATAAAAATAAATCAATTAATTTAATTTTACCTTTTAATGAAAACTTGGATTTTGTTTTTAATAACAAATGTCATTACTCATTTCTCTTGAGGGGACAGAATTACTTGGTCATTTTTTAGAAAATTTCTGCCAACTATGCAAGTCTGAATATCCACAGACAGTAAATATTTTTCCCATGTAAAACTGAAGTTCTATTTCTAAAATATTACTCATTGGGTTTGAAGTTCTATATTGCTTTTCTTCAATATTGCTGATGGGTTCAGTGAAATTTATTCACAAAGAGAGGTTTGAGGTAATAGTTCCCAAATTTTATAATAAATTTACATAGTTTTTCAAGACAATCAACAAACTATGAAAAAAACAAAACTGTATGTGAACTTCAAACTTCACCATATAGGTTCAAAATTTAATAAAAAAATAATCTCGTTGCTTCATCAAAAATATTTTTTACTATCTTTTTAAAATTTGTTTAGGGGCCATACTCGGCAATGCTCAGGAGTAACTCCTGGCTTTGCACTCAAGAATTGCTCCTGGCAGTGCTTTGGGTACCATAGGGGATGCCAGGGATCAAACCCAGGTTGGCTGTGTGCAAGGCAAGTGCCCTACCCACTGTACTATCCCTCCAGTCTCCATCAAAGACACTTTAAAATTAAATTGCCTTTTCTTTAAACTGCAAGTACATGGCTGTAAAAAAAATGCAAATAACCATTAGGATGATGTCATTTTGCTGAGTCATAAAGGTGCCAATTTTTCTCTCTATTGATTTATACCATCAGTGCCAAATTAGGTAAAAAGGAAAATAATGTCTTAGTTTTATTATGAAAATAGTTTTAACCTGGACCCTTTGAAAAGATTTTACGGGCCTGCAGAGGTACATAGACCACATTTGGCAAGAATCTGTCATAGACAAAGAGCTCGTCTCCCTAACATTTCAAGCACTCTTACAAATTAAATACTGCAAGATCAATAATCCAGCAAAAAAAAATGAACAAAGAGAATAGCAACCATGAATGTCATAAGTGATTTAGACAGGAGTCATCAATAGATGTGCTAAGCCAAAAAGAGAAACCAACTCCACTCTTTCCTTTCCATCGTCCCAGTGCTATGATTTCTAGAACTTACACTCTGGGCCATTTTCTGAACTCCGCACATAGCTCACCTGTATTTCATTTAAATGGTGAAATCAGAAGTATAGACAGTGACCAAATGTGTTCCCATCATGCACAGCACAGTGAATCGATTTCTAGTGTCAATTGAGTTTATAATAGTATAAACTTATCTTAAGCAAAATAATAATAATAATAATGCTGTTAGACTTGTGGCCAATGAGAGATCTGGTTTCTCCTAATCTTAATATTGACCCATCTCACTCTGAACTCTCCATACAGCAGTTATGCAACTGATTTTGTTGAGCTGTTAGCTGAAACATAGGAGCTCATGTCTCTCCACAAAAATTCATTCAGGAGGTTTCAATCTACTAACGTTAATTAAATTTTGTATTTTATTTAATATTTTATCAGATCTATAACAAACACCAGGGTGAAAAATCATAGGAATCACACACAACTGATGAATTTTCACAAACTGAATCTATAAAACCAGTTTCTACACGGAACATTTTAATCATTAGTATTTTAGAAGCTACTTATGTGTTCATATTCATTAATCTGCAAAGCAGACTTACTCTGATGACTTTTAGCATGTTTTGTTTCTTTTGAAATATCAAAATAGAATCAGAAAAAAGATAACCTTCTAGTCTTGATTCTTTTATTCAATATCACGTTTATAAAATATATTAACATAAGGTAATAAGTGTATCAGTAGTGAATTGGCTTTCATTACTGAAAATCAGTAATATGTGGAGACAGTAAAGAATATGTATAGATTTCCAGACAATATTTTGTTCCACTGGCCATCTGAATCCTTGTCTTAAATTCTTATAGCCTTCCAGCTAAATTTTTCAATCCCATATAAACTTTAGAAACAGCTTGGCAATTTCCAAGAAACAAATTTTCCAGGATTTTGGTTAGGATTACCTTATTATTTTTTAAAATTTATTTATTGAATCACTGTGAGAAAAATTACAAGCTTTCAAGTTTAAGTCTCAGTCATACAATAATCAAACACCCTTCCCTTCACCAGTAATTATTTTTCACCACCAAGAACTCCAATATATTCCCCTCCCACCTCTCCCGATGCCTGTGAGGCAGATGATTTCTACTTAACTCTCTCTCTACTTTGACTACATTCATTATTTCAACAAAAGATGCACCATTATTGTTTGGAATTTCCCCCCAACAATCTGAACTGCTGAAAAGGCATTGTGGAATAATTTGTTTTCTATTGCTGGTTATGAAAACCATATGATGTCGCGTGGTAGCTATAGTGGCCGCGCGATTTTGGATTTCTGATATTTTTCTAATTAAGTCTGGAGAGATTTCTGCCAAGAGCCAGATAATTATAAGATTGCTTTCTGTGCGTCTGGTGCCATGGCTGTGCTGGATTGCCACTCATGGGGGGCAGCTCGTGGCCTCGGTCAGGCGTGAAGGACAAGCTGGTTTCATCCCCCTTCCCATGAGGCTGTAGTTGCCCCATCACCGCCAGCTCATACCTGGCTTTCCAATAAACTCTGAGGCGGTGGCCACCATGCTGCTGGGAGTGGGGGGGAACGGGGGGTGGGGAGGAGGTGGAAGAGACAAAGCTGCCGGCTTCTGAATTAAGTCCTTGTGCCTCTGGAGCCATGGCTGCTGGAGAGCCACTCATGGCGGTCAACTCATGGCCTCCGTCGGGCTTGAAGGACGAGGATTGCCTTAAATCTGTAAACTTATCTTGTGACAAATTGATCCTCCTAATATGTAAACAAGATATCTTTCTCTAGGGGGAGAGAGAGAGAGAGAGAGAGAGAGAGAGAGAGAGAGAGAGAGAAGAGTACTACTACTAGCTGGAATGGCATTTGACTTGCACACAGATGACCAGAGTTCAATTCCTGGGATCCCAGATGGTCCCTGAGCACCACCACCAGTAATTCCTCAGTGAAGAGACAGAAGTAGTTCCTCACCACTGCTGGGTTTGGCCAAAAGGCAAAAAAAAAAAAAAAAATTAAAAACTCTTTCCATTTATTTAGTTTTTCTCTCTTTTCTCCCAAGTATGTTGCTGTTATGTAAGAGAACTTGTACATCTTCGTTGACATTTTTTGACAAATGTTTCAAAATTATGTCGATATAGTAATGTTTTTAATAATTATTAAATAATAGACCACTTTTTACAAGTTTTATTGTTTTAAATTTTAGGCATCTTGGTTTACAATACCATTGTTACTGATGGTGTTTCGTGCATCACACAATCCCTCACCACACCCACCCTTAGAGTGTTCACTTCCCTCTACCATTGTCTCTGTGGTTACTTCCTACTGAAGACAGTTTCTCAGTTTTTTGCTGTCTTTGGGTACCTATTTTGGGTTTATATTTGATCTTATTATCTTGTTCTTACTTTGGACAACCTGGCAGGCTATCGAATGTAACCTGCCCACAGAGTAGAGTCTGGCAAACTCCCCATTGTGTACCCAATATGCAAATACCAGTAACAATGATGGGTCTCATTCTCCTAACCCTGAAAGAGCCTTGAACATGGCACTTTTTAAAATCTCAGGGCTAGGGTGAAGGAGACGTTACTGGTGCCTGCTTGAGGCAATCAACGATCAACAGGATGATCGTGATCGTGATATTTTGATAAACCAAAATATAAGAATGATATGTGGAATGTAAAATGACTAAATGCGTTTCTTAAAAGTTTATCAGAGTAGGGAAACAACCCAAACTTACAAAAATACCAGATATGTTTCTACTAAAGAAACCCTATATGTTTCTTTCTATCCCACACATGAGAGAAATCATTTTGCATAGACGACTTTTAGATGTTCACTATCAAATTGTTTATTGTTAGTTTAAGATGAATAATTTATTGTTTATATTGCCTTTGTATTCAGTGACCTTATAAAATACATACACAAATTTTATCAGCATATTATTTATTGTTTTTTTCTGCACAATGAGTTTCATATCTTTTGGGCATCTTTGTACCTTTAAATTTACTCTTGCTGCTACACTTAAACTTCCAATAAACTGCTGAGTAAAGATTGTCAACATTCTTGTCTGGCTCTTAAATTGAGAGAAGCTTCCAAAAACTAAACATTATGTTTGATGCTTGTTGAAGTTGCTTTTTAAGAGATATTTTATATCAGATTAAGAAACAGTCTATTCTTAGATTGCTAGGAGTTTTTATTACAAATGATGCTTAATTATATTAAGTGTTATTTCTGCATCTATTAAGTTTTTCCTATGATTTCTCACCTTAATTATGTTAATCTGGTAAATTATGCTGATTGGTTTTCAAATGTTAAACCAAACTATGCTTCTAGGATAAATCCAAACTATGCTTCTAGGATAAATCCAGCTCCGTTGTGATAAGCTATGCTTCTTGTAAATAGAGGAATTTTATTTGCTAACACTTTGTTTATAAATGCACCTGTTTATGTGAGAGACCATGTTAAAATTTTCCACTATGATAGTGGATTTGTCTGTTTCTTCTTTAGGTTCTGCCATGCTTATGAAAAAAGGCACACAATTTAGAATTTGTGTATTTTCCTAGTATCCTGATGCTGCTAGCAGTATGAAATTTCTTTATCACTAGTAATGTTTGTGGTATTTTTTAAAATGCCTTTAAAATCTCATTTGTAACTCTAATACATTCCCTTTTTATTTTACAAGCACACGGTTATATGTTTTCTGCTATTCTAAACTTCTTTTGCTATTTTAAACTTTTCTGTATTTTTATACTGAAAGCATGATTTTTATATGGTACTTTTGTAAGTTTGGGTTTTGTTTATCTAGTCTGACAAACTTTTAAGTAACACATTTAGTCATTTTACATTCCATATATCATTCTTTTTATTTATCTTCATACTATGAGTAATAATAAAATTGTTTGTTGACTTATGAACAAGAGCAGTGTGTTGTTTGATTTATGAAAGCAATATGCAAAAATATACTGCTCATAAGAGTTATGATGAAAATAAGTTGCCAACCAAGAATTCTACACTCAGCAAAAATAGCCTTCACAGAGGGAGAAAAATAGAAATTTTTTTTTTTGGTGTTGAGACCACATCCAGCAATACTCAGGGATTACCCCTGACTCTGCACTCAGAAGTTACTCCTGGCAGTGCTCAAAGGATTATATGGGATGCTGGGATTTCGATCAGTGTTGTGTATCTGCAAGTCAAGCAACTTATTGGCTGTACTATCTATCCAGCCCCCCAGTAGCTCACTTTTAAAAGAGAAATATTTAGAGAATTTGTTGCAGTGTTTTCTTGATAAATGAAAGAATAAATGTAGTTTCTTAAAATAAAATGATTCCAGATAAAAGCATGAAAATTAAGAAACATAAAAAGTGCTAAAAGATCATATAGATATAGATGCATGACTGCAAAATAAAATAACAGTTTGAGTGCTGAAAGGAGGTAAAATGCTATGCATGATACCCCTTAAAAAATAACAGTTTGTAAATAACAATGCCCAAAATAAAAACATGAAAGAATGTATTAAAAGAAGGTAAAGAAACTGAAGAAATGAGTTAATTTATAGTGGATTAAAGACCTCAAGATTAGACTAGAACCTATACAATTCATTGAGGAAAACATAGCCAAAACTCTCTAGGATATAGACCTCAGAGGTGTTCTCAATGATTTGGTCTTACTGGCAAACAACCGCCCCCAAATAAACAAATTGCAGTGTATCAAATTTTGATAGTTTCTATGTAGCAAGACAAACCTGGGTTATAAAACATAAAGACACCCCCACTAAATAGGAGAAAATACTTGCACTCAATATCACTTGCATCACTTGTCATCCTGTTGATGGTGGATTTGCTCAAGCGGGCACCAGTAACATCTTCATTTGTCCCTGTCGCATGCTAGTGTAGCCCAATGACATCTGCTCGCTCCAGGAACACAAAGAGTCTCAAACCGTTTGTTCAGGGTTTTTTTTTTTTGGTAGGAATATTGCTATTTATTCAGCCACTGATTAGCTGATTGAATTGGGCATGAACTCCACTTTACTTTTTTTTTCATAATTTTATTTATTTTTTCCTTATTTATTTATTGAATCACTGTGGGAAAAGTTACAAAGCTTTCAGGTTTAAGTCTCGGTCATACAATGATCAAACACCTTTCCCTTCACCAGTACTATTTTTCACCACCAAGAACTCGAGTATACCCCCCCTCCCACCCCTCCAAATGCCTGTGAGGCAGATAATTTCTACTTAACTCTTCTCTACATTGATTACATTCATTATTTCGACAAAAGATGAACGATTATTGTTTAGAATTTCCCCCCAAACAATCAGAATTGCTGAAAAGGCATTGTGAAATATTTTGTTTTTATAGCTGGTTATGAGAATCACATAATGTCATGTGGCCATGATTTTGGATTTCTGCAAAGAGCCAGATATTACGAGATTGTTTTCTGTGTGTCCGGTGTTATGGCCATGCCGGAGAGCCACTCGTGGGGGGCAACTCATGACCTCGGTAGGGTGTGAAGGACGTGCCGGTACTACTCCCCTTCCCATGAGACTGCAGTTGCCCCTTCACCTCCAGCTCGTACCTGGCTTTCCTATAAGATCTGAGGCAGCGACTACCTTGCTGTCAGGGGGGAAAAGGCGGAAGGGACAACACCCTTTCCCTCCTGGGGAGGCATGGCGCTGTAGTTTAACGCATGTTCCATTCACTTTTCTTCTGCAAGCTGCTGGGCTCTGGACTAAGTCCTTTTGCCTCTGGAGTTACGGCCGTGCCAGAGAGCCGCTTGTGGGGAGCAACTCATGTCCTCGGTAGGGCATGAAGGACGAGCCGGTACCGTCCCCCTTCCCATGAGACTGCAGTTGTCCCTTCACCGCCGGTTCATACCTGGCTTTCCAATAAGCTCTGAGGTGGCAGCCACCTTGCTGCCAGGGGCGGAAAAGGTGGAAGGGAGCAACACCCTTTCCCTCCCAGGGAGGCATGGAGCCATAGTTTAATGCATGGTCCATTCACTTTTCTGCCCCAAGCTTCTGGGCTCTGGATTAAGTCCTTTTGCCTCTGGAGCCATGGCCGTGCCAGAGAGCCGCTTGTGGGGGGCAACTTGTGACCTCGATAGGGCGTGAAGGACGAGCTGGTACTGCCCTCCTTCCCATGAGACTGCAGTTTCCCCTTCAACGCCGGTTCATACCTGGCTTTCCAATAAGCTCTGAGCCAGCGGCCATCTTGTATGCAGTCCAGATGCATTACTGCCAAAAGCCGCTGGGTTTCAAGATTTATTTCTGAGTCTCCACTATCATGGCTATTAATCAGCTTGATCAGGAGCCAGAGAGGCCATTTGTAGGTGGCGACTCGGGGTCTCGTTGGGATGGGGAGAAAGAGTCAGCTCCACCCCCATGTGGTGAGGCCCCGTGTGTCTCGTCACTGCAGGCCCAAACCTGACTGTCCAGTGGCCTCTGGAGGATGGTGGTCACCAGGCCGCTAGGGGGAGCAGGCCAAGGCACGAAACCTATTCCCACCTGGAGTGGCCCAGTGCCAGTAACCTACTGCAGGAACAGGATGTATTTCTGCCAAAAGCCTTTGGGTTCTGAGATTCGTTTTTGAGACTCTGGGATCATGGCCATTAAGCAGCTTGATCAGGAACCAGAGAGGCCTTGCCTCCAATTATATAGCTGAGCTGAACGTGGTTTGTGGGTGTGTCTCCCACATACCTAACTTTTGGCCATTTACTTTCTTGGTAAACTTTGCCCCAAGTTTTTGAAGTCTGGCCAAAGTCACAGCAGCAATTTTGTGGTATCTAAAAGTCTGACGTTGCCATCAGGCTGCTGATGCACTCACCTCACAGGTACAGATTCACCTACTGGCAGCACCATACCCCCTGTTCAGGGTTTTGATGAAGAAGTCTGACCATCTCTGAGGTGGGTGGCCACTCTATCTTTTGACATCCTCAGGAATCCAGTCAGTAACAACTGTAGTCCAGCAGTCATCTCTAAATTGCATTACGTGTCTGGCCCAGCTGATTTTCGATGCCTTAGCAAACAAGACAGCGTCCCTATTTCTTGATTGTTGACGGAGGTTGGAACTCTGGATTCCTTCTCTCACTTGAGTGAAGCATGATACTCCAAGCATAGCTCTTTTGATTCCTGTTTGGGATACCCAAATAGCATTCTAGTCCTGTTTTCATAGGACCCAGGTCTCTGCGGTGTATGTTAGCACAGGAAGAATGGTAGTGTTTAAAAGATGTGCCCAGAGCCGGGGGGTTCTTCGTCCTCTTAACAACTTCTTCAATGCTCTTGAAGGTGTTCCATGCTGCTCTCTTCCTCCTGAGCAGTTCTGGTGCCAAGTCGCTCCTCATGTTGCATTCTTGACCCAGGTACATACAGCTGCTGTATTCGGAGATGTTCGTTCCTTTGAGAGCAAATGGAACGTCAGGACATTTTTTTCATGAACATTGTCTTGGTGAGATTCAGCTGCAGTCTGACCTTTCCACACTCATGGTTGAAGTCAGTCAGCATTTGTGCCACTTGGCTAATGTTTGGTGTTATTAGAACGATGCCATCACCAAAGCGGAGGTGGTGTAGTTGCCTACTGTCTATCTTCACTCCCATTTCTTCCCATTCCAGTCGTCGCATGATGTTCTCGAGGGTGGCACTGAAGAGTTTCGGTGAAATGGTGTCACCCTGCCGAACTCCTCTCTTTACGTCGATGATGCGTGATCAATGCACTCATTTATATTAGATAAAATCTACAACAGGTTAAAAGTTTTTGGTTTTGGTTTTGTTTTTTGCTTTTTGGGTCACACCCAGGAATGCACAGGTGTTACTCCTGGCTCTGCACTCAGGAATTACCCCTGGCGGTGCTCAGGGGACCATATGGGATGCTGGGAATCAAACCCTCGGCCACAGGCAAGGCAAACACACTACCCGCTGTGCTATTGCTCCAGCCCCCAACAGGTTAAAATCTTTGTAAAATGTCTTATATGTAGCTTCTCATTGTGAACAGAACAACAACTTGAGAAAATACTCCTTTAATATTAAAAAGCTATTACCCTGTTCAGTAAACACAGACACATCACTCACAAGTGAATTTTACATACTTTGTTTGATTTCTCTCATTAAGTGTAAATGTCAGCATTCACACCAGATTACATCCATTCATCATTTGCAGTCACAGATGACTACAGATAGAAGTATTCTGCAAAAATCAACCAAAACATAGAGAATAAATTGGCTATATGGCATGCACAATAAAAATGCCCTTATTTCCATAACAGTAAAATTTATAATGAGCTTGTGTATATGTATTTGTTATGTCAGGGTTTTTTTGGGGGGGGGGCTGGAGGGCCATATCCATCTTTGCTCAGGGGTTACTTCTGACTCTGCACTCAGGAAATACTCCTGGCAGTGCTTGCAGGACCATATGGAATGCCAGGGTTCGAACCCAGGTTGCCCACATGCAAGGCAAGTGTACTATCACTGTACTATTTCTCCAGTGCCAGTTTTGTGAGTTCTTAGATAAACATTTATCAACATACTAGTGAGAGTAAGTGGTGCATTATGAATGTTAATAGTTTCCACTGTTAGTGTGGCTTGGGAGAAGATACTATTCACAGGATGAGATGGAATGTTTAGAAAAAAACTAAAATCAAGATATCCAAAATTAAATTTTCAAGGGAATGGATGACAAACAAGTCCAGCTATAAACCACTTAATAGAAAATGGAAAAAATCTGGGTAACAAAATCACCACTGTGGTATATGCACATTGATCATCTTTATGATTAGGGCTTTTGTGTCCAGTATTTTGTTTTCAGATTACCCATGTATGGTAAGAGGGCATCAAATAATATATTTAACTTCATATTTTGTCATTATTTAAATTCCTGCAGATATTGTAGAGGTTTATAAATTAAAATAATTCACAAAATTTATATCCATAAGATGGCAATGGATCCTAATGGATCCTTTTACGTTAGAATAGAATAGACTGAATAGGATAGTTGTGTGACACCTAAAAAGACAGTGATTTGCAAGGAAATAAGGTAAATCTAAGAATCAAAAGCATGGGAAGAGCATTTGTGGCACTGTGGGCTGGCATAAAGCCACTTACCTATTTGGAGGATTTGTGTGATCTCTTCCTCTTAGAAATTGTGTAACATTCACAGAAAATATTTGATAATATCTAATGTCTGTGTAGAGCAGAGACCTAATGAAGTCACACCTTGCTGACAAAGCTGTGTGTGTGTGTGTGTGTGTGTGTGTGTGTGTGTGTGTGTGCATGCGCGCGTGCATGGACGGGAGGATCTCTGTGAATACTTTCATTGAATAAGAACTAATTAACTAGTGGTATGGAAATGATGGGACACTTAGGAGAAGTGTGCTTTACCCTGAAGTTTAGAATAATAGGAAATGGAATATTGGGTTTACTAAACACGTATGGAGTCTGATTATGGGAAAGTCCAAGATAAATTTATTTTGGCTTGAGAGTTTAAAAAATGCATAGTCTCATAAATTTCTGTGAAAGTATAAAACAATTTTGTTTGTACAGTGAATGAGAGACAATAGGGAATAGAGGGCAAGAGTGGAAGGAAATGAGAATGCTCGCTTAGGTAACCCACTGACGAACACAGATCCCAAAGAAGGAGCTAAAGGTGATGATGGGGGATATGTCAGCCAAATGACATGATGGTACAAGACTCAAAACCGACTAATTTTCCCATTATTGTTCTCCCCAACCCACTATTTTGCTTTTTTAACCTACTGGTTTTTAAAAGTTTACTTCCTTTTACAATTTTATAGTGTATTAGCTATATATTCTTATGCTATTCCTTATCATTACAATAGAGATTATATATATCTCTACACTCCTCAAATTATATAGATTATTACTTTCACCACTTCCTAGACAGTTCCAATACCTCAGAACATTTTGACTTTATTTACCTGCTGCATAATTTTGCTATTCTGATATTTCATCCAAAAGCACAGAAGACTTCTCTCTTCAACAGCTGAAGCACAGGCTTGCGTTTGGGGAGGTTTGATCCCCAGCACCATGCGGATCCAAATAAGCACCTCAAGAGCCAAATTGGTGTACATATCTCTCCCGGACTATTCACAATAGCCAGAATCTAGAAACAACACGAGTATCCTAGAACAGATGACTGGATAAAGAAATTATGGTGCATTTACACAAGAGAATACTACGCAGTCACCAGGAAAAATGAAGTCATGAAATTTGCTTATAAATGGATGGACATGGAAAGTATCATGCTGAGTGAAATGAGTCAGAAGGAGAGGAACAGACAGAATGATAGCACACACTTGTGGGATATGAAAACGTACTATGAGACTATTACCCAAGGACAGTAGAACTGAGGGCCAGAAGGACTAGACCACGGTTGGAAGCTTGCCACAAGTTGGTAGTTTGGATAGAAAAGGGACCACTGTGACAATGAAAACTGCAAATGATCACTCTGGCCAAGAATTGAATGCTGAAAGTAGGTAAAGAGATATACATGATAACCTTTCAGTACCCGTACTGCAAACCATAATGCCCAAAAGGAAGGAGAAAGAGAGAGAGAGAGAGAGAGAGAGAGAGAGAGAGAGAGAGAGAGAGAGAGAGAGAGAAAGAGGGAGAAGGAGAGAGAGAGAGAGAGAGAAAGAGAGAGAGAGAGAAAGAGATAGAGAGAGAGTGAGATGAGAGAAGTGCCTGCCGTAGAGGCAGACTGGGGGTGGGAGGTGGAAGAGGGAAAACAGAGGACATTGGTGATGGAAAATGTACATTGGTGAAGGGACAGGTATTAAGAACACCACGATCCAATCATAAACAATTTTGTAACTGTCCATCTCGTGGCAATCTAATTAAAATTTAAAAAGAACCAAATTGGAAGCAGCATCCCAGTGTGGCCTCCGAACAGAAACAAAAGAGGTGTGCAAATATCCGGTCTCTCTATGATACTTGCAGTCACTGATGCTTTAGACCTGTATTTATTAATTCAGTGGCAGGAGTGGAGTATAAACTGGGTGTTATCACTTATTTTTCAATTACTAGTTGTCACACATTACCATGGAGAACTTTCTCATCTATCACTTAGTTACTCATTAGCCAAAGATATACAGGATTATTATATAGATCAAGACTGCATGTATGGGGGCTGGAGAGATAGCACAGCAGGTAGGGCATTTGCCTTGCATGTGGCCGACCCGGGTTCGATTCCCAGCATCCCATATGGTCCCCTGAGCACCGCCAGGGGTAATTCCTAAGTGCAGAACCAGGAGTCACCCCTGTGCATTGCAGGGTGTGACCCAAAGAGAAAAAAAAGACTGCATGTATGTAATATAGGTACATGGACTATCTCCTACTCAATTCAAATGAAAGACAAATTTTATTTATTATAGTGCTTAATTCCTCTCTAAATATACTGGTTCTCAAAAATACAGGTATATAGAATAAAATATCTCCAAAGTATTTATTAATCTATTATACATAAATTAGAATACAGCCAATATGAGTCTTATGGCATTAGTGTCTTCACCCTTTATAAAAAAATCGTCTTTTCGCCCCATTCTTCCATTGTGAGCATGGCACTGTATCTTCATTTATAAGGATATAAGACAAAATTGTACACTTTCACTGTTGGTTCTCATTTAGTCTTAGTTCTATAAGCAACTGAATATGTAATTCTCAGTCACCAGTCCTTAAATTCTTACAGCATTTGGGAATCAAGTGTATTTTGTAACAGATTTTTAAATTTTTAATTATTTATTTATTTTTAAATTTTTATTAGTGAAACACCATGAGGTACAGTTGTAGACTTACAAACTTTTGTGCTTGGGTTTCAGTTATACAATGATTGAGTTCGCATCCCTGCACCAGTGCCCATTCCCCACCTCCAATGCTCCCAGCATCCCTCCCACCCTCCCCACCCTCCCCCATCCCACCCCACCCCTGTGGCAGGGCATTCCCTTTTGTTCTCTCTCTCCTTCTGGGTTCTGTGGTTTGCAAAAGAGGCATTGAGTAGCAATCATGTTCGGTCTATAGTCTACTTTCAGCATGCATCTCTCATCCTGGGTTGATTATCCCAACACCCTTTACTTGGTGCTCCCCTCTCTATCTGAGCTGCCTTCTCCCCCAGCATGTACGGCTGACCTCCAAGCCATGGAATGAAACTCCTGGTACTTATCTCAGCTATTCTTGGGTGTTAGTCTCCCATTTTGTTACTTTATATTGCCCAGATGAATGCAATCTTTCTATATCTGTCCCTCTCTTTCTGACTCATTTCACTTAGCATGATACTTTCCGTGTAGTACCACTTGTATGTAAATTTCATGACTTCATCTTTTCTGGAAAAAACCTGAGTGCCCAAGAACAGATGACTGGTTAAATGTAACAGATTTTTTAAAGTAGTAAATGTGGTCAGAATGTAGCCCAGAGATAGAACTTGCTTTGCATGTGTGCGGTCCTGGGTTTGATCACAGGCAAAACACATACAACACAGTCTTAAATGCTAGTAACAATTAGGCCTTTTACACTTTAAAATCAATTTCACTGGACAGAAAAATCTAACTGAGAATCTTAAGTACATTTCTCCATTTTCATTAAATATAAAGTAGTGTTGCCAAAAATTGTAAAAATTGAATGCTTTCCCATACAAATACCAAGCCTTTAGAAGTTTCCCACACTGTTCCTCCCTCTGTGGATGCTGCAATGCACACATGTTTATTTGGTTGTGGTGCCTGCTGCGGGTTGGACATCAGGTTGTGGTGCTCAGCTGAGGTTGCATGTTTTAGTTGTGGGGCTCATACACTCCTGGCTGGTATACATTTCGAAATCATTCACTGTGCCAGGACCACTGCAGGACTGCCGGGATGAAAAACAGTGCTCGAGCACTCAGAGTGTGTGATGCTATTGGGAATCAAACTCATGGCTGCACATGTGCGAGGCAGGTACATAGCAACTCAACCAATTCCCAGGCCCTCATCTGCCTTTTTAGAACAGAGGCCCCAAAGTGGACATGGGTGAAGGGATTGGTGTTGGAACATTGTACACCTGAAAATAAGTTGTGAAAAACTTTGCAACTGTAAGTCACCATGATTAAAAAAAATTCTTTTTCTAAACCCCAGGTACCCAAAAGGCATTTTCTTTTACAATCTGGTAATTTCACTAGAATATGTCCTGATGTTAGTTATTTTGGGTCAATATTCATTATTTGGTGTATAGTGTTTCAACATATACTTTCATCTCCCCAGTTTCAGAAAGCATTTTAAAAATGCTTGTAATGTCTTTTGCTTGCTTTATTTTTCCTATGATTTCTTATTAATCCCATTTATCTTCTTTGCTTGTCTTCAAATTTTAACCTTGACAAACAGCCCCTGGGGGACTGGAGAGAACTCAAGAGGCTGAGCACAAGCTCTGCATGCAAAATGCCTGGGTTCGATCCCCAGCATTACACAGTCCTCTGAGCACTGTGGCGAGCAATCCCTGAGGACAGCTGGGTGTGGTCACTCAAAGAACAAAAAATAATTCAAGTAAAACCTAAGGGACCCTGTGATACAGTTAATAAACAAGCTTGGGGTTTGATGCCTGGTTCCAGGCACCACACTTGATGTAATTGCAGCTGCACTGCCCTGTGACTAGGATCAAAAGCGATGCTCCAGTACTCAGCACCTCACCACACAAAGCATGAGGCCCTAGCAAGCACCACAACCAAGTGTGAACACTGCAATCAAGTACGACAACGCCCCCATCCTCCAACATTGCAACTATGAAGGGAAATTTTTAAATCTGAATTTAAAAAAAAAAACCAACCTACCCCTATTTGGCCCTTTTTATTTCAGGAGGGCATGCAGTGCTGGGATCAAACCCAGGCCTTGGGCATGGCAGTCCTGTGTTCAGCCTTCTGAATTACCTCCCTGTGAGCACCTTCATTTCTTTTAAGGCATCCATCTGCCTAACCCACTGTTCTGTTTCCATTTACAATGTTAAAATTTCATTTTTCTTTTTCAGGTCTTACAATTCTGATTTATGTTTTCTTCCCCCATCACTCAAAACCGTCAGCTCATTTTACACCAAGTGTCCACTTTCTACAGGATATAATTTGCCTCCTTTCTGTTTTTCATACCACTTTATAAGGAACTTGGCCTGGATGCTATTATATTGCTCATTTTTATGTAAAACTAACTGTCCATTACTTTTGGAGACAGCATTCAGCAAAGATTTGTTAATTTAATAGATCAGATTCTTGCATTCTCACATTGTGTTTAAAACAAAGGCAAAGAGAGCTCTCTGGATTTCTTTGTTGACCACTGACCTTAAACCTTTGTTACACCACTGGGTCAGAAATTAAAAAAAAATTGAAAAAAAAAAAAACTCTGTTCTACACCAGCACTTCCCAATCAGGTCCATAGGACCAGCGGTGAGCTCACTGCATATTCCCAGGTGACAATCACATAAATCAGGGACCAAAGCAAGAGACCGTAGGTGTGTGTTGAAGGGCGGGACTTCAACTGGTAGGGCAAGGGTAGTCACAGGAAAAAAAAAACAAGGTCGGGAGAGGGCCACTGTGGGGAAAGGCTGAGAAACACAGGTCTGAAGACTGGTCTATTGTTTCATCTCTCTGGTTCTAACTCTATACTAGCTAACTCTAAGAGAATTCCTGGGGGAGAGTGTGTCAGCCCTCAGCCCTGATGCTTGGGCTCCTATTCTCGGGTTTTCGGATCTGCCCTGTGCTTCCGGTGCCTTTTGCAAATACCAGTATCAGTGTGACACTTAGAATTATTGGTATTTGTTCCCACCGGTATTTCAGGGACCTGGTCACTTAGTGTTGCTATGAATGTTACTCTGTAGTGATTTTAACATGGGAATCTAACATGTGTGCTGTTGCCATCTCCCTAGTACACTGTATTTAATTTCAGTAACTGAAAATAGAATATGGATTGCTTGAGTGACCACCACTTGTATTAAATCCATGCTTTTGCTGACACTTCAGCTGAGGATGTTCTCCTTCACATTTGATTGCTTTATGACAGAACTTTATGCCAGAACCCACCTGCTGTTTAAAACCAGGATGATACCTTAATAAACAGGGAAGAAAAAAAATAAAAGTTTTAATAAACCAGGTCTCATCTGTTTAAACCTTCCTTCCTAAAAGCTCTCAGCATTTCTAGTATTTATTGACCAAACTTACTCCACACAAGAATTTTATCAATTTCTGGGGCCGGAGTGATAACACAGCAGGCAGGGTGCTTGCTTTGCACAGGGCTGACCTAGGCTCAATCCCCAGCACCCCGTATGTTCTCCTGAGCACTGTCAGAAGTGATCATTTAGTGAAGAGCCAGAGTAACCCTTGATCATAGCCAGCCGTGGCACCACCCCCCAAAATTTTTTTTAATTTTAAGCAATGGTTAATTCCAACACATTCTATGCAGTTATGTAGTAAATCTTCACTTCATCTCAGTAGACTGGCACAATCACCTCAGGAGCAGCTAATGAGGACACTGCTAAGGAGGTGATGAAACTGATTCCAGTCTCTCAACACGGGTGGCCGAGATGCAGGTGGGCCAGATACTGTACTACTGCGCCCTGGGATGCCAACATGAGGGCAGATGGTTTTGTTCCCTGTTATAGCACCAGAAATCAACATGACTGAACACCTAGGACAAACACATAATTTTTGAATTAGTAAAGGAAATCTGGGTAGGCTCATATGAAACCCTCTTCCCAACCTCTTACTCGGTAAAGATGTCTCGGTACTACCTATTAGTTGAAAGAGAAATTTGTGCTGGAGAGATAGGACAGTGGCTAGGGCTCTTGTATTGTACACAACTGACCAGAGTTCGATCCCTGGCTCCACATACACTCCTGGAGCACTACCAAGAGTGATCTTTGAGCACAGAGCCAGGAGTAAGCCTTGAACACTGCCAAAAATGCCCTCTGGCACCCCTTTTCAAAGAGCCATTTAATCTTGCCCTATGCTCACTCTGCAGAACCACTCAGTGTCCACTGAATAAGCTACAGGCATTCACAAAAGTGGTATGAAGACTCTGTAGCACTGTCCTCCCATTGTTCATCGATTTGCTCGAGTGGGCACCAGTAATGTCTCTATTTTGAGACTTGTTGTTACTGTTTTTCACATATTGAATATGCCACAGGGAGCTTTCCAGGCTCTGCCATGCAGGCAGGATACCGTTATTATTATTATTATTATTATTATTATTATTATTATTATTGGCAATTCTCAGGTCTATATAATGGTCAGAAGCAGGGGCAACATCAGAGAGGTCAGTCATAAGATGAGTGGTCAGAAACTTTATATCAGACCCAGTTCTCTATGGTAAGATTCAGGAAACATGGAACTATGGCATGCAAGATCATGGGTATTCTCCATTACTAAAGGTTTATACTCCTTCTTAACAGAGCACTGTTCGCTTCCCTAGAGGTCTTTTGAGTCTCCACTCTCTCCAGGAAAAAAGGACACACTGGACAAAAGTTCTTTAAATCCTATGGTCAAACAGCAATGCTGATAAATGAAAGTGAAGATAAAGGGAGGGGAAGAGACAGAAAGATACAGGGAAATACCCTTCCAGGGGCTGGAGCAATAGTACAGCGGGTGGGGCGCTTGCCTTGCACCCAGTCAACACAATTCAATCCCTGGCACCCCATATGGTCGAGCTCATGAGGACTGCTCCCTGAGTAGAGCCCTAAGAAACATCAGATGTGGTTCCTCCTCTACCGCCCCAGCTAAAAGCCTTTCATGTTTCGATGTACTTAATGAGATGTGGGATAATTTTACTCAATAACAAGTTCCCTCACCTGTGAGTCTTTGGGATGATTTTAACAGAGGGATTTTATTGGATAGAAACTTTCCCTACCTACACTCTGCTTAAGTCTAAACAGAAGCATTTTATTAATGGGACGGGACTGAAGAAACAAAATTATTGAGTTTCTTATCTAGAACTTTAGGTCACGGTCACAGTCCTCCCGATCATCAATTTGTTCGAGTGGACCAGTAACGTCTCCATCGTGAGATTTGTTGTTACTGTGATGCTTATATTAATGTTAACCTCTATAAATAGAATTGAAAATACATCATCAGTGGCATCTTCTTCAGAGCATTATGTTGATGATACAGAGAACTGCCTGCTCTGAATACATATGGAGTAGGACCCTTCTATAGACCAAATAATAATGAAAACAGGAAATGCTAATTACTATATATACTGTTCATACTTCATAGCAAGTATATGATGAAATGATGTGCTGCCTCACTGGGTTTTGAGACTCCGACAATTTCCCTGTGGGCTAGATTTCAGTTACCATTTATAGGAAATTTTTGTTTGCATGTTCTTCAAGGACTTCACCATTTCTTATATGTCATTATTAAGAAAACAGAAGTAAACATCAGGGTGAAGTAGCTTGGATTCCCAAAGAAAGGTCTAGTTAAAAATCATTTAGACACAGACTCTAAAGCTTCATTTCACAAAAATCTTTCCCACCAAAGTGTAAAACCCCAAATATATATATGTAAAAATACCACCATAAACCTTAGAAATATTAATGATCTCACAGTACATTACTGAAATTTCCAGAGAACAATATCAATGGACACTAATAGTTTCTAAAGTGTTTTCTCCAAACTTCAAGAATTTTGATAGAGTTGTACTGGAAATGAAATAATTTTCCACTCTAAAAGCCCCCAACATGAACCCATAATAGGTCAAATACTGACACACCAGTTGTAAGGGTGCTATTTAACATTTTAAACTCTTCCATAGTTATTTCTTGAGACTAGGATGAGCAAAGGCCCTCCCGTTGATCGTCGATTTGCTCGAGCGGGCCCAGTAACGTCTCCATTGGAGACTTTGTTGTTACTGTGTCTGGCATATCGAATACTCTCGGTAGCTTGCTGGGCTCTCCGAGAGGGGAGGAGGAATCGAAATCGGGTCGGCCATGTTGGCCGCTTGTAAGGCGAACGCCCTACCCGCTGTGCTAATTCTGAAATAGTACGTAATACTTTTGGTCACATTTTAAGAATCTTGTTTTCCTGCAAATGTTTATTCCTCATAACCAACTTACTTGAACAGTGCTGTCCAGTACAAATTTCTGGGATGGAAATGTTCTAGATTCCTGCAAACCCAATGGCCACTATTACACTACTGAACAATTGAACAGTGGCCAATGTCACCAACTGGACTTTTAAGTTTTTTTTTTAATTTTTTAAAAAAAATTTTAGTGAATCACCGTGAGACATAGACTTACAAACTTTTGTGCTCACAAAAGTCATACAATGATCGGGTACCTATACCTCCATCAGTGCTCATTCTCCACCACCAGTGTTCCCAGTATCCCCCTCCCATTCCCACCCCCCCCCCCACTGCCTCTGTGGCATTTGGATCCCCTTTATACTCGCTCTCTCCTTTAGTGTGTTATGGACTGCAATATAGGTATTAAGTGGTGAACATGTTCAGTCTATAGTTGACTCTCAGTACACATCTCCCATCTTGAGTGGATCCTCCAAGCATCCTTTACTTGGTGAGCCCTTTTCTCTCTGAACTGCCTTTTCTCCCAGCAAGTGAGGCCGGTTTCCGGACTGTGGAGCAATCCTCCTGGTACTCATCTCTACTATTCTTGGGTGCAAATCTCCCATCCTGTTACTTTATATTCCACAAATGAGTGCAATCTGGATTTTTAAGTTTCAGTGTTAAATTGCCACATGTGGCTGAGGACAATACTGGGCAGCACAATATTAGAACATCAGGGAGAGCAGATATTTATAATAGAGATGAATGTATACAGGGGCCTATTCAGGAATGTCACTGGGGAGCAATACAACCACTAAAGTCTGATTATCTGACAGGAAGAAGAGAGAAATAGTTTGATTCTTCTAAAATTAAGAGACACTAGCAGAAAGACTGATTTATAGATGTATATGTTTGAAATATTTAAGTTTCACTTCCACAAAAAATTAACTTGGCTTAAAAACAAATGCCTCCACTTGAATTCAAGTAACCTGCCTCTTCATTTAATGGCATTATTTGAACTCGCCAGACTTTACTTAAATTTATCACGGACTTTACATAGCAAATGTAATTAATAGAAATATTTTTTTCTTTGGTTCCAGGTTAATCATGCTGTGCTACTAACTAGTCACATGGCATTAGTCATTCATGAACATCCTGGGCCTCTAAAAAATAAAGGATGCTGAGTGAGAGTCTCTACTGATCCTGTCCCACTTTTCTCACTCTGGGAGACTCAGTTAACTTAAGTGTCTAAGATTTCCCAGTTTGCCTGCCAAAATGTATTTTTTTTTAATGCTCAGGAGAGGAAGCTGTAGATTTAATATATAGATTAAGACACATGCCTTGCATGAGGTCCGATTTTGTAGCTGACAATTACGGGGGGGGGGGGGGGGGCTGGGCCTCCTGAGCACTATTTAGGAGTCCTCCCCATCCCCTCACCCAAATGCCCAGGAGAAGAAAAGAGACCTTGGAATCTGCGCTGGGTTTTCACTTGCCCTTAGAGTGGGTCTGGGGATGAGCACCACCGCACCATCACTTATCATTCTGGCGTCACTATGGATTTCACCATTACAAGGTTAAGTGCTACTCTGAGTGTAAAAACCACAGTCACCAGAGCTGCCCAAAAGATCTGGCTACCAGCATTCATAATAAAAAAAAATTTAAACAATGATTGCTTTTCTGAAAACCTTGACTGAGAAAATAAAATAAAGGGAGGGGTGCAAACCTAAGAACCATTCTTTTCTGAATATGTATGAAAAGTGGTTTGCTCAACAGTTATCTTGTTCTACAAGTGCTCTGTTTATGAGAGTAGCATAAAAGTGCTTTTTCTTTTTTCTTTTTTTCCACTGTGGGAGAAGGGAAGCAACGAAGGAAATGAAAGAGTTCATTTAAGTGCCATATTCACATAAAGCTAATTTGTAAAAGCTCGATCCAGCTGAATATATTTACCGCCACCACTGGTCCACAAAACTTCAGTTGAGAAGACTAATTGAGATTCTTGAGGAGAACTCCCGAGTCTTTAGTAGTTACAGAAAGTCTCATTAGGCATTCTGAACCTCCCCTCTCTCTAGAATACTAAGTCTGACTGCTTGGCCGGAGTTTACAGCTTGTGAATTTTCAAAAGATTCTAATGCACCATTATTTTTAGGACCGCTGGTTTTGTTTTGTAGCCCCCTTTGCCTTCATGGGGGGGCTGAGCGGTGTCTCAAACTAAAGATGCATTTAGTAGGACTGTATCAGTTGTATAAGAACTCTGTCTAAAAAACAACTGTGCTCCACCTCCAACACTAGTAAGAGAGAGGCTTAAGTCCTATTGAACACCTTCCTTAGTGTTGCACTAGGAAACGGTTTCTGCAAAACAGGATCATTAGAGCTGATGGCTGGAGTTCAGAAAGGAACAAACTCCACAGAGATGCATCTGACTTATTAGACCGGTGAGAGTGTGACGTTGTGACGTCCATCTTTTAATTTTCTTCTTTACTAAAACATGTAGACTCCTCTCTGTATTTTCAAATGCTTAAAGATGTTGGAGAAATTAATGTCATGAAAAATGACATGTTCACTTTAAAAATTTAGATACTTTTCCCATGAGCTAGAGAAAAAAAATAAACCTCTTGGCAGATCATAGAATAACTTTTCTTCCTCTCATTGTTATCCTTTTGTGCATATGTGTTTGGTACCAGAGATCAAACCAAGGGTATCACACATGCAAGAGAAATACTCTACTACTATTCATTACATCCCTTTTTACTATCTTAATACCTAAATATAGTGGGCTAACGAAATGAGACTAAAATAGCACCAAGGATTCCAGATATCTGCCATTATTATAAGTGGATTTTGTTTGAACATAAGCAATGATATGTATACACATATCTACATATACACATGTATGTGTAAGTGTATTTAACATCTGCTTGAACCCGACTTTGGCTGAATTATTCAACAGTTGTGCTTTACATAAAACAAAACAAAACCAACAAACAAAAATCTAGGGGCCAGAGAGATTAGCACAGGGGTTAAGGCACTTGCCTTGCATGCAGCTGGCTCCAGTTAGATCCCCCAAACCATATGGTCCCTGAGCACACACAGACATGGACCTGGGGGTTCTCAACACTGCAGCACGAGCAGGACCACATTCTAAGACCCTAGCACCAAACTGCTCCCCAGTTGGCTGACTGCATGAGAATCGCCAGGAGGGACCCCCAGAGAGAACTAAGCAACACTTGGAGGACCCCCCTCAAGTCCCGTAAAGAAGAGAGCGAAAGAAAAAGTCTATGGACTTACCTCTATGAAAAATAACATGTTTTTAGATATTTCATAACTGTTTTTCCAGAGTCAAAGGTAAAATTTCTTATTGTTAGCAGTTTTAAAAAAGCATGCTCCTTTAAATTAAAATATAATGATTAAATGTAATTTTTCTTATAATTTTCAACTACCATTTAATGGACATTCTGAAGAAAGGCTTAGAAGTAAATAAGCTTTCACTGACAATTTATTTTAGTCTTTAATATATTTTCTACTAAAAATCAAGCTGTCGACACAGGAAAATATTACTGGTTTTGTTATTACAAAAAAAAGTGAGAATTTTTAATTCACAAATAAAGAAAACACAAGACATCGATCTCACCACACATACAATATTATAATAAACTGATTAGCTGTAGACTTATACAACATTCAAGACTTCACATACACAAATATGTACCTTGAAACAAGAAACACAGGACAAATTTAAACTTTGATATGTCTGGTAACTACCAACAGAAAAAAAAATCACTGATTTGAATCTAATTATTTTCCTGGTGTACAATCACATTATAGTCCAGTCATAAGCATAGTGTAGCATTAAGGTCACCCTTGGGCAAATATAAACAACCTGATTTCAGGGCTTTTTACTCCCTGCCCAAAATAATCTGCTTTCCCACTGTTGTCAAGTAGCTTCATTTGTTAACAATTAAATAAGAGCCACAACAAGAAACAACACTTTTATCACAAAACTCAGGTGAGAGGCTTTTAGACAGATCATATAAAAATCATTTGTTTCCGTGAAGTCAATCTGTAAATCATAAATACAATTCTAAGAAAAAGGAGTTTTAGTTACAAATTATTCACTTTGAAAAACTGATGAAGAAATAAGAGGTAGGGAAAGGGTGGTGAAGGTTGTTGACATAGCAGGGAGTAGAGAAGGTGTGAAATGAGGAAAATGTATTTGCCACAGAAAATATTGGATTCAGTTGATTTTTTTAAAGTGAGGTATAAGAATATGCTGGTAAACGCAAAATCAAAAACAAAATGAGAAACCAAAATGCACATTTCCAATGGGAAAAAATCTCTAACCTCTTATAGTTTTCTTTATTCAGATTAGACATTTCATATACAGCAGTTAATCTAGAAAAATACATTAAAAAAAGTCTCCAACAGACAACCATGCTCTCTGTAACAAAACCTTCCAGACCCTGTTTTATTATACAAATCAATCTACATTAGTAATGTAAAAAGAAATTCTCAAATTTGGTAATGTCATTTTCCATCTGACATCTATCTAATTTGCATATGGGTTTCCACTATTCCTACCACAGTTAGAATTCTGTAATAAATTTTTTCTAATGTATTCTGTACATATTAAATAACCTAAAAGGTTCCCTTCGTAGTGCATTTACCATTTAGCAAGTCTACTCGGTATTTTTCCAGTACCATTTGTATTACAGTGATTTGCCTGTAAATGTAATTAGAATCTAAAAGTGCACAGTTAACTTTCTCAAATAATGGCCTATTTCTGGAGGAAACCTAATATTCACGAAAAAGATTACCAGTATTGTGATTAGAAATGTAGGGTTAGAATGTACTCTGAGACTATACAACACAATTATACACATAAGCTAAAAGACATTGTCTTTAGCCTGTATTTACATAAAATAAAGTCTGCTTCCACAGGGTCATACCAAGAAATCAGTATGGCACTAGATATAATCGGGGTTGTAAGCTACAGGATAAGTGTAGCACAGACAACCCCAAAGTACCCTGAACGGACTTACACTAAATTAAACCCCAGCATATCACAGTGTTTTAAGTAACATTAGTGTGCTGCTCGAACAAGCAACTAAGATATCCAATGAGGATGCTACGCAGCACAGAAGCAAAGCCTTCATCAGGGGATTCTATCTGGGTTCTAATGAATTTAGCACTCAGACTGCCACTGCATGCAGAAACCCTGAAAAAGAAATACACAGGTTTCGAAACAGATAGACATCATTTTTTTTTCAAATGCCCAAGAGCGTTTTTAATATAACTGATACTACGTATTGTTCTATTATGTGGCGAACCCAATGAATCATGAGAAGAAATGCTACATTATCCAGTTTGAGGGAAAAAGAAAAAGAAAAACCCAAACCATAGCATTCTCACCAGCATAGCTTTCTTACCAAATTATCCAGTGTTTATGACTGGTCAGAAGGACAAGTTTCAATTTTTACTGAAATTCAGAGTATGAAATGCAAACATTCAGGATAAAATTAATTCAGAATCACGCACAGTGATATCATCTTGCAACAAAGCAGCAAATATGAGGGCGCAATACACATCTTGACTCTCCCGTTCCCACCTTATCCCTCAAAAAAAAAAAAGTGCAAAAATCAAAAAGTCACTGCTTGGTCCAAAAATGAAAAACATCATGAATAAGGATGTGAAATCTGATGGAATCCAGCTTCTGTTCCACAGGACGTCTTCAGCAGGAGTCAGCGTCCGAAGATGGAGCTTAGTTCCAGCAGGATTAATTCCACAATCTGATTCTGGTAGACAGTATGAACTGCTATATTCCCAGTCTCCTTCTCTGGCTTTAAGAGAGTAGGCCCAAAAACAATTGCTATACTCTGATAAGTCATTCGGTTCTTTTCTCCATTTTCTATAACTCTGAAGGAGAAAAAAAAATAGTTTAAAAGGAAAATGAGTGGCTGGAGTGATAGCACAGCGGGTAGGGCGTTTGCCTTGCATGCGGCCAACCTGAGTTCAATTCCCAGCATCCCATATGGTCTCCTGAGCACCGCCAGGGGTAATTCCTGAGTGCAGAGCCAGGAGTAACCCCTGTGCATCGCCGGGTGTGACCGACCCCCCAAAAAAATGGAAATGAAAAACAGAAAGATTTTAAATTGTATTAGAAAGAGAAAAGTGTTTAGAAGGAAAAAATAGATGTTCATTTTCCTAAGCTACATATCAACTGCACCAAGTAAAATTCAGTCCAAATGCCATTGAATTTTATTATTATATTGCTTTGTTTTGTTTTTGGAAACATCAAGCAGTTCCCAAGACTTATTTCTAGCTGGGTTTGGGATGCTGATGATAAAACCCAGGTTGACCATGTGCAAAGCAAGTGCCACACCTAACTGTATTCTCTCTCTCTGGCCCCTGAGCTTTTCTCCATATAAACAGAGATGAAAGGTATAATTACACATGTTCTAACAAACTTATTATGTGAGAAAAACTTAGTGAGATATTCTATATTTCTTTAAAAAATTTAAATCGAAGGCACAATCCAACTACCAATGATTACTCAATAAGATAAGAGGGAGAATTTATCAGTGTACACAAGTTTAAACTTTCTATGCCACTCACTTTTTGATTTAGATGTGCGCACACACACACACATTCTCTATACTAATAATTTTAGTATTCTAGTTTTATTCTGGCTGAAGGAAAAAACAGTTATTAAAGTAGCTATGTTGGGGCTGGAGCGATAGCACAGTGGGTAGGGCGTTTGCCTTGCATGCGGCCAACCAGGGTTCAATTCCCAGCATCCCATAAGGTCGGTCCCCCAAGCACTGCCAGCAGTAATTTCTGAGTGCATGAGCTAGGAGTAACTCCAGTGCAATGCCAGGTATGATCCCCCCCAAAAAATTGCTATGTCGTAACTTAGCCATGATGTCCTTATTTTAAAGTAATTTGGTGTTTCTCACTTAACAGTCACTATAATCTTCCTATTAACATGCAACACTTTGGTATGTTTTGTTTTGGGGCCACACTGGGCAGTGCTTAGGGATTACTGCTGGCTCTGTGCTCAGAGATCACTCCTGGAGGGCATGGGGGATCACATGGGATGCCAGGGATTAGCCTGGGTCAATCGTATAAAAGGCCCTACTCACTGTCATATCACTTGAGCCCCTGCAAAATTCATTTTTAACTAGGACTACCTATTAGGCATTACAGAAATGCCTTGCATATAAAATTGACGTTAATGTACTAATCAGGCCATCAGGCTGATGAGGGACAAAAACTCACAGGACCTGTGTGCCCTTTCCAACATAAAGAGACAGCACATGGCACAGTGGAATCTTAGCATGTGTCTGAGTAATCCTGGCATCAGCCACAGATAGCCACACCACATCTCCTAACTGGTATAGTTCTTGCTTTTATGTACGGGTTTCTATTTGGGGGGGGGGGGGGGGGGGGGCGCACTAATTCACTTTTCTGTAAGATCCTCACCTTTTGAGATGCCTGAACAGAATCTGCATTGTATCTTGATTTGGCTTTGGCAACTGTTTGATTAGGTCCTTAACAGCAGCAACTCGCTGTCTCGGTTCTTGTTCTGGAGGGGAAATAGGTAACAACTAGAGATTTTGCAAGAAACTGAAAGTAGTGACAGAGTCTGGTAACACACATATTTGGTAATACACAGTGACATCTGGTGGTCATATTAAAATTTTCTGAAGTTAAACAATCCTTTGAAAACACTTGTTTCAAATAAGATCAAACAGAAGTAGCTTCATCTGTGCAAAGGATTTGAAAATCCTTTTTTCTTTTTTCAGTCTAGGGAAAACAAACACTGTATGAAATTACATACTTACTAATTGCGTTAACAAAATCATTAAAATGACTAAATGTAAAAAGAGGTTCTGGTAATTCTCGAAAAAACATTTTGAGGGCTCCAGTGATGACATGGATATCTTCCCATTTACTATCATTCAAGTCCAATTTCTCATCTGAAAAACAGTGGCAACAAAACAGTTTTTAAACTTACTTTATATCAATTTGAATAGTTATGAGTTGTTATCCTGGATTAACAGCGAGTATGAACTTACCGTGATTAACAGCGAATCGCAGCTTCTGGATCACCGCGAGGTTACCACTTACTCTGTAAATCCCATCAACATCCAAACCTGAGACAAATAATATTGTTATGTTTAACACATTTGTTTTCTACTTCTAAACATGCACGCACGTTTCATCAGCCCATAATCAAATCGGCAAATACCCTTTCCTCTAAATGCCTCTTTATTCAGGCTTCACAGGAAGAAGAGAGTTGGAGATTCACTTTGAATTTTGTTAACTAAACAGCAATGATTCTATGGTATCAAGTAAACTGTGGCTCATCTCAAGGGAATCATTTCATTAAACTTGAAATGTCAAAATTTTAAGATAAAATGGGGATAGCTCATAGAGTAAAGGAAGGTAATACATAAAATCAGCCCACGGCATGTATGCTGCCTGAGCCCACGTGCTGCTTGTGCCCACATGGCCGAGAACATGTGTCACCTGCATCTTCCCCCGGGAGATGTATACTTTCCTAACTAATGCTGGGATGTGTGTAGGGGCTCTCTCCACCTATGGAGAAGCCCGTGTTCTCTCTTCAGCATGTTACTCTCTCACTTTCTCTCACTTCTTCCCCTTCCTGAAACCTTCAAATAAAAACTGTTTTTACTTCAAAAAGAATAAAATAATAAAATCAGTCCAACATACTTAACTACCAACTAAAATAACAATGGATAATTTGTAGTTTATTGATTTCTTTCAAACATAGAATATCATCATTTGAAAGTCATAAAATATTCATTAAATGATAATGCTGTACAACAAAGTATCCAATGTACTATTCAGCAAATTTTTAATAAAGACATGCAGTGTGGTGTTGCCACTGTCTTTCTGACAATGAGTCAAAAGGCAAGAAGTCTCTGGGGGAAATGAGAAACTATGTAAATGCTCTAATTTTATGAAATGTTTTGGATGATATGCAGGTAAAGTTAATGTGATTACAATCATATTCATTCATATAAAACTAGCGAAAATACTGTAAATATGTAGCAATGTAGCACTGTCATCCCATTGTTCAGCGATTTGCTCGAGCGGGCACCAGTAATGACTCCATTGTGAGATTTGTTGCTATTTTTGGCAAATTGAATATGCCACAGGGAGCTTGCCAGGCTCTGCCGTGCAGCCGGGATACTCTTGGTAGCTTGCTAGGCTCTCCATGAGAAATGAACCCGGGTTGGCCGTGTGTAAGGCAAACGCTCTACCGCTGTGCTATGTTAAAAATAAAAATTAGCTTGCTAAAGAAAATGGCATTAAGAGGATTTTAGACACTTCACAGTTGAGATTTAAGTTATGTCATCTCGTTTTTATTAGAGATGATGTAAACAAAATTTCCTGTCTTCTACACTGCCAAATACACTGCTTATTATTGTAATAAGCCCACTTTCACAATCACCACATTCTTCACTTCGAGCAAATGCCATTTCAGAATGGCTTCAAAGAAGACCATAAGTTTAATCAACCATAATTAATGAATTTTGAATAGATGCCCACAAAGGTCTTAACTTGAAACGGACACAAACACAACTTTCTTTGCAAACAAGACGGCTCTGTGTTAACATCTGACTGCTTCTGGTTACACTACTCTTAGTCATAAAAATCCTTGAATTCTACTGGTACGACAAAGGATTAGTCAATGTTAAAATAAAATATTATATTTAAATATTAAAGTTCTCAATATTAAATTTTGATTTTCTTACCGTATTCTTCAACATGTTCAATGCATAACTTCACAAATTTTGGCACTGTGCTGTTCTCTCTCTGACACAGATTAGCAAGATTGCATCCAAATACCTGATCTGAAAGAGATTAATTCAATTTGATTTTCTGCCTCGATTTATTTTAAAAAATGAACCACCCTGCTAAAATTTTATTCACAAAATGGCTAAAACAATGATTGCACAATAGAAGATAAATAGTATACCCAAGGAAACAGGGAGATAGCTCCAAGGTGGTTCCTGAGCTGGGAGTGGTCACCAAGCACTGAGCCAGGAGTAGCGCCCACCAGTACTGGGTGTGACCCTGACACAAAAGCCAAAAGGTGCACCGAGGCAGTGAGGAACAACAGGCAAAAATATCTGCATCTTAAGTACTTTACATTGTGCAGATCATTTCAAAATGTTTCTTCATTACTGAACTGCATGAACACTTCAATTTATTCTTGCAAAACAGTCTTTTTCTACTTACTCCTTTTGCAGATACCAATCTTACCCCAATTTTAGCTTCTCCCTATCACTCCTGGTCTTTTTTGGGTTTTGGTTTTTTTTTTTTTTCCAGCCAAGACAGAAGGGATGATTCATTGGACACATTACATTCAGCCAGTCAAGAATAGAACTAGAATGCGAGGTCCTAGACAAAGTACTGGAAGGGACTGTTTTGATGGGAGCACCGAGGGTCTGTCTTTCAAAGGTGGTAGTGGTGAACAGATGATGATGTGCTCCAGATACAGCAGGACGAGTTCTAGACAGCACACGAATTAGTTTGTACCCAAGTCCCCCATCTCTGCCACTCCTTCCTTCAGAAACTCCTATGGCTTCATGTGGTGCAGAATCTGCCAGTTTTCTTGGAATTCTGCCTCCTCTTTCATCTTTTGCTCTTCAGGCTGTGCATCTGCTTCTTTCTCCACTCAGTTCTCATGATGTGGAGGCTTCTAGGAAGACGGTGGATGGCCAAGCTCTCACTCCTGGTCTTAATAAAACATCACCTCCTCAAAAAAAATCCTCTGCTTGTTCTAGTTGAGCTCGCTCCATTTCAGTCACAATTCCATTACTGTTAGAGTCTTCATATTAATTACCACTATTCTATTATTATGCCTATATTTATTTATAATTTTTCAAATTTAATTTGAGCTATACCCAAAGGCTCTTCCTGGCTCTGTGCTCAGGAGAGACCCCTGGTGATGCTCAGGGGACCACATGCAGTCTAAATTTAGTGACTGTTAGATTTGTATCAACAGTTGTCGCTTTTGTCTACATTTTTTAAAAATTCAGATTAAAAAATTTTTAATGAAAAAAGCTTCTAAAATAAAAATTATTTTGTCCTCTCTTATATTTCTTAAATGAACAGACCTTAAAATTTCTGAACACCAACAGGTACTCAGAATACAGGCTCATTTACTCATTTACTATCTAAGTAGCAAGGTAGCACTGTTCTGTTGTTCACTGATTTGCTCAAGCGGGCTCCAGTAACATTTCACAACAAATTGTGAGACTTGTTGTTACTGTTTTTGGCATATTGAATACATCACGGGGAGCTTGCCAGGCTTTGCCATGCAGGCGAGATACTCTAGGAAGCTTGCCGGGCTCTCCAAGAGGAGCGGAGGAATTGAACCCAGGTCAGTCATGACTACTTCAGTAAATACTAGAATAATTAAACAATCAAAGCAAGCTGGTACATGCTCATTATGTGCTCATACTTGATTTCACAAAATATATTTCAAACAGGCAGCCAGGGGATGGCCCCGATGGCTCCTTCACCAGCCGCCCATGTTCTGGGGGGGCCCGGGGCCGCTCCCCCAGTCGGGGCAGCCCGGGACATGGGGCAGACAGTGGAGGAAACAAGGGCCAAGCCGGTTGATTGATTGATCAGATGCTGTTTATTCCATTCTCATCCCTGTTCACTCCTTTCTCTGTCTCTTTCCTTCTCTCCCGGCCCCCGATCTGGAACCCCTTTCTCTTTCTGGCTCTGACTCTTGATCTCGCCTTCACCCCTCATCCCACTCTTTTTTTTTTTTAATTTTTATTAGTGAAACACCACGAGGTACAGTGGTAGAATTACAAATTTTTGTGCTTGCGTTTCTTTCAGTTATACAATGATCCAATACCAATCCCTCCACCTTACAGTCTCCTTAAAACCCCAAACCATGAGGGGCTGGGCTTACACATAGGTGTGGTCACAATCAATAGGGGTAAAGTTCTTTCCCTCAGGGGATGCTGCCTCTAGGACAGATTCTCTTTCAGAAGGATGACCCACCCAAGGGTGGAATTCCATGGGTGTGTTTCTCCTCTCCTTGTCCAACAAACATACAAGCATTCATAATATTAGTCATTTCGTATGGACACAGTAAGAGATGCATTAAGCTTATAGAATTGCTCTCCTACGGTCATCTCAATCTCACACTACAGTGTTCAGGCCAGATTAGTCTTTCCTATCCCTAGCAGGGTCCTAGTCTTGTCATTACTTTTGGATCATGACAGCATTTGTCATGATCAAGCTCTTATAATTAAGAATTGTGGCACTTGGGCCAGGCCCATCTCGATGCAAAGGTAGCACATAGCTTACCGCTTGCCCTGGTTCCATCCAGTCCCTCGTCAGGACCCTGCTTTTGGGGGCTCTATGAAGTGAGGGCAACTGAGGCTTAAATTGAGAAAGCAGATGCCTGGGAATGAATAATATTCGAAGCCAATTAAATCCCATGTTACAAAAGCATAATATTGTCTTCTTGTGTCTATACAAAAGGACATTGCTTTAAAGTAAACTATTCAAAAGATACAAGGAGAGGAGAAAGGCAATATTAACTTATAAGTTCAGTGTCCTAGAAAGATCTGACCTTACAAATGAACAGAAACAGGTTAGGGGAATAAGCTGATGAACTATTTGGGGAAGAGAGCACAGAAGTGGTTACAGATAAACAAAAGAACAGGGTGACTTGGGAGCACTTTGATGGGTGTGACCCGATAAACCTAAGTTCCTTGTGGCAAGGGAGAAAGGACAAAGTAATGTTACCCTACAAAACGGTATTAGTCTTTCAACCCTATATTTCAAATTGCCATGTTAGTACTAAATATTTAGAAAAAAGTTATCTGAAGTTAAAACACAGGTTTGTATTTCTCAATGAAAAGGTCTGGTGAACAAATGAATACAGTTTGTATTCATTTATCTTGGAGGCTTGTTTTAAAAGGTTCTAAGCTCCCTGATAAATTCATATGCATTATCTGGAATGTTATTAGGCTGCTAATTTGAATCACTTAATTAGCCAAACTCTTCCAGAAGTTTTAAGTATCTTTTTAATGAAACCCTTTTGTACATTTTAATTTAGATGCTTTGCAAACAGATGTTCCAGTGATAATCTTTTTTAAAAGCTTCATAGTCAGATATATAATATGTACTGCATTTCACAGCATAATCATTGCAGATTTTATGTCACATTTAACTTGCGAAACAGTGAGCTGTGACTATAATAAGGTTTTTAATTCTTTTTTTTTTTTTGCCAGCACTGCTTAAAAACAGCTCAATGACTATACAGTGAAATACCATGTCTTATTTTCCTTTGCCTTGACCTGAATTTCTGAATAAATGTCAGTTGAAAAGCTTTATGAGAAGTAAATGTATCTACACATGTATTCTGTGATTTTACTATATACTTTATTTAGAAAAGATTCTCTTTTTCGTGGTACTTATAAATAAAGTAAAAAATGTAGAACTGAAGAAACACCCGAATAAAATTGATTCTTCTCCTCTTTATTTCTATTTTATTAGTGATCATTTCTTCAAAACTTCTGATTTGTTCCACCAATCTCATCATATTCAGGTGGTGCCTCTGGGTCAGGATTTCTAAAAACTTGGTTTGCTATGTATTTGTTTCTGTTAATACCTTAATTAAACTCTTCATGAATATTTAAAAAATCAAATTTAATTACCCTAATGTATTTTAATAACTGAACCTAATAACTTTAATGAATAAAGAATGAAAGCATTTCACTGTTCGGATTTTTTTTTCAGTTTTTAATTTAACTGTTATTAATTCTGAATACAGTCCAAGTTCATTATTATAAACAACCATACCTACCTTTAATATAACCTTTTTCACGAACAGCTTGCAAAGTGGGACGTCGCGTAAGAAACTTCTTTAGATTTTTCTTGGTCTTTTTCTGTTCAGAAGAATCTATACTAGACATTTTCATGGCTTAAAGACAGAAAAAAGATATTAAGCATCCCATGCTTTCTTTGGTAAGTTTTTCTACCTAGCACTAAGATTAATCTCACATGCAAAAGTCACAGTTTAAAATGATAAACTAGGGACTGGAGCGAGCGATAGCACAGGGGTAGGGTGTTTGCCTTATAGGCAGCCAACCCAGGTTTGATTCCCAGCATCCCATATGGTCCCCTGATCAAACGCCAGGAATAATTTGCATAAGCCAGGAGTAACCCCTGTGCATCGTCAGGTGTGACCCCCCCCCCAAAAAAGAAGAAGATAAACCAAACAAGCTACTTTCTTTGGCGTGTGTGCCAAAAAACTTTAAGATATTCTAACTTATAATCATTATTTCATAAGTGCTACTATTTATCTTGGACTCTCATCAGTTTTAGACTGTAAAATTCTAAATTTAGATAATCCAGAAAAATCCACAAAGCATTAAAAAAAAATCCATAAATGGGGTCAGAGTGATAGTACAGCAGGGAGGGTGCTTGCCTTGTCTGGGGCCAACCAGGTTCAATCCCCAATATTGCACATGGCCCCTCCAAATGCTCCATGATCCTTGAGCACAGAGGCAAAAGTAAACCCAGAGCATCACAGGGCATGGTACGAAAAGAAAAGGAAAGAAAAAGAAAATAAAAGAAAGCCATAAAACATAAAAATCCTTATCCTTACTGAGATACTCCCTTCCTTACATAAAACATGTATCTCACAATTATCTGCACTTTACATCTTATAATCTATACTCTGAAATAGGAGTTGTTTTATGTTACATCAGACCCATTTCTTGTTCAGTTACAAGACTGAAAATGTAAATATTGTGAACAACTTTATAAAAATAAAATTTAAAGAAAAGACTGAAAATGTTAAACAAGTAATTCTAAAATAATTTTAGAAAGCCTAAATAATGATATCAGTAAAATTTATTTTTATTATTTACACTATAATAGTCACAGTAATAGGCTGCTCACCTCACTAGAATGTGGGCCAATAGAAGTAGGACAGTTTTCTAAGCATTTAATGCATTTGGAAGTCAAAATTTTTTCAGGTAAGTGTGAAATAGTTGGAATAGATTTAACAGAGTTCAGAGTTCAAAGTTCAATCCGTAGTTTGTGGCCTATTATAAGTGGGATTCAAACAATGCTCCCAGTAGAACCCCTACCCCCCCCCCCCCACCCCTGTGGTAACACCAGCTTTCACACTGGCCCCTAGGCAGGCAGGAGCTGGGGCAGAAGGCGTGTCCACATATTCCCCAGGGCAGAGTTGGCTGCCGGGTGTCCCGTAGGAAACTGGGACTGCTTATACCCTATGAGTTTTGAATTCTTAAAATTGAAAATTCTTTCTAAGACTTTAAGCCATAATTTTATATTTGTAAACAAATAAAGTCCAGCTTGCTAAAAGCCTCAACAGAAGAGCATTTTAACATTTTTCTCTCAGAAGTATCAGGACAGCTTGAAGTTAAAATCAGTGCTGAAATACAGATACCTACGCTACTTAGAGTTTTCTTACTTTGTGTATTTACTTTAAACCTCTGACGAACTACAAGAGAATTACATTCACACAAAGTATTATGTGCTGATAGGAAAGAACTTACAACGAAGTTTTTTAGGCTCCTTATGGTCCTTTTCTTTATCGTGCTTTTCCATTCCTGGGGAATCTGGTATCTCTTCTTCAAATGCTTCCTCTGTTTCTGTCTATTGAATAGAGATTTCCCAAACATGCATTACTTCTGACACATTTAAGATGTACTAGCACAATTATCAGATGATCAGTCAATGGCTCTCTGGAAGGATTTTTTTCCAGAAGGATTTTTAGAAAACCAGTAGGTCATACATACCAAGTATATAGTATGTGTGACAAATATAGCTAATAAATCTTCACAAAAATATTGTTTCCCTCTTAAGTGGAATTCTGAATTTCAAAGTAGACAAAAATTCACAGGGTATGAGTACTATCTAATGATTGGTTACCTTGCTTCATTTTGATCAATGCATATCACTGATAAGTTTTAAAAGGTCAAGCTACAATATATGGTGGAAGAATATGATAAAGCTATTTTCTGAGACAACAGAAAAAGAAAAAGCAAGTAGACAAGGGTACACTGGGCACTATGTCAAGAGTTAATCATAACTCACAAACTTATAGATGTCTGAAATTGAAAGAAACCTTACAGTTCATCGAAAAAAGGTATAGAATGGGGCAGGAGCAATGGTACAGCAGGGAGGACATTTGCCTTGCACGTGGCCAACCTGGGTTTAATCCTTGGCACCCCATATGGTCTCCCAAGCCCACCAGGAGTGATCCCTGGGCGCAGAGCCAGAAGTAAGCCCTGAGCACCTCTTGGTGTGGCCTAAAAACCAAAATTAATAATAAAAAGGCAAAGCAGTATCACTTTTACAAGTTTGAAAAAAAAAAAAACTGAACTAGATTCTGCAAGTTAAAAGCCATGTTTTCCTTTTCCTACTGACTTAATTCTGGAATTAGTTTTTGCATATAGTACAAAAGGTCACAATTGTTTTCTAAATACTCTAGTTGACCCAGCATCATTTGCACCCCCCCCAAATCTGTCTTTTCTCATTTTCTTACTATGTTAGGTCTGCAAAGAAGTGTCCAGAGTATATTTCTAAACAGAACCTATTTCTGGATTCTTTCTGTTCCACAGGCCTGCGTGTCTGTTCCAGCATCACTGTATATTGACAGAGCTTTCCAAAGTCTCCGTCTATGGCCTGGGGAACAGGTCAAAGGCCTAGGAACATATGCTGTGCACTGCACAATCCTCTGTGCATTGCCAGGAGTGAGCCCCATCAGGAGTAGCCTGCTCGCCAGCCCGAGCATGGTGAGTGGAGCCCACATCACCAACACTCCCAACAGATTACAGCAAGTCCTATTTTCTCCTTCACGAGTGTTGAGAATATTCTTGCCCTTTGCACTTCTATGTCAATTGAGAGTAATCCTATTGGGCCGGGCAGAGCTCTGCAAAGGATGGAGCACTTGCTCTGTGTGCCAGAGCACTGACCTTAGCCCCCAGCACCGCTGGGTCACCCGCGTACCAAAGTCGCCCAAGCATGGCCCAAGACTAGCCTCAAAACAAAGAAAAGTATAATAAGCTGGTCATGTTCGAGCAGAAAACCAAGTAGGATTCTAAAGGGGAATGTTCAAATATCATATCTGTGACTGTCATACACATGTATGAAAACTGGATCTTGACATTTCTGAATCCTTGAATCCATATACATGATATACTTCTCATTTAGTTAGGTTTTCTTCAGTGAGTTCTATAATTTTTTTCCTGATTAAGTCTTATATAATTCATGGTATATTTGCTCCTAAGTGTTTTAGTCACTTTGTAATTAGAATATATTCTTAAATTTCAGAGTCAATAACCTTTCTATCTTTTCATTGGTTCACATTTCCTGATCCTGTAGGTCTCAATTAACAAAACAAGACAAAATACCCCTTTCTCTATAAGACCTTCACTGACTCCTAGCTAGATTAGCTTTGCTTTTATTTTCCTTTTTTACAGTGTTTTAAAGATGTACACCATACATCCCTTACTCCTATGATCATAAAACGGATAACAATTCATTATTTTAATGTTTCATTGTCTTCATTAATCGTCTGACTCTAAGTTCCATAGAGAAAGGTGAAGCATCCAGTAAAGTGCCTCTATATCCTCATTGTGTAAGGTATTCATGTATTTGTTCAATAAATGCAAGTGTATTTACTTTCAAGGGACAGTGAACAGATTATAGTGACTAGAGCTGTAAGCCAACATGGGTAGTACTGAAAGTACATTTGAAGAGATAATTATGGCCTCAGGAAGTTTAATTTTAATAGGAATCACATTAAGTTTCTGAGAAGAGGATCAAAAAACTGACTTTAAGAAGTTTTATATATCTAAGGCATTAAAGAGTGAACTGGCTGGAGTTGAGATTATATAAGGAACACTAAGCTGTGTAGTTAAGTGGTGGCTCCGTGGTAAAGTATATGCTTTGCATGTATGAGGCCCTGGGTTTGATCTCTGGCACCGTAACAAAAATAAAAACAAAAAATAATAAGCAAAGTATTTAAATTACTTTTACTTTGTATGACCACTTAAAGGACACTCTGTGGTTTCAAGAATAAAAGGGAAAGTAAAAGAAGGAGACAAGATTGAGAAAAATCATACCACATTATAAACTGCAGAGGAAAACCTTATCTAGAGATAAGGGGATAATGTGCTAGAGGGTAAAAGTAGGAGCAGAGAGTGAAATACTCAGATTCCAAACTTGGGTGGTTTTAAATTTCATAAATCGTAAGACTTTAGAACTTAAAAAGCATTTAGAGACAACCAAGTCCCACTTCTCTATTTTATAAGCAGGAGAATGTCTTGGTAAGGCCACAAACCTTATGAACAGTGATCACTGAAAGACACCACTGTCTACTAAAGCCAGTGTATCATAATGGTTTTAGTCCCCATTTAGAGGAAGGAAGGAAGGAAGGAAGGAAGGAAGGAAGGAAGGAAGGAAGGAAGGAAGGAAGGAAGGAAGGAAGGAAGGAAGGAAGGAGAAATGGAGGGAAGGAGGGAGGGAGGGAGGGAGGGGGAGAGAAAGAGACACAGAGGGAGAGAGGGAGGGAGAAAGAGGGAGAGAGAGTACAGTGGGCAGGGTGCTTGCATTGCATGCAGCTGAGCTGGGTTCAATTCCCAGCACCCCATATGGTTTCCAGAGTCCTGCCTGAGTTCAGAGCCTGGAGCTTTGAGCACCACCAGGTGTGGCCCAAAAACCAAAATAATAATTATTATAATAATTAAAAAAAATTAAACCACAATCTGTTCCTAAATGTTCAAATTTTAATAAATTAATATCTAGTGTGATAAAGCTTTCCCTTCTGCTGTTGACAATGATCCCTGGTGAGGAGGTGAGAAAACAGCCCCTGCATGACTACTGCTGCTCTTATGAACACAGCTTTCGAAAACAAATTAGAGGTTCTTTTTGGTTGCTATTACAGAAATAAATTTATCAGGAACATGAGGGTACTGAACACCAGTTGGCTGGAAGCAAGCAGGAAGGGGGACATCAGCAGAGAAAAGGTGCTAATGGCAAAACATGCTTCATTCCCTTCAGGATTCTGCCACGGGTCTGCTCACACCTAATTGTAAAAGGGTTTCCAACTCATTCCAAATACTAAGTGCTGAGGACAATTTGACTGTACCTTTTTCTTTTTGTTAGAAAAAAATTTTTGGACCAATGCCTCGTGAAAACAATTTTAAAATACAGTAACATTATATAAATAAAAACATTAAGTTTTGGGGGGCTGGAGAGATAGCACAGCAGGGAGAGTGTTTGCCTTGCATGCAGACAATGTGTGTTCGATTCTCAGCATTCCATATGGTCCCCTGAGCACTGCCAAGAGTAACTCCTGAGTGCAGAGCCAGGAGTAACCCCTGTGTATTGCCAGTGTGACCCAAAAAGCAAAAAAAAAAAAAAAAAAAAGTTTTTTTACCAACTTACAGAAATTGCTAAATTGACCACTATCTTTCCTACCTCTGACAAAATATAATAATTATAAATATTACAAAATAAAGTGTTTCTTCCACATATGAATTGGAAACTTCATAATCAACAACTAACTAAATGCCAAAAATGAAATAGCTCTAAAATTTTACAAACAAAATGAAACAAAACAAAAAACCCTTAGTCAAACACATACCTGATTACAGATAGTATTACTAAGGACTTTAAACCAGTCATTGATAACAGTGTCATTATCAGACTGAATAAGCAGCTCCGTTCCTTGGCGGGTTTTCAGCTTTAGAGGAGAGAAAAACAGAAGTAGTTATGATTGGTGCTTTAAACCAAATAAATATATTAAATTCTAAATTTATAAAATCATCAGCAGGTTGAATGTCATATTAATGGTGATTAAAATTTTAAATATTACACAGTGGCTGAATCTTTCATTTTAGTATCAAGTAATACCAGTTAAACTGTTTTATGAAACATGAGGGCATTTCTCACAACAAACTCTTGGTGATCATCTAGTAATTTATGAACCCCAAACTTCTTCACATAAATGTCATGAACTATGATGAAAATCTAGTACATTTAATCACTAAAAAATGAGTTTGGGGAAGATGGGAAGATGGAGATGGCCCAAAGGCCTAGAGCACAAGCTCCAGATCAAGTCCTGATATCACATGACACCTTAAGTTCCAAAATAAGACTATTCTCTGTGTACTGGTCTAGAGCGGTAGCACAGCAGGTATGGCGTTTGCCTTGCATGCGGCCGACAGGCCAATCCAAGTTCAATTCCTCTGCCCCTCTCGGAGAGCCTGGCAAGCTACGAGAGTATCTCGCCCGCACGGCAAAGCCTGGCAAGCTACCTGTGACATATTCGATATGCCAAACACAGTAACAACAAGTCTCACAATGTTACTGGTCCTGCTCGAGCAAATCGATGACCAGGAGGACAGTGCTACAGTGCTACAGTGCTCTGTGTACTACTAGGTGTAGCAAAAATTTTTTTAAAAAAAGAAAAAAGAAAAAAAAAACACCAAAAATATTATTTTTCGGGCTAGAGAGATAGTACTGTGAACAGGGTCCTTGCTGTGCATGCATCCAACTCAGGTGCAATCCCCAATATCAAATGATTCCCCAGCCAAGCCAGGAATAAAGCCTGAGCACCTTTGGGGGTGACTCCTCCCAAAACACTACAAATGTTAAGTCAATTGGCTGGAGATGTGGCTCAGGAATTTTAATCCCAGGTACCAGATAGCAAGTATGAGTCCAGTGAGTGTGAACACCATAAAAACAAAACAAAAACTGCAAAAAAAACCAAAAAAAGAGAAAGTTCAAGTATCAATGCTATTCATCTTAAATTAAGCCATAATTCATTTGTAAGGAAATCAATCTATGATATTTTATACATAAATCTGATTTTTTCTGTTAAACATAATTATAAACTATAGTTAAAAATAGATATACACAAAAATACATAAAGTGTTAGACTTTATTTCCAAGATAATAGTCAAATGTAATGGCTTTATATAAAGAGAGCACACAGACAATAAATGTCACATCCTCACAGCACCCATGATATTCAAAATGAGCTATGGACAATAATGACAATGGACAATGGATGATCTAGCATCATCCCCTGGCAGGCAGGCTTGAATGGTGGTGGGAAAATTTGAGCAAAACATAATGCCCAGAAATAGAGAGAGAGTATTGGGGAAATTGCCTGCCATGGAGGCAGGGTGAGGACTGGGATGGGGGAAGGGGGATATACCAGGGACACTGGTGGTGGAAAGTGTGCACTGGTGGAGGGATGGGTGTTCAATCATGATATGGCTGAATCTCGAACATGGAAGCTTTGTAACTGTATCTCACAATGGTTCAATAAAAGAAGCAAAATAAAAGTAATGTGGAGTTCATGCCCAATTCAATCAGCTTAACCAATGGCTGAAAAAATAGCAGTACTCCTGCATTTAAAAAAAATAAAGTCACATCCTCTGGGTGCAGAAATACTATGAAATTAAGTATTAATCATCAGCCAACTAGAGATATGATGAAGCATTCTACATGAAGGTAGTAACCAATTTATCTATAAATACTAGTCCCAGTTCTTACACTTGACTGAGGAAGAATTTTGAGATAATTGGAGAAAATATTTGTTTTTTTCTCTGGTTGGTGGCTGATATTTTCTCTTCCTAGAGTAACATATGGCAATGTTTCTCAAACGACATTCTTGAAACATATTCCTAAAATACAGTTTCAAAATAATATTTTTAAAAAGGTATTTCTCGGGGCTGTAGAGAGAATTCAATGGACTGTGCAACAGACTTGGGTTCAACTTGTTACCTCAAGATCACCAAGCACCGCTGGGAGCAATTCCTAAGCACAGAGCCTGGAGCAGCCTCTGCTGCCAAGTGTGTGGCCCCAAAACCAAAACAAACATAAAACCACTCCAAAAAAATTTTAAAGGTATTTCTCAAAAAATAAATTAAAAGCCAGTTGTGAGGCTAGCTTGACAAATAGTTGGTTGAAGGAAGTTAAACAAGATTCGTTCCTTCAAGAATTTTTCTAGGCAGTGACACTGAAGCTGAGTTGTCCCAGACAGGTCTGGTCTTCGGGCTGAGACCTCTGGAGACTTCTTGAGATGGGGATGGGCTGAGTTCACACTCTGCCAGAAAGCCCAGAGTCCCACCAACACCTGACTTCCTTGGGCACATAACCAGCTCCTATGCTGCTGAATCACCCCAGTTCCGCAGCTCCTAGAGCATGCGGCCACATAAATGGCCCTCAACATCTCCAAAATTCACAGTACTGACAGTCTAGTAGGAGCACAGCAAATTAGATGGAAAAGTTGCATAGAAGCCCACTAGACTCAATCAGCAAAAAATAGTGACACAGCAGGCTCAACTAGCATCTCAGTAAATCCCCTAATAATGACTTTGGTAACACCATTGTGAGATACATGTAACAAGCAATATAAATTACTTTATGCTAAAGGGTGGGCTTGGGAGGTCAGTAGGAAACTGTGGAAATTAGTGTCAAGGCCTGTGGTACTTTCTTGATAATAAGACGTCTTATGTAGGAAGAGTTTAAACCAACAACTTGCACCAATACCAAACATATGAACTTGATCATCCAGCCTTCTACATGACTGAACCAGCTCCCAACCTCCAACCCAGAAAAGTATCAATGAGATCAGAAGAACCATCCAGCTTAACTCAATCACAACTGAAGAATTTTAATCATCAACTGAGAAGATAAAATTGTTATTTCCTTATGCTACTAAGTTTTGGAGTGGCCTGTATAAAATAACAGATATGTGATCATGTATTACTGTAGAGGGTTTCCAATAAATTAGCAGAGTTTTAAGTTATTTTTTAGTATTAGGTTATGTAGGTAAAGAACACTATATACTTTTTTATTATTACAGAAGGAAAGGCAAACTTAATGGAACGAAGACTTACAATGTGTACAGTCAGTGATTCAAAAATTTATATAAGGAAGTCTGGATCTTTAAGCAGCCTTTTCTCCCCTAAACTTATGACATAAACAGACTTAAATACCAATTTTGCCTTCACTATTCACACTGAAAGACTATCCCAAATATAACCAAAAGAGAATATTCAATTACTATGATTAGGAATGTGAATTAGAAAAAAAAATTATTACCTCAAATACATTCTTTTTGCTGGATTTCTCCTTTGAAGCAATCTCAATCGTTGCCCCCTTAAGGTCCACTGTGAACTCTGGTTTGGATTGATTACTCCCAAACTTTGAAAAAAAGGAAAAGCCTACATGTAATATTCATATGCAAGTGTGTATTCGAAAAGAATCAAGACAAATTTTATTAAAAGTAAACCAAATGGGTGATTACCTCAAGTTCTTCTCTTGATTATAAAAGTTTTAAAATTGAAAAATGTGAGACATAGCTCATGGAAAACATAGCTCAAATAAAGTGGCTCAAGGACCATTTTAACAAAGAAACAAATGCTATAATTTTTTTCACCTATTAGTGCAGAGAACAGATCCAAAAGTGTGAGGAAAAAGAAGCTTGTCAGGTAATAGAGAAATAAACCTTCTTGTGTGATAGTAAAACAAACAAACACACATAGTATGTGAATAATACCCAGAGACACAGAAACAAGGGCCAGGAAGACTGGACCGTGGGAAGAAGCTTGCCTCAAAGGGGATGGGGAGTGCAGTTAGGGCACAGAAAGGACCAACATGACAATAATAGTTGGTAATGATCACTCTGGACAAGAACTTAGTGCTGAAAGCAGGTAAAGTGATATGCAAGATACCCTTTCAGTAACCACGGTGCCTACAAGGAAAATAAGAGTTAGAGAAGAAAGTGTCTGTCACAGACGAAGTCTGTGGGGGCAGGGCGGGGGGCAGGAGGGAAACAGGATGGCGGGAAATGTGCACTGGTGAAGGGACGGGTGCTGGAACACTGTATAAACAAAACTCAATCAAGAACAACTTTGTAACTGTATTATCTCATTATTCAATAAGAAAATCTCTTTAGTCCATTTTGTCAGATTTAAAAACAACAATAATAATAATGGGCCCAAGCAGCACCACAACTTTGGGCCTGAACATTGAACCGTGAAGAAACACTGATGAGACAAGTCTTGCCGTGAGTGTCCCCATTTCCCACCCCCACCCCAAATTTACAGACTTGAGATGAATCTCTGGGAGAGAACACAATAATGGTAAATCATATTATTATCACACATATGTTCTTCTCTATTATGTCAGGACAAGGACCATGTCATTTACTTTCAAACTTCCACACTTACTTAACACAGTGCTGAGTGATGCAGCTTTTCTAATCTACTGTATAAATGAGGTAAAGGAAGCTAAAGAGAAAAGCAAGAATAATTTATGTTACGGGTAAAACAATTTGATGGGACTAGGTAAATTTTTCAAAAACACAAAACTGGAACTCATTCAAATGAAAACAGGAGGAGAGGCCACTGAATTTTAGATGCAGAGCACCTCCATGAAAGTTATCTGACTCAGAGTTGCTGCATGCAGCCTAAGGGCTTCAGGTCAGCTCAATTTTTAACTTGATAAAAAATTAAAAGTGTGAATGAGCTTTATATACAAAATTTCAAAGTATGAGTGATTAGCTCAGCACTCCCTCGATGAGTACATGCTCAGGAATTGTAAAATTTGATCTAAGGGTCAGAGAAATAGTATGGGAGGTAAGAAGCCTGCTTTGCATGAAGGTAAGCCCAGTTTTGACCCCTGGTATGGATCCGAGTGAGGAGAGCCTGAGCAAAGCTAGATGTAGTTCCAAAACCCAAACACCACTCCCAACACACACACACACACACACACACACACACACACACACACACACACACGCACATGAATCTGAAATTTCTTCAAGCAGATTTTGGTGAATATTTTTGCATTGAATGTGAATTGGATCCGAAAGAACCATATTGCTTTAACATAAGCCATCCAAAAAGCAATCAAATACTAAAGAGAAAAACTGGCTCTGCTAAAGACTTGGCATCTCACTAGCAGCTTCCTAAGAGTCAAGAGCAATTTTCTTGATGGGTGATTTCTGTCTCTTTTGCTTTTGTGCTAGCCTTAGAACATCATTTACAGGTAATTCAATTTCATTGTCTACTGGGATACAATCTGCCTACAACAGACCAGCAGAGACTGAGCAAAGAAACAAAGCTAGAATTCTTACTCAAATCCTTTTAGAGTAAAAGGAAAGTTAAGTGAGAAAATCTGCATGTATCACTAATTTTAAGTACTGAGAAATGCTGTATATGCTAAAATAAATTATACACATGCTCCTTAAGTAAGAAATCTGACTTGCTTTTACTGATTATTAGGTTCATTCCCTTACGTGTTACAAGAGGGAAGAAAAAGCAAGATAGTTTGAGATTTAAAATTCTGCTATGAAATAATAATTAAGAACTTAAGTACAGAATCAAGTATTTTATTACATCCCACTTGGCTATACTTCTTTTACTTGGCTATACCTGACTTAATTCTAACAATTAGAAATTATTACCATAATGTATTAATATGATATATAATTTTACTTAACAACTTCTCTAATTCTCCCTTATTCAAATTCACTAAGAATTCTACAGTTGAAAAAATGGTGATTTTTAAGCTAAGTTTCTACTACTATTACGTGGTAATACGGTAACTCAAACATAGGTGAAGTGGAAGAATATTTCAGACCCTTAGAGTGAGGATTAGTTTTAATTATAAATTCTAAATTGTTAAAGTCATTCAAGAGTGAAATTTTTAAATAAAATCCTCATTCCTTTGTGAAAAAGCAATTTGTACTAATTATTTTCTGAATATATTCATTTAATATGTTTAAGATTTTTTTAAGTTTTCTTTTGCTTTTGCTTTTTGGGTCACGCCCGGCAATGCACAGGGGTTCCTCCTGACTTTGCAGTCAGGAATTACTTTTGGCAGTGTTCACGGGATCATATGGGATGCTGGGAATTGAACCTGGGTTGGCCATGTACAAGGCAAACACCCTACCCGTTGTACTATTGCTCCAGACCCCAGTTTCCATTTTTTTTTAAATCCAACACAATTTGTCTACTAAACAATTCCTCAGCATAATACTCTCTCTTTGCTTTTAAATAAATACAACTTCTAATCTTTAGGTATTAGTAACTCTGAAATAATCAATAACTAAACTTTCTTCCAGATACTTTTAAAAATATATTTATAAACATCAATGTTTTTTATCAATTTTATTTAATTAATTTCAAATAAAATTTGTATCTCAAGTAGAAATAATTCTGTTTTCCTCTGGAAATGTATTAACACTAACACAAGAGTACTAATGCTTACTTAAGGGAAAAAAAAGACAATAATCACTGTATAATAAATCATAACGCAAGAATACCAATGCTTACTTAGGGGAAAAAGACAATAATCACTGTACAATAAATCAAACCAAAATCTCACTTTCTTAATATGGAAGACCAAAGTTCTACTTACTGTACTGGGTTAAGAGCATAAGTAAAAGAATCATATAGAACACACAAGAAACATTCTAGAGTGCTCTTATTTGTGAACAATACATTGAATTTTTAAATGACCACATCAGTACTTGAAAGGGAACATTCTTTCTAGTGTTCATAAATACCAGTGTTTAGAAGACTATTACATTGTTGCATTATAAAATGCAGAAGACTGAAATTTGCTTGAATTTTATAAATGGCTTCCTTTTTCATAAAAGGGGATGGGTCCTATTAATTTGAAAGAAATTTATTTTAAAAATTAAGGTGTGCTAAAAAAGCAGACCCAAAAAATTAACTTCATTTTAAATTTTACTTAAGCACTGACTTCAATGACCAAAATGTTTAGAAATATCCAGAGCATAGACTCATGCCAAAATGCTAAGACCTTACGCTCATCACTTACCTGTTGAACATCCTATTTCCTCATCTACCATAAGAGGATGATAGTAGCTATTCCAAAATTACAAAGATTAAATATAAATAAATTTTAAGTGTCAGTTATAATGTTACAAATGATCATTTTTATTACAAACAACTTAAGGATAATGATAATAAACACTCAAATATGCAAAAAGCTTCAAATTCCCCTAAGTAAAGGTGGTTATTTCTTTTTTATTCTGCAGCTGGCTGGCACTATGTACAATTATGGACAGCTGGCTGGTATCTAAACGTCAGACACCACTTCATTTTCTGACTAAATGTCTGAAAGTCACAACTACACAAAAGTTTTTACATCCTGAAGGTAAATCAAGAAATGTAATTTGTATTACTTTTTAGCTAATAGATGCAACAGAACTTCTTGCTTTCAATACAATTAGACTTGTCTAATAACTAGCCCTTTCTTTTTTTTTTCCCTTTATTTTATTTTGCTTTTATTTTATTTTTTTTTACAGTTGTAGATTTACAATTTTTTGTGCTTTGGTTTCAATTATACAATGATCAGATACCCATCCCTCCACCAGTGCCCATTTTCCACCACCATGGATAATATCCCTCCCACCCCCATCCCCCCATCCCCCCTGTCTCTGTGGCAGGGCAATCCCCTGTGTTCTCTCTCTCCTTTTGGGTGTTGTGGTCTGCAAAAGAGAACTAGCCCTTTCTTTTATGACTCAAATGAATCTTTGAAGAAATGACTTAGAGGTTTACAAATTCACTGACTTATTTGCACACTGTTATAACTAAAAGAACTTTAGTAAACTTAGTGAAATTCAATTAAGGTACTTGCCAAAGGAGAAAAATACTTACCCAACTTGTGCTACTTCCTTGGGTCTTGGTGAAGAGCAAAGATGACCCCTGCAACACGGCCCAAGAAGACGACCAGTTTTTCCTGTAATTATCAAAATGACCAATCAAAGCTTCACCACCCAGTTCTGGGAACAAAACTTTTTTTTTAAAAGAAAACCCATTTAGTTATCACTGCTGTCCACAATTTAGTCAATATGAACATTCCAATTGGGTTTTTTTTTATTGGAGATATAATACTAATGGAAATTTCCAGTATTTTATAGCTCTCAACATGCCACAAAAGACATCTCCAGTAGTGTTCACATAGAAATAATTCAGTACAGTTGTGATTTGTTACATGACATAAACATTGCATTTTGTAAGAATCACTTACTTATATAAACATATAACAATAATTTTAACAAAATACAGATGCGTTTTATTACAATAAACATCTATAAACTACATAGACAATAGTTCTTTGGAGCAATCAGTAATTTTATGTTTAAAGGGTCTTCCCTCATTTTAGGACACCCATTTATAGCATGTGACCCTCTCTGGGGTTGCAAACCAGTTTTATAAGCTAGGAAACGAACTATGACCAACATGTTTATGCGGCAGTTAAACCAATGTGGCAGCTCTACATGCAATAAATTAGAACCATCTTCAATATTACTTGATAAAAGACAGCATAAAAATTAATTTATATACACATATATGAGATTGATGTGCTACCTACTGCGCTAAGGAGGCAACCCAATTACGTATATTCTAAAGAAAAACAGTGAATATTATTAGACTTAACTGGTTTCCTCTGGATATAGAAACTAGAGGCTAAGTAAGCAACTTTTGACTAAATGTTTCATGTCCCATTTTACCATGTTCATTATTATTTTTTAAGTTATTTAAAAAATAAGTGTTCTTGCTTTTTTGTTTTTGGAGAGATTCCATACTCAACAGTGCTTACTTCTGGCTCTGTGACCAGCAGTCTTTCCTGGTAGGGCTCATGGAACCATATGGGGTCGTGGGGATGAATGTAAAAAGTTCGCCTTGTGCAAGGAAAGTGCCTTATAGTATCTCTCTAGCCCTAGCTTAATTAATATATACGAATAATTAACTTTATTTTTTTTTTAAGTTTTGGGCCACAGCTAATGGCGCTCAGGGATTACTCCCAGCTCCGTCTCAGGGATTTTCCTGGAGATGCTCAGGGGACCATATATGATGCTGGGCCTTGAACCCAGGTTGGCCACTGCTATCCTTCTGCTCTTGCCCCCTCCCCCGTTTTTTTTAAATAAAGCTAATGTCGTCTCAGAATCCTTGCCTTCTTAATGCTAAATTTAGCGGTTTTAACAAATATGCCAAGAAAATATTTCCAAACATTTCATAACATCCTACATATCAAAAATACATTACTTGAAATTCTCCTTTTGGTGGGTGCAGAAAGTAAGGTGGTACCACCCCAGCAGTACTCAGGGGCTCTGGAGCCTCTCCAGCCAATCCCTCGGCAGGCCAGCAGGTCATTACTGCAGGGGCCCAAGGATACAGGGGAGCTGCTCGGCTATGTGCTGGGGAATGGTGGTGACCCCTAGGGGCCTGCAGTGCTAGTCCCAGAAATGCTGCTCAGGGACACCATGTGGTCCCCAAAATCAAAGAGGTTGACTGCATGCAAGGCAGGCACCATTACCTCTGATACTTTCTCTGGGGCCCCTATTTGAAATTCTTACAAGATTTTTAATCATTTGTGCTATAATATTACTATAGTCATACTTTTAATTTTATTTAGATGATATGACATCAACATTACTTACCGAACCTTTTTCCCATTTTCAGTAATTTTTGTTACATTTAATAATCCATATTTCTCTTGACCCTATGGAACAGAGTAATGCCATTTAAGCATCATTCATGCAATGAGGTCCACGGTCTTACATGTGACTAAACAAAAAATGATCTGGTACTTTAAAAATTAGCTTAAAAGAAAAGATTAGTCAGTATGCAATGTGTTTAGTTCTAGAGAGTATTACATGGCAATTTCCTAATATATCTGTAAAGTTATTCTCAGTAATTTTATAATTAAAAACTACCTTTCCTATGCCATAGCAGTCCGTGAGTACTCTGTTATCAAATTAGGCTGCCAAGAGCGCTATAAGCCAGCCCTGGAAAGTGAACCTAGATCTTCCTGTTCAAAGAAAATGCTGTAACACTATAATGATAAATGCTATTTTTAAAAAAGTAACTTATTTTACTGTTATTTTACAATAGAGTTGAAAAATACTTAAGCTCCTAAAATATTTTGTCAGACTGTAAAAAACAATTGTACAGAACGGATGCAATGACTACATTTAACAAATAACTATGCACAGAACTGGCCTTACTGTGGCATAAAGACTCCAACTGTGTTTCATTAAACATACTATCATATAATGAATTTAGCTCTGAATAAACCAGAGACACTAGTCAGCTGATGTTAAAAAAAAGTGACAGTTTTTATCATCAAACTATGAAGGCAAAAGCTACAGGCTAAAGTGAAATGGTTGCTTCTTTCCCCTCTATTTTTGTTTGTTTTTGAATCACACCTGGTATTGCTCAGAGAAACACGGGGAGCCAAGGACTGAACTCAGGTCCCCTGCATGCAAAACAGGCCCTTGGCCCTTCATGCTCTCTCTCTCTCTGGTCCAAATGGCCTCTTTAAATTCTTTCAGGGAAGATGGATAAAGCCCTCTTAGCATCCCATGCTCAAATAAATTTAATTGAAACAAGTGTGCTGGGGATTAGAAACTGTCATAAATACATCAACAATAAACACCTGTAAACAATGTATTCACATGACAGAACAGCTGATATTACTTCAACTGAAACATACACACAAAAAATACACACAACAAAGGTTAAAAATTCCATTACTTGAGGGCCAGAGTGTTAGTGCATTGGTCGGCGTTTCCCTTACACGCTGATGACCCGGGTTCAATTCCCAGCACTCCATGTGGTCCCCCGAGCACTGCCAGGTTTGATCCCTGAGCAGAGAAGCAGGCATAATCCCTGGCATAACCAGATGTGACCCAAAAATCAAAAACCAAAAATATAAATAAAATAAAAATTCACACTTCACTCTTTGTTGTTTTATTTATGTCACCCTTTTTCTCATTTTTTTTTTTAAATTAGGGGGAAAAAAGATTTTGTTTTGTTTTGGGCCACACCTGGCAGTGCTCAGAGCTAACCCCTTACTCTGCACTCCAGGACCACTCCTAGCAATGCTTGGGGGAATCATATGGGGTGCGGGCCTTCACACCCAGGTCTGCCATATACAAGGTAAGTGTCCTGTCCGCTGTACTATCTCTCCATCCCAGTACCCCACAAATCATTTTCATGGGAAATTAACATAATGGTATTTTCTCAAAATCCTAAAAGATTTGACAATTTCCCTGACCTTTTAAAAACAAAAATGAAAACAAAAAAAAAAATCACAATTAAACACAAAGCCAGCAGTTCACATTATGGAAGACTGAGAATTTTAGAACTAATAAACTATATTAAATTTTTACTCTAATTTTTCATAAACCATAGGTCAGTCCCATCAGATAGGCAAATCTCATATTTCCATAAAAGCTGTTGCTGCTCACCAAAATAATTACGATTGTAATTATACACCGGATGTTAAGATTTGCAATTTATTTTTTTGAAGCAAGGATGAAAACCTTTGAATGCCCCATGAAACTAAGTAACAAAATATTACTCTGAGAGAATGGGACTGGTGATGTGAGTTAGGGAACACTGTCATTGGAAGCAGGGAGAGGTAGAAATTCAGCCTATAGCAAAGAGAGCAAGGGAGCAAAGCAGAGGCAGGAATGACGCACAGGTCAAAAGAGGAAGAAAAACAGAAGGGAGAATGGCAGAGCTTTAGGATGAGAGCAATTCTGAATCAGGGATTCTTACCCACATCAATGACAGCTAGAACTGATAGTCGAGTGTGTATATGAACACACCTCATTCAAGGAAATGATTCAGATTTTCGTGAAATTCTCATAGGGATCAAGACCCTAGTAATAATACCGCCATAAGTATTAAGCCCTCCAGCTAGAACATAAGAATAAAATTTTTGCCACTCCCAAAACATACAAATACAAAATGAACTTTTTTTTTTGGCTTGCTTTTTGGGTCACACCTGGTGATTCACAGGGGTTCCTCCTAGCTCTGCACTCAGGAATTACTCCTGGCGGTGCTCAGGAGACCATATGGGATACTGGGAACCAAACCTGGGTCGGCCGTGTGCAAGACAAATGCTCTACCCGCTGTACTATCACTCCAGCCCCAACAAAATGAACTTTTTGTTATTTGTGGTAAATGCTGTGAGAAAGGGGTAACAAACTCAACCTGGGAACGAGAAGGGGGTGAAGCCATTTTCCTGGAGATGTAGAGTTGAGCAAAGGAAGGCAGTGATGGAAATCGCAGGGGATGACAATGACTGAGTATAAAAGCACAGAACCTTAAAAAGAACAAATCATTTTCTGTCTTAAGTTTCCTCAAAGTGTTGGGATGGGGTGGAGAAGCATCCAGAGATGTGGCAGTGGCAGGAGGATAAACTAAGACTGGCCATACCAGCCATTCCTGTGAGAGAGACATACTGAGAGCCAGACAAGGCAGTGACAGTGAAAGCGAGAGAGACTCAGTTAGGGACGGGGTGTGCGGACCAGCTGGTGAATGTGAAGGAGATGCCCACGCCTCACTAACTGCTGATGGTGAAACCTCAGCACCAAGGACACTTTTTCAGAAAGACTCTTCCTGGACATTCTTTTTTCCATCCTATTACTGAGTCACACCCAAGGCTTACTCCAGGGCTTACTCATGACTTTGTGCGGGGGGTGGGGGAAGTGTCACTTCGGGGGGGGGGGGGGGGGGGGTCCTCAGGAATGAAGTGCCTTACTTGCTGTACTATCTCTCCAGCCCTCCTCACCACTCCTCAGAGAAATGCTATGCTTCCCACCTCAGTTTGTTTCTTTCATTGTACTGAATGCAAAGTACAATGATATGCATATTATGATTCACCTTTAGGGTCTGTGCTGGGACCACATCTGTTATATTCACCAATGTATAACCCATTTAGCATAGGTTGGCATTCAATGCATACTTGAAATAATTAACCAAGAAATTAACAGCACTCGGAAGAAATATGAGAGTAGCAGTGGAGAAAATAAAGCTTTACCTTTTAAGCACTAAAATTTCTGCCACATAGTTCTTTTTAGGAATTTTTATTGTTGTGAAATCCACATAACAAAATTTATTACTAACCTTTTTATAGTATACAGTTCAGTGGTCTTTAGCGTATTTATAATTTATAACTATTGTGTGTAGCTTCATGTTCCTTTTGTCATGTTAATGGGAAACCCTAAAACATTAAACCCATTAAACATTCCCTCCATGTGTTCCCTGTCTTCTGCGTCTCTCTTCCTGACAATTAGTTACCCCTGCTGCTGGGGGGTGTCGTGGGCATGTCACTTATTGTAGGGCGAGGGCATGCGGTGCTGGGGACTCAGGGACTCCAACATGCTGGACATGTACTCTGCCACTTAAGCTGCATCCTGGACTTGACCAATCACTTACTCTGTAGAAAAAGAACAACTCCAGGGCCAGAGTGATTGTACAGCAGGTAGGGTGATTTTCTTGCACACAGCCAGTCCATGTTCAATCCCCACTAGCCCATAAGGTGCCCAGGAGTGACCCCTAAGCGCAGAGCCAGGAGTAAGCCCTGGGTACCACCATGTGTGACCCAAGAACCAAAAAAGGAAGGAAGGAAGGAAGGAAGGAAGGAAGGAAGGAAGGAAGGAAGGAAGGAAGGAAGGAAGGCTCACTCTAGGGCTGAGGTGTGGCTCAGTAGTAAGCACTGGCTTTGTATGTGTGAGACCCTGGTTTGACACCACAGAAACAAGAAAGGGAGGACACTGAAGAGGTCGATGGCCACCTGTAGAGAGCATGCATCAGATCAGAACATCAGATCCTTTTCCTCCCTAAACTGACAGCTTCCTTTTGTCTACTTTTACAGCTTTATTTCAAAACAATGTTTAATTCATTAAGACAGAGGGACTATATCCTTACCCTGATTGAGTAAGAGTGGGAAAGATAGCAAGATGCTGTGGAAACAGGAAAATGGAAGAGGGCAGAGAGTGATTTAGGCGGAGAAAAGTCCAAGCAGGGAGGGGCAAAACAGGATCCAGGAAGGGAAGAATTCAGAGGAAGAGCCACAGTCGGGATGGAAACAAATGATGTATAATTAATTAGGTTTTAAAAATGCCTAAAGTAGAATAAATGTCTTTAAAAATTCCTCATTTTTCCATCTCAGCTTAAGAATGAAAGAAAAGATTGTTGTGGCAGTTCCGTGTGATGGCCATGAGAGGGTACCATGAGTCCAGAATGGCCGAGCTAAGGTCCAGTTTCACACAAGGAGTAAATGCACAGGGAAATAATCTACAAACCGTTCTTTGCAATTTTGTGTGGAACACAGAATATGCATATTTCTAGAATTATTTAGAAATTCGTTTTACCAAGATTAAATAAGTTACTTAAATCAATAATTTACTAGTAGGTTAATAACATGCTATTAAATGTACAGTAATTCTATAATACCTACATTTACTTTTATTTGATGGGGGAAAAGTGGGGGGGTTGGACCACACCCAGCAGTACTCAGGGATCACTCTTGGCAGTGCTCAGGTAACCATATGTGATGCCTAGAACAGAACCCAGATCGGCCATGCGCAAGGCAAATTGCCCTATCCACTGTGCTATCTCTTTGGCCCCAATACTACCTATATTTAAAATAAGTTGTCTGTTTTCTAGATAGATTGATAAACTAGTATGACAGTTAACAACACCTTAAGTAACTGACACCATCAGTAAAATTATGCTTACTTTTATCTTTAATGTTTAATCTACTCAGAATTGTATAAAACAATGGAAGCAATAAAGACTAGAAAGGCTGTCCTAATCTATGCCTTAGGAATTAAAAACCTCAGTGGGGAGATGAGAAGTATACAAGGCAACTTGCACACCCTTGAATGAAATAACTGACTTAAGACTTGAGGGTGGAGGGAGAGGATAGAGGGAGAGAGTGAGGGAAGGAGAGAAGGAGAGAGTGAGGGAGAGAGAGGGAGAGGGAGAAGAAGACAGTGAGGGAGGGAGAGGGAGAGGGAGAGAGAGAGGGAAGGAGAGAAGGAGAGAGTGAGGGAGAGAGAGAGGGAGAGGGAGAAGAAGACAGTGAGGGAGGGAGAGGGAGAGAGAGAGGGAGAGGGAGAGGGAGAGGGATAGGGAGGGGGAGAGAGAGAGAGGGAGAGAGATTATATGCTGAGGTCAGTCTCTCAAGGCTTCCTGAAGAATCAGTCTTAAAAGGTCAGTATAAAATTTCACTGTAGGTGCAGATAAGCCAGCAAGTCTCGTCTAGCAGGGGAGCGTCTGGGCAGGGGCAGAAAGCAACATACTCCTGTGGCAAGGACCAGCAAAGACCCAGGCGAGGTGAGGTGTCAGAGAAAAAGTTAGAAAAGCAAAATGTTATCTGTGGAAATCCTTATGCCTAAGTAATCAGAAGTATTCTAATAAGTGAGTCTATTTTAGTTTTCTAAAACAAAGAAATGGAGATTGAAAAGTTTGGCTTTTTATAAGCTCTAGAAGTTCTGTTTATTCATTCAACAAATATTTACTGAACAGCACCTATGGGGCCTGATAGTAGGTACTGAGGCGTACTTCATTCCTACTCTGCTAGTTGGGAAGAGATCAGCAGACGCTGCAGACCCCTACAAGCAATGGTACTGGACAGGGTTACTCTGTTTCATGTCATCACACCACACGCCTTTCAACGCTCCTGAGCCCACTGTGGGCACCCTGACCAAATCTAGAGTCAAATACAACTCTCGAGAGAGAAGTGGGGTCTGACCTGAGCTCTCATGAATGAACAAGAGGTTAACAGGCAAAGACAGGGGAGAGAAATGTTTCGGCAGGTAGGGAAACGATGCATGCAAGGACCTTCTGTTGAAAGCGGGCTCCTTGGAGGAACAGAAAGAAGGGCAGTGTAGCTGGAGGAAAACAAGCCAGGAGGGAAGATGAGGACACAAGTACGAGGTGAGGCTGGAGAAGCGGTCAAGAGGCAGAGCATGCGCAGTCGCCGAGTCCTCGTTAAAATGCTTAGTCTTCACTCTAAAAGAGAAGGGAAGCGTTGAGGGGGGAAGCACGACCAGTACAGTTACAAGACTAATGGGACTATAAATACAGGTCAGGTGAAAAGCTGTCAAAGGCAGGATTCTGCAGAGAGGTCGCTCGGACGTTGGCAGCTTATAGGAAACAGGAGGGTTAGGGGTCTCCAGCACTGAGCAAAGTGCTTCGCAGCAAAGCTAAACATGTGTCTATGCTCATTATGAAAGAGGGAAACTCCTTACCTTGGGACTGCTGGCCTGGGGAAAAAAGAGTAATGCATAACTGGATGGCATTCTCTTGGTATGTTCGTGTTTATTTAAAAAAAAAAAAAAAACAACAAAACCAAACCCAAACTTATCACTTACAAGCACAGTATGTAAATTAATCGCAGAGATTGTAATCCATACAAAAGGGGCTTTTAAATCAATCAAATCTGATTCTTAATTTAAAGCCATTTTAATTGATTCTTTTTTAAAAACAATGATGAAATACAATCAAATCCCAAAAATATTTAAGCATTTTATTTAGAGAAATTTATTGAAATTGGCTGAAATAACTGGACTATACTAAATGCTACTATCATACTAACTGTATCTTGGTGCTTTGGTGAAGAGGGAGAAGACTCATTTTCAGGTAAGCAGGGTTTTGAGGCAGTTGGAGATTCCTACAAGAAATAAGTAATGAAAAATGTTACTCTATTTTATAAAACTGTTATTTCTCCCTCTCCTCACAGTAGGAGAGCTTAATAAGGGAAGCTAAGAAGAAATTTTTTCCTATTCCCTTCTACATTCAGATATGAAACATGGTACTGATTTGAAAAACTACATGAACCAAAATTTATAGAACATGGTCTTCTTATATTAATTATAATTAAATTTAAATACACCACACTAAAGGAAGTGATACATATTGCCTTAAAAACAGGTTGCATAAGCTTCATCTAACCATATATGAAATAGGTAAAATCTAAATATTTGTGGGTAAAATTGTACCAGTCATCATACCAACTCGTTTGTAGTATGGGAGGTATAAAAATTATGCAAGGAACAGTCACAGACTTGACCTGGCAAATGCCACAGCAAGGACTTTACTGCAGGTCACAGCTATGTATTAATTCAGGAAATTAAAGTGCTGTCACTAATCTAAAGGAGTTTAAAGAAAACCTTTCCAATTTATTAAAGACAAGCAAGATTTTTAAACTGCAAAGAATCTCAAATTTAGAGATTAATAACCACAAAAAAATGTTAATGCTAATCCTGTAAGAATAGGAACAAATCAATTAGGGATTTAAATGGGGGGATGGGGTATATGATCCTAAGGAGTGCCCTGAGGACCTGGGTGGGGGTCACTCCTGAAGATACTTTGCCAAGCAGGTCAGATGGTTCAATGCTGCTCCCCCCACGTGGTGCTAGGAACCGTTAGGGCCACACGTAGAAGTACTCAGGGTCCTCCAAGACCTGGCAGTATTGAGTGGTTGGGGATGGCTGGTGGGGTACTTGGGATCAATCTGGAGTTCACTATATGCAAAGCCGTTTTTTTAAAGAAAAAAAACAAAAAACTTATATGCGCTTTTAAGTGTGGGAAGGTCATACCCAGTGGTGCTCAGGGGTCATTCCTGGTTCAGGGGCCACACCTGGCAATGCTGGGGAGACACATGTCGAATGAGATTTGAACCAAGGTATACCACATTCAAGTGCCTACAGCCCTGGACTAGTTTTTTGAGTCTAATTTTTAAATTCTACTTAGTATATAATATTTATATACTAATTTATATACAGTTGTACTTAGTATATAACACTACAGATATTTATACCACCATTTATGCAGACTAAAAAATATATTTTTTGGTACCAACAGCCAAGTTCCACTCAAATTTTCTTCATTCTCCTAAATGGTTTCAATAATTTCAAGAAAAAAAATAGAAAAATTATAAGCTAATGCCTATTATTAATCTTAATAGCCCAGATTCTTTGAATAATCATCTTCACATCTCTGTCGGTCCACTTTCCTACACTTATGAAACTGGATACGATGCTATCTACAAACCCAGGCACCCTTATTAAATAAGAATGCAAGTAACTGTCAACTCAATATTCATTTGCCTGAAGGTCTTCAGGTTTATATCCTATACAACTAATAACATAGACACTAGGTAGCAGCACACATTTACAGGAAAAAACCCTGGAGGGACAATTTTTCAAATCGAAGACTTTAGGCCTATAATATCAATATTAAGACCCTATCAAGCATATGGGTCACTGTCCCTGTCACTGTCCTCCCGTTGCTCATTGATTTTCTTGAGCGGGCCCAGTAACATTGTTGAGACTTATTACTGTGTTTGGCATATCAAATACGACACGGGTAGCTTGCCAGGCTTTGCCGTGTGGGCGAGATACTCTCGGTAACTTGCCAGGCTCTCCAAGAGGGGCGGAAGAATTGAACTCAGGTCGGCTGTATCGGCTGCATGCAAGGCAAACGCCCTACCCACTGTGCTACGCTCCAGCATATGCATATGGGTGCAAAAAAAAAAAATCACACTTAATTTAAATCTCATTCAAGTTTTTTAAGTCTTTCCTGACAACTTCAGCAGTTTCACTCTTCAAATTCTTGACTTCAGAAAAGTATCTAAAACTGAAATGGTCTAAGAAAAAAAATCTAATAATCTGCAAACAATAAAATAAGTAATTCTTGTGAGCTATTATTGTTAATTGTTATCAGTCCTACAGACATATAAAGTATTAATATATGCATAATTATAGAAAATTCATAGAATCATATATTTATGCATATATTTATGCATATATACATACACAGGTATAAATGTTTACACATATATATCTTCAATATCTACAAAGAGTACATTTTCAAAAATTTCAGTTAAACCACACATTGGCACAAACAAACATGCCACAGAGACACACTCTATGTCCTCCAAGGATACCAGGCAACTAAATTATCAAACTTTTTCATTCTATCAACATCTGCTAACATAATTTCAGGTCTTTATTATTATGTTTTAATATAATAATAAAAGAGGCCCTATCCCCCACCCCCACCCCTTATGTAGCAGTCAACTAGTTTGCTCTGGTATAGTTCTTCTAGCCTACCCTCACTGATTTGGCTATCTTAAAAATATCTCTACCAAGTGATGACAACAGAAAAGTTTGGTTGGTTATGCAATTTCTGTGAATTCATTTATAAAAGGTAAAGTGAGAACAAGGGAAAGATACTTCTATAAACACATAAGCAAATCTCTGGTTTCCATATGTCAGGTTTTTATAACTCTGAAACAATTAAATAAATATGGAAAAGAATTAAGAACTTTATGCAAGTTATTCTAATAACAGCTGAAAACAAATTTCAAGAATAAGAAATTTTAACTCTCCCATCACCAAAATGATCATCCTTATTTGCTATAGTATGGAAATGCAGTGAAGTTGGTTTAATAATCACTTTGAAATAAAGCACTATATAGAATATTAGCAGCTTCCTATACATATTGAATCTAGTTCTGAGAGTTCAGATTCTTAAAATCTTTAATGAAAAATAATTTATCTACTCAGGTTCATCTCTGTAGCACTGTAACACTGTCACACTGTCCTCCTGTTGTTCACCGATTGGCTCGAGTGGGCACCAGTAACGTTTCCATTGTGAGACTTGTTGTTATTGTGTTTGGCATATCAAATACACCACGGGTATCTCAATGTTAAAATATTTCAAGCATTCTTTAATAACACAGTCTTCAAAATTTCATTCCTTCAATATATCCTTGATATTCAACCATTTAAATCCTTATAGTGCAGAAATTAGAAAATATACTACTTTAACAGTGTACAATTACCTTAGAAAGATAACAAGGAATATCACAAAGAGACGTCACCTGCTAGACTCAAATATACCAAGCCATATATATCACTGGGACACAGTTAAGTCAGTCTACTTTGCAGTAAATAAAAAAATTCAAAACCAAAGACTATTCCAAAACCAATTGAATGCTATGTATAATAAAACTGCAGTCATAAAGGTATGAGATTCAGCTGAGGATAAAATTTAAAAATAAGCAAAGAACTTGTCAAAATTCTCAAGAGATAATCTCAAAATGTCCCTACCTTGTCATTGGTGTCCAATACAATGGTGCTATGTCTCCATTTTGTTAACACTATTGGTTCTTGCAGCCGCCTGTCCAGACTCCTACTCTTGATAATTTCTCTTTGCTGCTGAGATGAAGCATTATACTAAAAGGGGAAAAAAAATACACTTGATCAAAAACAGTAGTGAAGTGGGCTACAGGCTTCATACATATTGGCTCCAATGCCTAGTTACAGTAGACAAATTAATTCATCATATGATACTAGCCCCGATCTCAGTTTCCTCGGGTTTTTTGTTTGTTTAGGTTTTTTTGATCACACCCAGTGATACTCAGGGGTTACTCCTGGCTCAGCAATCAGGAATAACTCCTGGAGGTGCTCGGGGGACCATATGGGACTATTTGACCAACTTCCCTGCACCCTTGAGAAACTCAGAGATTTTGGAGCAAAATAATCTAACCTTTAGCAAGATATTTAATGTGTCCAAGTCTGAGTTGTCAATTCTGAAACAAATATCTTAAAGATTATCAAGAGGATTAGATGAAATTTTAGGGAAAGTGCTTAAGCAGGGGTTGGAGGTGCGGTTTCAGTGGCAGGGCATGTGGACTGCATGTGTGAGGCCTGGATTCGATCCCCAACACCACTGGCACTGCCACTTTTGTTCCTAAGCACCAGCATACCCAAAAGTGCAGGCCGGAGCCAAGTGTGATCCCAGTGGTGCCACCATCACAACCAAAGTGCCAAACACCGCTCTGATAGTGTTTACACCTCACAAAATGAGGCGACAGAGTATATGAGCTTCTTAAAGCATCTCCATTTCTAAAATGTATGTGAATTCAATGTTAAGACTTTTACAATAATGCTTACATAACCAATACTGTCATATTTAAAGATATTTCATTTTCACTCTTGCTTTCAATTATAGAGAAAATAGACTACATTTCCCTAAAATGGTAAAATGAAACCAGGTCAAAAGTTAGAGACAGTGAAAGACCAATCCTGAATACATCAAATACATCATATATACCAAATCCCAAAAACATGCAAAGACTCCCAATAACTGTCCCAAAAGAGTACATATAACATTAGAAACACATTATCAATAAGGTATTGAAATGTGAAAGTACTTGAAAAGTCAAGTTTATCACATTTGCAAAATCATCTGAAAATGAGGAGGAGGAGGAGGAGGAGGAGGAGGAGGAGGAGGAGGAGGAGGAGGAGGAGAAGAAGAAGGTGAAGTTTAAGAGTTACTGTTTGAGGGGGCTAGAGAAAGTGCAGGGACTTGTCTTGCATGCAGCTAACCCTGGTCCAATCCCCAGCACCACAGTCTCCAAGCACTGTTAGGTACAGTCAGTTCTGAGCACCACGGGTGTGCTCTCCACCATCACCCCCAAGCTGCTGGGGTAACCCAGATAATCCAAGAAGCACCACATCCTTCGTCATCAGTCTGGATGGCCAATAATCACTGAGTGGGGTCCTGGGCTCCTTGAGTGAACCCCCACAAACACACAACATAAAAAGTAAAGAGCTATGCTATTTATATGAGCTATTTTTACATGTTATAAGCAATGAATTGTGATAACGTGACCAAAACAACTAGTCTACATTTGAAGGAACATTTTTTTCTCCTGAAAGCAAATGACCCCAAATTCCCCTACACCTTAAAAAATAAAATTTAAATTTTACTAGCTTACCGTAGTTCCCATAAAAAATATTTAGAGGACAATTTTAAATAAAAATAAAATTTCTGGGGCTGGAGGAATAGCACAGAGGGTAGGGCGTTTGCCTTGCACATAGCCAACCTAGGTTCGATTCCCAGCATCCCATATGGTCCCCCTAGCACCGCCAGGAGTAATTCCTGAGTGCATGAACCAGGAGTAACTCCTGTGCTCGCTGGGTGTGACCCAAAAAGTAAAAAAAAATAAAAATAAAAAAATAAAATTTAAAAAAAAATAAAAAAATAAATTTTCTACATCATTACAGCTATTTTTTTTTACTCTCTAAAATAAAGAAAATCACTCAACTATCTTCCAAAGTCACTACTTTCTTTTTCACATTAAAACTTGTGAAAGCAAAGAAATGACATATAGATGTTTGTTCATAACTCACTGTTGCCTAACAACACGGATTTAGGCTGGAGCTACAGTACAGCGGGTAGGGTGTTTGCCTTGCACAAAGCCAACCCAGGTTCGATCTCCGGCATCCCATCCGGTCCCAAGCACTGCCAGGAGTAATTCCTGAGTGCAAAGCCAGGAGTAACCCCTGAGTATTGCTGGATGTGACCCAAAAAGAAAAAAAAACCAAAACCATAAAACAAATAGTGATTCAAAATCTATCACAAATGTTCACCAAAGGATCATGACAGTAAGAACAATTACCCAGAAAATGTACAATAAAATCTCTAAATGAAAAGATACCTAATTATAAAACAGGGCAATATTTCCTCCAATACAATCAGTATTACTAATAATTAAAATTTACACTGCTAGGCTTGCATATGAATTTTAACGGACATTTTAGTTTTTAAGCTTTATAATTACTATACTTATGGAGACGTCCTTTCATGTGGCAACAAAATTTATGTAAGATTTAATTGGATAATAACCGTAATTTAAAAATGTGCTGATGACAGTTTTACTCAGCGACAATATGTTCATAAAAGCAAATAAGGCATTAATGAAATGCCAAGGTATAAAATCTAGTGTATACAAACAAAAATAAAACATTATTTATAATTCAAATGAATTACAGGAAAGAAAAATAAGAAAGCACGCGCAATTCTGCTGAACAAGAAGGGTAAGAGTTACTATTTTCCTAACATCTTTAAAAATCACTTCAAGAATGTTAGGGCCAGGGGCTGGAGCGATAGCACAGCGGGTAGGGCGTTTGCCTTGCACGCAGCCAAGATGGCCGATACAGGTTCGATTCCCAGCATCCCATATGGTCCCCCGAGCACTGCCAGGAGTGATTCCTGAGCGCATGGTAAAGGTAAAAGGTAAAGGTAAAGGCCCTCCCGTTGATCGTCGATTTGCTCGAGCGGGCCCAGTAACGTCTCCATTGGAGACTTTGTTGTTACTGTGTCTGGCATATCGAATACTCTCAGTAGCTTGCCGGGCTCTCCGAGAGGGGCGGAGGAATCGAACTCGGGTCGGCCATGTTGGCCGCTTGTAAGGCGAATGCCCTACCGCTGTGCTATCGCTCCAGCCCCTGAGCGCATGAGCCAGGAGTAACCCCTGAGCATCGCCGGATGTGACCCAAAAAAAAAAAAAAAAAGTTAGGGCCAGACAGAGGATATAAGGGATAAGACACTTGTTCTGCATGCAATCTACCCTTGGTTCAATCCCTAGCACCATATCCAGTCCCCAGAGCACCTCGGCAGTGGGCAGCCAGGCAGCAGTCAAGAATTTTAACTCAGGGTTGGAGACAGAGCTCAAAGGGGTGGAGCATGTGCCTTGCGCGCACAACACTCTGAGTTCCACCCCTGGTGCCCGGACTGCAGGCCCCACCCCTCATATGTCCTGGAGCTCCCAGCACTACTGGGACCAAGCAGTGTCACATCAGGAAGTCTGAACCCCAAACTGCCAGATCTACGCCACTGGACCACCTACTACTACAAGTGACCCCTCAATTCCCAAACAAAAAACTGAATTTTGACTCAATTTTTTATGTGAGTCATTTCCAATACATGCAAAAGTATAAGGACTATAATGAGAACCCTCCACCTATTCAGTAGGTCTAACATGAAACATTTCCTTTAGGTACCTTTGCTATCTTTTTAAAAAAGAAATCAAAGAGTATAGCCCTGTTAGTAACGTCTCCATTCGTCCCTGTCGCATGCTAACTAGGAGACATGATTGGCTTCCACTCGAGCAAATCGATGAGAATGGGATGACAAGTGATACAAGTGAAACAAGCCTTGTTAGAGGTCTTCAGAACGCATCTTCCAGATTCCACTTCTCTCCCTCCCTCCCCAGCAGTGCCACGGAACTCAACACGCCTCAGTCTCAAGCATTTTCAACTCTGACATACACTTACATAACTGTAAACACATACTGCCGGTATGATTTTAAGTTTTACAAAGAATTCTATCACATGCATATTTTTCAAATTTTTTCTCAAATGCCTTGCAGTTGTTAGCTGCAGGAGGCCACCCCCTACTGGTGCCCTGTAAGCCGCGCCCATGTCAGAGATCACACCCAGGACTTTGAACATTCAAGGTGAATGCTCTACATCCAGTTTTATAAGTAACGAAGCCCATCCTCAGCACCCGCCAACATAAGTAACTACATTGGTGAAGAAAAGTAGCTATATTGGTGCAGCTCTGATTCACTTCTCACTTCTAATAGTACATGACAGATCTGTGCCACCAGTAGAACAACCAATGACAGGGCCAAGTGGCTTTGCATGGGCCTGTGGGAAACTGTTGAACTAGACAAAATTAACGTATCTACATCAGCACACATTAGTAGTTAGGGAGGTGGGGTGTCCAGGAACTACTGCTACTTCAACCTTTTAATTTACATTTTCATGGTTACTTATAAAACCGGATGTCTTGCCGTAAGTATTTTGTTTATTTTTAGTTGCTGGGCTACCCCTGGCAGTGCTCAGGGTTGACTCCTGACTCTGCACTCAGGAATTACTCCTAGTGGTGCTGGGAAGACCATGTGGGATGCTGTGGATCAAACCCTGGTCGGTTGTGTGCAAGGCAAGCACCTTACCTACTGCACTATTGCCCCCACCCCTCTCTCCGTAGGTTTATTTCATGGATTTCCTCTTCTATGAATTGCTCAGTTACAGATTTTGCCTATTTTCAGCTGCATTTCTTTTTCTTATAGCTATGTATAGAAGAACCAAGGAATTCTTTACACATTTTGACATGCAAGCTGTGTGAGATAAATCTACATTTTCCCCTTTATGTAAGGTATCTTTTACATTTAAACTTTGTTTAATGCAGTCACATCTGCTGATCTTTCCTTTTATAGTTTTCCTTCCCACTCTGATGTCAAAGATAGTCTGATACATCCTTCCAGTCTGCAAAGCTTTACGATCTATCTCACTGACCTGAAATTAACCACCAGTTGTGAAATGAGCTGAGGTCAAGGGGGAATGGTGGATTTCTGTGTGTCTGACCCTGCTGTGGGGACACACCCAGCTTGTTGCTGGAGACTGACCCCAGGTCTCCCCAATGCAAAGCATCTGCTCCAGCCTTCTGCGCTATCTCCCCAACAAGATCTTACATTTGTTTTATGCAAACAACCAATAATCTCAGCAACATTGACCACACAGCACATGCTTACCCACTGATCCACTGATCCAGAACACCACACTTGAGCTTTCTCTTCTGTTCCGCTGGTTTCCTCCTCCATACACCCACCCTTACTCCCACATCTTGGCCACTACAGCAGGAACCCCCTCCCTCATGTAAACCCCACCCCAAGGCACACACACATTCTCCCTCCTCACGTATATTGTGGTTCTTCAGAAACCTTCCCAGGAAATCTGAGGAGATATTCAATGAGACACTAAAAGATCCGGGCACAATCTGCCAATGGACAACTCAACTACAATACACTTTCACAATAATAAACTTGAGTAGTGGTTGTTCTTAATAAAATGTTGTTAGTCACAAGACCATAATAAAATATTTTTATAAAAACAAGACAAACTTCATGTGGGAAAAGCACAATATACTCTAACAGACTATAAGATAGTATTACTGGCTCCAACAGGAATTGTTTGTTATTTCCAGGGGTAAAATGAAAAATCAACCTCAGGTAAAACCAAAAGAACTCTTAAATAGGAATCATCAGTGTTATATAGAAAAGATAATGCACATCTTAGAAAATTTAGCTATCACTGGATTGTCACAATAAATTCTGGAAGAAAATCTTGTAACGTTTGGATGGTTTTTCATTTTTGTTTGTTTGGTTTTTTGAGAGAGGGTATGACCCAGATATGCTCAGGGCCTATTCCTGATTCTTGGAGATCACTCCTGGCAGGGCCCAGGGGATGTACAGGATGCCGGAAATCAAACCCAGGTCAGCCGCATGCAAGGCAAGTGCCCTACCTGCTGTCTTATCTCACCAGCTCCAGAAGCATTTTGTTTTATTTTGGGCTGTTTCTTGGTTTTGGGTTTTTTTTTGGGGGGGGGGGAGTTGAGGGGAAGGGGGGTGCATATCTTGGTGCTTAGGACTTACTCTGGGCTCTGCACTCTGGAGATCACTCCTAACAGAGTTCTGGGGAACACAGAGAATACCAGGAATTAAACTAGGTTGGATGCATGCAAACAAGTACCCTGACTGCTGCGTTATCACATCAGACATGAAAAGTCTTGTAGCAGCTTTAAAGTAGATTACAATTTAAAAAACAATTTACTGGAAGACTGTTTTCAGATATTATTTCACTATTTTAAACAGAAACTTTAAGACAGTGTTAGGGTTTATTACCTTTGGCAATTCCCATTCTGATCGGGATCCATCAGCACTGTAGTAATACTGTCTACCTTGATCGTCAACGTGCTTGAGCCACTATAAAAACAGAATAGATCTTATGTTTTAATTTAAATAAAGTAATATACAGAGAGGTTAGGTATTACTCTATTACTTTCATTTTACTTATTCATGGACACTCAATTCACATACTAATAGTATTACTATTTAACACTGGTAAGTATATATTAAATGTTAATAATTATTTCCTCCTTCCCATGTCAAGTTAGTGACTTAAGCACCACTTAACAAGATAACGAGAAATATAAAACAAAGATACAAGAAACGTATGCACCAGTCACAGACCAATATCACCCTGAAGATAAGTGCAAAAAAATTAATGAGGGAAATTTTGAACTTTTAAGTATTCTAAGTATATCTACTGGCAATTTAAGCCAAAGTTCATGAAACCCTTTAAAATTACCTCCTGTCGTCAGAATGTAAATTCAGTACAATTTAATCAAACAAAACTTCAGACAGCAAAATATAGAAAATATGAGAAGAGTAAGGTTGAGTATTATTAATATGAACATTTAATCCTGACTGTAGGATGAACGATCTGGGACCACATGCTCTAGTATCAAATAATTAAAGCAGAAGTACTTAAAAACCTACCTCCACTTACATCAATGAATTCTCTAAACCAGCACCTTCTCTGATAACAGAAGATATAAATACATATAAACTTCATCATGTATTCCAAATGAGTTGACTAATAAAGTACTAGATTCATGGTTTGTTTGAATATAATTGAATATAAAAGATAAAGGAGTATAGAATGGGATGTGGTACTCATAATAGCATGCAGAAAAAAAGTCTCCCCCAAAAAACTGATGAAAGATATAGATTCATTTCAGAAATCTAAACAGAACGACATTCAACAAATACCTCTTATAACGTTCTGTCTCGTGTTGGAGAGAACAGCACCTGCCCTGCAACCTTGCAAGTTTATGGTCATGAACTCAAATGCCCATGTCCCATCACACTTGTGGCAGCTCTGCTATTTGCCCTGACAAAGCTCTGCCTTATGCAATTCCAGGCACCACACACACACACAAAAATTTTTTTAATTAAAAAGATTTGTCTTATATGGGTTTTTCATCACCCGCCTCCACCAAATCACTATAATTGCAAGTAGTTTTAAAACCATGAATCAGTAGTTAATACTGCTTTCATGTCAATTGGCACAATTACAGAATTACAGAACACAACTCCTTCGAGAGGATTCTGCCAAGAAAACTAGATGAGGAAAAAAAAAAAAGAAGAAGAAGAAGAAAGTACCTTTTCATTAGTATAGTCACTGGTATATAGGGTATGCCCACGTTCATCCAGCTCTTCTGACCAACCCCTTGGAGGAGAACCACACTGACTATCTGACTGGCTGAAACAAAGGCTGGGGTAGTTTTCTTCTGACGAAAGAAGCTATAAATAGTCAGAAACATAGGATTTTTCTTCTTTGAATAAGCAGCAGTTGAAAAATCTAAGATCAACTTTATACATACCTAGATCTTACATATATTCAAACATCTAATTATCGAAACAAATTATAAAGTTTTTAAATGGCATATTGATGAAACTAGTATTGTATCACATCAGCCCTCGAAAAAAACCACTGTGAGAAGATTGAGAACGATCTTACAGTCTGAGAGACTAACTATTCAACACTGCTTTTGAACTAAAATTAGATTAAGATGTGATGGAGTTATGTATGTACATATATGTATCTGTGGAAGGAGGTGATCTGATTAATTGCTGAGCTTGAACTCCCTATCACAAGGATTTAATCAAACATCTGGCAAACAGTGCTCAATAACTATATCTTCAACTAAATTTTTTTAAGTATCCTGGAGAAGGAGTGAGAAAAAACATTGCTCTGCATCATTATATCTTATATTCAAACATGGTGATAAGTTTTCCTAACTCACTCAACCAAATGCTTCTTAAAGACTAGTGGAAACTCAGCACCCAAAAGGAGAGAGGGAACAAAAGGGAATGCCCTGCCACAGAGGCAGGGTGGGATGGGGGGGGGGGGGGGGGGGGGGGGATATAGGGATTCGTGGTTGTGGAGAATGGGCACTGGTGGAGGGATGGGTGTTCGATAATTGTATAATTGAAACCCAAGCACAAAAATTTGTAAGTCTACACTGTACCTCGTGGTGTTTCACTAATAAAATTTTTAAAAAAAGACTAGTGGAAACTAGCTTACAAACACAAGATTAATGCTGAAAAATTAAAATACTGAGAGATTGAGAAATTTTGGTGTGGAAATAATTGAAGTTTGCTTTATCTTTAGAAACATGGCAGGGTTTGGGGTTGGAAAGATAGTATAGCAGGTAGGGTGTGTACTTTGCACACGACCAATCCAGGTTGTATCCCTGGCATCAAATATGCTCCCTTGATTCCTGAGTGCAGAGCAGGGAGTAAACCCTGAGCACTGCAGGGGATGGGCCCCAAACAAAACATAATAAAAACATGTCCGGAGTGGCCTGCTCTTCAAGCCCATTTCTCCCATCTACATGAAACTTGCTTGTTTGTCTCAATATATGTTGCTTGTCTATTACCACTGTAGAGAAGCCTGTGTTCTCTCACAAACATGAAATTCTCTCTTTCTCTCCCCTCACATCTTTATAAATCAGCTTGAATAAAAACTTTTTTGCTTTAAAAAAAAAAACTCCATGGCAGGGGCTGGAGAGATAGCTCCCATGCCTATAGTCCAGGGTGTGATATCCAGGACCTTATGGACCCCCAAGCACTGCCTGGTGTCCATGTAATCCCCCAGCACTGCTAGGGAGCCCCGCCAGAACAAACAAAGCAGAAAAAAGCTTGCCAGACTGAGGGTACAGGGTACATGCTTCACAAGGACAGGGCTTTGGGTGTGATCCCAGACATTAACAACAACAACAACAAAACTACATAATAAACCCAGGCATATAACAGTAGCAAACATTAAAATTAAGAAAATTAAAGAACTTTTACTTTTTCAAATAAGAGGGAATTAAAATCAATTTAATGCACTTAAAACTTCATTTTCTCATCAAATATTTATTAATTAGTCCAATGGCACTCTAAGGCAAAATAGTGCCTGCAATTAAATCTCAATCAATTAAACTATATTTTCTCCCACTCTAATAGTTAGGTCAAAATACTAAATTTACTTTTTTAATCATCAATGGGCAAAAGGCTAAGAAAAAATCAGAAGACAAAAATTAAGTATGAGCAACACCCGGAATGAAAAGTAGAATAGTGATCAGCTTTTTTCTTAAAGGCCTCTGCCAATCCCAGAAGGAGAAAGTGTGGTTTCAAGGCCATGCAGAAGTAGTAGGGAAGATTTAGGACCACGGAAGGCAGGAAATCTAAAAGGATATGCCACAATACAGAGCTGCAGTTCCAAAGGAGGCTAACTGCAGACTATGGGTGAACCAGAAACATCTCTTGCCTCTTCACCCGGCGCTTGGTAAATGGTGGGAATCTTCCCCACAGACGGGGGCAGCCCCCTTATAAGCCAGTCTTCATGTAATTCAAAGTATTACTACCACAGTGGCATTTGAAAACAAATGCTGAAAATTTAGTTTCAAATATTCACAGGATAATAGTTTTCCCAGATGCATGGCAGAAACAAAAGTAAATTCTCTTTGAAGAAATGAAGCACTTTCTATCCCTACATTAAAGACTTTCTTTTGTTGTTGTTTCTGGGCTACATCCACCAGTGCTCAGAGATCATTTCTGGTGGACTCAGGGTACCACATGGTATGCCGGGGATCAGTGTGCTAGGCAAGCGCCCTATGCACTATACTACTGTTCAAGTCCGTAAAGACTTTCACATATGAATTTTCAAGAACTATTAAGCTGAATGTGCACACACACACATACACATATACACACACACACAAACACACAAACACAATAAACCAAAGCAGTGAAGTCAGCAGAAAAGCAGACAATATACTCTCAAAGACTTTATATAGTGGAATTATTAAAAGATATTAAAATAAAACCAAACTAGGACAGATAAATGTAATGCAAAGTAAATTCTTCACTGCAAAAGAAATTTAAAGAAAAAAAATCCCAAAACTAGAAGCAATTCTACCTAGTTAGAAACACTTAATGTCAATTGTATTAAATGACAAAGCAATACCAAATTTCTTGGTTGTGATTAATGCATTTTCCACCCAAAACAGGTTCTGGTGAAAAATTTCCTATTAACTAGAAATTTTTTTAAAAAATGTTATCTGTTTCAAATAGTTCAGAAAAACTATAAGAGTGGAGAGAGGAACTGGAGCGATAGCATAGCGGGTAGGGTATTTGCTTTGCACAGAGCTGACACAAGTTCAATTCCCAGCATCCCATATGGTCCACCGAGCACTGCCAGGAGTAATTCCTGAGTGCATGAGCTAGGAGTAACCTCTGTGCATCGACGGGTGTGACCCAAAAGCCAAAAGCCAAAAAGAAAAAAAAAAAAACAAAGTGTGTAAAGAGAAGGATGGAGAGCCATAATAAAAGAAAAATATTCACTGACAAATCCAGATAAAGGATTATCTGATATAGTGCTTATTATTCTATTCTTTCAACCTTTTCTTGTAGGCTAAAACTTATCATAGTAATAAGAAGGAGAAACACCCCCAAACAAGATAGGGAAAAAAATGCTTTAATTCAAGGATCACTTTAACATCAAAAGAAGTTACCTATGGGGCCTAAAAAACACACAATAGCTGATAAGAGCCAGAACCAGACATTTTTGAAAATGAAGCAAATAGAAAACAGACATAATTCAGAGTGTGTGTGTTGGTGGGTGGGGTAGGGAGTGGGAATGGGGTGCATGGGCAGACAGGACCCACAAACATTTGCCTAATCAAAGTCCTCAGTAAGAGGAAAGAGAAAGTGCAAAGGATGCTATATAGAGAAAGTAGTGAAGAATTTTCCGGAACTGATCAAAGATAGGAGTCCTCAAACTCCGGACTCCCAACAAAGCCCTGGCAGGAAATGAAAGAAATACCTTTATCTAATCACACCCTGGGAGAATTAGAGAGGTCTTAATAGCTGCAGCAAGATGAGGCAAGCTGGGGCCAGAGACGGCTCAGCAGGCCGAGCACACGCAGGAGGCCTGGGCTCACTCCCCAGCACCGCTGCTCCTCTGACTTCCACCAGAAGGGACCCTTGAGCACTGCTTCAGGAGCAGCTCCTGAGCACTGCCAGATATGGGCCCCAAGAGACAGCACAGAAAGAGATCAACTACCTTTGAAGAAAAGCCAATCAGACTGGCAGGTGAACTTTCAACACCAAAAACAGGAAACTGACAATATGGTATGACGTGTTCAGTGAACACGCCAGTCAACTTATAATTGTATACACAATGAAGATGCTCTTCAAAAAAGGACAAATACATTTCCAGACAAACATCAACATTCTATCATTAACACCCTTTGAAAGTATATATTTAAGATAGTACAAGTTAGCCAAGATAACCACATTTGCATAAAGAAACGTAAGCAAGGAAGCAGTAAACATGAGAATCTTGAGTCACCCATGTACAATAAGACAACTAAAAATAGAAATAAAATCTAAAACATCAAGAGCATAACAACTCAAATAATTCCTGTAGGACTTTAAGGAGAAAGAAGATAATAATTAACTTTAGATTCTGTTAAGTATGTATGTTAAATTTCAACAGTCACACTCTAGACATCTAGGGGAAAATAATTTTGTGCTTGAGCTACTTTGTGTATGACAGTATATTCAACATCTCTGGTCTCCACCTACTAAATGCTAGTAGCACTCTCCAAGTTAAAAGCAAAATTGTCTCCAGACAGTGTCTAGGGTCATCCAGGGAGGCAAACCTATCCCCAGTTAAAATACACTGTTCCAGGTTAACAGCTAAAATAAGTCTGAGTGATGGAAGAGTTAACACTAGCTCTCAGAAATCCCGCTAAAATAAAAGCACACATGCTTAGAAGAATCTGAACCCATACAAACAAGATACAAGAAGAAACAACAGTCACAAAAAGTCTGGAAGCTGAGAAGCAAATATGCCAAAGCCTAAACCATTCCCCATAAAGAGTCGAATGGGGGAAGATTGAAGAAATGCACCTCACTTACAGAACAGAATCTTCAAATGGCTCAGGTGAGGGCAGTGAAGGAGGGAGCAGTAAGCATGCCTGGAACCCAGGTCAAGGCAGGGGTACTGCAGCGAGGTCGCCAATGCCCACAATCCCCTTCATCATGCCTGGCTACTAAGTGCATCCTTTTCTCACCCTGGCAGAGGAAGGGATTATTTATCCCTCTCAAGAGGGAAAACAGCTGCCATAGTGTATAGGCGGGACCAGCATTTGCCTCTGTAACTGTGAAACCTGCACGGGTTCATTGGTGTTGCTGAAGAACGAACTGTGTGGCTCCCATGACCTTACCTTCTAGTTAGAAAATCTGGAAAATTCTGAAGACCTGGATTAGTTTCCAATGAAAAGAATAAGGAGGCAGAGCAATAGTGCAAGAGATAGGGATAGTGCCACGCACTCAGCCCACCCGGGTTCCATCCTTGACACCACATATGGTTCCCCAATCGATCCCTGTGGGAAATGACCCCTGAGTAGGTACAGTCAGGAGTTAAGAGCCCTGAGCACTGCTGGGTGTAGCCCCCACCCCACCCCCAAAAAAACAAGCAAACAAAAAGCCAAAATGAAGAAAGAAAAATATTAGTGATTTTTAAAACTGTAGAATTTCCCCCTAAAGAAAAACAACTGAAGCTCAAAACGCTTGCACCTATGAGAAATAATAATTTCTGAGGGCCCAAACTGAGTGTTCTTGGCACCACATGGGATTCCATCACTCTCTCCCCTCACCGTCCTCTCCCCTCTTCCTATTGCAGCTCTCCCTACTCCTCACACACCCTCACACTCACACACACAGTGTAAGGTTTATTTCTCACGTGTAACTGACCTTCTCAAGAAGTTTCTGGAAAGTGTATTCTAATCATTTTGGAAATATCTATTTTGATTTGTGTATAGACTACCAGTCTAAACTGATATGCAAATCGCTTTCATTTACTTATTAAAGTAGAAAGACAGGAGTCATGGTGCTAAAAGTGTGTGTGCTTTCTAATCCCTTTATTCTGCAATTTAGTCCTCCTGATTATCCGAAGCCAGAAAATTTCATTTTATTGACACACAGTACAGGTTATTTTCACATCTTTCTAGATCTACAATTCAAATAAGATTTTTTCCTAACACATAATTATAGTATAGTAACACATGAACAATTTCTCTCACTGTTCTCTCATTCGTGAACATAAAAAATACAAGTTACCACCAAATCCAAAGCTATAAATAACCAACTGAAAAAATGGGACAGGAGGGGTTATTAGCTACAAAAAGCTTTTCCTTTCTGCTATATACGGAAGCATTACCTGGTTTTTCCAGCTCCTAACTAGGAATTGCGTTTTTATTATACAAGTCAGAGCTGCTTTCTGGGAGAACAGGGTGTCCTTGTGTCCTACACAGGGACCCAAATCTACCCAACAGCAAGATGGAACTGACTGACTCCATTCGATCAATTCTACAGAAGTTTCTGTAGATTTATCAGACTTACATCATGATCCATCTGGAGGCCATGTCTTAAACTTCATTTAAATACAGTGACTTTGTAGCCCTAACAAAAACTGAGAAGTATCTTTGTAGCTCTACCAAACCAACAGGAAAAAAACCATTTAAATTATTTAACTTTGCTTCTACTTATCTGTCTAGGTCACATCATATATTTTCTTTCCTTTTCTTTTTGGTTTAAACCTGCTACTGCTTCAGCAATTACAATGACTGAATTCATTCCATTTGCCATTTAATTTGAGGAAAACTACTAACACTAGACCACTTTAATCCAATTAATTCTGAAGTGCCCCAAGGTTAGCAACTGCCTTATTGGAAATAAAGAGCATTCATACAAAAAATAACTTTGAATATCTAAAAAATGTCAAACGGTCTATCAATTTAACACTAATAAGCACCTATTCACCATTGGGTTATGGTCCTTAATTACTCATACCTCTTGATCTCCTGGATTTTGGAAATCTCCTTTGCCTATGCTTGTATCCCGGGTCCAACGAGGGGGTTTCCAAGTTCTTTCCTGCGTTCCTCTGTTATAGTAATAACAGCGCCCTGAACTATCCTTATGCGTTTCCCATTCTCCATTAATTTGAATCGCGGGGCTCCCCGGGAGAGGAGGAAGAGCAGACTGGGATATTTTCAGTTCTTGAAGATTAGCATAAACAGGAGAATCTGGCCGTCCTTGACTTGGAGGTGTTGTTGCCTGTAAAATTTTTGAAATATTCAGCTATAAACTAGCATATACATAGAAATTAAAATTAAACAAAACACAATTTATTGTATATACCAATTCATTAAAAACATACACAGTGCAATTTTTTCTGAAAATGTAATTCAACATTCACAATCTGATGAAAATAGATACACACACACACATGGAAGCACGTTCACTAACTCTGAAGTGCGCCTAGTACTGTTTCTTACCATGAAGGAGTATTTGTCTAGAAATCAAAAGCTATGAGTTACAATTTACGATCCAGCAGTAACAAACTTGTTATGGCACTGGATTTGGTCATTTCATCTCTTTGAAATAGATTTTTTAAATCTTCGTAGATTAAAAAACTGGGTTAAACAGCAAGATCTCCCATAAATATAAAATTCAGTGAGTTGAAGCAATTTTTAAAAATACAAAAAGTCTCAAGGGCAATAGCATTTATTCCAAAAATTACCCAAAATCTACATTTAATGTTAAATCCAAAGTCGAAGAAAAACATTAAAGATAAAGGGGCCAAGAGACAGACAGTGGGCAGGGCACTTGCACTGCTTGCAGCCAACCCGGGTTTAATCTCTGGAACTCCATACAGTCCCCCTGTGCACCACCGGAGTGATCTCTGAGCACAGAGACAGGAGGTGACCCCAAAACAAGTGCAACAAACATTAAAGAGAAAACAAATGCATAAAGTAAGACTTGACTGCACTCTAATTCCATCTCAGATTTCTCAGTTGCCGTAAACAAATCATTCCTCTTACTACTTTTCTTATGAATTTCTTACTAATGGAAAATGAGAATTTGCAGTAACTCACTGATTTACTTCACTTTTTTATTGGGGGGTGGGGGACACTCAGTGGCGTTCAGGGGCTACTCCTGACTCAGCGCTCCAAGATCACTTCTGGTGGTCCTTGCGACCATGTAGTAGCAGAGGATTGCACCAGCCACTCCAGCTCTCACATACCTGCTTCACCCTCTTGAGATACAACTCTTCCTGTTTTTCAATATCTCACTAGATGTCAGGCAAGAGCACAAAACGCTACCCTTCACAGGAAGGCAATGCAAACCATGCTGACTGAGAATTCTAGCTGTTAAAAGCATGTGTCTCACATGCCTGAGAAAATGTTTCGCACCATGTATCAAGCACATATCTTTTATAACACTCTGCAGCACTGAGATCCATGTTACCATTAACCCTGTCATCTCTGCAGAAAAGTCAGAGAAGAGTTTGAAAAATAAGCAAGAGTTTGACAGCAGGTACCTCTCTCCTCCTTCACACCACCAGGCCAGTAGCCTTGAAAGCATCTGAGCACTGCAGGGCCGGACTGGGAAGCATCATTTGGACCTGCCCCCCTAAGGAGCACTGAGCCAGCTGATGATTAATACTGCCAGTGGCTGTGGAGGAGCCCCCAGAGCACTGTTTTGGAGGCTCGTTCTCCACAAAAATAAGCAAAAAGAAAGGTGTGCTTCTAATACATGAATCGAGTAAAAATTAAGTTTTCTAATATATGTAAGATGACTTAGGTATGATGCCCTTCAATTGAGCAAGCTTGTTTATGAATTGTTACCAACAAGAAACAATGGATTTCTTCATAAGAAATATTTTAAAAGGAGAGCAAAGTATATTTTATGGGCCACATATATCAATAATTAACAACTGAATTGGGACCAGTACCTCTGCACATGACCCAATTTTATATTTTAAAAATGACTTGGCCTGGTCTACTTTATCTATATATAAACTAAAACAGTCCTTCCCTATCCACAAAAAGAAAAAAACTGGAGAACCATACATATGACGATAACTTTAAACTTTGATTCTACCTGAATTCTTATATTTTTAAGACCAAAAATAGTGTGATTTGTGCTCCTTTTATTTTGACATTAGTTCAAGAATTGCGTCTAAAATAAATTTTAGAGAACAGTGAGTTATCAGCTTAGAAGCTATACTGCTTGCTTCTTAATTATCATGTTATTTGACACTAATACTTAGGTGTCTAATTTAAATACCAATTCATATTAATGAAGTCAGTATCAGTCCCTGCTTCTCATTAAACTTTGTTTCACACAACTGTGAATATGATGTTTATAACAGCATAACGAAAGACAATAAGTCAACCCTGTACTAACATACAGTTAACACAAGACAAATACTTAGTTTCACAATTGAAATCTGCATATCAACTTTAACTTTCCAAGAAATTTTTTTTATCAAAGCCAAATTTCAGAGGGGAAAATAAGCACACTAACTTTTGTTTAATAACTTTTAAATACAAAAAATTAAAATTCTAATGTTCACATCTAAAGATATAACTGCACTGAGATTCAAGCTTTACAAAATATACTGATACTTTCTAATTTAACATTTAAAAACTATGAAGTTGGGAAGAGAAAAATTTGAACACAGTCCTTATCATTCATTGCCATTAAGGGCCAGGAGCCTAGTAAACCAGAAATAGGTTAAAATAAAAAACAAGACATAAACAAAAACAAAAAATGTATTAATGGCATAAGCCAAATGATACAAAAACGTGTGTGTACAGAACACCCTGGGGACACACACAAAAAGCAATAAAGAGAAAAGAGAGGGAGATGTGGTGTTCTGGAAAATAGATTTAGCTGGATCTGGAAAGGGAAGCACACAGAAATGAGGGAAGTCAGGAGAAGGGGTTAGGGGTACTCCAAAAACACTTAAAATATTTCTAGCTGACGTAACACCAATAGAAAAGCAGCCTTTCAAAAACGAACCACTACTGGAAGCTAAGTGAAGTCGATGGACATTATCTTTATGGGAAACATTCTCTTTCCTGCTGTTTGTAATTTTCGTTAGGGCAACTCAAGGCTTCTCGACGTGTATAGGATTACATACTTCCAGCCCATCTAACTCTTTACTCTCCATCTTCCATCCCCTCCCTCTCCTTCTGCTGTCCTAGCCAATGACTTGAACAATCCTCCTCACCATCACAGATCTGGGTCACCATCTCTGGCTCTGGTCCCTCCCGTTGGGTCCCAAGAAAATGTTAGGGCAGATCTAGTAGGAAAACTGAGATGTGGCAGATCATGTCTAGCATGCCATACACAAACATACTGATTAAGTCATTTCTGTCAACCAGCAGTAACAGCTGTCAATTGACTACACTGCGATCTTTCGCACCCTAAATTAAAATCCCTAGCAGTACTGAAAGGGTAAATAGATGGCTGACAGTACAGGAAAAAAGCACTGGGTGACATAGTTGGGGAATTAGTGTGCAGAATTAGGAAGTTTGTCATAGATTAAAAGGTTTGCCCAAAGAGATAACATTTCCCTTCAAGACCAAGCCTACACTTCTGTGGTGTCATTTTCTTTCTTTTTATTATTTTTGTTTGGGGGCCAAATCCAGCAATGCTCAGGGCTTACTCTGAGCTCTGCACTCAGGGACACTCAGGGGTCACTCCCGGGGAGGTACCATATGGGGTGTTAGGGATCAAACCTGGGTAGACTATAAGCAAGTTCCCTACCCACTGTACTACCACTCAAACCCGACGTAATTTTCTGTGCCCTTTCCTGTACCCTTCCAATAGCCACAGATACTGAACATGGGACTTAATACATCATGCATTATCCCAGACTTACTTGTCTTCCTTTGCCACCATAACTTGATTATTTTTGAGGAAGAAATATTTGCGTTTCTTTTTTAATCTCTTCATCTTCAGTGCCTAGACTAGCACCTACACATAAGCACTTGTTATATTACGGAGAGGAAATTACTTTGATATAGCTAAGCAAACAGTCATCAGCATGGGAGAATGGACATAGCTCAGCACTAGATAACCTGCCTTGCATGAGTGAGGCACTGGGTTCAATTCCCAAATCTTGGAATCCTGTAGCACTGTAGCACTGTCCTCTTACTGTTCATGGATTTGCTCAAGCAGGCACCAGTAATGTCACTATTGTGAGACTTGTTGTTACTGTTTTTGGCATATCGAATATGTAACAGGGAGCTTGCCAGGCTCTGCCATGAGGGCAGGATACTCTCGGTAGCTTGCCGGACTCTCCGAGAGAAAGACGGAGGAATTGAACCCAGGTCAGCCGCGAGCAAGGAAAACACCCTACCCATTGCATGATTGCTCCATCCCTCATTCTATACTGCTGTTTTTAAACTCAAGAGTTTTCATCATAATCCACTGCCTCAATAAAATGAATTTACAAATTACTAGCTCTTTCCCAAAAATTACAGAAAATTTATGAAACACTAAACGTATTTTATGTCTCACATTTTAGCCTCTCCCTCAACCCTTTTCTATGATCTATTTTTATTCTATTATCTTTTCTATTTCTATATCTTTTCTATGCTATCTTTCATAGCATAGCGGTAGGGCGTTTGCCTTGCACGCAGCCAACATGGCCGACCCGAGTTCGATTCCTCCGCCCCTCTCGGAGAGCCCAGCAAGCTACCGAGAGTATCTCGCCCGCACGGCAGAGCCTGGCAAGCCACCCGTGATGTATTCGATATGCCAAACACAGTAACAACAAAATCTCCAATGGAGACGTTACTGGGCCCGCTCGAGCAAATCGATGAACAACGGGAGGGCCTTTACCTTTACCTTATATCTTTTCTATTATTCTATCCTTATCTATTATTTCTAATTCTTTCACCATCCATTACTCAGTTGAGAATCTCAAAGTCATACTATCTCTGCTCCATACCTCAACAAAGTTCTACTCCTTATATATCCCGGATTCCTTTCTGTCCCATCCCCAGATAACTACCCTTGGCTGGGTCATCCTTTTGGCCGAGTGTTTACAAGCATCCAGAGCCGTCAACCATTCCCATTCCTTCATCTTATCCACCTGTTCATCACTGAACCGATCATTCTCTAAGGAGACAGAGCCTATCTTGATCTATCTTGTTATTCGCCAGCTTAAAACATTCAGTATTTCATTGACTACAGACACTTAAATCAAAGGAAAGGGTCTACAGCTTGTGATCACTCCTGTGTGAGAAAAAGAAATGAATCTATCCTGTCTCCTTGCCATTCTCTCTACATCTTCATTCTAAACTCCATGATACTTAGAATTCTGCCATGAAGGCCAGGCACCCTTCCAAATACCTTCAAATCTCTTTATTTGTCTCTCCGGGATATCCTGTTCTCCACCAATCATCAACATATGCAACCAGAGAACTAACTAGTTTAAAAAATCGTATTTCCTTTGCAATGACCTATCATTCCTCAACAAGAAAATTCAAGGGTTCCTGGGCACTAATAATTACAGTGCCACAAATATATAAAGTGAGCGATGTACATGATTTAAAATTCTCAAGTTGCCATATTGAAAAGGGCCCCAACAACTGCAGTCTCATGGGAAGGGGGACAGTACTGGCTCGTCCTTCACGCCCTACCGAGGTCACGAGTTGCCCCCCATAAGCGGCTCTCCGGCACGGCCATGGCTCCAGAGGCAAAAGGACTTACTCCACAGCCCGGCAGCTTGCGGCAGAAAAGTGAATGGTCCTTTGTTAAACTATGGCGCCATGCCTCCCCAGGAGGGAAAGGGTGTAGCTCCCTTCTGCCTCTCCCCTCACACCTCCACCCTGGCAGCAAGGTGGCCACAGCCTCAGAGCTTACAGGAAAGCCAGGTATGAGCCGGCGGTGACGGGGCAACTGCAGTCTCATGGAAAGGGGGGTGGTACCGGTGCGTCCTTCATGCCCTACCGAGGTCATGAATTGCCCCCCACGAGTGGCTCTCTGGCACAGCCATAACACCAGACACACAGAAACCAATATCGTAATTATCTGGCTCTTTAGAGAAATCCAAAATCACATGGCCGCAAAAGCAGCTGCACCACATTATATGATTCTCATAACCAGCTATAGAAAACAAAGTATTTCACAATGCCTTTTCAGCAATTCTGATTGTTGGGGGGGGATTCTAAGCAATAAGCGTGCATATTTTGTCAAAATAATGAATGTACTCAATGTAGAGAAGAGTTAAGTAGAAATCATCTGCCTCACAGGCACTGGGAGGGGTGGGAGGGGTGGTATATTGGGGTTCTTGGTGAAAAATAGTACTGGTGAAGGGAAAGGTGTTTGATCATTGTATGATCGAGACTTAAACCTGAAAACTTTGTAACTTTTCCCACAGTGATTCAATAAATAAATATAAAAATAAAATAAATAAAATTATGAAAAAAAAAGTAAGGTGGAGTTCATGCCCAATTCAATCAGCTAATCAGTGGCTGAATAAATAGCAGTACTCCTACATTAAAAAAAAAAAAAGGAAAAGAAAAAGAAAAGGGCCCCAAGCTGGAAAGACAGACAGTGCAGCAGACAGGGCATTTGCCTTGCATGCAGCCAACTGGGTTCTATGGTTCCCCGGACCCACCAGGAGTCATGGTTGGGTGCAGAATCAGAGAAGCTGTGCCAGGTGTGGCCCCCAAACAAAAAGTAAATGAACAAACAAACAAAAAAACTTTTAAACAAAATAAATAAATAAAAGGGCCTTAAGCACCGCCTGGGTTGCCTGGTGCCCCCTAGCCGGGCTGGGCCTCAGGAGCACTGTGATCCTGGGTGGCTGAGTAATACTAAGGGCCCTGGGCTCCCTGCACACTGCGCGGACGGCAAACAGGCTAAAGAGAGAGCAGACCTGGGGCTGAAGTGATAGTACATGCGGCCGACCTGGGTTCGATTCCCAGCATCCCATATGGTCCCCTGAGCACTGCCAGGAGTAATTCCTGAGTGCAAAGCCAGGAGTAACCCCTATGCATCGTTGGGTGTGACCCAAAAAAAACAAAGAGAGAGAGAGAGAGAGAGAGAGAGAGAGAGAGAGAGAATAGGCCTGCTCCTCAAGCCTGACTTCCCCTCTGTACACTATCTCGCTTGCTCGTCTCTTTCTTTGCTTGCTTATTTCTGCCCTAGAGAAGCCTGTGTTCTTTCTTGCACACACATCTCTTTCTCTCCCCTCACATCTTTCTAAATAAGTTTCAATAGAAGCTTTCTTGTTTTGCCAAAAAAAAGGGGGGGGGGGAGTTGGGAGGAGAAATAAATAGGGATATTAGGGAAAGTGAATTCTAGTAATTAGTCACTTAAGCCAATATAGCAAAGTAGCATTTTACCATATAATGAGATGTTTTTAGATTTAAAAAAGCAGAATAATAACAACAACAACAATAATAAAGTGTATTTCACACATGTCAATTCAGATCCAAAGTTTTCATCAAAAATATTTTATCTGTATTTGTTTCATAAAAGTTACACTTGGAAAAAAGTTACATATTCAAATTTTCCAATAGGGGTCAGAGTGAAAGCACAGCAGGCAGGGCATTTGCTTTGCACACAGCTGACCCAAGTCCAATCCCCAGCATCCCATATGGTCTCCTGAGCGCCTCTAGCAGTGATTCCTGAGTGCGGAGCCAGGAGTAACCCCATCAGGTGTAACCCAGAAAGAAAAAAAGATTATCCGGTAAATTAACCAAGTGTCTGTTTTCACGTCTGAACTAATTTCTGAGAGTAAATAAAATGCAACCCCTGGCCATTAGTCACATCCCAGGAATCCCAGGGCACATGACCATGCCAGGCAAGTGGCACTTACACGGGACTACACCAAGCTGCAGCAGCCTTTTGTCTTCACCCTTCCTGCTGGTCACCATCACAGGCGACACTTAAGTCTCAGTCCCCAACTCAACTGTGCGCCCCGAAGTGTTCAGCTCAAGACCATCCTTAATCATGATGTATTTTCAGAGTCTAGAAGCAAACACACTGCAGATCCATTCTCAGGCCCTGACTCTGACTCCAATGATTATTTTCCCAGTAACGTTTTTCCCAATCCACAGAATATTTTAAGAAGCAGAAAGGTCACAGAGACAGCTGCTAGGGCAATTTCTTGACGAAACTTCATTATTAACTTGTGTTAAAAAGCATTCAGCCAGATATGTTTGCTCTCGGTCAGTTAAACAAATGAAATTCTTTAAGAGGGCATTTTGCTGAGACAGCAAGAGTTATTATTTTATGCTGATGAAGGAACAGGCTACGGACTGATGCACTGCCATTCACTATTACAAAATCCCTCTGGGGAACCGGAATAGTAACTATAGGATTAGCATTCAATGATGATTAAAGAATAGTCTGCGATAAAATTATTCTAGAAGAGTAAAACATTTATGATACAAATCCAGATTAGCTTGATGACAGCACTTACTTCATACACAAGCCCAAGCTTTGAAGTTAAGGTTTCAACAAGGGCCCAAACAATTTCAAGATACAAAATTAATTCAGTTATATGGTATACGTATACACTGAATGTGACTCTTCACCTCATTTTCCGGCAAAAAGACTATTTATTCCTTACTTCACTTTTTAAAAACCAAGACTTAGAAGCATATATTATATTTAAGAAAAGAGGAGCTGGAGAGAGAATACAATGGCACTTGCATCATATAAGGCCGACACAGGTGGGATCCCCGGCACTCTGGATGGTCCCCTGAATCCTGCCAGGAGAGACCCATGAGCACAGAGCCAGGAGTAAACCCTGAGCACTGCTGGGTGTGGACCAAAACCAAAAGAACCAAAAATAAATTTAAGGAAAAGAATTTACAAATTGTCATTTCAAATAAAGACACCAAATAATTGGATTTGGGGGCTGAAGAGCTGCATCAAGGTGCCTGCCTGAAATGCCCCCACTGCTAATGTGATGACCAGCACCATATATGATGCCCAGGCATATGGGCCCTCCTGAGCACAGAGCATACAACAGCCCCTAGTCATGACCCTATGTAGCGTAAAATCCCCAAAATAAAATAAATGGATTTCTAACTTATCACATGTGCCAACTCATCAGCATATCTTATAAGAAAACTACAATGCAATTGCCTGGACTGTTGATTTTATTATTTCCAAGTAGTGTATAATTAATTACAAGTGTTAAGGCATTATTACATTAAAGGTGTATTAAATGCCTTAAATGTATTAAAGTAAATAAAAACAAATGACTATCATACTGTTATAAAGCAAGAAAACTTGGGACCTGAGTTCCTTGAAAGTCATTCAAAACAGATAACTGAATACATACAATATAGAAATATATACATGCATTCATACATACATTTGCAAGAAAAAAGATCAAAAACTACATACCTGTGACTTATTTCATGAATCTACAACTGGTTTTGTTTTGAGTTTTGTTAATATGCACTTTTCAATTTATTCTTCAGGGAATACGTTTATTGTGAAATTTAAAACAAATATTATGGAAAAAAAGTTATTAGTTTTAACCGCATGTATAATCTTGGAATAATGTTTTGAAAGTTGTACAGCCTAAGTGATAAAAAAAAAAAAAATGCAAGACCACTTATGATACCTATGAAGGTCAATACTCAAAGCTTCAATTTACCCAGAAAATCTAAAGCAAGTAAAGAAAGGGGACTTGCTCGTGGTCAGAGATAGTTTGTGTTTATTCTAAAGCAAAATGTAAGCACTGTGCTTGGAATCACACTGTGCTTAGCTTTATAGTAAGCTGCAATGAGAATTCAGTTTCCTTTAGCAAGTTCTCCAAGTTGCTAATGGGTAAAACACTTAAGAAGGGAAAGAGAGGAAAAGTGTAATGGCATTGTGCTATGTAAGTAGCCAGATTTCAGTATCTCTCTTTGAGCTGGTCATCCAGAGATTCCAGCCCTTCTCTCTCTCTGTAACTATGACAGCTTCCATCTTCAGCTCCGTTTCCATCTTGCAAAATTGAACTTCTGTACCTGTTACATAACTCTCTAGTCTCCTCTGTCTTTCCATTTCCTGGCAGTCAACAGTTTTTCCTTCTCCATGAACTTGACTAATCTAGATGCCCCATACATGTGGAATCATGCATGACCTTTCATTTCACTTAGCAAAGTGTCCTTAAGATTCATCCAGGCCGTAGCATGTGTCAGACTATACCAGATGAATATATCAATTCATCTATGAGTGGAAACTTGGATGAAAGACTCTAACTCCTGGTTGGAGTGAACAATACTGCCATGAAGAACATTAGAAATATCTGTTCAAGCCCTGCTTCCTATTCTTTAGGTATTGAGATGACTGATACCAGCTGCCACGTGACGGGGTTTTAAAGGTGTTCAGAGAACTGGTAAAACGTTACGGGTGTGCTTGTAACGTTATTTGTATCAGGAACTGAGTAAATAAGATTGCCTCACCAGTGTGGCTGAGGCACCTAAATGCATTAAAGGTCTAATGAAACAACAAGGTAGAGGAAAGGCAAATGCACTCAGCTTGAACTGAGAGATTCCTGATAGATTCAAAGTCTTATTTTTGGGTCCTGGGATTCATCAGGGTCTTAGCCCAGCAGACCTTCGAATTTCTTTGGCTTAGACTGCATCATGCTACTAGCTAGCCTGACTGTCCAGCTTGCAGTGGTGATGCCATGGGATTCCTAGCTTCCACCCCGTTCCCACTACCTCTTTCTCTTTACATTTTCATTGGCTGTTTCTTTGAAGAACCCAAATACAGATTCATATCCAGAGCTCTTTTCTTTGAAATTTCTGAAATAAAATTCAGCATCAATTTGAAAGGTCCTATTAAAACATGACATGGATACTTTATGGATCGTTCACCTTATGACCTCTTACACATTTGCACTGAAGACCACATGAACCTAAAAGGGGGTCAGAAAGATAGCGCAATGGGCTGAGTGCATGCTGTGGCAGCATAGTATGGTCCTCTGAGCCCCATCGAGAGTGACTCCCATGACCAACCCCAGCACATGGTGGCATAGCCCAAAACACAAAATTTAAAAATAAAAAACACCTTAAATGAAGATTATTAATCTAGAGCTGAAATTTTAAAATAACTGAAATTCTTTTCTTCTTGAATCCTCATATATTTCAAGTACCAAAGAAGAAAAATATATAACATTCTACCTACACTTTATGGTATAGGAAACAAAATCCATAACAAATATACTTCAGTTCTATAAAGAGTTAAAATGCAGACTTTGTTTTCGATTTCTTTCCCCAAGATCCTAAGTCTCTTTTTCAAAGGTCTCCCAATTATTCTTTCACATCAAAACTACCTCTCAATTCAGAATTAAAAAAAAAAATACAAAATAACAAGGTTCTTAAATACAAAGTTTCTTAAGTGAAACTGACTCCTGATCTTTATTGAGGGACTCAGAATTAACTACATCCTGTTCTAATTCTTGCTTGAGATATACTGGCTCTCTTTAACAGCACATTAGTTGATATACTCCTTTCCATCATATACTGAACATGCACAAGTGAAATGAAAGTTTTTCATTTGGGCTTTAGAAATTCCTACACATAAAACAAATGTGAAAATCAGTGGCAGAAATCTAAATAAAGATGTATTTTGAGCAGAGTATCCATTCTGGATACAACTGGTTTTCAGATTGAGATCTCCTCTTCCCTCCCTCCCTCCCTATTTTTCCTCCCTCCCTCCCTCCCTCCCTGGCGAAGCTGGGTGGTGAATTTCTTCCTGGATGTGGAGCTATATGGGGTACCAGCAGTCAAAACCTGTGTGCAAGGCTACCCACTATAGTTTTGCTCCGGCCCTCTCGTTCTTCGCTTCTCTATGGAGAGAAAGCTCTATGGCTCAATGGGCTGAAGACACGCTCTGCTGGTTAGCTCCCAGAACAGTAGGGTCCCCACATGGACCACAGAGAGAGATCCCCGAGCATGAAGCTGAGCCTGAAGTAACTTCCTGAACAGTGCAGGGTATAACCCAAACCACACTGCACTCCTCAACCCACCACCTCCACCAAAAAAAAAAAAAAGGAATGAGACATAGTGAAAGTGGCAACAAGTGGCCTGGTTCCTTCTAACAGAAAGAAATCCAAGTCAGAGAGAGGAAGGAACAAGTCTGGCTGTCACAATTTTCAGTCTTCAGGTTCTACTTTACTGAGAGTACTCACAGAAAAACTATAATACTACATCGGAACAAGTAACTAGTATCCATACCATTCTTTTAAAAAAAAATTACTGACATGTAAGTTTTTAAATCCCTATCTGAAAAGAAAAAAAAATCACATTTATTCCCATTTGATTTTATTAAAGAACATCTAACTGTCAAGTTATTGCAACTCACAGAGTCCTCTGCATAATTTATCTAAACATTACTAAAACAGTCAATGAGGAAAAGAAATAACTGAAACAGGAAATAATTTTTCTTTGAAAACAAAAAGCTCTGGTTCTTAGGCATATGCTCCATGCCTTGAATTTTTACCAGTAACATCCAGATAATACAGAGGTTTAACAATTTTGATAACTGAAGTGAAAAAAAAAAATCTGACCTACTTAATAAAGATATTGAGCTGAGAATAAAATTTTTTAATGACACCGGTGGCTAGAAGAGCGATGCACTATGTTGCATGAAATGCTATTCTTTTTTAAAATGAAAAATATGAAAGGTCCCCCAAAAATTTCTTTAAAGGAAATAGAACATACTTCAAAAGTCTCCAGAAATTTACAAGTAATATAACAACCGGTGATGTCTTGAATGAAGTTATAACAGGAAGAGGCTGTAACTCTTTACTCAGAATTTTTAACTTTCAAACATCTTGTTTTTTCATGATTTCATAATGAAATTCCTAAGTCTTCTGTAGGATACAAAATCCAAACTGTCCTAAATAAACCTGAAGAAAATTTTGAGTAAAAGTTAACAACATTGTGTTGCAGAACACCCAAATAATATCTGCATGGCAACATTCTATGATTTTATATTTGAGTATTTCTTTTGGATCGGGGTCGGGGGAGAGTCACACCCAGCAAATGCTCAGGGGTTACTCCTGGCTCTGCACTCAGGAATCACTCCTGGCGGTGCTCAGGGAACCATATGGGATACTGGGAATCGAAGCCGGGTTGGCCGCGTGCAAGGCAAACGCCCTACCCGCTGTGCTTTCACTCCAGCTCCTGTATTTGAGTATTTCTTTGCATTTTACATTAAAATGAAACAAACAAAAAAACACTAAAAACTTTTACACTTGTCTATTTCCTTATGGTATATGAATAGACAAACTATGGTTCAAACTGAAACTATGGCCTGTTTAATAATTTACGGTCGAGCAGGCACCAGTAACCTCTCCATCATGAGACTTGTTACTGTATTTGGCATATTGAATACGTCATGGGTAGCTTGCCAGGCTTTGCCGTGTGGGCGTGATACTCTCGGTAGCTTGCCAGGCTCTCCGAGAGGGGCAGAGGAATTGAAGCCGGCTCGGCTGGGAAAGCTGTGCACAAGGAAAACGCCCTAGCCTCTGTGCTATCACTCCAGCTCCTGTATTTGAGTATTTCTTTGCATTTTACATTAAAATGAAACAAAAAAAAAAACAACTAAAGACATTTACACTTGTCTATTTCCTTATGGTATATGGATAGACAAACTATGGTTCAAACTGAAACTATGGCCTGTTTAATAATTACATTAGGGAAATATAGCCACACCTCTTTGTTCTACTTTATCTTGGCTATTTTGAGGATACAATGGCAATAACCGAGACCACACAGCCCTAAAGCCCAAAATGCTTACTCTATCTCTTCAGAAAAAAGTTTGCCAACGCCTGTGAAAATGCTCTCCCCATTTTAAACTAGATTTTATTTAAACTAAGTACGCAAGAATCTGATGAGCATGGATTAGGCTGCGTTCTTCCAAATTATTTCAAATAAATAAACAGTTTAGACATCTTCAACACTGACATTCTACAAAAATCTCAGAAGAGATAAACAGAAAATTTAATCTTCAGGAGACAGAACGATAGTACTGCAAGTAGAACACTTGCTTTGCAAGGTGGCTGACCAGGGTTCAATCCCCAGCATAGGGTCCCCTGAGCTCACCCAGAGTGATTCCTGAGGGTGGAGCCAAGAGTGAGCCCTGACCACCTCTGGATGCTGCCTCCCACTGCTCCCACGCCCACCCCCACAAAAAAAAGCAATCTTTAATAATGAGAAAGTATCTCTTTCTATTAACAATGACCAATTGCACTGATTTTCTTAAATCATATGTAGGTTTTAATATTTACTTAAAACAGCAGGAGCGAGAGGGAAAGCACAGAGGTAAGGTATTTTTGCCTTGCATAAGGCTGATCTCCGGTTTGATCCCAGCACCACATTTTGGTCCCCTGAGCACAGAATCAGGGCTAAGTCCTGAACAACTATTTGGGTGTGCTGTGCGTGCGAGCGCGCACACACACTCTTAATTTGCTTACCTTGCTTAACTATGGAAACAGTTATCCTAAGAACTTTATAGTGATTCCCTTTGAAGAGGGGATTTTTGATTTACAAATATAACTTCTTTAATAGCCATGTTAAATAAACATAAAGACTAAATGCAGACTGTCTAGCTTCATTAATTGTTTAAATTACTTAACTTATTCTTCCCCCACATATTTTTCTTCTGATCTCTTTATCGGATCATTATAGATTGCATCCCAAATAATCACCAAATATGCTCAGATGCAGCACTGCTTTCTAAACTAATCATCCACATAAACTAACAGACTGACGCTAGCCTGGAGATTTTGTGTGCGAAAAATCCCATTAACTAAAGTCACCACCTCTTACAATACCAAAATTAGAGTGGTAAATCCTATAGAGTTTCTTAAGAGTTACATAAATATCCACCGTAATCTTCCACTAGTCCACTCACTGCCCACTCTAAACTCAGGAAGTCAGGGAGTGTTCATGGAGCATAAAAGTTTTTCTTATGGGCCACAGTAAGTAAGGAACAGAAATAATCTATGACTATTCTACACAGAATAGTTGGGGCTGGAGTGATAGCACAGCAGTAGGGCGTTCGCCTTACAAGCGGCTAACATGGCCGACCCGAGTTCGATTCCTCTGCCCCTCTCGGAGAGCCCGGCAAGCTACTGAGAGTATTTGATATGCCAAACACAGTAACAACAAAGTCTCCAATGGAGACGTTACTGGGCCCGCTCGAGCAAATCGACGATCAACGGGAGGGCCTTTACCTTTACCATAAATTCTACACAGATTCCCAACATTCAGTCACAAAGATATGACACCATTGGCTCTATTACAGAGCACACTCTTCACTCATCATCTCATCCTCTCTACAATACAAAGTATGTGCTGGTGAGCAACAGACATTTAGTTGACACATACACAATGAATTACTCCAATAATTCTAATGTTACGATTTTCACTTGATTTTCTTTTTCTATCTGATGTTCTCCCTTTCCAAATCAAATACATTCAAAATATTTAACTAATATGCGAGGGTGGGAAATTCAGTTCTCTTCAAGGTTCAGCAGCATTACTTAATTCAAAGCGTATTACTTAATGTGATGGGTTCAGAGTTCTCTGGAATACAGGGGCGATACTGCAGGTTGCATTTTCAAAGACCTGCCAGGTGGAAGTCTCAGAAAAATGCTTATTTAGAAAACAGAGTCTTAGATCACTTCACGTAAAATACTCAAATGTGAATACATATAATCATCAACAACAAGTTATCCCCAGTAATTAACTTTGATGTTAATTAACAATTAAATTCTACCTTTAATACTTCAATCAGATAATTGTGTTTGTATGACTTTTATATTCTTACCTGCTAAGTGAATATTATTTCCTAGGTAAATATTAAAATAGACTGCAGCTACTTTTTTCTATTTTAATAAAAATAGCAACAATATAGGACTGCAATAAAAATAATGAAAGCACATTGATATATAATAGAAACCACACATATTTTGTGGCTCATATCCTTTTCTACGTACTGACATTAACTTATTTAATGTTAATTAAACTGCTAATATATTAGTGATAAAATGCTACTGTCCCATTTTACATATGGGAATAGTTACGGCAACTTTTGGCAGTGTCAATTAAAAAGTGATCAATCTGGACTTTGAACCCAGGCCACCTGGCTCCACTGTGCTCTTTGCCTCTCTTTTATTATGCTACCTCTACACTTGGTTAATGGGTAAAAGTTTAACAAAGTTATGAATACTGGATTTTTTACAAACACAATTAACCATTAAGTTATAAAATGTAAACCAAACCAAAATTCAAGTCTGAAAGTATATTTACAAACTAAACTGGAAAAACAAGTACCCATGCCATTTCATAAAATGTTTGAGAACACATATATACCACTTAGGAAGTAGAACAGAATACATAATTCTTAATGTCCAGGGTTTCACAGTAATCTTTCATATTCTCTTTCCTTCACCTATTCTGAAGAAATGTTCAATACATCCCTGATTGCACAGACAGAGGAAAGAAACAAACACTAGAGAAGCTTTGAAATTCTTGTACAGAAAGCAAGACTCAGAGCAGCAAAGGCTACTTCCAAGACTCTCCATCATACCTTCTCCCAAAGAAATGTTCTATCACTTCCCATAAGAACATTAAGAGCGAGAGGCCAGAGAGATAGTACAATGGGAAAGGTGCCTGCCTGGTATGCAAGCAAGCGGCTCCAATTCCTGGCATCCCATATGGTCCCCAAGTCCTGCCAAGAGTGATCCCTGCGCTGGGGCTAGAGCGATAGTACAGAGGGTAGGGCATTTTCCTTGCACACGGCCGACCCGGGTTTGATTCTCAGCATCCCATATGGTCCCCCAAGCACCGCCAGGACTCATTCCTGAGCCAGGAGTAACCTATGAGCATCGCCAGGTGTGACCCTCCCCCCAAAAAAAGAGTGATCCCTGAGCACAGAGTAAGAAATAAGCCCTGAGCATAGCCAGGTGTGTCCCATATCCCAAAAAATAAAATATTAAGAATAACAAAGAATCACAATTATATTTGTGTTAATACAGTAGTAGCACTGTGTATAACAACTGTATAACTATAATGAAAATTTATCATTATCCAAAATTGCAGCTTCAAGCCAGAGAGATATCCCAGTGGTTAGGGCTCTTGCGCCACATCCCAAAGACCCCGCTTTGAATTCCTGTATCACATATGGTCCCCCACACATCGCCAGGGGCCACTCCTGAGCACAGAGTCAGGATTAGGTTTCGAGCACCACCAGGTGTTATCCAAACACAAAACAAAAGAAAAAATTAGTATTTGCCTAAAGGAGTTTTCCTGACTGCTGAAATAGAGGAGCATACACTTTGGGCCCATGAGTATATTGCCAAAGGTCTGGGATAATGTATGAAATGCTTAAAGCATACACTTAAACAAAAGAACTATAAACCAATATGCTATTAAATGTTTATGAGCTTTCATTTGCTTCCTGAAAAGGCAAAAAATTTCTTTTTAGAACTACAAATACATTTACTAACTGCTTTCAATAATGTTTTTCTTTAGCAGTGTTAGACTAACACAGTACAATATTTATTAAACATGCATTCTATTTAGGGTACACTTGGCTTTCTTAATCTTCTCAGCACCCAAAGTTTAATTATCTACCCTCATGAGGAAGTGGCTAAGCCAGGATTTAAAAGTAGGTTACTTGATTTCAAAGTCCAGGCTATTATTCAGTACCACCATTGTCCCTACCAAAATGTAACTATGATTATTTTTACAGACTATAAAGTGTAAACCATTTCTTTTCTTGGGGAGGTCACACCCAGCCATGTTCAAGGAGCCATGCGGTGCTGGGGACTGAACTTGATTTGCCAGGTGCAAAGAATGAGCTCAGCCTGCAGACCTATCTCTCCAGCCCCTTAGAGCACATTTTAATGATCAGTAAAGAGTTTTGTGAAGACTGTGCAAACTTGATTATTGAGAACTGTTCTTTCCCCTTAGAGCAACAAACAGAAAAAAACTAACATGAGTGCAACTGTTCCGCTTTCATTTCAGTTGGCTTATCTTTTAGTGGAAGATTTAAGAGCACCGTCCCAGAGTTTTCAAAACACGGCTGCAGAGCATAATATTTTGAACCACTGAACAATGTTCTCTCTGTGAGCATGGCAACCATGCAGCTCAGTTCAGATTTCAACTCCGGCTTCCCCACTGTCAGTACATCCTCACTTCTTCGTACAACAAACATTGTAAATTTTAGCTTAAAATGGAGAGTTACCACATCCAATGACACAACCCAAAATCCAAGTGCAACAGACCAAGTACTTTTGCTAAGCGAAAATACGGGCAGGTTGCTTGGCAGGGCAGAGTGTGTCGCTAGGACACCAAGAAACAGACTACCCGATTCCATACAAAGTCACTCAATTACCAAGTGGAAGTAACAGATTGTCTGATTCAATACCAAGTCACTCCATTTACCAAGTGTAATAATGAGGCACAGATCATGTTAATAAGCAGAAGAGGTGAATTCGCTGCATGAATTTTCATGGTTCCTCAGTAATTCAATAAATGAAATGAAATTAGGCCCAGAAAGGTAGCTTAACAAGTGTCCCTAAGCAGTGTCAGGTGAGGTACCCTCAAAACAAAAACACTGGATTATGAAAACCATCTAGAGCTACTGGATTACATCAAGACACACCTACCACTTCTTTTGTAAACTGAACTTCAGATACCTTCCCCTACAACACACCTCTCCGCTCCCCCAGAGATTAGGTACCTCCCACTTGACTCACTTTTCAGAGAGCAGGGGAGCAGAGTGACACCCCCACAGTGTAACACTCAGAGATGATGTGCGTAGGTCCTCGTATGAGTCTAACCAACAGCGCTTCAAGGCTTCATTTGTGAAGAAGAGATGAGAAAGATTTTTTAATGCCATAAATAAGCGCATGTGTGTGTGTGTGTGTGCGCACGTGCGTGCGTGCGCGCGCACACACACACACGGTTCTAGAAAGACAAAAGATTAAAAAAAAGTTCAGAGGGTAGAATGCCAAAATAAGACCTACCTCTATAGGGGTTTTAAAAAATGTCAGAAATAACAAACTCTAGAGAATAATTGACTAAGAGCTCACAGTGTTTCTAACTAGAGAGGAGGAGAAGCAATTTCCTTTGTTCATTTTTTACTAGATGAAAGAAAAGAACATCTATATTTAAAAATGCTGTAGTAGACAAAGCCTAACTACCAATGCTGCTACTGGGAATTTTACCAGATTCTTATTTCGGGGGTATTGAGCAAATGATATCTGACAGTACTTTTTCTCTCCAAAAGTAACAATGAGTAAGTCCTTGAAGCACTAAAAATAAATCTAATAATATAAAGGCAACTAGTAATAACCATGATGACTCCCCAATTCCAATTAAAGAACTGGAAGTCCAATTCCTTAGAGAAAGGCTCAATAATCTTGCATATGCTATTTTTGGGGGGTCTCCCAGGCTGTGCTCAGGGGCCACTCTGAATAATTCCCAGCCAAAGAGTCAGCTCAGCTGTCCAATGTGAGCACCCAAGGACATGGTGTTGGGAATGCCTAGGATTGCCTGGGGCACCAAGGGGGCACCTGGTGATAGGTAGGGGGCTATGTGGTGCCAGGGATCAAACCAGGGCCAGCCAGATGTGAGGTACGCACCCTAACCTAAAAATCAGTCTCATGCAATTTTTATTAATGCTAAGTTGGCTAAAAGTCACTAAAGCAAGAGTTCCTTAAAGGCAAAAACCAGGTAAGACTTTTAACCTTATCTATTCCATACAAAGCCTTTAAAAGAAATAGAAGAATAGATAGTGGGTATTCCTATCTCACTAAGAGAAACTGAAGTAGGCAAAAATGTCTCCCTGCCATGAGGCCAGGAAGAAAGCTAAAAGAAGGTATGGATTGACCCCTGGGAACTACAACATCCCCCTTGCACTGAGGCAAGAGGAGCCCCAAGAGCACGACCTAGTATGACCTAAACCACTTTCCAAAATATTTCTTAGGTTACAACGCACTAGGAAGTATTTACTAGAGGCCAGGACAGGTAGGACGGGTCTAGCATATAAAAAGCTCTAGATTCAGGAGAGATAGTACAGTGGGTAGGGTGCAGTGAACCCAGGTTCAATCCCTGGCACCTCATATGGTACCCCCAAGCCCTCCAGGAGTGATTCCTGAGCACAAAGCCTAAAAAAGTCAGCCGTGAGTACTGCAGGTATAGCCCCCCAAACAAAACAAACAAAAGAGTTTCTAGGTTCAATTCCTTGCACCTCTCCCATACCCTGAAAAAAAAAATAAGAGATATTTATTCCCCAACATATTAATCATCCCTCACCTAAATTTGCCTGGAATTTGAGTTCAACAGGCTGAGTAGACAATAAAGAGAAATAGTATTAATTCATCTTCTTTCAAAGTGCTGGGAAACAGTCTTTTCCCTCAGGTAACTCACACACTGCATGTTGTTCTTGTGGAAGACCAATATAGCAGCCATACAGAGGGGGTAAGTTGCCCATTTCCTAACTTCAGCACAAAAACATTTCAAGCAGTCTGGCTGCAGGGAATATTTCCTTCCTCTTTCCCTTTCTTACCAGAGACAAATCTTTCACTTCTTATCATTTCTATTTTTGCAGATTCAGGGTTTTCAGATCCTGAGCCTTTTTTTCTCACATTGTGCTTTTCACATTGTGCTTTCCTTATGGAAATGTGACTTTAGGCACTTTAATATGAGTATAAACTGTTCCTAATATTTAATATATTAGGAATATATTAATATTTAATTCCTAATATTCCTAATGCTTAATGAGTATAAACTATTCCTAAAGCCATTAAGTTTCCAACTTTATTTTGGTTGAGGGGGGCATACCTCAGGCCTGACTCTGCTCTCAGCACGGGGGGGGGGGGGGGGGGGCGCCGGGGAGGGGGAGTCACGTGCATCACACTTAGGAACAGAGTGTCAGGTCCAAACTCAGGTCTCCAGCATCTAAAGCGCGTCCTAGCCTGTTGAGCCATCTCTCAGCCCAGGAAATTTCCAACATTTTAATATTGCTATAGTTCACAACACTGCAGGTTCACAAAAATTAAATGATATGCTTTGTTAAAAGGTCACTGACTCTATGCTTTCCAAATTAACTAAAAATATTTTAAGAATGTTTCTACCACTTGCCTTTATAACCAAAAATGTTTACCCAGAAAGAATGTAGCCAAACTCTAAAAAATGTTTCCAAAAGATTTTATGCTGTCAGACACTAAACCACTAGCATACCTACTTTATTACGGGATTCTGTTCTCTTTCTTTCTTTCTTTCTTTCTTTCTTTCTTTCTTTCTTTCTTTTCCTCCTCCTTTTCTTTTTCTTTCTTCTCTGTCAATCATTCTGCTCCTCTTTCTGTCTCTCTCTCTTTCTTTCTGCCTCTCTGTCTGTCTGCACCAAGAACCAAACCCAGGGCCTTACACAAGCAAGATGGGTTTTCTATAGCTGGGTAAATCCCTGACCAGCGATTAGAGTCTACGCAGGGGAATCTTCCCAGCTCTCATTCAAATGCCACTGTCACTTAGTGAAATGCATCCTGTCTAGATCCCACTCGGCACCTGCAGGGCACAGAGCATGTGAACCTATGAGCAATATACACTGCCAAGGCTGCTGCTCTGAGCTGCTGCAGTTTTCTCCTAGATACATGAAATAGAGTAGGCTGAAAGGCATTAAGGGACCTGCTTTGCATGCAGTCAACCACAGTGCAATCCCCCGTACCGCACTGTCCCCTGAACACCTTCCCAAGCTCTCAAACACAGAGCCAGGGCTAGCCTCCAAGCCCTGCCAGACGTGACCCATCTTCCCACCCAATTCCAAATTAAAAACTAAAAGCAAGCTAAAAGACCAAGGAGAGTGGGCCTTGCACACAGCCGACACAGGTTCGATCCCCAGCATCCCTTAGGGCCCCCCGAGCACTGCCAGGAGTGATTCCTGAGTGCAAAGCCAGGAGGAACCCCTGAACATCACCAGGTGGGAGACAAAAAGCCAAAAATAAATAAGTAAAAAATGAAAAATAAAAGACCAAGGAGATGGCTCAATGGGTTGGAAACACACCCTGCATACAGGAGCCCTAAATTCAATCTCCCAGCGCCAGGTGGTCCCAAACCCCAAGTCCCCAGCAAAGAAAAATCATTCCTACCTCTCTTATAAAGCAGCAGTGAAGCAATCACATACAGAAGCATCTAGGCGCAGGTTTGATGCATTCAAGATTCTCGGCCACAGTATCCTTTTTTTTGGGGGGGGGGGGGTGTCACATCTGGTGATGCATAGGGGTTACTCCTGGCTCAGTACTCAGAAATTACTCCTGGCAGTGCTCGGGGGACCATATGGGATGCTGGGAATCGAACCCGGGTCAGCCATGTGCAAGGCAGATGCCCCACCCCCTGTGCTATCGCTCCAGCCCCCCAAACAGTGTCTCTTATTTGAATGACTTCCCGCTAGCATTTTGCCCCTCTCTCATCAAAAAAGCAAGTTGTCACCACCTTTTCAGTCCATTTTAATTTAGTGAAATGCTTTCCTCTGCTCTGATACAGAAAAACAAGTATTCAACCACAGGATACAACAAGAGGACCTAAAATTTATCTTACTGGAAAACATTGCAACATGAATCACTCTGGTTTAGAAAAGCCCATTCCTGCACCTCTTGCCATTGTTTGTGTGTGTGTGGCCATACCCAGAGATGTTCATGGGTACTCCTGGCTCAGTTCTTGGAAATAACTCCTGGCAGTGCACGGGAGACCATATGGGATGCCGGGGATTGAACCCGGGTTGGCTGTGCACAAGACAAGAGCTCTGCCTGCATCGCTCTAGCACCATCTTTCTTTAATCTAAAAACACTCATGGCTTCCCAGAGATCTTAGCTTCAGTGTTAGTATACCAGCTTCAAAATAACTGTTGTGATAAAATTATTTGAGCAGTCATTCTGAGTTTAAACCATCTGTCTGGCATTTCCTGAAGCAATTGCTAAAGATATCTTATGCATACAGATGAGATTTTTCTCAACAAAAATGCAAAAATGTTTCCACATCTGTTGTTTTTGTTGATATGTCACCTAGATTAACAAATTCTCTCCTAGGATGAAAACAGAGAATCTTTTTAATGTACACATTTTTTAATGAGTCTATTAAGATTATGTCATCTTTTCTAATGTTTCTCTACTACAAGTTTACACGTGTGCATGTGGATATAGACATATCTAAGCCTAGAGACAGAGAAATTCCTAATAAACAAGTCTGTGACTTACATCTTTAAGCAGAATGGCTAAGACTTTTTAAAATCAGATTGGAATATTCATGCATTTAAATGTCAGATTATAGATGTGAAGAATTATACAACTGGCCTTACACAGTATACAGTAATTCTGAAATCTAATATACACATTTCATATTTCAAAAGATAGCCATATCCAGATGCATAGCAAATGACTGGGTGAAAATTCATTACTTCTGCCTGCCCTTCCATATGCCAGCATCACCACCAAAACTATCTCTGGGTACCTCCATCATCAAAGGACGTGATCCTGTGAGGGGCTTCCAGCCATACAACTCTGCATGCGCGCCTGATGCCTTTGTGAAGAGATTTGCACAAAGTATCATTCTGATCAATCTGAGTGTTCAAGCTACTAGAGAGTAAAGGTAAAGGTAAAGGCCCTCCCGTTGATCGTCGATTTGCTCGAGCGGGCCCAGTAGGCACAAAACTTAAGCTAGAATGAAATATTCTTTAGGAACCTCAGAAGTCATTTTTCTTTTGTGTGCCTTACTGATAACAAAATTCTGAAGCAGTTAGTGCTGGTACTTCAAAGAAAGGACAAAAAAAAAAAAAATCTGGGGAGCTAGAGTGATAGATAGTACAGTAGTGTTTGCCTTGCACACCCCTGGTACCCCATATGGTCCCTGAAGTCCACCAGGAGTTATTCCTGAGTGCAGAGCTAGGAGTAAGCCCCGAATACCCAGGTGTGCCCCCCCCCCCCACCCACACACACAAAAAAAAGGGAGATGGGGAGGAGAGAGGAAGAGAGACAGGGCGGGGAGGGAAGGGGAAGGGAAGGGAGGAAAGGAGAGGAGAGAAGAGGGAAAGGGAGAGGGAAAGGGAGAGGGAGAGATCTATATATGTTTCATTTTAGGGAACTGGATGGTGCAACTGTGGTTAAGTCCAAATCTTAAGGGTAGGTTGGCATGCTGGAAACACAGAAAAAAGAGCTACAGTTCAACTTCAAAGGCAGTCGCCTGGAAGGATTCCTTTCTGTTGAGGAGAAGGTTTAGTTTCTGTTCTATAAAGTTTTCAGCTGACAGGATGAAACCCACTCACATTATGGAGGGCAATTTGTTTTACGTAAAGTCCCCCCACTTAGATCCAAAAACACCTTCACAGAAAAATCCAGAATAATGTTAGAACGTGTTATCTGGTCCAGCCAAGATATCACAATAAATTAATCAAAATAAGTGCATATCTTGTCAAATGTAGACATATTATATCAAGATTTTTTAAAATATATATAGAGAGAAATGTGCCATTAGACAATTTAATTATTGAGTTCAAGTTGTCAAATGTAATTACATAAAACCAAGCCAGTTTACATGGAAAGTATCATGTTAAGCGAAATGACTCAGAAAGAAAGGGATAGACATAGAAAGATTGCATTCATCTGGGGAACATAAAGTAACAAAATAGGAAACTAACACCCAAGAATGGCTGAGATTAGTACCAGGAATTTTACTCCATGACTTGGAGGTCAACCACACATACTAAGGGAAAAGGGAGCTCAGATGGAGAGGGGAATACCAAATAAAGGTGTTGGGAGGATCCTCCCAGGCTGGGAGAGGCGTGCTGAAAGTAGACTATAGACCAAACATGATTGCTACTCACAACACCCAAAAGGAGAGAGAGAACAGAAGGGAATGCCCTGCCACAGAGGCAGGGTGGGATGGAGGGGATGGGGGGGTGGGAGGGATACTGGGATCCATGGTGGTGGGAAATGGGCACTGGTGGAGGGATGGGTATTTGATCATTGTATAATTGAAACCCAAGCACAAAAATGTATAAGTCTGCAACTGTATCTCATGATGTCTCACTATTAAAAAAATTTTTAATAAAAAAAAGCCAGTTTATCTTATTCTACACATAGTTTAGCCTCTGGAGTACTGTCATGCACACAGCCCCTGATTAACCAAAACATAGCACTATGTAACTGTATTGCTCTCACTATATACATTATTCAGCATACTATCTGTCAAAACTTTGATAGCAGACTAGGACACAGTCTCTGGTAATGAAGACTAAAAAACTAGAAGGAGCAAAATATGCATCAAATTTCACTCACACAGAGTATTACATTGCTTTCCCTACTTCATAACATATAGACTTCCCTTGGTATTTGAACTCTAGACCAGCAGAACTTTCTACAATAAACTAGAATCAGTCTGAGAACGCTATCCAGGCATCACTGGTTCCAGACTTTCACAGTGATCGGTGTCAAAAACTAATTTGGTACAAAATAGATACACCTATGGGAAGATAGAGATTTGAACTCAGAAGAAGAAAGTAGGGTAAACACCGGCTATTCTGTCTACCTGCCAATGCCTGCTTACTCTGCCATCAACACATCTACAACTTTTTTGGGAAAACTGCTTCTCCTCAAACTCAACTATGCAGCCTGGGTAGGGTCCAATTATGTCCAAGCCCTAACTGTAAACTTATCACAAACCAAGCCAGATTCCTTCTCTGAGATTTTATTTTTATAACTAAGGGAATAAAAACATATCTACTAGAAAACCTAAGAATGTGATCTTTAGCAGCTGCCGGCCGTTTGTCTACAGCCCTGTGGAAGTGTGTTTGGAAGAATGACAGAACAATGAAGAGAGAACCAGAGACGAGAGCAAGGAGTTCAAAGGAATTCTGCCATTAAACACAGTGAGAGTTCCAATCATCCCTAATGCCTACATAAATAAACCCCTCTTGCAGTCTGGTTACATGAGCCAATAAATTCCCTTCTGCCTAGTCACAGTTGTACTTCTACCACTTACAACTAATTTCCAGCGAATGTAAAATAAGGTCAAACCCTTCTTGGAGTTGTGATATTAGGAGGACAGTAACTTGTCTGAGGAAAGTTAGGAACCACCTGAGAGATGCTATTTTAGACCTCAACGAATGTGTATAAATGAATGACATGCAAGCGCATTCTTGGAGAGATGGACTGTCCCTGGCTATCATGGGAACCTCGAAAAATGTCCCAGCCAACATTTCATGATGAAAGGACCTGATAGATGCTAAAACAAAGCAAGCTGTTTGTTCCAGAAGAAGCCAGTGACATAGTATACATACACACACACACACACACACACACACACACACACACACACACATTTGCTCGAGTAGGTCCAGTAACATCTCCATCGTGAGCCTTGTTGTTACTGTGCTTGGCATATCGAATACGTCATGGGTAGCTTGCCAGGCTTTGCTGTGGTGTTTTGTGTGGTGTTTACAATGTATGCACAGAACCCTATTATTAACAGACAAATACATGCCTCAAAAAAAAAAGATATTCTCGGTAACTTGCCAGGCTCTCGGAGAGGGGCAGAGGAATCAAACTCAGGTTGGCCATGTTGGCTGCATGCAAGGCAAATACCCTACTGCTGTGCTATTGCTCCAGCCCATATATATGTACATATATATCTGCTTCCATTTCATTTTGGCATCTACCCAATAGCCCAAAACTTTACTCAAAAAAGACGTCTGTGCTCCTATGTTCACTGCAACACTATTCACAACAACCAATATCTAGAAACTGCCCAACCAAGTATCCAAGAACAAAGAACTAGACAAAGAAACTACAGCGCATATATATTATGGGATACTACTCGGCTATAAAAAGGGGGGGTGGGGAGCAAAACCATGCAATCTGACATTATAAGGACAATTTGGAGAATATCATGCTGATTGAAGTTAGGCAGAAAAGGAGGCAAAGACACAAAATGATCTTTCATACTGGGATATAAGGAAACATCATGAGGGAATGGCAAAAGGCTAAAGGTAACAGGAGAGCTGGTCCACAGAACTGTGCTTACCTCAGCAGGGGACTGGGGAACACTGAGATAATGGAAGAAAGTGGACAGTCCAGTGGAGGGTGTGGTGTTTACAATGTATGCACAGAACCCTATTATTAACAGACAAATACATGCCTCAAATAAAATTGTTAAAACTTAAAAAAAAAGGGGGGGGGCAGGAAGATAGAACAGCAGATAGAGCACACGCACAGAGATGACTTGGGTTGGGTCCCAGGCACCACACACAGTCCTCTGAGCACTGCTAGGAGTGATTACTGAGCACAGAGCTCCCTTACCATATTCGATCAAGTGCCAGCATGACCTCCACCACATCCACAAGACCGCTTGCTCCCGCCCTCCTCGTGGTGCCCTCAGTTCTGTGGTCACAGTCCAAGAGTTTGTTTCCATTCTATCCCTTTGCTTTCTTAGTAGACCACAACATAAGTGGCATTGTTCGGTATCTCTCTTTCTCCTTTGGTTTAATTTGCTTAACATATGCATATATCTCTTCTTAGACAGTTTCTTTTTTCAGTTATTTAAATCAAATGTCAGTTATGGTCTCTTCACTATTATTTTCTGATGAGTAAGGCCCTAAAGCTGGAAGCGTGGCTCCAGTGATGGTGTCTGCTTTGCATGTATGAGGCACTTGGTTCCAACCTCAGCACTGTGGGAGGTGGGGGAAGGGAGAGGGGAGGTGGGGAAGTAATACAGATTAAGTCATCAGATACAACTTGGCTGAGTCAAAATAGCACTGCACTGTAGCACTGTCCTCCCATTGTTCATCGATTTGCTCGAGCAGGCCCAGTAACATTGTGAGACTTGTTGTCACTGTGTTCGGCATATTGAATACGTCACGGGTAGCTTGCCAGGCTTTGCAGTGCAGGCGAGATAACTCTTGGTAGCTTGCTGGGCTCTCCGAGAGGGGCAGCGAAATCAAACTGGGGTTGGCCAGGTCCGCTGTGTGCAAGGAAAATGCCCTACCTGAGGTGCTATTGCTCCAAAATACTTTTAAATAATTGCTGAAGAGTCAAACACTACTGATACTAAATTTTGCAATCTAGGCTGGGGGTGTGGGAATGAAAACCCAAAATTTGGCAACAATTTCATTAATTAGCCTACCTCCTAAAACAATGTCACTGAGCATTATTGGCCAGTTACTGTGGTTTCATTATTCTACCTACCAGCGATACCAAATAGTGGTATTACTCCAGTTTCTGAACAAAAATAAAACACCAAACCACAGATCTACTGGCAATTATTAGCATGAGCAAAACAAAGCTCACTTTGCATTCAAGTAAAGGGATTGATTTCTAGTTCCTAACAAATCTAGGAGGGAGAGAGAGGGAAGGGGGGGGGGGGGAAGAAGTGGAAGGGGAGGGAGGGAGGGTGGGAGAGAGAGAGCGCTTTACTTTATAGCTGTATGCATGTGTGTCTAATTAAGCATTTGTTTTGTTTCCAGCCACTCCCTTCTCCCCAAGGTTGTTGCTGGTGCTTGTGATGTGAGGAAAAGGGCTGCATACATGCTTGGGTCTGATGCTAGATTGGGGGGGGGGGGGGGGGGGGCGGCGGCTGTGAGGGGTGGGAGGAGTCCTGGTGGGGAGAAGGAGGAGGGGGAGAGGGGCAACAGGGAGGGACATTTCCTTTTGTGGTATTTACACACACCAGGCTGGAAATACCCTACAGCACCAAGGATCACAGATAGCAGGACCAAAAGGGCCCTGGGGATTTGAACATACAAACTCTTTCCTGAGGTACTTTATGTCACTGCCCTCTTCCTTCAGGCCCTAGCTTAGGTTGGGCCCACTGGGTGTTATATTTTTTAAGTTTTGGGATCACACCCTGTAGTCCCAATTCAGTCTCAGGATCTGCCCAGCCCTGCAGTGCCGGGTACTAAGACTGGGGTTCCAGCAAGCAAAGGGATGAGACCTCTGAGTTACTTTCTCAGCATTAACATCTTTATTTTTATATAAACATATACTAACATTCCACACAACTTGAAGACAAAAAGTGAAAGAAATAAAAAAAAAAAGTTTTAGGGACCAGAGCTATAGTTGGGCATTTGCCTTGTATGCAGTAGACCAGATCTGATCCCTGACACCCCATATGAACCCCCAATCACAGCCAGAAGTAATTCCTGAGTGCAGAGCCAGGAACTCTGAGCCTCCTGGGTGTGACCCAAAACAAACAACAAACAACAACAACAACAAAAAACTTTTTTTAATTACAAAGGTTAAGTATCTAATTGGTTTTGCAAATTCAGGACACCACAATAGTATCTCAAAATGAACTATTCTGTATAAAAAATTAAGATTAGATGTGAAAGCCAGAAATACATGAGTTTACTGCTATCAACAGATCTACTTATGTCCCAATATAAAAACCTAGTACAGAACTGAATTTAAATACTTCCTGATTTATAATCATTATATTCATATTGCATCTTTAAAATTATAATCCCGAGTTTTACAGGGTTCTGGCCTTCTTCCTAAAGGTCAGAATGCCAGCCATTATTTCTCACTCTGGCATCCCTTCAGCCCCATGACAAAGGTCCACTGTTCTCTCCAGTTTTATAACACACTTTATAATGAACTGGGAAACTTGATACTCAAGACTGGTAAAACATTTAAAAACTTTCAAAAATATTAAAGAAGCATTAACGAGATCCTGAGCAAAAGATACAAAAGCAGGAGGAATGTATATGGTTTGCGGCTTCACATGCTGGGGGGAAAGGCAGTTGGGATAGAGAAGGGACCACTAAGTAAATGGTGGCTGGAGGGATCGCTCAGGATGGGAGATGCGTGCTCAAAGTAGACTATGAACCAAACATGATGGCCTCTAAGTACCTGTATTACAGACCATAACATCTAAAAGGAGAAAGAGAGTAAGAGGGAATGTGTCTGCCACAGAGGCAGGGGATGGAAGAGGTGGGGGTGGCAGGAGGCATACTGGGATCACTGGTGGTGGAGAATGGGTAATGGTGCAGGGATGGGTGCCTGATCATTGCATGACCAAAACATAATCATCAAAGTTTGTTAGTCTGTAACTGTATCTCATGGTGATTCAATTAAAAAAAAAACCCACAAAGTATATGGTTTGGTCTGGGGGGCCACATCAGGTGTTGCTCAGAGGCAACTGCCAGCTTTGGGGGGCATGGGAGTGAGTTGGGAGGTATTGAAGTCCATCCTTGCAGTGCTGGTACCTGAACCCGGGGCTTCTGCAGTAAAAGGATGGACACCAGCCATTGGATCTGGCATCTCAGCCCAGAGTGTCAGGTTCTGAAGGTTGTCTTAGTGTTCAGATAACATAATCTTCAGTCCTCTCTTCATATCAAGCACAGTCTGAACTTTGAAATAAGCTAGAAAACTAGCAGCTCTAAGGAGGACGGTGAGTATGACAGTATGACTTGTCCATTTTACTGGAGACGGGGACAGTGGGGATCTTCGGCATTGCAAATGTTGACCCCAACTCACCTAGCAATGGTCCCTGCTAAAGCCTCTGCGGATGTAGACCTCAGTACATCCACACCACTAGCTTGACGTGAAGCTGACCTAGGCTTCTCCTTCTCCTCTGGCTTTAATGTACTGTGTCTAATCACTGGCTGTCATTTCTGAAGCATTCAGCATATCTCCTGTGTACCAGGTATAACACCAGGTACTTGATCACGGTCACGGTCCTCCCGTTGTTCGTCGATTTTCTCGAGCAGGCCCAGTAATGTCTCCATCGTGAGACTTGTTACTGTGTTTGGCATATTGAATACATCACAGGTAGCTTGCCAGGCTTTGCCGTGTGGGCGAGATACTCTCGGTAGCTTGCCGGGCTCTCCGAGAGGGGCGGAGGAATCGAACTCGGGTCGGCCATGTTGGCTGCGTGCAAGGCAAACGCCCTACCCGCTGTGCTATCGCTCCAGCCCCAGGTACTTGATATGGAGCAATAAACAAAATCTGGAAGCTACCATGGTCTGGAGAGTATGCTGAGTAATAAGAAGAAAAACAATCATAAAAGCAATGAGTACAACAAAGAAAACAAAGGTGTAATGGAAGTTCATGGTGATAGGAAGTCAAGACAAACAAAACTGACTGTTCAGAGACAAAGAAAATCTTGGAGGGGGACTGTGGAAATAGTAGAGGACTAGGGGCACATGCCTGGAATCCACCCATCACTGGAACATACTCCTCTCATGCACTGGGTATTTCTAATGTTCCCCAGCACCACAGTGCCAGAGTGGACTGGCATCCTTGGGCCTCAAAGTGAACTCATCCCGGTTACTGAGTTGAAAAATCAGCGGAAGTGGGCCCCAGGCAATCTGAGCACAGCATGGGAGACTCGGCACTGTCGTCACTGTCCTGTTTTTCTCGAGCAGGCCCAGTAACGTCTCCATCGTGAGACTTGTTATTACTGTCTTTGGCATACTGAATACGTCACAGGGAGCTTGCCAGGCTCTGCCGTGCGGGCGAGATACTCTCAGTAGCTTGCCAGGCTCTCCAAGAGGGGCGGAGGAATCGAACTTGGGTCGGCCATGTTGGCTGCATGCAAAGCAGACACCTACCCGCTGTACTATCGCTCCAGCCCATGGGAGACTCAAATTTTTTTTCAATTTTATTTTTATAAAGTTGTTGACAATAATTCACTGCATTTAATATTCCAACACCAATCCCACCACCATTACACCTACCCACCACCATATTTCAAATGTTTTCATTCTGACCCCCAAACCCTGCCCCCAAAGCAGGACCTAAATAATTTATTTTGTATTACTAGTTATAAATATCCCACTAAAAATGATCCCAAAAAATTTCCTTAGAGGACAGTATGTGAAGATTTTGTTGTATTTCACTCTGGAGTCATTAAGCCATTGCTTAATGACTGAGTGCAGAGCCAGGAGAAACCCCTGAGCATTGACAAATATGGCCCAAAAACAAAAAATAAAAATTAATGGAATCTTTTTTTAATTTTTTTATTTTTTGCTTTTTTGGCGATGCATAGGGGTTACTACTGGAGTCATTAAGTCATTGCTTAATAAGAGATTACCAACATCTTGTTAAAGGTTGAGCCTTGTGTGCTTATTACATAAACATATAAGTATTTTTTTCTTCCCGAGATGGGGTGCCATCTACTTTAACCCCACAAACATGTGTGCTGCTCTTGGTACATCAGTGGTGTAGAGTATGAGATATCACATGGCTACAAATGTGACCGCGCATTCCAGGAATTCTAAAATCCAAAGAAATTTAAAAATTATAAATAAGTGGAAACTTTTTTTTTTTGGCTTTTTGGGTCACACCCATGATGCAAAGGGGTTACTCCTGGCTCTGCACTCAGGAATTACCCCTGGCAGTGCTCAGGGAACCATATGGGATGCTGGGAATCAAACCCGGGTTGGCCACATGCAAGGCAAACCCCCTACCCGCTGTGCTATTGCTCCAGCCCCAATGAGTGGAAACTTTTTGGAGTCAAAATTATCTCTCATCTTGCTCTCAACCAACCTGGGTTCAATCCCCAGCATCCCATATGGTCCCCCAACCACCATCAGTAGTGATTCCTGAGTGCAGAGCCAGGAGAAGTCCCTGAGCATTGACAAGTATGGCCCAAAAACAAAATGTAAATGGAATTTTTTTTAATTTTTTTATTTTTTGCTTTTTGGGTCACACTTGGCGATGCACAGGGGTTACTACTGGCTCTGCACTCAGGAGTTACTCCTGGCAGTGTTCAGAGGACCATATGGGATGCTGGGAATCGAACCTGGATCGGCCGCGTGCAAGGCAAACGCCCTACCCACTGTGCTACCTCTCCAGCCCCTGGAATCTTTAAAGGACTGAAGATATGTCTCAGTGCTAAAGCACTTGCATGTGTGAGGCCCTGGGCTTGATCCCTGACAACACAAGAGCAAAAATAAATAAATAAAATAACTAAGTCTATTTTCCTATTACTCATACTAAGCAAAAAAATTAAAACCCTGGTCACAATATATAAGACCAATTTTAGCAAGAGAAAGTAGACCAACTGATAGCCCGGTGGACAACATCGCCTCGAGCAAGTTCCCGGGCTTACTTCTGGCTTCCTGTAGCCCAGATTTGAAGAGAGAAGTCAGCAACCCAGAAACACCAACAGCAGTGGCTGACCAAAATAGCCCCAACAAATCCCTGTTCTGTCTAACAAAAAAAAAAAAAAAAAAGGACCCAAAAAGGGGAAACTCAGCAAGACTGAAAGCTTTAGATATAACCATTTTACTCCAGCCAAATGTCACAGAAAAAAAATGAGTCCAATCCACACGTCCCCCACAGTGACCAGAGTGAACCTAGATTTTCATACTCATCAGACACCCAAAACCCCCATTACAGCAAGGTCAGGGGAAGCAGAGGAGGAAACTAGGACAGAGAGTGGCAATATCCGCCCCCTCCCCCCCCCCCCCCCCCCCCCACATACCCAGAGAGGCAGAGAGAAAAGTCTGAGCCTTCCAAGAGGCAAGGAGACCACCCTCTGGGGACAAGACCTTCAAACCCCGGTGAGATGAAAGAGTATGCAGCAAAGTTCTAAAGGAGACAGATGCTAACGAGAAACTCTTCAAGAAGCTTCGACATACTGGTACATGGGATCCAGAGGCTCTGGTACCTACAAAGACAGAAAACACTGCACAAAGCCCAATTTCTGGCCAGTTTAACCCAACACTTCACTCTGATTTACTTCAGTGTCTATTACCCCATCAACACGTCTGACTTTCCACAAAAAAAATTAACAAAGGACAGCAAACAGCAAGAAAAAGGGTCTGAAGAGATAGAGTGAGCCCCAGAATCAAACTTAGATCTGGCATGGATGTTGAAATTATCAGCCAGGGAAGTTTAAATAGCTATTATTGTCTGAAGAACAAGAACTATGAAGGAAAAAGTACGCATCATACAAGAACAAATGATTAATGTAAGCAGAGATTAAAAATCTAATAGTTGACAAAAAATGTCAGAAATTAAAAATGCTCATAAAAAAGAAAACTGCTCTGATGGGATGATCAGTAGACTAGAAATTTAGGAAAAGAATTCATAAGCTTGAAAATTATATCAACAGAAACTTCCCAACAGAAAGCAGGATAAGGCACAAAATTCCTTTATGAAGGAAGGCTTGTCCTACACAGGCTGCAGAGAACCAAAGATAAAGTAAAAATTCCTGAGAGAAGCCTGGGGGTGGAGAGAATACTTCTATCTATTAAAGGAAAAGAATCACAATGTAGTTTTCATCAGAAAGGATGCAAAGAAAGAGTGGGGACAATAAAGTTTTACTGTTAAAAGTGGGTGAAAGAGGGTAACAAGATGGTTCAGTGGCAAAAGCACCTGCAGGCAAGATGAGGCCTCGAATTTCACCCCAGACCCACCCAGAGTCACCAAGTGTGGTTCTGGCATTCCTGCTGTCTGGGGCCCCAATATTACAACAGAGCATGTGGCCGCAGTGCACCACAATCACACGAGGGTACCACAGCCAGGGGTGCAGGCTGCAAGCACGTGGGTGAGCACCACGTCTAGTGTACAACCCTCATTCGTGGACTATAAAATAGCACAGTATGAGACTGACACCCAAGGACAGTAGAGACAGGGCCAGGAAGATTGCTTCATAGTTGGAAGCCTGCCTTATGAGAAGGGGGTGAAGGCAGATGGACGAGAGAAGAGACCACTAAGTCAATGACAGTTGGAAAGATCACTCAGAATAGGAGATGTGTGTGGAAAGTAGATAAAGGACCAAACATGATGGACTTCCAGTATCTGTATTGCAAACCATGATGCCCCAAAGTAGAGAGAGTGAGTAAGAAGTGAGAGTGAGTAAGAAGAGAGAGTGAGTAAGAAGGAAAGTGCCTGCCACAGAGGCAGGGGGTGGATGGAATGGGGGTGGCGGGAGAAATACTGGGCATATTGGTGGCGGAAAATGCGCACTGGTGGAGATATTGGTGTTTGATCGTTGTATGACTAAAACTCAATCCTGAAAGCTTGGTAACTTTATCTCATGGTGATTCAATTAAAAAATAATAATAAATAAATAAATAAAGTGTGCAATCCACAAAGAGTTTTATCCCGGAAGCCACATGGTCCCCAGAGCACCATACTGGAGTAGCCCCCAGCACTACCAAGGATGGCCCAAAGTTTACCACCCCTGGCAAGCACAAATACATGCACCAGAACTGAAAGTGTATGAACCCTGAGGAATTCTATGGATAATGATACAGCACAGTCAGATGCATGACCCCTTTCACCACAAAATCAACAAGGAAAAAGGAGAAAGGGCGGAAAGAAAGGAAAATCATCAAGTAGAATTCTATACCTCAAAGAAATGATGGACTGGGGGTATGGTGCCGCCAGCAGGTCAATCTGTACCTGTGAAGTGAGTGCATCAGCAGCCTCATCGCACCTTCAGACTTCCAGATACCCCAAAATTGCTGCTGTGCCTTTGGCCAGACCCCAAAAACTTGGGGTAAAGTTTACCAAGAAAGTAAACGGCCAAAAGTTAGCTATGTGGGAAACACACCCACAAACCACCTCCGGCTCAGCTATATAATTGGAGGCATGGCCTCTCTGGTTCCTGATTGAACTGCTTAATGGCCATAATCCGAGAGACTCAGAAACGAATCTCGAAACCCAGCAGTTTTTGGCAGAAATGCGTCCGGTCCCTGCTGTAGGTTACCGGTGCTGGGCCAACCCATGTGGGAATAAGTTTCGTGCCTTGGCCTGTTTCCCCTGGCAGCCCAGTGGCTGTCATCCTCCAGAAGCCATTGGACAGTCAGGTCTGGGCCCGCAGTGACGAGAAATTTTTGGCAGAAGTGCGTCCAGACTCCACAGTACGTTACTGTCACTGAGCCACCCCAGGGGGGGAAAGGGTGTTGTCCCTCCGCCTGTTCCCCCTTGGTGGCTCAGTGGCCGTCATCCTCCATTGGACAGTCAGGTCTGGGCCCGCAGTGACGAGACATTTTGGGCCTCACGGGATGGGGCTGTCCTCCCCACCCCAACGAGACCCCAAGTCATCGCCTACAAATGGCCTCTCTGGCTCCTGATCAAGCTGCTTAACGGCCATGATCCCAGAGACTCAGAAACAAATCTCAAAACCTGGTGGCTTTTGGCAGAAATTCCTCCAGATTTAAGTGTTAAAATTACAGAATTTCAAAATCACATGGCCCAACTGCAGCCACGCAACATCATATGTTATTCATAACCAGCAATAGAACACAAATTGTCTACTGTTGCCTTTTCAGCAGATCTGAGTATTGGGGTAAAATCTCAAATAATAATGGTGGGTCTGGTGTCGAAATACTGAATGTGATCAAAGTAGAGAGAGAGTAATGTGGAAATCATCTGCCCCACAGGTAGGGAGAGGGTGTGGGATGGGGGTATACTGGGGTTTTTGGTGGTGGAGAATGGGCACTGGTGAAGGTACGGGTGTTTCATTGTATGACTGAGACTTAGACCCGAAAGCTTTGTAACTGCTCTCACGGTGATTCAATAAAATAAAATTATAAAAAATGAAAAAAAAAAAGTAAGGTGGAGTTCATGCACAATTCAATCAGCTAATCAGTGGCTGAATAAATAGCAGTACTCCTACAAAAAAAATTTTTAAAAAATAGGTAATATTGAATTTGGTTTTTAGATACAACACTAAAAATCTAGATCTGTGACAACAATAATAATCTTTAGACTTTATTTAAAGCATACTGTTTATGAAAGTTACAGTTAACAGAATGAAAAAACAAACCACAAAATGGAAAAAAGTATTTGTAAAATACATATTTGATAAAGGGCCCAAAAATACCAGATACTCAAAAAAATAAACTTGTGGAGGAATTGGTCAGGATGGGAGATGTGTGCAGAAAGTAGATAAGGGACCAAACATGATAACCTCTCAGGGTCTGTATTGCAAACCATAATGCCCAAGAGAAATTATGGGGAATCATGTCCGCCATGGAGGCAAGGGGAGGGTGGGAAAGAGGGGGTATACCAGGGATATTGGTGGTGGGGAGTGTGCACTGGTGGGGGGGATGGGTGTTTGATCATTGTGTGACTGTAACCCAAACATGAAAGCTTGTAACTATCTCCCAGTGATTCAATAAAATTAAAAAAAAAAAAAAAAGAAAGAAACTTGAATAAGAAAACAAACAAACTTAAAATAAACTTGAGTAAGAAAATAGAGTAAGAAAATAAACTCGTTTTAAATAAGCAAAAATTCCCAAAACCTCAGCAAAGCACATATAAGGATGAAAAGAATAAACAGATGTAAAACTGCTCAATATCATGTTATCAATGAATGTGAATTATAGCAATGAGATACTGCATTGCTAGTACAATGGCTCAAATTTTAATACTAAATATCAAATGCTGGAAAAGACCCAAACAAAAATTTTCATTCATTGCTAATGTGAATGTAAATTGGTGTAGCCACTTTGAAAGACATGTTAGAAGTTTCTGACAAAGGTAAATAGTCTGACAACATAGTTCAACATTCTACAGTATTAATACTATATTAATCCAAGGTATTAGCCAACTAATCTGAAAGTTATGGCTACACAAAAGCCTAAAAGCAACTAAGATGTAGATAAAAGATAAACAAATTATGGCTCATTCTGACAACAGAAAGAACTATCAAGACATGAAAAAAGCAGGGATAAATCTTAAATGTATATTTTATGTGAAAGAAACTGATCTGGAAAAAGCTATTCATTCCATTAATTAAAACACATTCCGGGGAGTGGGGGGTGAAAGCTAAAGAGGGTATGGTGTGTGCCCTGCACACAGCTGATCTGGGCCTGATCCTCAGCACCCCAATATGGTCCCCAGAGTCCACCAAGAGGGACCCCCAAGCTCAGCAGCAGGAATAAGCCCTGAGTACCACTGGGTGTGGCCCAAAATCCAAACCAAAAACAAAACACAGAACTCATCCTGGAAAAAAACAGAATCATCACAAACAATACTTTACAACAACAAAACTGTATGCCCTTACAGTTGGGGGGGGGGAGGGGTAGTGTCAGAATCAGAAGTTCAAAATCAGTATCACTGAGCTGAAATCAAAGCATTAATAATGGCTGCTGTCCCTCCAGAGGTTCCAGGAGGAAATGTCTGCCTTCTGCCTCCTCCAGCTTCTGCTATTGCTGGCATTCTTTGGCTTATGTCATTCCTATCTTCAAAGCCAGAGTCTTCATATCACCGTGTGTTCCCTCTTTACACAACCTTCGCTGTGTGGTAACCCTCTGCCTCCCTCTTACAGAGACATCTGTGATTGCACATAGTGCCCAGGATAATGTTGTCAACTTAATCTTACCTGTGAAGACCTTCCCCCAACAGGTTACAACTACCTGTTACAGGGAATAAAAGATTAACTGTTACCTTTGGTAAACATTATTCAGCCAAGACAATAGTAAAAACAATTTTAAAAAAGAAGAGTTGTCAGATTCCAGAGTAAATAAGAATAAGCATTTTATTGTATTGTATTAAAGGGTTTAATTTCCTTAAGGCTAAAAATCATACAGTAATCAAAAAAAGGCTCTTACTGATTTATTTTCTGATGATTCTATTTGCCATTTCTTAAAGTTTTATTGGAACAAGTAATATAACTCAAATTTATTATGTGCCTAAGGGGGCAGGTTTGGATGGGAGGGAAAATGGGGGTATTGGTGGAGGGAAGGTCACACCAGGAGTGTTGAAACACTAAATGCCCAAAACAGCTGTATAATGAACAACTTTGCAAATCATGGTGTTTTTAATAAAAAAAAAAAAAAAAATTTAAAAGGGTCAGTCTGGGGCTGGAGCGATAAGCACGGCAGTAGGGTAGTTTGCCTTGCATGCAGCTGACCAGGGTTTGATTCCCAGCATCCCATATGGTCCCCTGAGCACCTCGAGAAGTAATTTCTGAGTGCATGAGCCAGAAGTAACCCCTGTGCAACGCTGGTGTGACCCCCCCCCCCAAAAAAAAAGGTCAGTCTACCCAACTTCAAGATTTATTTTATGCTACTACAATGAAGTCTTGGTATTAGAGGGAGAATGGGCACATACATGATGGGGGGAAAGAGAAGAACCATATATATATGCATTATAGGCATGTGCTTTACCATTGAGCCTGGCCCCAGACAATTTGCTACTGACAAAGAGGCAAAAGCACATGATAATGGAAGAATGATAATCTTTTCAATAAATGGCCCCATAAATAAATATCCATCGTGAGAAAAGATTAAGCTCACATTTTAGCAAAAAAGAAAAAAATTCAAAGTAAAACACAGAATAAACTAAAATGCAAAAACTAAGTAAGAAAATATTTAAGTTGCAGAACTCGACCATGATGGTTCAGTTTCTTAGAATAAACCTGTTGGTCAAGATATTTGATAAAAACATTACCCTAGACGTTAATGAGCGGGTGCTTTGTGATCAGTATACTTCTGCATAAGTCAGATTGCCCCCACAATGTGGGTGGCCTCATCCAATCAATTTATCCAATCTGGTACATACATACCCTACAATGGTGTTCTTGAACCTTTTCATACCCACAGACCCGCATGTGTCCTGCACATCAGTCCAGTCAGGGCAGTTATAATTAAGGCAGCATATCAGCAGTTTTTGACCTTTGCTCTGCTTGTGGAACAGCCCTGGGCTAAGAATAAGTGACTGGTGGCCACTGTATTACAATACTGGTCAGCAACAAAGAGAATTAATAGAGAAACGCAAACACCTTGATCTTGAAAACCACACAGAATGAAAGACAATCCTGAATGGTTATGCAGAGCATGACTTCATTTATATGCACACTTTAGAACTGAAAATTTATCAACTATAAATGAAATCAGGCAGAGGCAGGTTAGGGGGTGGGTATCAAGGAGCAAGAATCCATAAGAGGTGTGTAGTAAACAAAAAGAAGAAATCATATCATTCTCTAGAAGTTGCCACTGAAAAGAGTATTAAATCAAATTAAAGGGTGGAAGGGGTGGGGGGAAGACTAGGCTAAAAAGCTTCAGGAAGACTGAAAAACCAAGATCCAATTTAAATGTGAGAGGAAAGAGCTTTATAAATAATGACTCTAGAAAACCACAATGCTGTATGTAATCTTAGCATAACATCTGTAGAAAAAGTGGGGAAAATCAATAGGAAAAGACTGCCCTTTGCACTAGAATACTAATAAAGGAATACTTACAGACCTGAAAGAAAGCTGAAAAAGGAAAATAATACAATGACACTTCACTGAATACAAACTGACAGCCAGATCCAATGTGGTACCAATGGTCCTCATCTCTTTATACTTACAATCCACATTGCCTCCTTCCACACAAAACAGGGCTGAATGTATAATCAAAGGGGTTATAGCGTGTGACCTCTGAGACTGAGACAAAGTCACACCTACTTTGTTCTCTCTTGGATTGTTCCCTCTGGAAGAAACCACCTTCTACCAGCTGTGGAGAGACAGCTGGCACCGGGTGAGTGAATCAAGAGTCTGAGAAGTTAACTCCTGGACTGGGGGGGGATGGTTCAAAGGGCTTGACTGCATGCTCTGCATGTAGGAGCCCCAGGCCAGGTTCCTAGCACTGTGAGGTCCCCTGAGAACTACCACAAGTGACCTGTGGCCATGGCCACAGCAACCTGTGGCACCACCAAGTATGACAAAACAATAAAAATCAATAATTAGCTCCTCTAGTCCAGCCAATCATGCATAAGACTGCAATCTTGGTAGAGCTTGGCCTTTAGAACCACCCACAATGTTTCTGAACAAACCCCCCCATCCCCCGCAAATGTGAGTCAATAAATGTTTTTTGCTTTTTTTAAGTCACTGGATTTGGGAGTACCTCATTGAACAGTAACAGATAACCACTGCACTTTTGTGGCAGGCAGAGTTCCAAACATTTTAGAGTAACCACTTGATCCTCAGCTCTATGAGTCTATGTTAAGATGAGGAAACCGTGATACACAGAGGTTAAGTAATTTGTTCCAATTGTCACAATTGGTAAGTGATATGTAACCAGATTCAAATCTAAAGAGGGTGCTATTAATTACTGTGAAATATATTCTCCCCAAACCTGAAGTGGTTTCCATCCCGTGTTTTTTATTTTTACTGTGAAAATAGGAGACAAGGTCATCTGATAAAAGAACAGGCAGAAAGCCAAATGAATCAGAGAACTGAGAAAAAAAAAATGGGAAAAATCTGGAACAGCTGCCAAGAGAACTAGCTAGAGAAATCTAATAAGATTTCCTAAAGTGTTAAGGGCACAGGAGAGGTTAGGAGTCATGAACTTGCAGTGCAGTGAATTTAGCTTAAGATGATGATAATAAGGAGAACATTAGCCTGCCGGCATAACTAAATATAAATCCTGGGTCAAGGCTTCCCACCAGACTGTGGTGAGAGCTACTTCCCATGGTGAGTGGTCAGTGCTGCTGCACATAACTGCCTTATTCTCAAGAAGCAGAAGTTTCCAAGAGAACCTTCCCTCTCTCCTAGTTTCCTTCAAAATGCCACAATGAAAATTTCAATGTACAGATAATGACATTGGTCCTACTATAACACGACCACCAAAGAGCAGCCTCACCATGGTGATGCACTGACTCAACAAATCCTAAAATATAGCTCTCGTTGCAAGTAACACTCTGTGGCAGCTGATCAAAACTGTCTGACACAATTTGCACTTGCGATAGCAAGAAAGTCTAACCTTACAAAGAAACAAACAAAAAAGAGATCCTAACCTATTCTGGTGTTTTCTTCTCCCTGAGACAAGTCATTATACAGACTAAAAAACAATATCCTCACTTCCCCATCCCCCACTATAGGATAACACTCTTTTGTCCTTCCTCAGGTAGCTTAGGTTTATCGGGTCACACCCATCTAAGGACACTGAACTTGTATTGTAAGCAATGTCCTTTCTGTATGGACACAGGAAGACAGTTAATATTATGCTTTGTAACTTGGGAGTTGATTGACTCCGAATAATATTTACTCCTGGGCATCTGATTTCTTGACTCAGTTGCCCTTAGTTCCTAGCACCCCAAAAGCAGGGTCCCGACGAGGGACTGAATGGACCCAGGGCAAGCGGTGAGCTACCCTGGCATCGAAATGGGCCAGGCCAAAGAGCCACGATACTCAACTATAAGTTGAGGGCATGATCACGGACAAAGCTGTCATGATCCAAAAGTAAGTAACGACGAGACTAGGACTGCTGGAGCTAGGAAGATTAACCTGGCCTGAGGACTGCGGAATGTATAGTGAGATGTTCTCAGGAAGAACCAAACTAAATTTATATCTCTTACTGTGCTCATACAGAATGACATTGCTAAAAATATTAGAAGTAGATTTATTACAACTATTTAAGTAGATTACTAACTGAGGGAAGAACACACCCTTTTTAGGATCCCACCCTTGAGCGGATCTCCTAGTGTTCTGAAGTAATCTCTGTAGATGAGATTTTATCCTTGAGTTAATCTCCTGGAGGAGTGGTCTTACCTCTCTTTGTTGATTCGTCAGTATTCAACCCACCTTTATGTCACCGCCTTATGTGACTGCTATATAAACTAAGATGTAAGCTCGGAGAAGGGAGTCAGAGCGAGAGGGACTCAAGCTTGAGAGAAAGAACAGCCGTCCTGATCCAGGCCACACACAGGACTCAAGAGCACTGAACATAGGCGGTGAGAAAGAGCCATCCAGTGAGCCCGTGAACACACAACCTTCGGCGAGATAAGACTTTACACCCCACCAAAAAATAGTTTTTAGTCCAAAATTTCTCAATCTTCAAGTTCACTTAAAATTATGATTTCCAGGGTGAGGGCAATAGTATACCAGGTGGGGGATACTTGCTTTGCACACAACCAACCTACTTCGATCCCAAGCATCTCATAAGGTCCCCTGAGCACCGCCAGGAGTGATTCCTGAGTACAGAGCCAGAAGTAACCCCTAAACATTGTTGGGTGTGCCCCCCCTCAAAATTTTAAGATTTCCTGGCCAGAGAGAGAATTCAATAGGTTAGAGCATGTGCTACTGCATGAAGAAAGATGGGTTTCAGTCCCAGAAGCACCACCACAAGCAACTGGGGACTGAGGCCCAGGGCCTGGAGTAGCCCCAAAGCAAAACAAAAATTAGACTTATGCAAATTTCAAGTTTCATACATGTAATACATTTTTTCTTGACAAATAAGCTAGCATAAACTAATCTCAAGTTTGATAAGGAAAAAAGACCAAATAGAAAACTGTTTTTCGAGGCTACTATTCAATACAAGTAAGAGTAGATACTTAAAGATTAAGACACAAAAATGCATAATGGAGGTAAAAGCTTGTGAGATACACACACACACACACACACACACACACACAGAGTGATAACAGTTAATAGCACTGTAGTGCTGTCCTCCCGTTGTTCATGGATTTGCTCGAGCAGGCCCAGTAACGTCTCCATTGTGAGACTTGTTGTTACTGTGTTTGGCATATCAAATACATCATGGGTAGCTTGTCAGCTCTGCCGTGAAGAGTTATATTCTATTAAAAAATTTCCCCATAAGCCATTATAATCTGAAGACATATTAGAAACAAGTCAAATGAGTAATACTACTGACACGCTTGTTGAAGTAAACAAAATATCACCGGGTGAATAAGCATTTGCTTTTCACCTTATGCCAAATTAAAAGAGAGCAGAGAGTGGGGGAAGAATCTTTTCCCATGCTTAAAGTAACTCTAACTCTAAAAAAAGGTTGAATAATTAGGGAAACCATAAAGTGGGCCCTTATGAGCACCCCAAGTTACTTCACATGTAGAATCTCCATCTTCACCACAGAACTCACCTTTATTTGGAAAACCTAAGACCAAAAGAACAATTTTTAACTTTTCTCAAGATACAAATTCAAATAAAACCTCTAGTGAATGTTTTCGTTGCAGTGGTGCCAGCATTTCATTAGACCATTTTCACTCTTACCCTGATTTGTTCCGTGGAGCTGCTGCTAAGTTCATCGCCCGATTCCGAATCCTGCTGGACCCTCTCAGAGCCCTCCCCTGCAGAGTCACATGCCTGTTCCTGGGAGAAGCTGGTTTTCTCGATGTCCAAGAACTCCGGCCCTGGAAAGTGGCCGAACAAACGCGTTCTGTTCTGGCTTGAAACTTTCGGCGAGTGCGAGTCACTGTTAATAAACTTGCCGTTATTGTGGGTCAGATCCAGGCTCAGATTCAGCGTCTGGCCCGCGGTGTAGTTGGGTCCCAGGTTCTGATTGGCATCGCGGATAAGGCCTGTTCCCTGGACAGACAGCGAGGGCTTCCCGAAACTCGACAGCTCAGGCTGCTTGTTCACATTCTCAGCGGATCTCTGCAGATGCAAACTCTGCATCATCTTCACTGAACTGTTGGGCAGCACGACGGCCTGTTTGACAGGAGGCATAAGTGCTTTGCGGGCCACCTCCTTCACATACTGGGCGGGCACGTAAAACGCCTTGGAACTCTCATCCGGCTTCACTTGCCACCAGTCGTCGTTGGTCTTTTTTACCAGGATATAGCGCTCCCCTTGCTTTATCACAATTTTTCTGTCCTTTGCTTCATATTCGTAATCATATTCCACTTCGATGTACACTTGTCCTGGAACTAGCTTCCCACTTTTGTCTGCCATTTTTAATCAGTAATGTTCACCTCTTCTCAAAAAGGATGGTGTGCCACATTCTGGCTTGATGGCCTGGTGGGCTGGTACTGCTTTCTTTTTTTTTTTTTTTTCATTTAAGAGGAAGAGAATGAAGAAGAAAGTTAAACACAGTCTAAACAATTTTTCTTGGGATGGGGAGATGGGGGGTGGGAGGGATACTGGGATCCGTGGTGGTGGGAAATGGGCACTGGTGGAGGGATGGGTATTTGATCACTGTATAATTGAAACCCAAGCACAAAAATTTGTAAGTCTACAACTGTACCTCATGGTGTTTCACTAATAAAAAATAAAAAAAAAAAAAAAGAAAATGGGAACAGAAAAAAAAAATACAATTTTTGTTTTCTTTCTTTTTTTTTGTTTGTTTGTTTGTTTGCTTGCTTCCAAAATGCCAAGGACCAAACCTAGGATCTCATACAGGCAAGGTAAATGCTCTACCTCTGAGCTGAATATCTGGCCCCAAACTTTTAATATTTACTCACAAGTATCATGACTGACATTAGCCCTTTGAAAAACATGACCAGGGCCAGGGAGGGAACCCAAAGCACATATTCAGGGAAGTCCCCCGGGCATTGTCAGGAACAACCCCTGAGCACTGAGCGAGAATAGCCCCTGAGCCCTAAGTCCAAATGTTAAATATTTTGAAGAAAAAATGCATTACCTTCAAATCTCAAATGTGTCTATGATTATTTGTCCTGTATTAAAAGTAAACTTACACTTAGTCTATATTTTCCACTCATTTAAGACTAAATCCAATGATTACATCTATAACACACATAAGACTATCAAAAGTAAAGTGGCAAGAGCTTTCCTTCTTTTCATGGCTACCTAAAACCTATTCTTTCTTCAAGAGGCTCACCAATAACTAATACGCATTAGGCAATCCCCAGGCTGGGAGCTAAGTTCATGGCACGCCTTATCTAAACCCTATTTGAAGCTGAAGTCCAATGACCTAGTTCTCTTTATTTTGTAAAGCAATCAAAGACATGAAAGAATTTTTTTAATTACTCAATTATACAAATTTTGTTACCCATTACATATAAAATATAAATGGACTTTTAAAAAAAAAGTTATTCGGGGCCAGAGAGATAGCTCAAAGGGCTGGAGGGTGTGCTCGCACATAAGAGTTCTGCGTCCACTCCCCAAATGCATGGGCTTCCCCTGCCCCCAAGCACTGCTGGACGTGGGCCCAAAACCAAACCAAAGAAACAAAAAACCACTGTTCATTAGTGTAAAGAAACTGAGGGGCACGGAGACAGTTCAAGGATTAAGGAGCTCGTGTTGTACATAGCTGCCCCTATCTAGAGCACCACATGCTCACCTGAGCACCAGAATGGGGTGCAAACACCTCCCCCTCCCCCAAATAAACTGCGACTTTGTTTCCATCTGATTTTTATAGGGGGCCACACCCAGTGGTGCTCCAGGTAATAACCACTGCAGTCCTATTTTCCTCACGTCTACCTCAGGAGGACCACAAGATGTGCCCTACGAATGACCGACAAAGACCGGGTTTAGGTTTTTTGTTTTGTTTTGTTTTGTTTTAAATGTTAAAAAAAAAAAATCAATACTCAACCAATACCCTGCCATTCAAAATTAATTCGTCTTAAACTGGCTTGTGAAGTCTGGCATTCACTGACATTTCTCTACTAATGCCAAAATATTTTAGTGTCTAATAAAACTGCATTCAGGCTTAAAATGATCACAGCGTATCATTATTGCTACAAAGTCCAACCATGGGGTGAACTGTGTCACCACCCACCTTCCCTTCCCCCAAAAAATTATGGTGAAGTTCCAACCGTAGAACATGTGAATTTGACCTTTTTTGGAAATAATATTTGGGGTCTTTAGAGGCATAACCACTCTAACCCTGATTTGTGGGGTCTCAAATCCAGTGAATGGGTGTCTCTACAAGGAGAGAGAGATGCAGACAGGGGGAAGATACTGTGAAGACAGGCAGACACTATAGTGAGGCAGTTACAAGCAAAAAACACCAAAGACAGTCGCCAAACAGAGGCTTCGGAAGTCAAAGGAAGAATTCTCCCAGAGAAGCTTGGCCCTCCTAACACCTTTATTTCAGGACCCTCAGCCTTTCAGAACCAAGTGGGATTAAGTTTCTGTTATTTTAAGCCACCTAGTCTATGACACTGCTACAACAGTCCTGGGAAACCCACTTTCAGCGAAGCTCTAGGATCCTAAGGCAAACTTAAGCAGTGCTAAATACTCACACAAGCCTTCAGTACCCAAGATCCTGGCATGCTGCTGCTGTCTGCTCTGTGCATAACAACCGACCCCCTGAGCACTGCATCTAATTGCATCTAAAGCTCATAAACCCAGGTGGCCCAATAGGTACCCATTCAGTAGCTAACTGTGACGAAGTAACATTTTAACTTATGGGGGGGGGGGGGGGGGGGGGGAGGCTTACCTTATGAGAAATACATGTCCAGTATAATATTTAAACCTATAAAAAAAATGAAAATTCATTAGTTTTAACCAGGATCATGTGAATCAGGCGAACAGTGACATTTCATATAAGTGCTAAGAAACACCAAACATATCCTTGAAAATATCCCAATTGTACTCAGCATTACCCGTTGACATGTGGCCAAACACATGGCATGTTTCAGCCTCTCCTGCTTCATTTCTACACCCTATCAACTTTATTTTGGTCCTTCTCATGCTGACAGAAATGTTTGTTTTTTCTTTTTGGGTCACACTGGGCAAGGCACAGGGGTTACTCCTGGCTCTGCACTCAGGAATTACTCCTGCCGGTGCTCAGGGGACCATATCAGATGCTGGGAATCGAACCCAGGTCGGCCGCATGCAAGGCAAACACCTTACCCATTGGGCTATCACACCCGCCCCTGGTAGAAATCATTTTAAATTAGTAATATGAGAAGCTATTTTTGCAGAACTCTTAGAATGGCACTTTTTTTGAGATTACAGTGTTGAATGTTGAAGGTTGTTAGAGTCCTAGTAAGTTCCTCCACTGCTCACTAAGTTATAACTGAATTATGAACATGAAATAGAACTTTCCCGTCGGGAGCTGTGGCTTTATGAGTCGAACTGAAAGAAGCTTAAACTGTATACGGGTACGCTTCCTAACACAAAGCTGGAAAACAGACACAATATGGCACCTAAGTTTCCTGGTCAGAAACAACTTAATTACTAAGAAACATATCCAGGATACAAAAGACTCTACTGAATAGACCTTGAGTTCCTGAGAGAATGTCAAAAATGAAAGGAGGGAGATTTTTCTAAGTGTTCACCCACAACCAAATCCATGGGAGACATATTAGACCCAAAAATCAAGGTCCAAACTTGAACCAACAACCCAGTCCTGCCAATCTGCGTGGTCTTTCTCTTCATAGCCCACAGAATTTCTAACATTCCAAATTTTTATTTCCAAGCATTACCAGGATCTTACTCCCTATGTGTCTTAATCGCTTTAGCTACTTAAGTTTTCATATAACTTATATAACGACATACATCTTCTCAAAAGTCCCTCACTGAAATACTTATCCTCGGGTGACTGTCTTTCCAGGAAGCAATAAATAACTTAAGAAATATCTCTGTAGATAGAGAAATGAGTAAGGCAATATGTAGAGGATTATGGCACTAGACATAGTGGAGAGTGGAGAAAAGGTGAGTATTTATGAATGAACAGGGGAAACTAGGGCTTTCGTGGGGGGGGGGGGAGGAGCTGTGGGGTGGGGAACAATAATGGGGTAAAGGCCGGCCCACACTCAGCCTCTTCCCTTCCAGGCTGCAGGACTACACCTCCCAGTGACTACCAAGAAAGGTATGTAGGAGGAGCCATGGAGAAAGATAAGGGAGTTTCGCTACTTCAACCTCAGGCACCCAACCTAAAGCTCTTTGGTGGCAATTTGGAGAATAAGGCATCTTTCTTCACAAGGCCAGTGTCCCCAAAAATGGTAGCAAGATCTCAGAACAGATGCCCTGAACGAAAGGGGGTACATGAGGGAAGAGAATAAAAGGGAACTGACAAGGGCTGGGGGTTGGGGATGGACCTAGGAAGGCCCTAAGATATGTTTAAAAGTACAAACTTCAAGAAAGTCAGGACGCAGGAATTACATGCTATCATCCAAGATTCCAAAAAGTTAGATAAAAGACTTATTACAAGCTGCGAAGACCAAAAAATGTGGGGGTTGGGGGCGGGCTGTAATGATACTCTTCAGTTAAGTGAAAAGGAGTTGTGAATGTGAGAAAATTCCGCCTACTTAATCTAAACATAAGTCTTGAGCCCATGAGTTTCTGGCCGGCTGTCCACCCCAGCCTCCACAACCGGACATCAAAGAAAGTCAAATAAAGGTGTACCGTTTGGGCGTGTTTCTTCCTGCCCTCCCCAAACTCGTGAATTTTTCTCTTGGGTTAGTTCCTAATGCTGTACTCTCATCTCACCCTCTCAGACACTGTTACTCAACTGTGATGCCCACATACAGGACACTCCTTTATAACCGAGCGCATGGCTCAGGTCACCACCCTACCCTGCCAGCACGTTAGTCACATGTGTACTTATAGCTACTAAGCCAATCCCTTAGTACGTACAAAGTCTCTGCAAACCTACTGCCCAGGACCAAGCAACTGCTTTTCGCTGCAATTTCAGAAGCATTCATGCCGCTTTACATGCCTCTTACCAGACTTCTTCGTGTTCCAACAGGAATAGGCATAAACACAGACACACAGAGAAACATAAGCTGCTGACATCTCTCAGTGTCTCTTCCTCCATTTCAGACTGAGAAATTTCTATCATGGTATTTTAACCTATAATATACTCCTCCTTCCTGTCTGCCAGTTTCTATCATTTTCTGTCCTACCACAAATTACACAGCTCAGCAAATGTTATCTTCCTCCCCCAGGACATCTGTTTCAATCAAATGCGTCTCTCAGCATGACAATCTTACCAGGTATATTGTAAAATAAACAAGTGAAAATGCTAATTTAGTAGAAGTATCCATGATTAATCATGCCACCATCTAAGTCCAATATATGTACAACCTATTTAGCAACATTAGGAACAGCAAAGTGTTAATATAGCTCTAAATAAGGACAAACTTAAAAACACAATTTAGAAACAGGAACTCAGTTCAACCAGCTGGTGGTTATACTTGGTACACCAAACCACAGAAGCTCCCAGGAACTGCCAGGTATAGCCCCCAAAACCAAAACAAATGTAATAGAGACTCTTAATATAAAATTCTCTAAGTCTTTTTTAAAGTACCCATTTAAGGGGGTTAAGGCAATTGTCTGACATGTGGCCAAGTCCAGTTCTACTTTTGAAATCCACAATCACCCCCAGACACCGCCAGGGGTGATACCTGAGCACAGGGTGAGTTATTACAGTGCCCAGAGAACCTCCATGTGTGGCCCCCAAACCAAAAATAAATACAATAATAAAAGTAACTGTTTAAGGCCACGGATGTAACTCAGCCCTGCATGTTTCACAATCACACAAATCACAAATCATCCCGTTAATCGTTGATTGCCTCGAGCAGGCCCCAGTAACGTCTCCTTCATCCTAGCCCTGAGATTATATTCAAGGCTCTTTAGGAGAATGAGACCCATCATTGTTACTGGTATTTGGCATATTGGGTACGCCACGGGGAGTTTGCCAGACTCTGCCGTGTGGGCAGACTACATTCGGTAGTCTACATTCGGTGTAGACTACCGAATGTAGTTGGTGTTTAATTCCAACTACCATATGGTCCCCTGACTACATTCGGTGTGGCCCCCAAACCAAAAATAAATACAATAATAAAAGTAACTGTTTAGGCCATGGATGTAACTCAGCCCTGCATGTTTGAGGATCTAAAATCAGGACCACCAAAATTAAAAACTTTTAATAGAACAAAATAGGGCTCAGAGCAATAGTACAGCAAGCAGGGCGGTTGCTTTGAATGCAAGTGACCCCAGTTGATCCCCAGCATCCCATAAGGTTCCCCAAGCACGACCAAGAGTAATTTGTAAGTGCAGAGTCAGGAGTAACTCCTGAGAAACAACAACGTGTGACTCCCCCAAAACAATAAATACATAAATAAAACGAAACAAAATAAAGCAACTATAGGTCCAAGGAGATAACTCAAAGGGATGAAGTTCATGGCTGGTTTGAGGTGTTTAATTCCAACTACCATATGGTCCCCTGAGCACGGGGTCTTGGTCTCAGAAACTGTTTCTAATGATCCCCACTTTCTGAAAATAAAAAGATACATAATACAAGGTATTTCCTTAGGCAAGAAGAAGGAAAATACAGTGATTGAAATTATAAACTATTCTGACCAGCCAAGAGAAGAGCAGCAGAAAAGGTAAAAGAAATAAATGGGAAACTGGAAAGCAGTAAAGAACACAGTCAAAAAACATTGGTAAGGGAAATTCAAAATCAAGATTTAAATCTGAAACAAAGCTGGGGAAGTAACAGGAATATTTGGGGAAGCAAGTAACTTTTATAATGATGACACATTTGCATGCAGTTTTTAAGAAAGATCTGTGCCATGAAATCTTAGAGGTGAAGTGGATACAATGATGCTTCTTCTTGGGCTATTATAAAAATAGTGAAAATATTCCAATTTTTAAAACATGGGGACCAGAGAGACAGTACAGCAGGATAGCCTTGCATGCAGCCAACCCAGGTTCAACCTCCAGCATCCTATAGGGTCCCCAGAATACCATCAGGAGTGATTCCTAAGCTCAAAAAAAATTTTTTTGATTTAAAAAGACATAAAAATAAATAAAAATTAAAAAATAAAAAGACATAGGCAAAAAATAAGGATATAAAAAACTACTCAACTTTATGTCATTAGGGACTTGCAAATTAAACATGGAAGACACCACTGCATATCTAATGGTGTGGCTGAATGCCAAAGCACAGACAACACCAAACTCTGTGTCATATGCAGAGAGCAACAGGAACTCTCACTCACTGTTGGTAGGAAGGCAGCACTGTACAGACACGCTGAAAGACAATTTAGCAGCTTCTTACAAAGCAAATATGGTCTCACCATACGATCTAGCAATCACACTCCTAGGTGTTTACCCAAATGAGCTGAAAACTTATGTCCACAAGAAGTTCGGCATACAAATGTTTATGGTTGCTTTATTTATAACTGCCAAAATCTGGAAGTAGCCAAGATGTCCTTCAACAGAATACAAGATAAACAATCTTCTAAACATTCATACAATTCAGCCTTATTCAGTGATAAAAAGAATTAGACAACCAAGCTACAAACACAAACACACACACACACACACACACACACACACACACACACACGAGCCTTAGGTTTTTCTAACCAAAAAAGCTAATCTAAAACAACTACATAAATGATTTCAGTTATGACATTCTGGAAAAGTCAAAAACATAAGGACAGTGGGACAGTGATTATCAGGGTAGAAGAGGGAAAGAGGAAAAGGGTTCCATAGGTGAAGCACAGAAGATTCCTCTGGTCCAATAAAACGAGTTTATATTATATACTGCGACGGTGGAAATGTGACATTACACACTTGCCAAATCTCTTCATCCTTACAACACAAAGCAAGGACTTCAATATGCAAATTCTTAACACTCAGAAGTCAGGGGAACCCTGGGATGGAAAGCAGATGTGCCAAGAGTGTCAGAACCACAAATGCCACTGGATAGAAGGGCAGCAGAGATGCTGGTCTAACTAACTTCAGAAATAAACAGGGTCTAGCAGACAAAATGTTTCCTGCCGACCAGGGACATAGCTCAGTGGTAGAGCTCATGTTCTCCATCTACGAGAACTGAAATTAGATCCCCTGCACCATAAATTTGCAAGAATAAGCTACTCATTAAAAAATTTAAAAGAAATTGTGACCGGGGGGTGGGGGGGGTGGGAAGGTGGTTGGAGAGGGAAGAAATATTACAACTTTTTTAAAGTTTCCCTACAGGGATAATGAGTTTGAAATTCTGATGCTACTGTACATCCATACTGAACAAGTGAGTGATACCTGGAAGGACAATGGGGGGTAGATTTGTTTCTGGACAAGAAATGGGACTTTAAAATAAGGAGAGAATGCTAGAAATTACCTACACGGTAACTGGTCACATTTAGAGATGTCAATATGAACTCAGTTTTTCAACCTAACACACAGACGGGTAATTACATTTTTTTAAAAAAGTTCTAGCTAGGGGTATGGTGCCGCCAGCAGGTCAATCTGTACCTGTGAAGCGAGTGCATCAGCAGCCTCATCGCACCTTCAGACTTCCAGATACCCCAAAATTGCTGCTGTGCCTTTGGCCAGACCCCAAAAACTTGGGGTAAAGTTTACCAAGAAAGTAAATGGCCAAAAGTTAGGTATGTGGGAAACACACCCACAAACCACCTCCGGCTCAGCTATATAATTGGAGGCATGGCCTCTCTGGTTCCTGATTGAACTGCTTAACGGTCATGATCCCAGAGACTCAGAAACGAATCTCGACACCCAGCGGCTTTTGGCAGAAATGTGTCCGGTCCCTGCAGTAGGTTACCGGTGCTGGGCCAACCCATGTGGGAATAGGTTTCGTGCCTTGGCCTGTTCCCCCCGGCAGCCCAGTGGCTACCATTCTCCAGATGTCAGGAGGTTTGGGCCCCCAGTGACGAGACACGCAGGGCCTCACGGGAAGGGGGTGGAAGCGTTCCTGTCCTCCCCACCCTAACGAGACCCCAAGTCATCATCCACAAACGGCCTCTTTGGCTCCTGATCAAGCTGCTTGATGGCCATGGTCCCAGAGACTCAGAAACAAATCTCAAAAACCCAGTGGCTTTTGGCAGAAAAGCATCCGGACCCCACAGTACATTTACTGTCGCCAGGCCGCCCCAGGGAGGAAAGGGTGTTGTCATTCCACCTGCTCCCCCCCTTGGCAGCTCATGGCGATACTCCTCCAGAAGCCATTAGACAGTCAGGTCTGGGCCCACAGTGACGAGACATTTTGGGCCTCACGGGATGAGGATGGAGCCGGTCCTGGTCTCCCCGTCCCAACAAGACCCCAAGTCACTGCCCACGAATGGCCTCTCTGGCTCCTGATCAAGCTGCTCAATGGCCATGATCCCAAGGAGCAAATCTCGAAACCCAGTGGCTTTTGGCAGAAATCCCTCCAGATTTAAGTGTTAAATTTTCATAATTTCAAAATCACATGGCCCTACTGCAGCCACGCAACATCATGTTATTCATAACCAGCAATAGAACACAAATTGTCTACTGTTGTCTTTTCAGCAGATCTGAGTGTTGGGGTAAAATCTCAAATAATAATGGTGGGTCTGGTGTCAAAATATTGAATGTGATCAAAGTAGAGAGAAAGTAATGTGGAAATCATCTGCCCCACAGGTAGGGGAGGGCGTGGGGTGGGGGTATACTGGGGTTTTTGGTGGTGGAGAATGGGCACTGGTGATGGTACGGGTGTTTCATTGTATGACCAAGACTTAGACCCGAAAGCTTTGTAACTGCTCTCACGGTGATTCAATAAATAAAATTATAAAAAATGGGAAAAAAAAAAGTAAGGTGGAGTTCATGCACATTTCAATCAGCTAATCAGTGGCTGAATAAATAGCAGTACTCCTACATAAAAAAAAAAGTTCTAGCCATATGTTTATATACTCAGTGCACAAACATTTCTTTGCTGTCAAAAAAATCAACATCCCAACAGTAGCAAGTACACCCAGTAATGAGATCTGGTTTCTAATCCATTGTCAAATAAAGGAAGCAAAACTGTGGAGAAAGGATAGATTCTAAAACTGGTGGTATACAAACTGAGCCTGGAATGCCAAAATGACCTTCCTCACCATTCCTCCCCCACCCTCCCCCACCCCCCAGCCGCCCAACACACACACAGAGTCATAAATTTTAAGTATCTGAGTTTAAGTACTCCCAATTACTAGGTTTTCTTAATCTATAACTAAACTTAGAGGTAATATAGGCCTCTTTGATAATCATCGTTAATGTCTTATTTTAGGCTATTCCACGATTAAACAATTTAACTCACATTTCTTTTGTTCTTTTCAACAATCCACTTTTAGAGAATCAGGTTGCCTGTGTTTCTCAGCAGGAACATTCTAGAAAAATTCTAGGCGTTGGAACAATAGAGATAGCAGGTGGGATGCTTGCCTTACTTGTGATCGACCCAAGTTCAATCCCCAGCATAACATACGGTCCTCTGAGCCCCTCCAGGACTGAAATAAACCCTGAGTATGGCCAGACGTGGCCCAAAAAATAAAACAAAAGGCATTATAGGACCTTATTATAGGACCCCCGATGAGAGTTAAAAGTGTCAGGGCTTTGGCAGAGCCTTGGGTTTGGTTCCCAGCACTGCAGGGTCCCCAAGCAGTGCTGGGTGTAAAGGTAAAGGTAAAGGTAAAGGCCCTCCCGTTGATCGTCGATTTGCTCGAGCGGGCCCAGTAACGTCTCCATTGGAGACTTTGTTGTTACTGTGTCTGGCATATCCAATACGTCACGGGGAGCTTGCCAGGCCCTGCCGTGCGGGCGAGATACTCTCGGTAGCTTGCCGGGCTCTCCGAGAGGGGCGGAGGAATCGAACTCGGGTCAGCCATGTTGGCCGCTTGTAAGGCGAACGCCCTACCGCTGTGCTATTGCTCCGCCCCAGTGCTGGGTGTAGCACCAGTAGAGCTGAGGGCACCCAGGGATAAAAAACACAAATTACATTTCTTCCAACAGTATTAGAGTTTTCCATTCAGAGCAGTTTTATACCTTCCTAATAATTCTTAAATGCCCCCACAGAGATGTACATAAATACCAACCCAGTTAATATATAACAGAGCAGAAAATGAGAAGTCAAATGTAATTTAAAAAAAAAAAACAGTACTTTAGTAAACAGATCAAGCCCTTTCAAAGGAAAAAAGAAAAAGGATTAAAGTAGGGTTCATTCCTTGAGAACCACTCACACAAACTTTAATTTGCATTTTGTTTTTGTTTTTCTGAGAGTCACACCCGACCATGCTCAGGGCTTACTCCTGGCTCTTCACTTGGGAATCACTCCTGACAGGGCTCAGGAATCATAGGAAATACCTGGCCGGAACCCAGGTCAGGTCAGTCATACGCAAAGCCAACACCTCACCTATTGTACTATCCCCAAACAGTACAGATACCAAGAATAAAAACCTGGTTAAAAAATAAAATTCACAGTATTAGTGAAAATTCCAAGGAATGAACTTTTTCTTGAACCAATAGGATAACTGCCTTTCCCTTCTGAGTTCGCCATGTATCAAAAGTTACCTATACTGATAATGGCTCCACATTAACCCTTAAAATCACCCTTCCTTATTAGCCTGATATATTTCAGCTTTCTTTCTCCTCATTTAAATGAACTCCATTCAACGAAGTCCTTCTATAACTCTTAACACTTGAGTACTATTACATTTTTCTGCATACAACAAGAAACCAAAACTTTATTAAAGATAGAAACAATACAAACTTCACACCAAGCTGCAAAGACTCTACTGAAACACATACACAGCTTCATTTTTCAGGTGGGTACACTGTAAATTCTCGACAAAGTGACCAATTCTATACCCTTAACTCCCACGCCACTCTCATCCAGCTCTCCTCCTCTCCTCTGCTACAGTGGAGTCTCTGTTCTCTTGAAAATCTGCAACAGCTTCACCTTGAACTTGGAATTTCTTAGCAGCTGCTAGCTCTGCTTGCTGAGATAATGTCTTAATAAGAACTTTCTACAATGGTCTTTTTTTGTTCCTAAGCCAGGAAGGGAGAAATCTAATTTTTACAGCTCATTTAAATTCTACCTTCCCTTCGGGGCATCTCATCCGGCTCATAGTAAGGCAGACACCTGGACTTTTCCTTTGGGGACATACCCATGGCCAAGATCTTAGTCTGTGTCATCAGACAGTAATAAGAAACCAGGGGGTCTGCAAAGAGAGTTTAACAGGCAAGGAACTTGCCTTTCATGATCCCTAGCATCCCAAATGGTCCCCAGAGCACTGCCAGGAGTAAATCCTAAGTGCAGAGTCAGGAGTAACCCGAACATCTAGATGGAACCCAAGACCGAAAGAAAAAAAGTAGCGGCCTGGAGGGTGGCGGGAGGGGGCGGGGAGAAAACAGGGAGATGCTCAAAGGGCTGGAGAAGCACATAACTTTATTTCCATGTGGGAGGTACCATCTAACTCCTAGCCACCAAAGGTCCTAAGACTACTGCCAGGTATGGCCCAAATATTTAAAAATAGAGGGAAAAAGAAAATTAACCTTGATCTTTGAAAATTTCACCAAATTCCTAATCCTCTAATGATGTACTCCAGAAAAAAAAAAAAAAACAAATTCACCTCACAAGTATATTGATTATTTAAGCATTAACAACCTCCACCAAATCACTCAAACATTCCTCTAAAACATTACCATCCTTAAAAAAAAAAAAACACATTTTTTTTCTAATGTTTTGTTGTTTTTCCAGGTCGCACCCAGTGGTGCTCAGGAGTCACTGTGGCAGTGCTTCGGGGAACATGTATAGTGCTGAGGATTAAACCAAAGGCAACCATGTATAAAACAAACACCTTAACCCTGCATGCTCTGTATTAATCTGACTCAATAATCTGGAAAGCAATAAAGGGAATCCTCTAAAATACAGATATTTTATATTCCTAGGAGAGCTCTTGGCATATTCCTAGGAGAGCTCTTGGCATCTCTGCCCAAAGCACACAAACATTCATTAAAAACGATAAATGCACAATTGTGCTTTTATCACTCTTACGACAATAGCCAAGACGTGGAAACAACCTAAATGTCAACTACAGAAGAATGGATCAAGAAGCTATAGATAGCATCAGAGGCTGGAGAGACAGTACAGGGAGGGGTAGGGGACTTGCCATGCAAAAAGCCAATGCACAAGGGGGCCCCCTAGAACTGCCCTGAGCTCAGAGCTAGAAGTAAGCATTCTTCATCTCTAAGTGTGGCCCCAAAAACAAAATAAAACCAAAAAAGAAAGAAAAGCTGTGGTATATATACACAGCTCTTAACAATTTGCACCACAGGGGTGGACCTAGAGGATATGATGCTGAGTCAGACAGAGGAAAGGGACAGACAGGGAATAATCTCTCTCATAGGTGGGACTTGGGGGGGGGGGGGGAGGGAGCTTTGTGGAGCCAATGGATCACAAAGGGAGAACTGACCCATACAACTGTGCATTTGGGGGAGGGGGCGAGTTTGAAAGGGAGGGGCACTGTGGACCTTTAGGGAGGAAGGTGAGTACACAAGTGATGGGTGCGGTGCTGGGATGATGTACACCATCATTGACAGTACTATAAATCACAGTACCTTGAGCAATAGAAGATTTTTCAAAAAACTAAAATCCAAAAAAGAAAAACAAGAATGAAAAGCAGGGCACAACCAGACACAGGTACACCTCTGACTCACATCAGACAAGAGGCAAAACCAAGGAGCCAAAGGGAAGGCTCAACTGGCTGAGTACATCCTTTGCATGCAGGAGGCTCAGGTTCGGTCCCATCATGCATGGTCCCCCAAGCACTGTTGGTAGTAACCCCTGAGCGCCAAGTGGGAAGTGGCCCCCGCACCATCATGAGTGGCCCAAAACCAAACACCAAAGGTGGAAACAAATCAAACATCCATAGATGGATGAATAAATAGCAAAACAAAACATAGTATGTAATACAATGAAATAGGACCAGTATCACTATGACAACAGTCACTGAGAATGTAATTTCAAGTCACCTTACACCTACCCAAAACCCTCAGAAGTCATGAGAATAATCACAAAAATGTTACATGTCCTGCACATGATGAAAGCTAATATACTTTATGGGCTTCTGAGGAACAGCGCAGGGGTTGTAAGTGCCTGCCTTGCTAACATGAGGCCATGAGTTCAACCCCTCATGCTACTGATACATAGCAGATGAGTTGCAGCAGTTCCACAAGGTGCCGGTTCCCTGGCACCACATAAGAGCACGAGCTCTCCAGCACCCTGTCCAGTATGGGCAAGTACCACAACTAAACTAGTGTGCAACCTTACCAGCACAGCACAACTGAAACAGATGTGTGAGCACCACAGCTGGGAGCAGAGGACAGAGCATCACTGAGACGCCAGGTACCACCACGCCAGGCCCAAGGGAGTCCCCACACGCAGTGCAATCGAGCATGTGTGCAACCCCCTCTCATCGCAGCAAAAGGGAAAATAATTTTTTTTTTTTTGCTTTTTGGGTCACACCCAGCGATGCACAGGGGTTACTCCTGGCTTATGCACTCAGGAATTACTCCTGGCAGTACTCGGGGGACTATATGGGATGCTGGGAATAGAACCCGGGTCGACCACGTGCAAGTCAAATGCCATACCCGCTGTGCTATCACTCCAGACCCGGGAAAATAATTTTTAATGATAACATGAGAAACTTTATTCCAGTTCAACAACTCGGAGGAACTGAATGAATTCCTCTGTTGAACAAATTCAATCTGCCTTCTTGAAAGGCAGAAAATCAGAGTTTGCTTAAGAACAAAAAGGGGCTGGAGAGAGTACAGAGGTTGAAGTGCTTGCTTGGCACACAGCCAACCCCAGTTAATGGTCCCCTGAAGATGACTATGCAAGCTAAGCAGTCAGGAGTAGCCCGAATAACACCAAAGAAACAGATAACCTAAACACTCCTTACATCAAATCTATCTCCAAAAATTTTTCCACAGTGGGCAAAGAGGTAGGACAGAGGTTGTCTTTGCATGCAGCCACCCCAGTTAGATCCCTGCACAAAGCCCCAGAAAGAGGCAGGAATCTACCCTAAGCATCAAAGGGTGTGGTTCCCAAAACAAAAACAAAAAAAATTTTTTTCACAAAGAAAATGCATGGCCCCAATAGTTTACTGGTGAATTTTACCCCAAATGTAAGAATCTGGGATAAATTCTACACAAACTTTTTATAAAAAGTGAAACAGGACATGGGGCTAAAGCAATAGCACAGTGAGTAGGGCATTTGCCTTGCACGCAGCTGACCCAGGTTCCAGGTTCGATTCCCAGCATCCCACATGGTCCCCCGAGCATTGCCAGGAGTAATTCCTGAGTGCAGTGCCAGGAGTAACTCCTGTGCATAGCCGGGTGTGACCCAAAAAGCCAAAAAAAAAAAAAAAAAGGACAGATCAATATCCCTCATAAACAGAGAACTCATATAATGGCTACATAAAGAACTGTACAAGCCATTAATACAACCTGATTAAGAAAGAGCAAAAGAGAAAAAGAGACAACACTTATCTGAAGATACAGTCATAAATAAATAACATGAGAAGATGCCTTAAAATGCCAAACTGGTCGTTGAGCACTGAAAATCAAAGCCACAACAAAATTAGAATGCAGACACACACACACACACACACACACACACACACACACACGTAGCACATCTACTAGAATGGTTAAAAAAAAAGTTGAAATTGGCCATACTATTCAAGAAAACAGACCTAAACTCAAACAAATTCTAGTGGGAGTGTTAAATAATAGAACTACTTTAATAACAAAGTCTGTCAGTTCTTAGAATTTTTAATATATAACCTACCATATGACCCTGAGTACCTATTCTTAGGTATTTATCCAAAAGAAATGAAAGCACATATCTTCATAAATACCTGCAGAGAAATATTCATAATCACCCAACTGTCCACATAGAGAGGAACAGATAAAACAACTGTGGCAGAGTCATATCACTGGGCAATAAGGAAAAAACTACTCAATAAACTAGAAACTGAATAATGAATGTCAAAATCATCTTTCAAAGTAAAAAAATTCAAGTCAAGCATACTATACAAAATTCAAGAACATGAAAACCAATTAATAGTGAAAAAGTCAATCCAACAGTAAGCAAGGAACAAATGCAATCAATTACAAAGAAGCTTGAGAAAATGAGGGATGGGGGCAACAGGTAAAGGTGGTAATTTAGGGGGCTGGAGCGATAGCACAGCAGGTAGGGCATTTGCCTTGCATGCAGTTGACCCAGGTTCTATTCCCAGCATTCTATATGGTCCCCTGAGCTCCGCCAGGAGTAGTTCCTGATGCATGAGCCAGTAGTAACCCCTGTGCATCGCCAGGTGTGACCCAAAAAGAAAAAAAAAGTGATGATTTTATGAATATACACATGTCAAAACTCATCAAACTGCAAATATAAAGTATATGTCACCTATCACGTAGAAATTACAGCTTAATAAAGCTGTTCAATAAATGCTTATAATACAATTAAAACCACACAGGCTATCACTACTCCCTCACTAGAACGGCTACATATCTGAATGTGTGTATTTGTATATGAATTACTCTGTAAGTTAATGACTCAAGCAACTGGAATTCTTATTCATTCCTGATGGGAATGCAGAATAGTACAGTCACTTTGGAAAATATTTCAGCAGTTTCTAGTCAAGATAAATACACACTTTCCATACAGTCTATCAAATCGTCTTCACTCTATTCATTCCCAAGAGAAACAAAAACATAGGTGCATGCAAAGACCTTACATGAACATTCAAAACAGCTTTACTCATCACAGTCAGAGACTGGAGACGATCCAAAGGCACACAGCCAGTGACTGCCTAAATGAACTGTGGTACATCATCTGTGAAACAAGAAACAATACAAAGCTCAGAAGAGCCTTCTGAGAATGATAATTCAAAAAAGTACTTGGAAAACTATAAAAACAAAACAGATACTCAAATCAATCATTGTTCACTCAACGAAGCAAAGCTGTGATAGAAAATGTCTAACAAATCACAAAGAGCGTACCCTTCGAACCCATCTCCGAGCACTTCTAAGATTCTACCATGTTGCTCTGTGTATTTGCTGTGTATCTGCTCAGTTTACCACTTTATATGGTTGCAGGTTAGTACTTCAGTGTATATTTACCACACCTCAGAAATCAAGATTTAAGTGAACCAATAATATATAGCAAATTACAGGTAATTTCCAATAAACATTTAAAGATCTCACTCTAGGGCCAGAGCAATAGCATAGCGAATAGATTGTCTGCCTTGCATGTGGCCAACCCAGGTGGAATCCCTGGCATCCTGTAAGGTCCCCTGAGCTCAAATCTCACTCTAAAATGCGTGCATATATGGTAGGGGTGGAAGAGAGCTCAGTGGGCAGAGCACAAGCTCGTGTGCAGGAGACCTGGTTTTAATAATGATTACTTTGAGAGAAGATCTGTTCTAGTTCTGTGATTATTCCAGTGACTAGGGCTTTGGGGGCATATAGGTAGGTATAGAGTTGAGTTTAACTGCATTTATCAGTGAGTACTGTTATAATGTACACAGTATACTATACTGCACTGCAGCTATATAGCAGTGTAGCACTGTCCTCCCATTGTTCTTCAATTCGCGCCAGCAGGCACCAGTAACATCTCCATTGTGAGACTTCTTGTTACTGTTTTTGACATATCGACTATGCCACGAGGAGCCTGCCAGGCTCTGCCGTGAGGGCGGGATACTCTCAGTAGCTTGCCGGGCTCTCCAAGAGGGACAGAGGAATGGAACCCGTATTTGCCACATGCAAGGAAAATGCCCTACCTGCAGTGCTATTGCTCCAGCCCAAAAAATGTGGCAACTGTGTACCACATTTTATTTATCTGTTCAAACCATGGACATTTGATTTGCTTTCAGCATGGGGCAGGGGGCTGTCATATAGTGCTCAGAGGCTTCTCCAAGTGGTGCTCAGGGGATCAAGCATTTTGGGGATCCAAAGATGGGCCACCTGCATGAGAGCATGTGTTCTCTCTCAGCCGTTACTTCTGCCTTTTTGCAGCTGTGAACGTAAATGCACCTGTATCACTCTGAGCCTGCCTTTCCATTCCTCTAGCTATAACCAGAGGCAAAATTCCTGGTCATATCGTAACTTTATTATTTTTTTTTAAATCTCCATACATTTTGCCCCATGGCCAGAGACATGGTATAGCAAGTAAGGTGCTTGCCCTGTAGGCTGCCTCCCTGGGTTCGATCCCAGGCATCCCATATGTTCTCTGGAGCACTGCCAGGAGTGATCCCCGAGTACAGAGTCAGGAGTAACCCCTGAGTATTGCTGGGTGTCACTCGAAAACCACTGTCACTGTCACTGTCCTCCCGCTGTTCATCGATTTGCTCGAGCAGGCCCAGAAACGTCTCCATTGGAGACTTTGTTGTTACTGTGTTTGGCATATCAAATACAACACGGGTAGCTTGCCAGGCTCTGCCGTGCGGGCGAGATACTCTCGGTAGCTTGCCGGGCTCTCCGAGAGGGGCGGAGGAATCGAACTCGGGTCAGCCATGTTGGCTGCGTGCAAGGCAAACGCCCTACCGCTGTGCTATCACTCCAGCCCCAAAAAGTAAAATAAAAAATAATAACAAAAAATTCCAGATTCAGAGCCAAACAGATAGGTCAGTGAACTGCCATGTGTGGTCCCAAAACCAATAAAAACTGGGGGAAATAATTATATTCTAAATTTTTCTTTGGTGAAGAGCACAAGGTAAAGGAAAACAGCACAGGACTTGAGAGTTAGAGGTGGGGAACTGAAATCTAGGATTTGCCATGTATCAGTTCTCAGACCCTCAGAACTTTCACTTATCTGTAGAACAAAGGGAGTAATACAAACCTCAAAAGATCCTTGAGAGAATAAAGAAAAAGTGCTTTGTAAATCACAAGGCTGGATACAGAGTTTCCACACTAATCACTGCTTACTCAAAAAAGCAACAAATCTGAGAAGAGAAAAACACTCCAACTGACCCCCATAAAATCAGCCCCTCCTTGGACTGGGGGAACAGTCAAAAGGCTAGCCAGCATGACATCATGTAAAAGATTGGGTTTGAGTCCCTGCACCCCCAAAACCCTCTGGGGACTGACTACCCAGCAGAGTAGAGAGTAGCCCCTGTACACCACCAGGTTTGGCCCCCAGACAAAAAATATTAAATCCTCAGATGCTTCAGATTTTACCTCTTGCTAGCTGTGTGTGACCTAAGACAAATTACCTAACCTCTGAATCTCAGGGGATTTTTTTCTCCCTGCTTATAAAACAGATCTAATCAATTATATATATCAATTATGTATATATTACATATACACAACATATATTGGGAAAATCAAATGTGTAACTATTTATAAAGCACTTGATGTGCTGCCTAAAACACAGCAAGTCCTCTATATGTCTTAGCTCTTCTTACAAAGACACTATTCTGATGCACCAACTCTGATACTAACCACCATTCAGCCTGAGCACCCAAGGTCCACCCAGTAGAGAGTTATAGATTACTACTTCTCAAATTTTCAGGGAGGAATGAAATCACTTGGCTAGCTCTTTTAAAAGTTGAGTTTTGAGGTTTTGAGGTTTTTTGTTTTTTAACTCTAAAATAGAAAGCAGGGTGCTTGCCCTGCACAAGGCTGACCTGGGATGAATCCCTGGCATTCCTTATGGTCCCCACTGAGTGAAGCCCAAAATCCAAAAAGAAAAAAAAGTAATCCCTGAGCACTGCTGGCACAGTCACAAAGAAATAAACCTTTCTGAGCGAATAGGGAGATAGCTCAAGAAGTAAATGGCATTTCCAGATTGTTTGAGACCCTGACCTGATTTTGACTTCCTGTACCCAAGTTCTTCAGACCCTACCCCATACCTGGGATAGCCCTAGAGGTCCCTCAGAGCACAATGTGTGGTCCTGATGCCCACATCCCCACCCCCAACATTACAGAGCACCAAGCCTATTTGGGTCTGTGAGAGGGTCTCCAACACCCCACCGCTACCAACAGATGTGGCCCCTATAAGAAAATAACTGAGGGGCCAGAAAGATAGGCCGGAAAGTAGGATGTTTGCCTTTCATGTAACCAACCCGGGTTTGATCACCAGTATCCCATATGAACTCCGAGTACCACCAGGAATAATTCTTGAGTGCAGAGCCAGGAATAACTCCTGGACATCACTGGGTGTGATCGCAGAACAAAAAACAAACAATTTAGGGCCAGGAGAGATAGTCCAGAGGGTAAGGTGCCTGCCTAGCATGCACCTGACTCTGGTTCAATTCTCAGCATCACATGGTTCCCCATGCACCTCCAGAAGCGACCCCAGCACCACCATCTGTGGCTCAACCCCTATCCCTGCAATAATTTTCTTTTAATTAAGTGGTCATGGAGCTAGCTCTAAGGGTGTGATACCTTACAAGTGCAAAGATCCAAGTCACGTCCCTCATACACCCCCCACACCCATAAATTTGTCCTGGTTTCCCCAGGACCTCTGAACCAGAGCTCCAAACCAACAGGCCTCTGTATCACCAAGGAGTGTCCCCAAGTCCCAATTATCACAGTCCCCCACACAGAATAATAATATCATATTGATTACATGACAAAACAATACACTTTATTTTCTTCACTTGGGCGTTCACCTTTTGAGTACTAAAATTCTTGGGATACACAGGTAGGTAGAAGTAGCAAGCTTCTTTCTATTGCACAGCTGTGGTCTGAGGTCAGGGCGGAAGTGCAGTCCACTATCACCTGGGAGCTTGTTAGCCACTCAGGTGGTTCCCAGGCACACTCAAGTTTGAGACAACTGATCTGCAACAAGGGAGGTGTGCTTAGAAACAAATGCCGGTCCAGTTCAGAGAAAAAGCGAATGACTGCAAACAGGAACTACATTGCGATAAATCAGTAAAAAGAATTGGGAAAATGTCTGAACCACAGCAAAGCCATCCACAAAGGAGGATGTGGCCCAATTAGACCAGTTAACAACTGAAGAAAAGCAAAACCACAAAGAAGTGGCTCAATGGGTTCCTCAAAAGACGGTGATTTGAAAAGCACTATTTGAAGCACAACTGGATGCTATCATGAACCTTTCACATCTGGTTCATTCTCCAAGGCCCCGTAACTAAAAATTGAAACTGTACCTAAAATTCTGGCATACCTGCAGAAAACAAATTGTGTTTCCTTTTTCTCTATTATAAAAGCTCCTATTTCAGGGTCAGGGAAATCATAGGTATATACAGGGGTAAAAGCGCTTTGCCTTGCACACAGCCAACCTGGGTTCAATTCCAGGCAGGACTTGCGGTTTCCCCAACCCCACAAAAGCAGGAGTGACCCCGGAATGCTGCCGGGTGTGGCCCACCCCACCTCAAGCGAAAAAACAAAACAAGATTGCTGTTCTAGGCAGACTCGCCAGTATTTACAACGCTACACATTCCCATATACACTACTTTTAGTCAACATAAGACTGTTATCACCCTTTTTATTCTCGGAAAAGTCAACTACATTGTAACATACTTAAATTTGTAAAGCCCAAGTCAAGGAGAATGCACAGTGGCTAAGGCCCTTGAGTGCAGGGGGCCCCCAGTTCTATACTGGCACCCTGGGGAGTGGCTCCCAGCACTGCCCCAGTAAAATTTTTACACAAAGTGTAAAAATAAAATTAGATTTTTTAAAGTCCATCTCTATCACCTGTTTGAAAAAAGGCACTCAACTGATACTTTCTAATTCATGAAAAAGCCAAATAACCACAAAGAAGCAGTTTTTTTACATTAAAGTTTTCACTAAACCCCACAACTAGTATACTGTTACAAAATCTAAAGATACAAAAGTAGCGACCAGAACTCTTCAGATGCCATTACAGAATGAATCACAGCATTAGAATTAGCAATTTCTCCAACATCTATACATTGATAAAGCAGAAAGAGAAATCAGTCGACCAGTCTGGAGGCGACACACACACACACACAAACACACACACGGTTACATTACAGTCCCAGATTCAATTTCCTTTTCCACCCAGAACAACACTCGCAGAGCAGAGGAACCACAAGCAACCACGGCAGAGGAACCACAAGCAACCACTGCCCGGCTCGTCTGCTCCGGGTCCTTAGCCCTGGGTCAAGTCTTGGCAGCATCGCCCGGCTGCCAACATCTCTTGCTCTAAAATGTACCCCAGACATTTTGGAAAACAAAGAGAAAAATACTGGTACCTTCTCTGACCGGAGGAGGTTTAGAGGGATGACCCTCCATGGAGACCAGGTAAGGAACAGTGGCGACCAACAAACAAACATTTCTCCAGGGTCACTGCTGGCCAACTTGCATGCAAGGGCCCTCCTGCTAGGGGCGGGATCCTTTCAAACCACCTTTCCTGAGTGCAGTCTTCCAAGGCCCCCCCTTTCGAGGGGGTGGGGAGGGGTTGCAAAATCTAAAGCAGAAAGGGAAAGGACTCCCTCCAAGTCGCTTTCACTACCCTTCAAGTTAAGTGCGGAGTCAGTAAGATCAAGCTTCACTAGTCACTGATCATCAAGCCACCCGGTGCTATGGGAGTGTGCGAGGGCCTTTACCTGGCACCCACACACTTCCCTCGGCGCCCCAAGAAGTTTCTGAAAGATCTGCCCCAAGCAGTTTGCTGGAGCCTTTGCAAGTGTATTTAAAGCAGCAGCTGCGGGGGGGGGTAGGGCGGGGAGCGCCTGCACCCGCCTCTGGAAAAGCCAAGGCCCCAAGCTCTTTTTCTCTCCGGATCACAATGTGGCCAGGTCTTCTGAGGGTCTGCAGTGATTCAAACCACCCCTCTTCCGAGGCCAGTCTTTCGTGGAAGACGGGGAATTGCCCCCCGCCCACCCCCCACCCCGCGAGAGGGTGGAAAAGGGCTGCACGCTTGCACGAAGGTTTCGTTGGATTTTTTTTTTTTAATTCAAGGACTTTAAGGAGATTCCGGCAAGCGGCCGGGGAGTAGCAAGTGTGCGTTGGGCAGGGGCGGGGCACCTCTACTGGCTGCAGATACCCGAGAGGCCACTTTCTGGTCCACCGTGCTCGAGGGCCGGGGAAGCGGGGGGCGGGGGGAGGGCAGGTGGGCTTCCCGGGGAGGCGGCGGCTCGCACCCCCTGCCCGCGGAAAGGGAGCGAGGGAAGCGGCCGCCGCCGGCTCTACACACGCACCCCGACACCCCGCTTCCTGGGGGCGGGGCGGGAGGGCAGTGCCCGGGCACAGGAAGTCAGCAAACCCGGGGGGCAGGCGACCTGCAACTTCCAGCCCTTTAAACCCGCTCGCCCACGCCCGCCGGCAGGCTGGCAGCTGGCCCCGGGGTCCCGCGCCCACCGCCGCCGCCACCCCCGGCCCGCTTCGGGCGCCGCTCCGGGGGTCCCCCCTCCCGCACACACACCCGCCTTTCCCTCTCCCCCCCCCCCCACACACCCCCCGCGTCTCCTCCCCAACTCCGGCGCCCTCGGCGGGCACAGCCCCGGCCCGGCGGCGCCTTTGTGCAGCGCCTCACCCACCTGCACCCCGCTCCGCGGGCACTCCGCCACGACGCCGAGGCCACCTCGCCCGAGCCCCGCTCGCCTGCAAAGGGCGCTCCCCCGGCCGCGGCCGCAGCCGCCCGTCCCCGCAGGCTGCTCTCCCAGGGAGGGTAAGTTGCAGGGCACGTCGGAGCGCGCCGGCGCGGGGGCGGGGCGGTCGGTCGCTCACGTGACCGCGGGGGCGGGGCGGGAGGCTCACGTGACGGCGCGGCGGGCTCGGGCTGAATCGGCCCTGGCGGATGCGGGAGTCGGAGCCCCGGAGGCGGGCCGGGGGCGGGGTGGAGGGGCTGCACGCGCGCTGGAAACTAAGAGGGAAACGTGGGGGCGGGAAACACTCGAGGGGCTGGACGACCCGGACGTGCACCGAGCTCGAGGGTGGCAGGAATGAAGCGCTGGGCCGGAGCGCCGGGCCATGGGCCCTGCCCCTTGCCCTGGCTCGGCCCTCTGGGGGATGCTGCGGGGGCGGAGGGAAATCGCTTAGTGGTTGACAGTTCTGAAATCCCTCAGGGAGACTCGGAGAAAGTGCCATTTGCTGGCCCCCCCGGGACGAAATGCCACTCTCCTAAGACGCTGAGTCCATTGCTGGGTCCATGAGACTTTTTTTTTTCCAGCATGCTGGACCTGCTAGGGTACCCTGCGCTGGGGCCGCCAGCTACACTGACAGGAGACTCCAGAGCACCAAGACCACCGGTCCAGGGGGTCCGGCGCGTCCGCTGTGTGCCAGCCCCGTGGGTGCATGGCCCAGTCACACAGATTGCAGCGTTTGCCGTATGACAAATTGTGCATGGCCCTATCACCCCAGTTTGCAGCGTTTGCAGTATGGCAGCCCAGAAACCAGAAGTCAGGGGCTTTAAAGGTTTTCCGTGATGATCCTGTGACAGAGAAAGTTCTGCTGGACTGGATGACTGAGACAGACAGACGGGGGGTGGGGGGTGGGAGGAGAGAGAGAGAGAGAGAGAGAGAGAGAGAGAGAGAGAGAGAGAGAGAGAGAGAGAGAATTGGTTTCTGCCTTGGGCACTTACCACTTCTCCAACTTAACTGTAAAAGGATGTGTTGCTGGACCAGAGAGATAGTATAGCATGCAGCCCATCCAGGTTCAATCCCTGCCATCTCGTATTGTCCACGGAGCCTTCCAGGAGTGATCCCTGAGCACAGAGCCAGGAGTAAACTCTGAGCAGTGCTGGCTGTGGTCCCCAAACAAATAAACAAAGTGTTGCTATAATCAAGGATTCCTAGCACAAAAAGTTAAAGGACTTGAGGGGAAAATAATAGATGAGTATTAGAACTTAAGAAACCACCCAGGCAGACAGGGCAGGGAATGTAGCAGAGCCTTGCATGAATGAGGCCCTGGGTTTGATCCCAGGCACTGTAAAAAGAAAAAGGAATCTCCATTCATGCAGTAGCAGATCTTTGGTTTTGATTATGTTCCACCATTCACCTATTACAGGTTTGTTTGGGCTGTTGTTGAAATTCAGGGGAGGGACTGGTGTGATAGTATAATGGATAGGGCATTTGCCTTGCACACCACCAACCTGGGCTCCATTCCTGTCATACCTTATGGTCTCCCAAGCATTGCCAGGAGTAATTCCTGAATGCAGAGCCAGAATAGCCCCTGAGCATTGCCAGGTGCAACCCAAAAAAAGCAAAGAAAAAAGAAAAACAAATTCAGGGGCTCAAACTCAGGACTTCACACATGCAAGACAAGTGTTGTACCACTAAGTTATGTTCACAGAAATTTTAATACCAAGAGAAAAGAGTCATGAGGAACTCTTTGGAATTGGCTCCTTCTGACCTTCACCTCATACTTGAAGGTTCTGTGTGTCTGACATACAAGCTGATCTCCCAAATGAACATTCAAGATTGCAAAAGCTTGAACAGCTGTAGCTTGCCACCATCCTATAAAATTAAGCCTAACAAAGACTAAGGTTTTAGGATAGCCTCCTTTTATAAAGGGAGGAGACTTAAAATACATATGAGACCAGACCATGTCTACCATTGCACTTGCCAATACCCTTTCCTTTCCATGGGTGGTGTCTTGTATCAATTCTTGCATGTTTTCTTTCCCATGCCTTTGTTTAGCATGCAGGGTATTGCTATATGCCTCTGAAACTCTTTTCCATAGAATCACTAGTGACCTCTTTCTAAATCAAAAGACAGAAGGACAAAAAACTGTCCTGATGGCAATGTGCTGATAAGTTTGTCATCCTTACTCCCCAAACCTGAATTGGGTACCCTCAGTTTCAGCAAGAGAGAGAACTAAACCGTTTGCATATACTTGCGGATCTGCCTGTAACTCCACTTCCTATTTCACAACTTAATCTCAAATGATACCACAATGCCCACAGTATGCTGATCACTACCAACAGCAGATGGAGTCAGATAAAAAGAGCTCTCGCCCAAGTGTGTTGTTTTAGAAGGACCTGATGGAGAGCCATGAAATCAGATGCAACATTGCCTCTAGTTGGTTTTTAAATAACACTGGTAGCATATGTCTGGCGCCTAGGCTCAGGATCTCAACAGATCATTTTCATGATATTGACATTTAACTGACTTCTTGTGAGGAGCATAGAGTTCCAAAATGTAGATTTCAAATGTAAGCTCTACAGAAAGGCAGAGATTTAAGTTAGATTTTTCTTCCATTATGCCTAATATCACCTGATGTGCAGTAGGTACACAGTTCCTTTGAATATATTTCTGAGTGAAAACGGACTCTGCATTGCTGAATAAATGTGGCCTGCTTTTTTTCCTACTTCTTTAATAGGTAACCCACTTTTCATTGTGTATTGCTAAATGAAAAAGGCATAAGATTATAGCTGGCATCATTGCTTTGGCTGGGCTGTAGAGAAACAGGAATTTGGCAGTATTTTTCAAAATTACAAATGCATGTAAGTACTCTGACCCTCCAATTTAACTTCTAGGAATTTCTCTCACAGATTTACTTCTGCACATGAAAACTGGCTTTAAAAGTTTTTTTTTCTTTTGAGAAGAATCTAAATATCCATCACCAGGATACTAACTAAATGATGAACTTCCATCCATTTAATCACTTTGTTAATGACGACAAAAACAACAAAAGAATAAGCTGTTTTGATGACGGAGGTGATTTTGTTGTTGTTAAGGAAAAGGAGCAGGGAGATGTCAGCGAATAATGTATTGGCTTACCTAAGCATGAAAGGAGAGCAAAATGCAGAGGTATCAAATAGTAGATGGAAAACATAGGGAATATTCTTCACTCTTTCCATTTAAATCTTTTGATCTCTTAACTATGAAAATTATCTGCTTGTCCGCAGGGATAAATAAAACTGGTTAAAATGTAGAGAGGTAGGACAAGATTTAAGGCTCTTGCCTTGCATGCAGCCAATCCTGATTCAAGTCCCATCACACATGATTCCCCAAACTCAATCAAGAGTGACCCCTGAGGACCACTGGGTATGGCCCAATACCCCCAAAATAAAGTCTAAAATCTTCTGCTATCTTAATTATGTTGCTAAAATATGGTCTTAATTATTTAGGACCTGCTTTGGGGGGAAAGTTTGGGTTGGGGTGGGAAAATTTAAATAATGGTGGTGGGAGAGTGTAATTGCAGTGGGATTGGTATTGGAATATTGAATGTTAATAAATTATTATCAACAACTTTATAGATTTTTAAAAATGTGCAGGCTTTACTATTTTATAAAGTCAGACTGACAAGAATAAGTGCATTAGGTAAACTAGTAACTCAATGTATCAGCTAAATATTTTTAAAACTGGGAGTTATTTACATAAATTTCAGATGAAGTATTTTCTCTGTAAATTTAAGTTTGTGGGTACTAAATTTAAGTATTAGATATCATTTGACTCACTTTACATTTTATCATTTTATCAAACCTTAATTTTCAAAAAAAATTCTTTTTTTTTTGAAGTGGAGCATTTGAAGTAGAGATATTTGAATGGCTTGAATCTTCTGTTTTAAACAATAAAATTAGAATTTCCCAAACCATTTGTTCATTTTCTAATTAAAGTCAAAGAAGAGATATTTGGGGAAAGACTGAAATGTGTGTCTCCTGAGAGTCTATTCCCACACCCACTATGGAACAGAACAAGTTACACAGATGCCCTTGAGATGATTCTGCCTAAGCATTTCCATATTCGATTATGTTTATTTCTGATTTTAACTTGAAAGAGAACTTTTTGGGTTTGGGCCACACAGCCCACGGTGCTCAGGGCTTACTCCTGGTTCTCTGCTCAAGGATCGGTCCCGGGGTGCCTAGGGGACCATATAGGTGCTGGGGATCAAACCCGGGTTGGCTCCATGCACAGTCAGCGCCTTAACCCCTGTACTAACTCTCAAATTCTCAAAGAGAGTGATAGGTAGAGACTACAAAAGCATTCAAACATCATCTCTTTTAAGATGTTAATTGTTTTACTAATATTTCCTCGTGGAACCTCAGTTTTCTCTCTGTAAATTTATAAGCTCTTTTTTTCACACTCATATTACAGGCAACATGGCCGACCCGAGTTCGATTCCTCCGCCCCTCTCGAGAGCCCGGCAAGCTACTGAGAGTATTGGATATGCCAGACACAGTAACAACAAAAGTCTCCAATGGAGACGTTACTGGGCCCGCTCGAGCAAATCGACGATCAACGGGAGGGCCTTTACCTTTACCTTTACCTTTACCTATTACAGGCAAAGGCAGAAATAGAGTTAAGAGTAGGGGCTGGAGCAATAGCACAGCGGGTAGGGCATTTGCCTTGCATGCGGCCGACCCCAGCCTTCCATATGGTCACCCGAACACGGCCAGGAGTAATTCCTGAATGCAGAGCCAGAAATAACCTCTGAGCATTGCTAGGTATGACCAAAAAAAAAAAAAAGTTAAAACTAAGGGTAGGGGCTGGAGCAATAGCACAGTGGGTAGGGCATTTGCCTTGTACGCGGCCAACCCAGGTTCGATTCCCAACATCCCATATGGTCTCCTGAGCACTGCCAGGAGTAATTCTTGAGTGCAGAGCCAGGAGTAACCCCTGTGCATTGCTGGGTGTGACCCCCCAAAAACAAACTAAAGAGTAAATTGCCACCTGGAGTTTTTTCCAAATTTTAACTGTGCTTCTGTCAACTATACACACACACATATACTCAGATATGTTAGAAGCACTAAGGAAATTAAGGCAAAGTTAATAAAAATCAATAATTCATTATTTAGGTCTGTTAATAGCACATGGGACTCGTTTAGTATTTCTCACAATTAGCAGTGATACAGTGTTTCACTGTGAAACACAGCTGAGGTAGAAATAATAGTTCTTGATTTAAAAATGCAGGCTGAAGAAATAGTACAGGGTTATTAAGGAACATGCCTTGTATTCAGACAACCTATATTTCATCCCTGGCATCACGAGGTCCCATGAATGTCCCCAGGTGTGGCTGTGAAGGCAGCTGAGCGACACTGGATTGGCTTGGATGATCCCCAGTATAGCGCACATCCTCTGGCCCTTGCACTGAACCACTAACCCAGTGAGTCAAGAATTGCTAGGGGGCCCCTAGGCTTTCTAAGCACTGCTTGGGAACAATTCCCCCTGAAATAATCATAAGAATAAGGTAAAATTTTTAAAACTTTGGGAACAAGGCAAGGATCTATGTCTACTTTCAAAACCACTTCTAGTCAACATTGTGCTGGCTGTTCTAAGAAGTAGCTACAATAAGTAAATCAGTAGATAAGACTGTATGTAAACCTATGTAATGTGGTATAGTAGACAAAACATCTGAGTAAATCACATTGCTAAAATTCTCATGATTGGGATACAAGGGTGGGTGGGAAAATTAAGTGAGAGACACCTAGCCCAAAATCTAAAATTTGGTAGGTGGACAGTAAATAATAAAGTTCAAGTTTTGTGGGGCTTTTTCGACTCTTAGAATAATGTATTATAAAGGAGTTGAACGATAAACATTAACAGATTTATACAGGAAGGAGATAAAAATATACTTCTTTTGGATGGGTCTTGAAACATTGTGTGACTGAATCTCAATTATAAGCAGCCTTGTAACTGTGTATCTCATGGTGATTAAAAAAAATAGGAGAAAAAACATACATCTTTTGGTTAAGGAAACAGCTCAAGCATAGAATACATCCATCACATGTGAGATCCTAAGTTTGATCCCTGTCACATATAATATAATGTATTATATAATATATTATAGGTGTAACATTGGTTTGGGGAATCGTTCCTGGAGAATTTTTTTTCTGTTCTACACCTAGGAAGGGCTGGAACGATAGCACAGCTTGTAGGGCGTTTGCCTTGCATGCAGCCGACCTGGGTTCAGTTGTTCTGTCCCTCTCGAAGAGCCCGGCAAGCTACTGAGGGTATCCCACCCGCACGGCAAAGCCTGGCAAGCTCCCAGTGGTGTGTTCAATATGCCAAAAAAGAGTAACAAGTCTCACAATGGAGACGTTACTGGTGCCTGCTCAAGCAAATCGATGAACAACGGGAGGACAGTGCTACAATGCTACACCTAGGAAGAAATATGTTTCTGTGTGGCCAGAATTATGTTTAAAGTATTAGAGGCCGGAGAAATAGTACAATAGGTTAGGGTGCTGGCCTTGCAGGCAACTGGTTCAGGTTTCAGCCCCAATATGCCACATGGTTCCCCAGGAACTACCAGGAGTGACCTCTAGTGACTGTGGGGTGTCCTTCCTTCCCCCACCCACACCGCCGGCAAAAAAAGAAAAAAAAAACCCTCTTCCCCTCAGTTCTGAGGAGCCCAGGGCTCATTCACCACACGCCCAGCCACTTATCCGAGGCTCCATTGTCTTTCTTTCTCCATCCTACTCTCCGCCTGCAGGCTAATTTCCTGAAATTGCTGCAAAGCTGGGATGCCTTGCCCTATGGCTTTTGATTGGGAGGCTCTGGCAGAAGATACAGGGTGGGAAGAAAGATTAGGGCCATTTTATCCCCCTCCTGTACTCCTTGCCTGTTGGGTAAAAGGGAGCTAGGGAGAAGTCCCCTCCTTTTGGCAACCTTCCTTTGTGGTTCCTGCTCTCTCCTCTCTCTGCAGCATTAGCCTGTTCCTCTTTCCCTTTAGCCCAATGGCCTCTGGCTATACTACTGTCCTTACCCCACCCAGAATGTTTTCTTTAACCTGCACTTAGCTCTGTGAATATTCTCATTCAGTTAAATTCACTGAAGTGGGCCTTTTTCCCATAGGGCTTTGATTGACACATTGGGTTAGTTGTTCTCCTAAGCAGGAACACTTTGAAGGCAGATACTCCCCATTCTTTAGAAGTTCTCGTTAGGTGTAGAGTATCTTGCTAAGTGAAATGAGTCGGGAAGAGAGGGACAGACACAGAATGACTGCACTCAGTTGTGGAATATAAAGTAACAGAACAGGAGACTAAAACCTAAGGATAGTAGAGATAAGGGTCAAGAGGGTTGCTCCACAGCGTGGAAGCCAGTCTCACATGCTGGGGGAAAGGACAGCTGGGATAGAGAAGGGACCACTGAGTAAATGGTGGTTGGAGGGCTCGCTCAGGATGGGAGATGTGTGCTGAAAGCACACTATGGATCAAACATGATGCCTGCTTAGTACCTGTATTGAAAACTATAATACCCTAAGGGAGAGAGAGAAAGAGGGAATGTGCCTGCCACAGAGGCAGAGGGTGGGAGGGGGTGGGAGGGGCGGGAGGGATACTGGGAATATTGGTGCTAGAGAATGGGCACTGGTGGAAGGATGGGTCCTCGATCATTGTATGACTGAAACGGAACCACGAAAGTTTGTAAGTCTGTAAATGTATCTCATGGTGATTTGTTTAAAATAATAATAAAAAAATTTTTTAAAGTTCTCATTAGGGCAGAGACATAGCACAGACATTTGCCTTGCATGTTATAATGACAAATAAGAAGCTGTATGTAATAAGAATTATGAAACTATAATGAAAATTAAGAAAATGTGGTGGAGACTAGGAAACTGAAACTGACCCACTAAATTAAAAAAGAGAAGGGAGGGAGAAGCATTCCTCTTTATGATCCCAGTTAACAGAGTTAAGGGCCCATAAGCCCACCAGATTCCTGGGAGTGTACTGGGCCCGACAGATTGATGGAAGCGCACAGGAGATGGTACCTGAAAGCCACACCAAGTGGCTGGGATATACTGACACCGGCTATTTTTCCTTTGAGTGCCTGAAGACCATACCATGTGGGAAAGATGCATTCATTGCTTTTTGCCGTTACCTCTGTATCTTCTGTTTCACTAATAAGAATGTACGTAGAGAATAAAAGAGAGACCCTTTCAGCTAACAGGGCTCCAAGTCTTTTTCTCTTCTGATTTGGGGGTCCTCAGCACTGAGCCTCTAATAAACTCACTATCTTATCCTGAGCTCTCTCTCTCTCTCTCTCTGTTCACTTGTGACTTGAGCCAGCACAATACATGAGTCCAAACCCAGTTATATCTCCAGTCCCACCTGGTTCTCCAGCAGTCACCCCTGAGAAGCAACAAATGTGACTCCCAAAACACCCCCAATTCTTTTGAATTGTTTTATTGCCTTTACTCAAATGCAGCCTACCCTGATTTAATCCCCAGCATCTCACATAGTTCCCTGACCACCAAGTAGATCACTGAGCACAGAGTCAGGACTATCTCCTAAGCACTATCTCCTGTGGCCCAAACACGCCCTCAAAAAAAGAAAAAGACTCCAAGGAATGCCTCAGCAAAAAATAAAATCATAGCCAACAGCCTCAGGGTAAGTGAAGTGAAGAGAGAAAAACACCCCACAGAAAGCTGCAACCAATGCTCAAGTCCCAGGTTTGGAAACACTTTGTGAAAGCATGTCAAAAAGCCTCAGGGCCATGAACTTTTTTATGATGTTCATTTTGAAGAATTCAACTCCTTGCTATTCAGGCTTCAGGCAGTATTCCTGAAATAAAAAATGTATATAGAACATAAACCTCCTCAAAGTGGAGTTTTTAAAAATAAATACAGAGGTTCCCTAGGAACTTCTGTTCTCAGTTATGGTTCTAATCCTTGGACTGCAGGGGAGGAGAGGGATAGAAAATCTCCTTGCCAAATGCAAACCCTCCAGAAGCAGGTTCTTACATGTAATCGTTTGCATAAACGCTGGCAACCATAATGCCAGTCCATTACTGCAAGCTGCCTTCTTTTTTCCATTGGTTTTGAGTCTCCCCATTAGGGGCCCTCAGGACCATATTTAGAGGTGCTTGGGAGGCACCTGGAGCACTCTGCATTTCAGTCCTTTAAGTTATTTCCCCGGCCCTAACACAAGATGGCTTCTAATGTCTGGAGTATTCAGATTTGTTTTCTCAAATTTGAGATTTTTTTAACTTTAATGAAATTTATTGACATGTGAGCAGAAGGGTGGTAGGGCTCTTGCCTTGTATGCAGCTTACCTGGGCTCAGATTGCCGGCATCCCATGTAGGAACAATTCCTGAGCACAGAGCCAGGAGTAATCCCTGAGCATCGCTGGATGTGGCCCTATCCAAAATTGGTGCGGCTGGGCCAGAGCTCAAAGGACTGACCACATGCTTTGCAAGTAGGAGGCCTGAATTCAATCCCTGAAATAAAGTGGTTTCACAAGCACTACCCAGAGCAACCCTTGAGCACAGAGCCAGAAGTAATCCCTGAGAACTGCTGGGTAGTTCAAAAACTTCATAAAATGTTGCATTTTCATTTCCACTTTGATACTATTCATTTTCATTTTCATTTTTTGGTTTTTTTTTTGCTTTTTGGGTCACACCCGGTGATGCACAGGGGTCACTCCTGGCTCTGCACTCAGGAATCACTCTTGGTGGTGCTCAGGGGACCATGTGGGGTGCTGGGAATCAAACCTGGGTTGGTCACGTGCAAGGCAAACGCCCTACCCGCTGTGCTATTACTTCAGCATTCATTTTAATTTCTAAAAACACAATAAGCAGTAGCATATGCCAGTCACCACTTATTAGATGAAATACATGTATGGTAGGTTATCTAGTTGGGTCAGAGTGATAGTACAGCTGAAAGTACATACATATTTCTCTTGTATGCAGTTGATCCAGGTTTGATCTCCAGAACCACATACATGGTCCCCCAAGCCTACCATGAGTGATCCCTGAGCACAGAGTCAAAAGTAAGCCCTGAGCACCACCCACTGGGAGTGGCCCCAGAACACAACAAAAAGAATAAAAGGGGGGCAGTGTAGCTGAGTGGAAGAGCATTTGCCCTGCTTGTATGAGGTCCTAAGTTTGATTCCTAGCACTACAAAAGGAAAATAAAAAGAGAAAAAACAAATAGAAGGATTGAACAGGGGTCAGAGCACATGCCTTGCATGGGTCAAGACCTGTGATCTGTCTCCAGGAGCACATCACTGCACAAGCACTGCAGGGCCAAGAGTGACACATCGAAACATCTGACATGGTTGTCTATATCCAGGAATAGCTCTGAGACTGACCCTATGTCCTCTGAGCACTGCATGGGAGCCCCACCCTTCAAAAACTAGAAAGAATAGGAGGACACTACCAATTTTTTAACTTTACAGACATTAAAGAATTTTGATGATTAAAAGTATTAAAGGGCCAGGTGCCAGAGAGATAGTTCAGCAGGCTAGGTACTTGCCTTACATATGTTACTCCAAACCAAACTAGTTAATCTCAGTACTACATATGGTGCCCCTCACTCCCTCCAGAGGTTATTCCTGAGCACAGAGAACATATAGCCCTTGAGCACCACTGGGTAGGACCCCAAACCCTCCCTTTGTCCAAAGTATTAAAGGGCCAGAGAAATAGCTTGGTGGGCTGAGCAAATGAGGCCTATATTCAATCCCCAGAACTTCAAGGCCCCCCAAGTACCTCCATGCATAGAACCAGGAGTGGTCCCTGGGAATTCTTGAGTGTGGTCCCCAAACAAAATAGAATCTATGAAGTTATTAAGGTTTGGAAAAGGGAGGAATCCAACTTTCAGGGAACCCTAGAATACATCTGTTGATGTTATCATGACAGCACTTAGGTAGCTGTCATGACAACCATCATTTTATCTCCCATTAGTGTCTTGGAACACCCAGGCACCCGGGGAAGCCAGTTGTGTGATTCAGAGGGTGGCACGCTCCTGTCCCTGTGAGTCAGGAAAATGCCAATGCTCTCACTCAGCCCTGCATAGGCATCCTGTGACAAGCTATAAAATGCAGGGGCCCTGTCATCTGTGGCAACTTCCACAAAAGCAAAATGTTGACTTTGTCAAATATTCCTGTAAGACCACTTTTCATTTTTAAAAACCAATCTTCTATCACTAATTGCTAAAATGGGTCCCTTTCTTCTTTTTTTTTTCTTTCTTTCTTTTTTGACTTTTAAGAAATTCACAACCTAATCTTCACATCCATCTTTTGGGTTCAAGGCCAGCAAGAGGGTGTAACAGTTATTTTTTGCTTCCTCACTAGTTTTCTTTAAAAGTTAGCAAGATAAGTACTTGGCAGAGCAATACCATAATCCCGAAATAGCTTTTTCATGTTCAGAATTATCCACTACCTAGGGGATATTGAGGGTAGAATTTGTGAAGATGGGCTTTCCTCTGGAGGAGAAAAGTTATCAAGAGAAGATATTGAAATGAATGACTAACAAGATAGATTTGGGGGAGAGCATCTTCATTTCCTGGTATAACATCATGAGGTCTGAAATTGTCAGGACTACAGAATTTGATTCCACTATTGTTTTGCATTGACCATAAGATGCGTGAAATCAGAGAATATCATCTAATGGAGCTGAGCTAGGTGTAGTGCATTACACTCAAAAGATTTAAACAAAAAAAGTATAAAAATAGTTGCATTCTAAAGCTACTTTGAAAAAGCTACTTTGAAAAGGTCATGCCATGTTCCTGCATTTGGTTAACTGTTTCATATGTGTGTTTCTTTCAGGGGAAGAAGGTGGAACATGTCTCTCAAAAGAGGAGAGAACTTGGAATATCTAAGCCTTGGTTACAGAAATTAGGGAGGAGGAACCTCTCTTGATTTGACATAGTTCAAGGTCTTTTTGTTTGTTGGTTTGCTTTTCTTTGGGGGGTAGGGGGCACTTGAACAATGCTCCAGGATCACTCCTGGCTTTGCACTCAGAAATTACTCCTTGGCAGTGCTCAGGGGCCCATATGGTATGCCAGGGATCACACCCAGGTCAGCCTGATTGCAAGGCAAACACCCAATATGCTGTACTATCATCCCAGCCCCAATTTGACAGGTTGTTTCCTATCTATCTGAATATACAGTTTCCGGAGCACTGCTCATAATAACGAACACGTTTGAGCTCTTAGACATTTCAGAGTTTCTACAATATCAGTTCTCATCACATCACACAAAAGGCCCAACTTGCTATTTTCCCAGATGAAAAAGAGTCTTTGATGTAGCGATGCCCTTATTGCAATCCACAATATGTCTGTAGACTTCACACTTTCATTTCAGTTGAGAACTGAAAAAAAAGTATGTATTCTCTTGAATCACAGGTTTCAGAGTCCTCTTCCTCAATGGCTACCAAGTGTATTTCTTCTCATATTAATCAGTCTCTTGAAACCAGATCACAGACTCTCTGTCAAACTGGTTCCACCTCATTTCAGTGACCTTCGTTCTCTCCCTCCTGTTTGCAGTATTACACCAGCCAATAGAAAATGATATTGTGTTGCAAGTATAAGTCTAAAAAAGGCCTCCATTTGTATAAAATCTTCTTTTTGATGCTTACTACTTAAAGTTTAAAGCAGGTAATATTTTAAGTTTGAATTTACATGCTATTATTAGAAAACTTTATGTACAGATTTTAGTTTGCTTCACCTACTTCTTTTTAACTGTGAACACATTTTAACCTTGGTAGAATAAAAGGCAGAGGAATGTAAATGTTTCTCTGAAGGCGAATAAGGAAATAAAATTAAATGATTTACTCGAGAGTGCTTCTGCCTATGAGAGGAGGGAAGGGAGCAGTACTCATAAGATTTCTTTCAGAGAGTTCCAGGTGCTTGGATTAGGATTCTAACAGTCATTAGCAGTGTTATCTTATATTAGTGATGCTACCATTTAAGATCTCATTTCATATTATCTGTCAAATCAGAGTTTGTGTTCCAAAATCTTGTGTAATTCTAAAATCCCATTCATCCTTAATTTCCCTTGACTTTCTTGTAACCTCAAGATTTTTGACAAAGAAATTCCTTTTGGGTGTTCTATTTGAAAAGTACATTTGCTACTCAGTGCTCTTTCTTTTAAACTCAAAAATCATTTTATTTTATAACAATCTTTAAAATGTCTCCTGGGGATATAAAATAAAACAGCCCATGGATAAGAAGTGGAACTGTAATTATCTCCATTTTTCAGACAGAGAAATTTAAGGAGGTGCCTTAATTGGCCAAGTGGAACAAAGGCAGTTAGACTCTCAGCATCTGAGTTCTCAGCCTTCCTGTTGCCTCTGTTTTTGAGTCGATGGCTGGAGAATCACCAGTGCAGAGAGAGAACAGCTTGATTCATCCACTGGACCCCAAAGCCACTGTATTTACTGTTCCATTAATGTACTTGTGACTAGCTGTATTTGTAAGAAATACAATTTTAAAATTTTTTAAATCTTATTTTAAAATTTTTTCTTTGGATTTTGGGCCATACCCAGCTATGCTCTGGATTTACTCCAGGTTCTGTGCTCAGGGATCACTCCTGTCAGGGCTTGGAGGTCCATATAGAGTGCTGGGAATCAAACCCAGGTCAGCCGTGTACAAGGCAAGTGTCCTGCGCACTGTACTGTCTAACATCGTCATTAAACCATCTTGAAAGATGATGCTGTAATTGCAACATTTGAGGCTCCCCTATGGCATAGACTGGGACCTTATTCCTGATTTGATCTAATGTATTAACAACATGTTTAAAAAAGTAGCCTACACTTATCAAAGGCGGTAAAAATGAGTGCTGGCTTATGTAAAAGAGCTGAGCCCTACTCCACTGTAATGTAAACTTTGATATGTACAGCCAGAGAAGTGCATCACTTTATCTCTCCTCCTCTTAGTCTCACATTGTGTTTCGAGTGTGGGATGACTTCAGGGGGAGAAATCCACAACATTGCACACAAAAGGCCTTTCTCTGAACAGTGCCTATTTCTCTTCCTAAGTGGGGGCAACAAAGGCCCCAAGAGAAGAACTTAAAGCACACCCATGAAAATTCACAGAAGAGAAAGTTCAGTTGCTTGATGGGGAAAGGATCCATCTTCTTTTTCCCATTTATTTGTTTTTTAATTGAACTTACAAAGTTGTTCATGATTGGGTTTCAGTCATACAATGTTCCAACAACTGTCCCTTCACCAGTGTACTTTTCCCACCACCAGTGGTCCCAATTTTCCCCCACTCCCACCGCCTGCCACTATGACAGACACTTTTCTTCTCTCTCTCTTTCTCTCTCTTCCCCCCACTTTTGGGCCTTATAGTTTGCAGTACAAATAATGAAAGGTTATCAGGTATATTCTTGTACCTGTGCCCTTCACCCCCACCCCCACACACTCTTATGCCAAGTTTCCAACCTTCTGGCCCCTGTTTACCCCCCTCTCTCTTTCTCTCTCTCTCTTTCATACATATATATTAATCCACAAATGAAATTAGTCATTCTGTACCTGTTGTCCCTCTCCTTCTGACTCATTTCACTTAACATGATACTTTCCATGTCAATCCACTTATAAGTAAATTTCATGACTTCATTTTTCCTAACAACTGCATAGCATTCCATTGTGTAGATATACCATAGTTTCTTTATCCAGTCATCTGTTCTTGGGAACTCAGGTTGTTTCCAGATTCTGGTTATTGTGAATAGTGCTACAATGAACATCAGAGTGCAGATGGTGTTTCTGCTGTATGTTTGGGGGCTCCCAGGGTATATTCCAGAAGTAATATTACTGGGTCAAATTGGAGCTCAATTTCTAGTTTTTTTGAGGAATGTCCATATTGTTTTCCAAAAAGGCTGGACCAGTAGGCATTTCCACCAACAATAAAGAAGAGTACCTTTCTCCCCACATCTGTGAAAAGCCTTCGTCTTGCTAGTTATCAAAGCTCATCAAGCTCCAACTCTAATGAGAGACCCTTTGACAAATGGGTCATGCTGATATTCGGCAATGACTGCAGGAAAATACCTGCTTCCTTCACTTCCTAGTGGCAGGGTAAGCCCATTTAGCTCTGTTGATAGCACAGCGATAGGGCATTTGCCTTGCACGCAGCCAACATGGCCAACCCGAGTTCGATTCCTCTGCCCCTCTCGGAGAGCCCGGCAAGCTACCAAGGGCAAGCTACTCGCCCGCATGGCAGAGCCTGGCAAGCTACCCGTGATGTATTCAATATGCCAAACACAGTAACAAGAAGTCTCATGATGGAGACGTTACTGGGCCTGCTCGAGCAAATTGATGAACAACGGGAGGACCGTGACCGTGATCGTGATTGTGAGAAGAAAAGTAGTGATGATGCCAAGCCAAAGAAAGACATTAAATTATGAAAACATTGAAATATTTTATGCCTTCAGGGCAGGGCACACCAAATGGTGCCGAGGTCACTCCCAGCTGAGTTCATGGGATCATAGCATGCAGAGGATGAATCTGGACCTCCTGTAGGTAAAGTATGTGCACAGCCCTTGAACTATCTCTATAGCCCTCTGCTGCCCTTTGAACAAGTGCCTTCACTCTAAATGAAGAAAGTATTTCGCATAGACTGACAAGTTCCTCACAGTGCTATTTATAATACCAAAAAAGAAAAATTAAATAAACATCCAATGATAGGTTAAGTGAGTCTGACTACTCCTTAGCAAAACATTGTTAAGCCATTAAAAATTATATTGCTGTGTGTTTCTCATCACAAAAGAAAACGCCCATGAGGACAAACAGATTCTTGAAAAGAATTAGGAAACAATTATTATGCTAGAAAATCCACAGAAAATATTTCTGTGTCTTCAGACTGTTAACTCTTCCTTTTACTTGTATGTAGTGCTGATGTTTTACAGGTCTCACTTAGAATTTTTAGAACCAGACAGAAAAATGTAAAATTGAAAAAAAATTGAAAGATCCCAAGCACTGCTGGGAGGTGGTGATGGTTCAGCTGACCAAGCATCTCCATGAATGGCTTCGAACCGCCCAAGCAGTGCTTAAAAGGACAAAGAACTTAACATTTTAATGCAGCTTCCTTTAAAAATATTCTCTACTCCTGCCAAAAAAGACAAGAGTTTTAACATTTTTATTGTAGCTTTCTTTAAAAATATTGTCTGCTATGGGCTAGAGAGATACTACATCAAGTAGAGCACTTGCCTTGCATGCAGCTGACCTGGGTTCAATCCTTGGCATCCCATATAGTCCCTCAAGCTCTGTCAAGAACAAGCTCTGTCAAGAATGATTTCTGAGCTCGGGACCAGCAGTAAGTTCCAAGCACTATCTCGTGTGTGTCTAGGAACTTACTGCTGGTGTGGCATCCAACTTGGGAGCTTCTTCATACACTTAGTGCTAGAACACTTGCCTTATATGTATGAGGCCCTGGGTTCCATCCCTGGAACCAAAAAAAAAAAAATCGTTCCCAGAGGGATGAATAGTCTAGATGCTGAGAGAACTCTCTTTGTAGGCATATGGTCCTGAGTTGAACTCTCCAGTGCCCCACATGTGCCAAGCATGATTTGGCAGCTCTGCTGTCTGCCATTTCTGTTGCAAGTGCTCTCCAGTGGCTGCGATGTGAGCATCATATACAGGGCACAATGCCCCTGTGAACACCCCAGCTAAAGATTGGTTGGTACAAGCTCCATGGCCAGGAAGTGCATTCATGTGAGCACTGTAGTGAGCCCCAGAAAACACCACAACCGTAACTCAACAAAGAGAGCTCATCTGGGCAAGGAGAGCACTATGATGTGTGAGCACCACAAACAGCATTTGTGCAACTCTTGGTCATCACATCACTGAGGGAAGGGAGTTAAGAGATTTTATATATATATATATATATATATATATATATATATATATATATATAGTAGGGGCCAGGAAGAGTGCTCAAAGTGGTGGAGCACATTCTCTGTGTATGAAGAAGCTCCCAAGTTGGATGCCCAGCACCACTTCCTGTGCCACAGCATCTCACTGCCTCCCTCCATGCAGCACTAGTCTAAGTGACACTGCAGGGCCCCTGAACAACACTGAACAGCACAGAGGAAGCTACACAATGACCAAAAATAGTCTAAAGGAGAGAGTGAATTCCCCTGATCCATCTCTCATGACCATCATCTGTGTCTTTGGGTTTATGTGCTATCTTCACCTATTTGAAATGGATTGCTATCTCTTCTTTTCTTCTCTTTTCTTTTCTTTTCTTTATAGTCCAGGAGTCTTTATCTTTATTCTCATGCCATGAATTCATAGGGAATGGGCTCAGCAGCTCAGGCTCCTTTCCATGGGTTCTCACAAAGTCAACTTCTCTGGGTGGAACCCGCTGATGCTTCAGCTGAGCCCAAGTCCCCTTCTCTTTGGCTCCCTTCTTTTTCTGACCATTTTCCTTCACCTGTTTCAGGAAGCTGTCTCAACTCTTAGAGTACTTAATAGGCTCACTATGAACATAAATTCTCTTGGCAAGAATCTTTCCCTGGTGTTTGTCAATGGCAAGGCCAACAGCATGCTGGGTAACATGGTAGACACTTCAGTTTTGTCATGGTAGCATTTGTGAGGCATTCCTTTCTGGACAGTGTCCATGCTCTTTATGTCTACAATATCACCTTTCGTGTAGATCTGTATGTATGTGGTCAGAGGAACAACTACACACTTTCCCAAAGGTCTAGAGAACATAAAGCGAGTGCACCCTCTTTCCCTTTGTGGTGGTCATTTCTGCGATTGACCGGAAGTGAGCCGGGTTGCTATCTTTTTATCCAATCAAAAGGGAAAAGTTCCTTGCAGTTTCCCTAGTAGTTCTGCATGAATGAGGCCTCAATACACAACTTTGTTCAGAGTCTTTCATATGTCTTTGAACTCTGGACAAAATTCAAATCTTTAATGGGTGGGGGGCAGGGCTTCCAAGTGGTGCCCAGGGCATCATGTGGTGTTGGGGTTTGGACTGGGGTAGGGTTCATGCTTTGCATGAACCCTAACCTGGTACCATCTCCCGGCCCTAAAATTCCAATGTTTATTACAGAACTTGAACTTATTGTGTGTGTGTGTGTGTGTGTGTGTGTGTGTGATGGGTAGGGGGTTGGGCAGCATCTGGCAGGGCTTACTCCTGCCTCTGTGCTCAGGGATCATTCCTGGTGGTGCTCAGGCAACTATCTGGGGTGCCAGGGATTCAAACCCAAACCAGCCACTTATGAGACAAGTGCCTTACCTGCTGTACTATCTTTCCAGCCCCAAGTCAGTACTTCTTTTTGAAATATAATTACATGACCTTATTGTCAGTTTTCAAAAAGAAAGAAAAGAAGATGGTTACAAAATAAGGCCTGATAAAAGTAGTTGGTATTTAGTCTTAATAAGGACATGGGAATCAGAGAGTTATTACAGAATTTGAGGTACTGTCCATTCATGCCACTGCCTGTGGTTCCCTAAACACCACCAGGAGTGACCCCTGTGCAGAGAGGCTGAAGTAAGCGCTGAACACAGCTAGGTGTGGCCCCCAAATACACCCTTCACACCCTACAAAAAAAGAGCAAAGCTTCAATCAGGAATATCTAGTACTCAGGAAAAAAAAGAACCTAGAGAAAGAAAATGATGACTATTCAGTATAGTAGGAGGGTCAGGGAACAGAGAGGGATAAGGATGGGTAAGGGAAGGAGGGATGCTTTTTGCATAAAACCTATCAAGTAATCCAGTTCTCCAGTGATTTTTGGTCTATAGTGCATTGTGGACTAATCAACGTGAGTGAGGGTAGCGCTGGGTTGGATTTGTATGACGCCACCTGAAATTGAATCCAAGTCGAATCCGAGTCAGTGTTCTCTGTGAGGTGGTGGAGATACGGTCAGGGGAGCGACAGTGGAAACTCGGCCAGTTCGGAGGGAGCAGAAATGGCCAGAAGCAGCAGTTCTGGTAGCTTTCTTTCCCCTCTCTTTTCTTAAAATACCTCTGAATCTGTGACGGCTGTTCAGAACATACAATGTCTTTTTGGTGCTGAATTTGTTTCATTCTACCTCTTTTCTATGAGTTGTTCTTTAAATGGGATTCTGAAAACCAAACCATATCCCAAAGTCATGTTCCCATGTAACAAACCGTGTGACTATTTATGGCTTTTGTTTCCACCATGTCCAGCAGTGCTCAAGGCTTGCTCCTGGCCAGTTTCTCAGGAGACCAGGTAGAGCTGGGTGTTGGGAATGATACCAGGCTTCCCGCATACAGAGCACTTTGAGGGGCTGGAGCCATAGCACAGCGGATGGGACACTTGGCTTGCAAGTGGCTGACCTTCTATGACCCCCCACCCCCCACCAGGAGTGAATGCTGAGCCCGGAGCCAGAAGAGCCCCTGGAGCGCCCCTGGGTGTGGCCCAAACACCAAAACACAATCCCAGTCTCTGGTGCATTACAATTTGCATTAATAAATTAAAAATGAGTGATGTGAGCCTCTTGTATGACGGTGGTTGCTCGCCTCTGGTGTGCCAGATTTAGCAACTCACTATTTATCTTCTTCTCCTGGGGACTCATCATTTTTTCTCCATGACAGCATTGCGAGCTCCAAGATCACACCCTTGTGTACATTCCTTTCGTCCTGGTCACCCATTACGGGTTATTGCCATCTGGTGGAAAAACAGGGTTGACTACCAGATGGTGGCTTTGAAATTTCCGGAAGTAAAGCTATGTTGTTTTCATGAGGAGAAATGCACTTATTTGTCTCTTGCATCTGCTAACATCGAAAATAATAAACACCTTTCTATTCCTTTTCACTGGGGGTGGGGTGGGGGAAGAGGGGATTACAATGGGTTCCACTGCTGAATAGATGAAAGAGTTGACTTTCTAGAAAGGCCACGTAGGATCAGTGCTTTGAACAAAGTTGGCCCACATATTTGAAGTCACTCTATGACTATGAGACAAAAGTCACAGCAAAACAAACAGAGCTCACCTGTCACGTTACCTTTCCCTTCATCAGGGAGAACCAAAGTAATCGATGTTTTCTACTTCTAGGTTCTATAACAAGGACACTTGAGTCATTGAGCAATTTCCAGAGAGATTAGTTTTAAAAATAAGTTTATTCAGCTTTGAAATTTCGCCAAGCCTTCAAAGTGACAGGATGAATAAATCATGGGGCGTTTCTCTTTTCCAAGTTGTCATCAAATTTATCAATTTGATCACAATTTTTAAAAATCCAAATTAAATAAGATAACAGCCCTGAGTCTTCAAGACTGTCAACATTATTAAAAGGAAAAAGATACAAAAACCAAAGACGTGGGCAGATTGTTTACTGAGGAAAAGAGGCCAGTGACGCTGGAGATGGGACTCAGTCATAAAGCTTATGACTTGCTGTTCATGAGGCCCTGTGATCCTTATTACGAGAGGAAGGAAGGAAGGGGGGTGGGGGTGAAGAGAGAGAGAAAGAGACAGAGACAGAAACAGAGAGAGGAAGAAAGAACAATGATGACTAGTAATAGAGTGCTATGGTAGAGCACATGCTCTTTTTGAATTTCTATCTTCAATCCCATCCCTGACATCTCACATATGCAATATAAATGTATAATGTATTTATGTATCGGTATACAGATCAGTATACAGGGGAGAGAAAGCATATATAACAAAACATCAGTAACTGGGAACAATGATGGTTTTCTCGCATTGCCCAACCTCCCCTCCCCTTCTTGCTATTGCTGCAGTGACAGGGTCAAACAATTGGTTGTGGTGCCCAGTATCCCACACTGTGGTGACACCAAGACTGCACCCAGCATGTGGGCTGATGTGGGGGTTGGACTCGAAGCCTCACATCTGTAAAACAAGAATTCCTCTGCTCCAGATATCTCCCTGGTTCCTCATTGTCCACCTTTTTTTTTTTTCACTATTTCCATAAGCTTCAATTTTTTAATGCTGGGGTGCAGAATTTCCCCAAATGAAGAAAGTGTCCTTTTCATGAAAAAAAAAATCCCGTTCACAATTGTGCCCCAGAAAATCAAGTACCTAGGAATCAGCTTAACTAAAGAAGTAAAGGACCTGTACAAAGAAAACTACAAAATGCTACTTCAGGAAATAAAAGAGGACATGAGAAAATGGAAAGATATCCACTGCTCATGGGTTGGGAGAGTTAACATTGTCAAAATGGCAATACTTCCCAAAGCATTGTACAAATTCAATGCAATCCCTATAAGGAGACCCATGACATTCTTCAAAGAAATGGAGCAAACACTCCTGATATTCATATGGAACAATAAGCCCCCACAAATAGCTAAAGCAATTCTTGGGAAAAAGAAAATGGGAGGAATCAACCTCCCTAACTTCAAACTCTACTACAAAGCAGTAATAATTAAAACAGCATGGTACTGGAACAAAGACAGAGTTGCAGACCAATGGAACAGGGTTGAATACACTGACATCTCCCCTCAATCATATGATCATCTAATCTTTGATAAAGGTGCAAGAAATGTGAAGTGGAGTAAGGAAAACCTCTTTAACAAATGGTGCTGGCACTGAATGGCTACATGCAAAAAAATGGGCTCAGAACTCTGCCTAACACCATGTACAAAAGTAAGATCAAAATGGATTAAAGACCTCAACATCAGACCGGAAACCATAAGGTACATTGAAGACAAAGTTGGCAAAACCCTCTATGACATTGAAGCTAATGGTATCTTCAAAGATGTCACACCACTGGCTGAGCAAGTGAAAACAGAGATAGATAAATGGGACTATCTTAAACAAGAAGCTTCTGCACCTCAAAAGAAACAATGACCAAAATACAAAGACAGTCTACAGAATGGGAAAGGATATTCGCCAAATACACATCTGACAAGGGGTTGATATCAAGGATATATAAAGTACTGGTTGAACGCCACAAGAAGAAAACATCCAACCCCATCAAAAAATGGGGCAATGAAATGAACAGAAACTTTCTCAAAGAAGAAATCTGAATGGCAAAAAAGCACATGAGAAAATGCTCTACATCATTAATCATCAGGGAGATGCAGATCAAAACCACAATGAGATACCATCTCACACCTCAGAGACTGGCCCACATCCAAAAGAACAAAAGCAACCGATGCTGGCGTGGATGTGGCGAGAAAGGGACACTCCTTCGCTGCTGGTGGGAATGGCCGACTGGTTCAGCCCTTTTGGAAAACAGTATGGACGATTCTCCAAAAATTAGAAATTGAGCTCCCATTTGACCCAGCAATACCATTCCTGGGAATATATCCCAGAGAGGCAAAAATGTATAGTTGAAGTGACATCTGCACTTGTTTGTTCATTGCAGCACTCTTTACAATAGCCAGAATCTGGAAAAAACCTGAGTTCCCAAGAACAGATGACTGGTTAAAGAAACTTTGGTACATCTACACAATGGAGTACTATGTAGCTGTTAGAAAAGATGAAGTCATGAAATTTACATACAAGTGGTGCTACATGGAAAGTATCATGCTAAGCGAAATGAGTCAGAAAGAGAGGGATAGACATAGAAAGATTGCATTCATCTGGGGGGGCATAAAGTAACAAAATAGGAGATTAATACCCAAGAATAGCCGAGATCAGTACCAGGAGGATTACTCCATGGCTTAGAGGCCAGCCAGGCATTCTAGGGGAAAGGGCAGCTCAGATAGAGAAGGAGCACCAAATAAAGGGTGTTTGGAGGATCCTCCCAGGAGGGGAGATGCATGTTGAAAGTAGACTATGGACTGAATATGATTGCCACTCAATGCCTCTTTTGCAGACCACAACACCCAAAAGGGGAGAGAGAACAAAAGGGAATGCCCTGCCACAGAGGCAGGGTGGGATGGGGGGGATGGGTGTGGGAGGGATACTGGGATCCATGGTGGTGGAAAATGGGCACTGGTGGAGGAATGGGTATGTGATCATTGTATAATCGAAACCCAAGCACAAACATTTGTAAATCTACAACTGTACCTCATGGTGCTTCACTAATACAAATTTTTTTAAAGTGTCCTTTTAAAACAACAAGTACAGGGGCTAAGGCACTTACCTCATAGACAGCCAATGCCAGTTCAATCCATGGCACCAGATATGGTTCCCCACGCATCACCAGGAATGAACTGAGAGCTATGAATAAACACTGAGCACCACTGGGTGGGGGGAAAAAAGGAAAGGAAAAAATAAAACATTTTAAAATGGAGTAGAGCTTCTTTGTCAGCACATAATGCAAAATGTTACTTACAGCAGTGGATAATTGATGGGGTTTATTACTCTAATTATACATCTGTTTGTCTTATTACTGGATGTTAGCTCTGACTAAGGTCATTCAATAGGATCCACATGCATCAAGTGGTTTCTGCTGTAGCGATGATACAACAGGAACTGGGTTTACAGTCTTCCCCTTAATAAAGAAAATGCACAAAATGTTTAAAAGTGCAATTTTGGGGGTGTTCATTAGGAGTCTCCAGACAGGGTCCTGGCAAGAAAGAAAACAAGTGAGGTGTGAGCTAGAGATCCAAGGACCGGAGGATGTGCTCAGGGTGCGGAGGCCCAGCTCTGATCCCCAGTACAGCCTGGTCCACTGAGCACCACCAGGAATGAACCTGAGCACAGAGCCAGGAGTAGCCCCTGAGTACCACCAGAGAAAGAGTCTCTAGGCTTTAGCTTATTGGGGGAGGGGGCCCTGATCCCAGTAGATTTCCCAACTTGAGCACAAAAGCTGAAGATGAGAGTTAACAGTAGCCACACACATGACTTCCATGCTCTAAGCCCCAAGTTTGACCCTCAGAACATTATACCCTCCAACCCTCCAGCAACACCAGGTGCAGCCCCAGTGGTTCCTGAGCATCCCCAGCAATATCGCTGGGCCAAGAATCATTGGGAATGGTCCCAGTGTCCCCTGAGCACTGCTTGGAATCCTTCTAAAAAATTAAACAATAAAATGTAATCCAGTGCTCTGAGAGCTAATTCTGCTGTTACTGAAAGTCCATCATTTCAATTGCAGAGAAGTCATTTAACTGGGATATGGTCATTCAGCATCTCAGTGATCATGAGAAGTCACTATTTTAATAGCAAAGGGACACTAAGAAACAGTCAAGGAACAAAGTTCTAAGCCTCCTATCTGGGTGGCGGTGCTGCTGTTTTGCAGGCCTGGAAGTGTCTGGACAGCATCTCTGTCGTCACACTTCCTGGCCCCTTATCCACGTTCTGTAGCTTATCTCCGAGTGTCCTCAAACAGGCAATTATAACTCTTGCCATAGCTTCCTCATCTATAAAATGGGAATCATAAAATGACCTGTTTTCTCAGGGTTAAATTATATGCTCCAAGGAGTATCCCTGGCAGAGGATAAGTGCTATTTGTGTAGTAAGTAATTATTGTTGTTATTGTTTTGATTCACAGTGATTGCCTGAAACATTAATTCAAAATTGATTTTTCTTTGATAAATATGATACTATGTTTTATAAATTTAAGTTGTATCTCATGTTACTTTGATGTGTGTGTTGTCATGTGATTGCCTTTGAAGCAAAATGTCTTATGAATATAGTACTATACTATTTTCTATATCCATCTCTCTATGCATTAGAGCTTTATGGTCCAGTTACTACTAGTTGCAAGTTTGTGCCTTTAAACACCATCAACTTGCTTCCCCATACCCTATAAAAATTGGTTTATAATTTGGGGCAAAATTGAGAATTTATGAAAATCATGTTATTCTTTTTCTCATGAATTCTTAATTTTTTATTAAAAAATGGAGAAGAATAAGAGTATGAATAGAATGGAAAGACAGATGCATGTACTCAATTATATTTTATATAAACTAATTTTGAAATTAGTATAAGTTAGTGGACTGGATTGACCAAAAATGATGCATGGTGAAAAAGGAGGTTGGGTCAACTGGTGTGAGAAATTCATTGCCAATTGGAAAATAACTTTTCTTTTTTCTTTTTGCTTTGTTTCTCGTTCTTGAGGCCACGCCTGTAGTGCTCAGGAGTGACTACTGGCTCAGGGATCATTCCTTATGGGCTCAGGAAACTGTGTGTGGTCATATTGGTCTTATGTGTGGCAAATGCATTACCCACTAAACTATTGTTCAAGACCCTGGGAAATATTTTATAGTTGTTATTGCTGTTGCTGGAGTATCAATCATTGTTCTAAGCCTTATACTGGTAGTGATTCTTTGGTCTGACCACACATAAAGAAGTGGACATCAGTGTTATTTCCATTTTGCAGATGAAAGTACTAGGTTCTGAGTGGATTGGTGACTTGTGCAAGACCATGCAACTATTTTGGGCAGAACCAGCATAATCCATGCATGAACCATTGAGAAGTAACAGCAACGTGAAGAAAGCAGTGTTCTTGCTTTGCTATCTAGTGCTTTTGATGTGAAGGAATTTAACATTTAAATGCTTTAAAGCACTCAAAATATTTATCATTATGTGTGCAAATTTGATTGCCTATAGTTGAAGTATATTTATATATATTGAATATAATTGAAGTTCAGGTATATAATTAAAAAAAAATTAAGGCTCTTTCCAAGGGGATCTTTTTAACATGTTACAGAAGTTTTTATTTTTCAGAATCCAGTTGTTATTCCTAAATTCTCCAACCGTTTTTCTGAGAATTGAGATAAATATTCTTTCTCAATCACTCCTTTGAGTTTAAGTTTAATATATCATTGAGTTACCTATCTTTAAGAGTTCATATCACTATTTGTTAAATGTCATAACTTTGAGTGTGCATTTGCATATTGTAATGTCTGGAACATTATTTTGGGGGGCGGTATTTGTTTGGTTTGATTTTGGAACCACACCTGGTGGTGCTTAGGGATCACTCCTGGTGAGCTCAGGGTACCATATGAGGTTCTGAGGATCAAACCTGGGTAAGTCATATACAAGGCAGGTACCCCATCACCTGTACTAAGGCTCCAGTCCCCTAAGGTGGCATTGGTTTTTTGGTGCCACATCATTGGTGCTCAGGGGCTATACCTGGTGCTGGACTCAAGAGTAAACCCTGGCAGTGCTCCGGGGACCATATGCAGGCGCTGGTGGGATGAAAGACAAGTTTCTTAACCCTGATACTATCTCTCTGGACCTGCAGCTGTTTTAATTTTTGCATCTTAAAGTGAAGTGTCCTGGGCATTGTGTGGTTTGGAGCCAGAGATGCTGACAAACCAGGCGCAGTGAATGGGACAGTCCCCACAACACAGAGAGGTAACAGGAGGAAGGTTAACAACCCTGTGTCAGACGGGTTGTAGCTCAAGGGGCTAATACTGTGTGTGCTTTGTATGTGGGTGTCTCAGATTCAGTCCTCAGCCCTGCATGGTCCCTAAGCATCAGCAGGACAGACACCCCTGTCTGCACCAAAATAGGAGTAACTCTTGAACACTTGTGGCTCCCCCAAACAAAACAAGAAATCCATGACTGTATACCAATACTAACTAAAACATAGACATTTTTTTTAAAAAAAATCAACTTTTGGGCACTTTTTAAAAATGCAATTCCTGATTCTTTACTGCTAAACTATAATGCATTTCTTTCAAATTTGGTGTCACTTGTTAAGATTCTCGGATTAGATGTTAAGAAGCTGTTCTTTACAAGGGTAATTCTTCCTTCCTTCCTTCCTTCCTTCCTTCCTTCCTTCCTTCCTTCCTTTTCTTTCTTTTTGTTTGTTTTGGGGCCATACCCAGTGGCTCAGAGCAAAATTATGTTGAAATCTTAATTAAACTGATTTTCTTTTTCTCTTCTTTTGGGAGTAAAATCTCACATGTTGTATTTACTAAAACTAGCTGTCTTTTATTTTATTTTATTTTATCTTTTTTTGGACACACTGGCTGTGCTCAGGACATACTTCTTGCTCTGCAATCAGGGATCAGTCCTGGCTCATGGGACCATATGGGGTTTCGGGGATGAAACCCAGGTCGGCTGCATGCAAGGCAAGCACCTTACCACGATGCTATCTCTCTGGTCCTGGTAGCTATATTTTAGGACATAGCAGAGCATTACATTTAAAAATGTTTTAAATGATTTCTTTTGGGCTGAAGCAATAGCACAACGGGTAGGGCGTTTGCCTTGTACGCATCAACATGGCCGACCCGAGTTTGATTCCTCCTCCCCTCTCGGAGAATCCGGCAAGCTACTGAGAGTGTCTCGCCTGCACAGCAAAGCCTGGCAAGTTACCCATGATGTATTCGATATGCCAAACACAGTAACAAAAAGTCTGATGATGGAGACGTTACTGGGCCCACTTGAGCAAATCGATGAACAACAGGAGGACAGTGACAGATTTCTTTTAGCTCTACTGTCTTATTCTGTAGTGTGGTTACTGGTATTCATAATACAACAGAGCTAATCTTTTTTTTATCAGTGAAGTGAATGTAGCAACTTTAAAGCACTCAAAATATTTATCACCAGTATGTTGGCAAATCTAGCATTTGAAATTCCTTTGGGTAGGCATTATGTCTTCAAAAATAATTTTTATTAAAATTCAGAAACCTCAGAGAGAAAGGCAAAGGGGGAATATGACATTACTTTATATAAAGTAATATCTTTTTATATATAGGTCAGGGAAGGGTCTACTCTATTACCACAATGATAGCAGGAAGAGGTCAGTCTGGAAAAGGACTGGGTGCTGAAAGGAGTTAAAGTGATTTGCACGATACCCTCTCAGTAACAGCATTGGAAACCGCAGCGCCAAAAGGGAGAAAAGGAAAAAGTGTCCGTCAGAGAGGCAGACAGGACAATAGGATGGAAACTGGGGACTCTGGGGAGGAAGGGATGGGGGCATTGCGGGTAAAGTAGGCACTGGTGAAGGGATTGGTATTGGGACGTTGTATGCCCGAAACTTAATCACAAATATCTTTTTAACTTTGTAATTCATGGTGATTCGATTAAAAAAAAGGGGGGCGGGAGTCAAATAAGGAAATAGAAAATGCTAAAGAAACATTAAAAATGATAAAAAAAAAATAGAGCGAAAGAAAACGTAATGTCTGCAAATGACCATATTCAAATGTTTACTACTGTGCTGGACAGGGGTGCGACTCAGTGATAGAGCAGCCTCGCAGGTGGGAGGCTCTGGTTTGACCCCTGCATTGCAAAGATCCATTGTTTAAATAAGAACAGTTTCATTGCATTGAGAATTCAGAGAAGCTATTAGTTCACATAAAAAAATACGTGAGGGTAGGAAAAACAAATTTACGAATTACAATATAGTAAGTACAATATAAAGGATAAGTACTATATAATAGCAGCTATATGATACACCCTGAGCAGTGTGATTACGGGTGATATTTATTATTTCTTTGTTCATACGTGCACATATTTTCCTACTCTTACAGCTTACCATGTCCTATTTAATGTCATTTTTTCTTTTGGGAGGGCCTGTCCAACAGTGCTGAAGACCACCAGGGCTTCTCAGGGGTTCATAGACATTCTTGGCATACAGTTTTGCTTTTTGAGCCATATCATAGCCTTTCAGTCATCAGGGGTAGTAAGGACCATATTTGGCAGTGCTTAGGGCACCATGTAGTGCATGGAATTGAATCCAGAGCTCCTGGATGCAGAAAAAGAAAGAAAGAAAGAAAGAAAGAAAGAAAGAAAGAAAGAAAGAAAGAAAGAAAGAAGTGCCACTCCCTTGAGCCATCGCCCCAGCTTTGTTGTTTCTCTAAAGTGAATTATTTAGGCACAAAAAAAATCACTGAAGCCTGAGGTAGGTTTAAGCTCAAACTACACAGTGTTCCAGAGATGTGGGGTGGGGGTGTGTGGGGGAGCACAGTTTAGCATAATAGAACATGCGTAATTCACAGGGGCCCAATGATGAAATCCCACAGCCCTAACTCCTGACAAATCTCATGGAAAAGCTTAGCCCCTATTCCCCTGTGCAGCCTCATACGCTTACACAGGAGTTGATGTACCTAGAGACTGAGGTGCAGCTAAGTCAGGAGGGCTACACCCAAGGGGAGAGTGCGATTGTTTGCTTGACAGTTTACAGTTGCATCCTGCTAAGCTCACTCACAAGCCGCTTTTCAAAATCTGCAACATACTGAAATGATTTCATGCTCAGTATAACCAAATGGAAGAACATGTGCCAAGCAATCTGTAAGCGTCCTCAGAGGCAGGCTATAAACAGACACTCTTCTAACTAAGTTACTTGGGTTGCAAAGCACTGGATATTTTGTTAATGACATAGTGGATTCTAAAGAAATGCAAAATCTAGGGGCCAGAGAGATGCTCCAGGGGTTAAGCCACTTGCAGGTGGTTTGATCCCTGACATTTCACATGGTCACCTAAGCATTGCCAGGAGCAATCCCTGAGAAATTGGAGTGGCCCCTGAACACTGCACGATGTGAACATTCCCTCCCCCAAAGATATGCAGTATCTGAACTTTGACTTCAGAATATAGAGACGTTTCAGTTGTAGCCCATCCTCTGACATAAACAGTGAAGATGGTTCTCCATGTCAGTGCCACTATATGCAAGGCTTCCATTGATGTCCCCACGAGTATATTGAGTACCTGGCTGCTTCAGCTATGCTCAATTCAGAGACTAAAGATAGTGAATAAGTTATGATCTGGGACTTAAAAGACTTAAAATTCCGAGATGGGAAGGCGCATCATGGGGGTAGATGCATAGACAATGCCAGGGACCATAGAGGAGGGATGCTGGGAAGGTTTGGGAGGAAGTAAACTGTGCCATGCAGACAGGGCAGAAAGGAAAGGACACCTCAAACTGCATAAAAGCATAAAATATATGAGAGTCCCAGATAGCACAGATAGTTCTGTAGATCAAATTGTACTTCACTGGCCCACATGGGGCCTGAGGGACTGGATTTACCCTTCCACCCAAAACATTTGAAAAGCAAACCACAGAACACATTAGAGCCAGACAGCTAGTACAGTGGGTAGGGTACTTGTTTTGCATGTGGCCCATCCTGGCTTGCTCCCTGGCACCATATATGGTCCTCCCAAGAAGTGCTGGAGGTTATTCCTGAGCACAGAGCCAGGTGAAACCCTGGTATGGTCTCAACCTCTCTGCCCCCAAACACACGTGTGCGTGCATACACACACAGACATACACACACTTACATACCACACTGTTGAGTTTTTAGTGTCACCTCAACCTCAACATGCAATATATAAGAAATGACAAACGGTGGGCTGTGGTGAAGGTAGGCCCGCACACAGGCCGAGTGCAGGCAGGATGCGGGGTTGGACCAGGAGCGGCCTCCCCAGGAACCTTCCAAGATGATGGGTGGAGGATGAGCAGCTGGCGGACTCCCCGGTGTTGTCCTATCTCTCCCTTTAAGGCACAGTCATAGTCGTCCTTACGGCCAGCATTGTCTTGGTCATCAGAGTTCAATCATCCTCATCTCCTCAAGTCTCCTCAAAGTCTCCGAAGTCTCAATCTTCTTGTTGTCTTCTTTTTGTTGCTGTGCTCTCTTTTTATCTTCTTCCTTAGTGCTCTGCTTCTATGTGTGCCATTGTGCTTTTCTTTGTCTCTGTCTTCTGTCCATGCCAACCCTGTAATCTTCTGACAACTCACTCTCTGACTTGATCCGACTCACCTTCTGACCTTGTAGACCTTGTAGATCTTGTAACTTCACTATCTGACTTCTGCTACCTGTAACTTTCTGACGACTGACTCTCTGACTTCAGCGACCTCCTGACTATCTGACTTCTGTGACTTTCTAACTTCGTAAGTTCATCACTTTACTATCTGACTTTTTTCGCCTTCTCACCCTGTGGCTTCTGACCTGACTACTTCTGTGGCTGGACTGACTTTGTAACTTTGTCTTCTGACTGCTCTCGCCTTCTAACCTTGGTGACTGACCGACTTCTTCTTCTGACCCCCACAGTCCCTTACAGCATAGTTTATATAGGAATCATGTAGGGTGGGGATACAAAGATGGGGTTGAACATTAACCAATCAACAAAGAGATAAGGCCACTCCTTCAGGAGATCAACTCAAGGACAAAATCTCATTTAAAGAGATTACTCCAGATTACTAGGAGATCCTTCAAGGGCAGGATTTCATCCAGAGTATGTTGCTTTCTTCTTTCCTCAGCTAGTAATCCACTTAAATAGTCATAGTAAATTTACTTCTTGTAATATTTCTAGCAATGTCATTTTGTATGAGCACAGGAAGAGATAAAGTTTAAAGTTTGGTTCTTCCTGAGAACATTTCATTATATATTCCAGACCACAGTCATCAGGCCAGGTTAGTCTTCCCAACCCCAGCAAGGCCCTTATTTAGTTACCGTTTTTGGGTCATGACAGAGTTTGTCCATGACCGTGCACTTAACTTATAGTTAAGTATTATGGCACTTGGCCTGGCCCATTTTGATGCCAAGGTAGTTCACAGCTTGCCCTGGGTCCATCAGTCCCTCGAGAGGACCCTGCTCTTCGAGTGCTAGGAACTAAGGCAACTGATGCTTAAGTCAAGTAAATATGAATGCCCAAGAGTAAATATTATCTTGGAGTCAATTAACTCCCATGTTACATAGAATAACATCAATTGTCTTCCTGTGTCTATACAAAAGGACATTGCTAAATGAACCATACAAATGACATAAAGGAAAGAGAAAAGCAATATAGGCTTATTAGTTGTACCTCAGTTTCTCTGTTGTAGGAGTGACTCAATAAATCTTAAGCTCCCTGCGGGAGCAGCAAAGTGTTATCCAATACCATACAACACATACATGCACACACATAGATCATGCAACACGACATACACACCATACACATACATATACCACATGTGTACACACATACACACATACATATGCACATACACACACGTAGGCCAGAGGCCAGAGAATAATACAAGGGTTCAGAGGTGTAAGCCTTGCGTGTACTAGTGGCCCTGGCACCATAGGGCCAAGCTGCACTGTGTCACCCACCCGAGAATTACATGGTCCATCTGCTTGTCCATTTAATGTCACAGCAGTGCTTAGAGGCCAATCAAAACAAAAGCAAAGTGAGACAAATATAGAAAACAACTGTTTTTAGACAATGAACACCAGCAACAGGGACAGTAATCCCCGAGGAAGAGGGAATGAGGCAAGCCCTGGGTTTGTCTGAGCATGGAGAGCTTTCTGCACAACTTAAGGGACTGGGAACATGTGGCAGGCTTGGTGTCCAGGAGAATGTAGCATGGTGGGTGCAGGGGAGCTGCTACATGGACCAGGGTGAGGGTCTGGGGTGGGGTGTGCTCAGAGATTGCTGAGCTTTCCATCTTCTCCAGAGATCAGTCGCTGAGTGTGTGGAGCTCCTAAGGTGAGGAGAGGGCAGTGCTCCCCAGAGAGAAGCAACTGTCACTTGCGGGCAATGGAGGGGGTGCTGGAAAGAGCCTTCGACCTAGAGTAAAGGCTGCTCACGGCTGCAAACAAAGCCTGATGGCACTTTTAAATGTTCAGACTGTTTACAAGTAACCATATTGCTTTTTCAGAATATAAAACTCAAGGAAACTTAGAGGAGTAGAAACTTAGAGGTATAGAAACTTAGAGGAATAGAAAAGTACCTAGGTTGGAAGATTCACATTGTTGGGCATTTGGTAGAATAAAGCAACCAAACTGGCAAGCAAATAGGAAAATACAATAAATAACAAGAAAAAATCAGCCAAGAGAAATGGAACAGAGATGACACAGACATTCACTTGTCACAGACAAGTTAAATAAAGATAAAATTAGAAAAAGATATTCAAACAGGAATTATAACCATATTCCATTAAGTTTAAAACTCTAAGGGAAAGGTTGAACATGTTAAGTAGAGAAATGGAAGATTTTTTTTTTAAAAACTGAACATAGAATCATGGAAAATAGCCACAGTGAAAAATACACTGAGCAGGACTAACATTGGATTATCACATGTCAGAAGAAAAGAATGAAGTGGTTAGCAGCTACAGAAATTGTCCTGGGGAGATGGCATGTGCTTTATTGAAATCCTAGGTGTGATCTCCGGAAACCCAGAGTCCCCAGAGCACCACTGGGAGCAATCTCTGAGCATTGAACCCGAAGTAGCTTCCAGCCACCCCCAGTTATGGACTTAGAACAAAACAAAATAAAACAATGGAACAAAAATAAACAAAAACTATCTAAAATATAACACAACAGATAAAAGAGTTTGAAAGCAAAATTGAACAGTACCTGAGTGAGCTGTTGGGCAACTAACTTCAAACTGCACAGACTTCAGTTTGATAGATCTGAGGCCAATGCTGATTCATCTCTGGGTGGATGCCTTATACCAAGGCCGGACTGAATTTCTTCCTTGGGGTATGGAACTTAGGACTCAGCGAGAATCAAGTCACTTGATTCTGTGTGACTGAAGTCAAAGTATAGAACTCACCATTATTTCCCCCTAGACTGAACTGAGATACAGAAGTTAGTCTATAACAAGGGGTGGGGTTGGAGGGGAAAATAGACATAAGAAGGTAATAGAGGAATAATTTAGAGAGAGAAATCACCAAGTTTTCCAGGTCCTGGCTCTTGTTCTCTTTTGTGGGCATCGGGGGTGGCACACCTGGTGCTGCTCAGAGCTTACTTTTGGGCTTTGTGCTCAGAGATCACTCCTGGCAGGCTCAAGGGATGCAGAGGATCAAACCTGTGTCAGCCGCATGCAAAGCAAACGCCCTAGCCACTGTACTACTGCTTCGGCACTGCACTACTGCTTCACCCCTACTTCTTTCTGAGCCTAGTTGTATCCCTGACCTGTTTAAGCTTTTCAGATACCATAAAATGAAGTGACACATGTCATGAAAAGGCCTTAAATTTTATATAAATTATGCTTTTAGTTTGGGGGGATAGTAAGAGGTTATCTGAGTTTTTGTTTTTATTTATTTACTTATTTGCAGAGCCTGGCAAGCTACCTGTGGCGTATTTGATATGCCAAAAACAGTAACAACAAGTCTCACAATAGAGACATTACTGGTGCCCACTCAAGCAAATCGATGAACAACGGGACGACAGTGCAACATTGCTTTTTGCATCACACCCAGGATGTACAGGGGTTACTCCTTGCTCTGCACTCAGGAATTACTCCTAGTGGTGCTCAGGGGTTGGGGGGGCATATGGAATGCCGGGGAAAGAACCCGGGTCAGCTACGTGCAAGACAAATGCCCTCCCCACTGTGCTATCACTGCAGGCTTGTTACCTGAGTTCTTAAAATGCTTTGGAGGGCCTACAAAATAGTACTGTGGGAATATCCACTAGGCAGGTGATCAGACCTACATGAAACTCAAAGGAATGTTTCCTTTACTCCCTCTCCCCAATACTTATCCTGTCAATAAAGGCAGATACCTAAAGTGGCCAGAGCAATAGTCTAGGGGGTAAGGTACTTGCCTTGCATGCAGCCAACTCAGAAATAATCCCTAGCATCCCAAATGATCCGAGGTCTCAGAGAGTTCCACTTATCTTGTTCTGTGGGTCTTCAGTTGTGCGTGAGTCTTGGCCGGAGCTGCCAAGCAGGTTCGGAAAGCGTCCTGGAGTGTGGCGGTGGCTGGGTAGTGGAGGTAGTGTCGCTCAATGGACCCAGGGACAGAGATTCTCTGCTTGCTCCCACCAACCACAGGTGACAAAGGGATTATAATCAGGAGCCCCACCCTACCCTGCTCTGTCTGCTTCCACCAACCACCAGAGACTCAGGGATTGGATTGAGCACAGAAGACCCACCCTACCCCTACCGGGACCAGATAAATACCCCACTGGCAGACCTCCACTACCGACACTACCTCCACTACCCAGCCGCCGCCACACTCCAGGACGCTTTCCAGACCCATCATAAGATACTAAATATCCATCTTCCGGAATTGCCGTACCATATTTGATAGGGTTCAAATATGGTAACACCTACCAGGGCGATTAGGGTCGCCCCAAAAGCCTCTATCCCTCTCGGAAAGACTGGCAAGCTACCGAGAGTATTCCGCCCGCACGGCAGAGCCTGGCAAGCTATCCATTGTGTATTCGTTATGCTAAAACCAGTAATTACAATGGGTCTCATTCACCTGACCCTGAAGGCTTCACCAACATGGCAGCACTGAGAAGGATGAGAAAGGAGAGGCCGATAAAATCTCAAGGCCAAACTAGGCTGCCACAACGAAGGAAGACAAAAATGATCGTCTATACTTTCAATGCACGTACGCTAGCATCAGATGCATTCATCGAGGACCTGATGGTACAAGCGCGAAAGATCAAGTACGACATCATTGGTCTGACCGAGACAAGAAGGCACGAATCTCATCATGCCGTTTTCGACACTGGAGAAGAATTGTTCCTCGGAACATGTTATAAAAGAGGTGTCGGAGGCGTCGGTGTCCTTGTCAACACAAATTTGGCCATGAGCATTGATTTATTCGAATGCCTAACAACCGGAATCGGACGTTTACATTTGAATAGATGTGGCTCACTGCTGGCAGTTTCTATCTTCGTTGTCTACGCACCAACATCTCATTATGATGAAAGAGAAATTGAGAAGTTCTACATGGAGCTCGAGAAGTTCTATAAAGAAGACCACACCTTCTACAAGATCATTGTGGGTGATTTTAATGCCAAGATAGGACCTAGAAGATCAGCTGAAGAACTTCACATCGGGACCCATGGCCTAGAATGGAACGAACAGGGTGAGAGACTGTCTGAGTTCATCATGTCGACCAAGACCATCCATGGTAACTCACAGTTCCAGAAGGCCAAATCTAAATGTTGGACATGGGAGTCTCCCGGTGGACGATTCCACAACGAAATAGACCACATCATATTCAATCGACAGTTTTGCCTGACCAATGTCGCTGTTGTCCCAAAATTCCAAACGGGATCGGACCACCGTCTCCTTCGTGCAAAATTCTACTTCACAGAGCGGGGAGAAAGGGCTGCAAAGTTTAAAAAGAGAACTTCCAGAACGACCACCAACTGGAAGCTCTTTGGCACTATTGCGGCAACATGAGAAGATGCCATTGTTGACAACATTGACGAGGAATGCGATCAACTGGTTCAGCACCTCCATGATTGTGCGAGGAATGTCAAGAGAGAAATAGCCACAAAAAATGCCTGTCTTTGAAAACTCTTGAGCTTATTCGCCAACGTGGTTTGGCACATGCCTCAGGCAACTGCAAGCTAACGTCCGAGCTCTCAAAGCAGTGCAGAGATGCGATCAAGGAAAACCTCAAAGAGAGAAGAGCGGAAGTGCTGGTAGATGCGGCAGAAGCCGGGAAAAGTATTCGTAACACCCTCCTGTCCTTCGCCAACTACAAGACCAAGATGACTGCCCTCCGACGTCCTGATGGATATATCACATCCTGCAGAATGGCAATGGAGAACATTATCCATGACTTCTACTCAAATCTCCTCAATAGCCATGTCCACTTGCAGACATATCAAATTCCACAGGAAGGATATATCGTTCCCAACATTCTCCCTTCCAAAATCTGACATGCCATTTCGTCGGTAAAGAAACGAACAGCACCCGGTCCAGACAACGTCAGACCTGAACACCTGAAGAAACTGCCGTCAGTACTCATCAATACACTGGCTTGGCTCTTCACACGCTACCTGTCTGAGTGCAAGTTTCCGTCCCAATAGAAAACCAGCAGGACCGTACTACTGTTCAAGAAGGGAGACATCCATGACATTGGCAACTATCGCCCGATCTGCTTACTGTCTGTCATCTACAAGTTGTTCACTCGAGTCATCCTAAATAGGATTGGCAGAACACTAGATGAAGGACAACCATGCAAGCAAGCCAGGTTCCGCAAAGGATTCAGCACCATCAACCATATCCACACGATAACCAAGCTCATTGAGGTTTCTCGGGAGTTCAAGATGCCGCTCTGTCTAACGTTCATTGATTTAAAGAAGGCCTTTGATTCTATTGAGACGGAAGCGGTCATTGAAGCCCTAGCCAATCAGGGCATTCAAGCCCAATACATCAAGATCCTCCGTGAGCTGTATTGCGGATTCACTACCAGGATCTCACCATTCTACAAAGAAGTAATCATCCATGTCAAGAGAGGGGTTCGGCAGGGTGATACCATTTCACCGAAACTCTTCAGTGCCACCCTCAAGAATATCATGCGATGACTGGAATGGGAAGGAATGGGAGTGAAGATAGATGGTCGGCAACTACACCACCTCCACTTTGCTGATGACATTGTTTTAATAACACCAAACATCAGCCAAGTGGCACAAATGCTGGCCAACTTTGACCATGAGTGTGGAAAGGTAGGACTACAGCTGAATCTTACGAAGACAATGTTTATGAGAAACAGCCTCATCCCTGACGCCCCATTCGCTCTCAATGGAACGACCATCTCTGAATGCAACAGCTATGTGTACCTAGGTCGAGAAGTCAACATGACAAATGACCTGGCACCCGAGCTGCACAGGAGGAAGAGAGCAGCTTGGAACGCCTTCAAGAGCATCGAAGAAATATCTAAGAGGATGAAGAACCTCCGGCTCCAGGCACATCTTTTTGATTCCACTGTTCTTCCTGCATTAACATATGCCTCAGAGACCTGGGCCCTACGCAAACAGGATGAGAACGCTATTCGGGTCTCCCAAAGAGGAATTGAAAGAGCTATGCTTGGAATATCACATTTCACTCAAATGAGAGAAAGAATCCGGAGTTCCGACATCCATCAACGATTAAGAATCAGGAACACTGTCTCGTTTGCCAAGGTGTCAAAAATCAGATGCGCTGGTCACGTAATGAGATTTAAAGATGACCGCTGGACTAGAGCTGTTACCGACTGGAATCCACGGGATGTCAAAAGACCGCGTGGCCGCCCACCTACCAGATGGTCAGACTTCTTCATCAAGATCATGGACAATCAGTTTGAGGCTCTTCATGTTCCTATAGCGAAAAGATGCCATTGGGCTACACTAGCATGCGACAGGGACAAATGGAGACGTTACTGGCGCCTGCTCGAGCAAATTGACGATTAAAGGGAAGTTAAGTGATTAAGTGATCCCAAATGGTCACCCAAGCCCTGCCAGGAATGATCCCTGAGCACAGAGGCAGGAATAAATCCTGAGTGTAGTCACCCACTGGATATCACCCAAAACCAAACTATAGCACTGTAACACTGTAGCACTGTCCTCCCATTGTTCATCGATTTGCTTGAGCAGGCACCAGTAATGCCTCCATTGTGAGACTTGTTGTTACTGTTTTTGGCACATCGAATATGCCACTGGGAGCTTGACAGGTTCTGTCGTGGGGGTGGGATACTCTCTGTAGCTTGCGGGGCTCTCCGAGAGGGACGGAAGAATTGAACCTGGGTTAGCCACATGCACGGCAAATGCCCTACCTGCTGTGCTATCGCTCCAGCCCTCCAAAGCCAAAAATAGCAAAAAATGAATACCTACGACCAGAGAAAAAACTCAAAAGTTTGACTGCATGCTTTGCATGTGGGAGGCCCGTGTTTGCTCTCCAGTACTGCATGGCTCCCCAAGCATGCTTGGAGTGACCCTTACACAGTGAGCAAAGAGTAGTTCCTGTCTGGGGATGCTGCCCAGCTAACAACAGAATGCCTAAGGTTCAGGAAGGTAGCTCAAAGGAGCACAGGGTTCAATCTCTGACACTTCAGTGGTTCCCTGAGTACCACAGGTGTGGCTCTCCCCTCAAAAGCCACACAAACAACAACAACAACAAAAAACCCAAAAATATTGTTTTAAAGCATCTTGATATGTGAAACTAGGCTTAGAGAGATTGAAAGATAGTACAGGGGTTAGTGTTTGCCTTGCACACTGCTGACTCTGGTGTGACCCCTGGCATCACATATGGTCCCCCGAGCACCATAATGAGTGATCCCTGGGCACAGAGCCAGAAGTATCCTTGAGCACTCCTGACTGTGGTTCCAAAAAAAAAAATAACAACAATAAAAGAACTTAGAATCATATTGAAGGCACTGAAAAAAAGCATCCAGGATAAGATTTATGGAGAAACATTTATTTACAAGGTAGAATGAGAGTATGATGTTAAGGAAATAAAAAGAAGAGAGCATAAAAAGATAAGGCAAATCAATAATTATCAAATTTTTTAAAGCTCCTCAGACATTCTTGACCCTTGATTGACAATCTCCAATTTTCCAAACAGGAGTTCAGTTTCACTGGCAGAGCACTTGCCTTCTTGCCTTGGATGCCCTGAATTTGATTCTCAGCACCACAAAAAAGAAAAAGAATCACCAACTTCCAATATTTTTCACCTTATTTCCTTTTTTTCTGCTTATGGTTACACACCTGGGTCCCTATTTTTCTTTCTTTTCTTTTTTATGTGGTTCAAAAGTTCTATATGTTTGGCTCAGTGCTGGGGCGGTGGGGGAGGGGCTTTATACGAATCCTCCTGGCCACACATTTCTCTTTCTGTAACTATTTCGGCCATAGTTACACTTCTCTTTGATTTTGAGAGTCTGATTTTGACCATCTTAATTAACCCTCCATAATTCCACAATAACTGACAAAGACAAAGACCAGATCAAAGCTTATCAACAAAGAGTTGAGATTTTTCCCTATCACTGTATCACTGTATCACTGTCGTTTTGTTGTTCATCGATTTGTTTAAGCAGGTGCCAGTAACGTCTCCATTTGTCCCAGCCCTGGGATTTTAACAGCCTCTCCTTACTAGTCCTTCCCAACACTGCCGTATTGGAGGCTCTTTCAGGGTCAGAGAAATGAGGTCCGTTATTGTTACTGTTTTTGGTATATCAAATATGCCACGAGTAGCTTGCCAGGCTCTGCCATGTGAAAAAAAAGCTAATTTAAAATTGCATCACTCTCTTCCAGGAGCTTTGTTTTATAGTCTCTGAATCTTGGCCGTTGGTGAGATTACATGGCGCTGGGAGCAGTTTGTGGGTGTGACTGCCAAGCTACTGGAAAACTGGGGATCTGGGTAGAGGAGGCCCAGTCCCGATCCGAGCAGGCTTGGAGATCTCAGCCATGGATCCTGCATACCTGGGTTCCTCTGTGGGTTCCCTCATGGATGAGGCTGATCTGAGTGTGTGGAGAGTGGCCTTGAGCATGGCTGTGGCTGGTTCTGTAGGTTTTCGGCTGCCAGGGCTCTGCTTGGGGCAGGGAGGGAAACTCAAGACAGCCTGTGAAGACAGCCTGGCGCAGGGGCAGGAGATTCTTTCCGAAAGAAAATTATTCTGGCCAGAGATGTGACTTGGTAGTATGACACTTGTGTTCCATGTGTGAGGACCAGGGTTCCGTATGAGGCACTGTACAAAAGAAGGGGGGACAATATTATTGGGAAGGAAAGAAACTAGGGAAGAACAACATATGGAAGGAAGAGGAAATCAGATCTCATCAATCTATGAAAGTCCTTTCAGGAGGGCATCTGGTCAATAGCTCATGAATGGCGTCTATTTAGATTTTCAAAAAGCCTTTCACAAAGTTCCACACAAAAGGCTATTTTAAACATTGAGTCACCATGGTATGACGAAGACTGTTGTAACTTACAGGGAAATTGCTTGGAGACAAGAAACAATGGTTTGGGATAAAAGGACATTTCTCAGAGGAAGGCGTGTAAACATTGGCATTCCCCAGGACTAGCATTGTTTAATATTTTTATGAATTATTTGGAGGAGGGATAGTCGATAGAGAATCACATGAAGATAGGTTCAGGTGCTCCAAATAGAAAATATTGAAGTGATTTTCACATTGCCAAAAAAATGCTAATTTAAGGGGAAATAATCTGAAGTATACTTAGAAGATTCAGACACTAGTGAATTCATTAAACAGTTATTGAGGATGTACCATGTGGCCAGATACTGGGCTACAATAGAGGGAGGAAATAATAATTAAAGAGTCCTTTCTCTTTGTCTTTAGAGAATTTAAATGGGACAAGAAGATACTTCCTGGCTCTTGAGAAAAGTATATTTAAGGTGAATAAAAGGAAGTCTATACACAATAGGAAACACGTGGAGCTTAATAGTTAAGCTGATAAGGTTGGTAAAAGCAAATATACTCAAAATATTTAGACAATTTTATGAAAAGCATTATTATTATGGATTAACTGGAGGAAGCTAGATTATTTGGGGCTAGAGTCATAACAGAACATATTAGAACATAGGAACATTTTAGTTTGAAGTGACAAAAATCCAAGTCAAAAGGAAAGGCTGGCTTCAGGCATAGCTGGATATGGACTGTGAGAGAGTTTGTCGCTCCCTCACTCGCCAATTCTTGACTCTGATTTATTCATTCTAAGTAGTGTTTTACAGGAATCTAAGACGTTCTAGCAAGAGGGTTAGAGGAAGAAAGAAAGCCCAGTTTTTTAGGTTCCACAGAACTTGTGACCTTAGGAGATACTTTTTCTCCTAAAAGTCAGGTCATAGTATTGCAAACCACAGTGCTTAGAAGGAAAATGAGATGAAAGAGAGAAAGAGACAGAGACAGAGACAGAGACAGAGAGACAGAGAGATAGAGACAGAGAGAAGAAAAGTCTGCCATTGAGGCAGGCTACGGGGTAGGAAGGAGGGAAACTGGGGACATTGGTGGTGGGAAATGTACACTGGTGATGGGATGGAGGTTTGAAAATTATGTGACTGAATGACTGTAACTGAATGACTGACCCTGAAACTGAAATGACTAAAAATTTCAGGTCCCTTCTTGGATACTTGCCTTGTTGTTGTTGTTGCTTGGTTTGTTTTATTTTTGGACCACAGACCTGAGGATGTTCAGGGACTGCTCCTGGCTCTGCACTTATGGATCACTCTTGCAGTGCTCAGTGAGCATATAGGGTGCTGGATATAATCAGGTCAGCTTTGTGCAAGGTATGCGCCTTACCTGCTGTACTATCACTCAGACCCCGGATATTTACTTTCTAACTCTCTTAGATTGCTCATTCTGGGGGGAGTCAGCTACTGTGGGTTTATAAGGTAAGTGAGCTTAGAAGGGGCTCTCATTTTCTAGTCTTTGTGGTAGTAGGGGGTCACATCCGGCAGTGCTCATGGGCCACTCCTAGAAGTGCTTGAACCCTGCAATGCCCATGAGCAAAAAACCAGTTCCGGTCCTTCAAGACACCTCTGTAGCCTCTGTGGGGGCCATTTATTAGATATCAGTCTATAACTAATGTATTGGACTAAGTTCATACAATAAGCTAACATTTAGTTTTGTATGTACAGATGACCAAAATTAGATCAATGCACATAGAATCAAATGAAAAAATCTCTTCAAACATCCTATTTGACTTCGTCAGGTGTGAATATTTTCTGGGTTGAATGTGAAGAATATTATTAACTTTTTCCTCTTTGGTGAATTGTTATTTTCATCTGTGAATAGAGCGACTGAGCAGTTGAATACACATCTCAGAGGGCAGCAAGATAGGAGGTAAGGCATTTGCCTTGGCACGTGACTTCCACAGCTGGTTCAACATCACATATATAGTTCCTGGAGCATCTCCAAGGGTCGCTCCTGAGTAAAGAGGTAGGAATAGCCCCCAAGCAGCCCATTGTGCCTCCCCTGTGCAAACAATAAATAAAAACAAATCTTCAAACAATATATAGCGATCACACATCCTGTAGCTTGGTAAAATCCACACTGCTTTGCTTAGCTGTTCTCCTGTTTTCTCTTGATATTTAATGGCTCAATTCAAGTTTTGAATTGTAATTGGTGACTACAGAAGAATTATTTTGCCAACTTTCCTTTGACTTGTTTAGAAGATCTGAAATAGATCTTCGTGAAGTTAAGGTCCATATAAGGTCAACATGACTGTGTCTTTGAGATCTGTTTATGTCCTTGTTTGTAGGTTACCTAAGCACTGCTCACTACTAAGTCTCCAAGGGGAAAAAGAGGAATGGGTGCAATACCAAAAGAATGTTTATTTCTTTAGTCACAGGTTCATAATCAAGGATTTTGAATTTCATAAGCCCTTAAACCTGTGTATAAACTCCAAATTGATATAGCGCCCTAAAGACTAGCAACTTGTAATCTCTCCAAAACTAAGTAGATAATGTTGATTATCCTGAACTGGAGGGCTGACTTGCGGCTATTTTCAGAATTACTAGCTACCCTGGGGTATTTTAAACTTACAAGTGATATTGAAAGGGATTTTCCTTGATAATTGCCCTAATATTTCAGAAAATTCTAATTAGCAGCTAATTACCATTCTACCCTATCATCATGCAGCCCTCACATTGCTGCTGTAATTCCACTTCTAATATGATAGAGCTCTAACAAGACCTGAAGGTGCTTTGGATAATTATATAGCACGGGGATGACACCGCATTTGCTATTATTTCTGTAAGATGTCACTGTACCTAAACAATTAGTGTGTTTGGTGTAGAACCAAAACAAGGTGAATGTGCTTGTGTATTCTGGGACACTGGTGTTGCAAAAAAAAAAAATCCTGTAAAAATGCCTTCCACGTTCTTTGAGGCTCCACTAGGCTTTCTCGCTAGAGACTAGGAACCGGGCTTCATTGGAATTCAGCTAACATTTAGGACCCATTACTCATCACCTGTTACCTCATTTGATAGTGCAGATTCCTTCATCTTAATCAATCATATACATAGAAAGTTCCATATAATATATAATGCATATGTTTGATTGAGTTAGGTCCTTCTTTCTTCCACCTCCTACCCTTATATAACTTCCTCCTACTTTGGAGGACTATTTTATTTTATCCTTTTTGGTTTGGGGGCTACACTTGGCTGTACTCAGGGCTTACTCCTGACTCTGCACTCAGGGATCATTCTTGGTGGGACTAGGGGGGACCATAGGGAATATCAGGGATCAAACTCATGCCAGGCAAATGTCCTACCCTTTGTACTATCATTCAAATCTCTGGAGGACTGTTTTGCTTATTTATTTTATTTCATTTTTTTTTTTTTGGCTTTTGGATCACACCTGGCATACTCAGGGATTACTCCTAGCTCACACTCAGAAATTACTCCTGGTGGTTCTCAGGGAACCATATGGAATGCTGGGGGTCAAACCTGGGTTGGCCTCATGCAAGGCAAAACCTCTACTCACTATACTATTGTTCTAGCCCCAGTGGACTGTTATTATTTTTTTAATGAATCACTATAGGATAGACCCTTACAAAACTGTTCATGATTAGGTTTCAGTCATACAGTGTTCCAACACCCATCCCACCACCAATGTACATTTCCCAGCACCAGTGTTCTCAGTTTCCCTCCCATTACCACCCCCAACTCCCCACCTTCCAGCCTGCCTCTATGGCAAGCATTTTTATTCTCTCTCTCTCTTTCTCTCTCCCCACCCCTTCCTTTTGGGCATTATGATTTGCAATGCAGATACTGAAAGGTTATCAGGAATATCCCTTTACCTACTTTTAACACACAGTTCTTGTCCAACGTGATCATTTCCAGCTAGTATTGTCATACCTCAGTGTATTGCTTTAAAGCATTTGATTTTCTTGTTCTCTTACTCAGAGTTTTAGAGAAAAATTATGTAAATATATGCCTGCTCACACAAATATCTCTCCTTGTTTCCTACAAAGATGGGTAAAACTCAGGATTATTGACCCCAAGGAACTGAATCCGTGAAGATTGTGATGAGGGACACTTTGCAGGAACATATTTTCAGTCTGGATTTTGAGAAGAAACAGAATCGATATCTTCTCTCACAGAGTCCAGAACTTGAATCCTTGTACCTCGGGGACTTGAGAATTTCCTGAAGCATGACAAAACTAATCTGGTACTATTCCACAGAAAGGAATGATTCCTTATATTATCATCTTGACTGCATTGCAAAGTCAAGACTTTCTACCAACTCCAGAAAATTCTATAGAGAAATGACTATTATGTATGATTAGTAGTCTACTAAAATAAAAAAAAAAGAACTTCTATATATCACACTAGAAGGAGAAACCATAAAGGAAAGACTAATAGGTTTTGTTTATATTTTGCGGCCACACCAGCTGTACTCAGGACTTGCTCCTGGCTCTGCGCTCAGGGATCACTCCTGGTGGGCTCAGGGGACCATTACAGGGTATCAGGGATCAGAACCAGGTTGGCCACATTCAAGGCAAGTGCTCTCTCTGCTGTACTATTGCTACAGTTGCAAAAACAATAGTTTTTGTTATCAAAAAGGAAAAGCAAAAATAGTCTACATAAAACTAAAAGGCAGGGGCTAGAGCAATAGCACAGCGGGTAGGACGTTTGCCTTGCATGTGGCCAACCTGGGTTCGATTCCCAGCATCTCATATGGTCCCCCGAGCACCGCCAGGAGTGATTCCTGAGTGCAAAGCCACAAGTAACCCCTGAGCATCGCTGGGTGTGACCCCCCAAAAAAGGAAAAAAAACTAAAAGGCAAATAAAAACAATAGACAGTATTTAGAAAATATTGACAAAGGATTGGGGTTAGTTTTTTTTTTTTTAAAGACAATACAGAGTTCTTTTAACATCTCTATAGAAAAATCTTTGTTTCTTATTCTGGGGAGAATGTCTCGAGACATTTAGTTTAGTCTGGTGTTTGCCATACAACATAGCCTCTAACAAAGAATGTCCTGAGTCTTTGAGGAGATGGTTCACCTGGATTTTGGGAAAAGTGGGGCAGGACCAGGACCCAAATCCATGTGCAGAATGAGCACCGGTCATATTGTGAGGCTTCAAGTTCTTTATTTGGGGGTTGAGAGGGCTGGTTTTGGGTTCACATTCAGCAATGCCCAGGGGTTACTCCTGACTCTGCACTCAGGAATCACTCCTGGTAGTGCTTGGACAACTGTGTGGGATGTCCAGAATTGAACCTAGGTTCAGCCTCATGCAAGCCAAACACCTTACCTGCTGTACCATCTTTTTGGTCCTTGGGTTTCAAGGTCTTATGAGGTTGTCTGCAACCAAGAAGCATTTCACTAGACCTATTGTGTTTTCATGGTTGTTGGTGGTCCATCACATAATCAGCTTGACTTTTTTTTTTAGTGAATTCACCTTTTGAAAAACTTCAGTTGTCACAGTTACAGTAGTCTTACTGTCCCCAGTTAAGCATCCAAGATCCTTAAGGATACTAATCCTAAGGAGAATGTGGGATTTGAGAGAGAAAGAGAGAGAGAGAAAGAGAGAGAGAGAGAGAGAGAGAGAGAGAGAGAGAGAGAGAGAGAGAGAGAAAGTTTAAAATAAAGAAATTTGTGTTCTAAATAAATACATGGGGAGAGTCTGAGAGACAGTGGACAGTAGAAGAGTTAAAACATTGCCTTGCTCATAGCTGAACTGGGTTTGGTCTCTGGCACTGCATATGGTCCCCTGAGCCCTGCCAGGAGTGATTCCTGAGCACAGTGCCAGGAGTAAACTCTGAGTGCTGCTGAGTATGGCCCCAAAAACCAAAAGGAGAGGGAGGAAAGGAGGAGGAGGAGCCGGAGGAATATGAGGAGGAGAAAGAAAAAGAGAAGGAGAAAGAGGAGGAGGAGGAAATGAAGAAGGAGAAGGAAGAGGAGGAGAAGGAAGAGGAGGAGAACAAGAAGGGAGAAGGAGCAGGAGGAGAAGTAGCAGGAGGAGAAGGAAGATGAGGAGAAAGAGATGGAGAAAGAGAAAAAGGGGAAGGAGAAGAAAGAAAAGGGGGAGAAGGAGGAGGACACTGGCCACTCCAACTCCACAATGCTGTAAATGAAAGGCTTTCTGCACCTATAGTAGGGATTCTGGTGACACCTGAATGGTGGTACTGGTGCTGATCTTGTTGAGGAGAAATCATTATGAAAGCTTTGAATGCATAAAGTTAAGTTTTAAAAATGAAACAGAAATTAAAGCGTTATAGGCATAAGCAGAGCACCTGGAAGCTAAATTAAGAAATGGAACTTTTCTCAGCAAAAGGAAAAAAAGACAAAACAAAATTTAAACCCTAGAGGCTTATTTAAAAAAGTAAACTTCTGGACTAAAGAGACCTTACAGGGTTTAGAGCACTTGCTTTCATGCAGTCAACTCTGGTACAATTCAAGGCACCAAATGGTTCTCTGAGTGCCATCTGGAGTAAGTCCTGAACACAGAACCAAGAGTGACCCCCAAAGCACCATTGGGTGTGGCATGCCCCACCCCCCAATTTCCTAATTAAGTTTCTTCGGTCACTACTCTATGGGAAAATGGAAAATAAAAATGCATATAGCCACCAAATGTGGAGATAAAGTTGTAGTAATCTGACTTAAAATATATTTTGTGATAGGGCCGAAGAGATAGTACAGTAGTCAGAGTTCTTGCTACACAAGCAGCTGACCTGGATTCTATCCCTGGCACCACATGAAGTCTGCTGAGCACCACCAGGAGGGATCCCTGAGTGCCAAGCTAGGAGTAAGCCCTGAACATTGCCAAGTATGGCCTCCAAACCAAATATATATGGCCTGTGAACTATACAAGAAGTCTCCCCGAAATCGGTCTCACATGCCGGGGGAAAAGCAGCTGGGATAGAGAAGGGACCACTAAGTAAATGATGCTTGGAGGGCCTGCTCAGGATGGGAGATGCGTGCTGAAAGTTGACTATGGACCAAGCATTATGGTATTGTATTGCATGATGGTAACTGTATTGCAAACCATAACAGCCAAAAGGAGAGAGAGAGTAAAAGGGAATGTGCCTGCCACAGAGGCATGGGTGGGTGAGGGAGGGGGAGGCGATGAAGTGGAGGTGGTGGGAGGAATACCAGGAACATTGGTGGTGGAGAATGGGCACTGGTGGAGGGATGGGTACTTAATCATTGTATGACTGAAACGTAATAAAGAAAGTTTGTAAGTCTGTCATTGTATCGCACGGTGATTCACTTAAAAAAATAAAAATAAAAGTACTATGATTTTAAAAATTTTAAAAAAATGTCTCCCTGAGAGGACTTTGAGGAGATCTGAGGGAGACACGTAATTTCTACTTTAGAACAGTTGAAAACTGAATCTCAAGATAAGGCCTTCTGGGACTGTCCAGTGGCATGGTATTAGAGATACATCAGTGAGCAAAATAAGCAGCAATCTGCTCTCTAAGGCTTATGGTCTACTTCCTCACAGTAAACTATCAGAACAGAGAGCTAGCGTGCTCATAGGATACAAAATGGGAAAATCACAATGCCAGGGTATGAGGGCGAACCTGATGCCATGACAAGCTGCAGCCAACATTAAGTCTCAGCAAGTCCTCAGTTTCTGTTTCCCTGGAGCAGGACTTGCAATTTCTTGAAACTCCCAGTTGAGTAATTTGTCAAGATAAGGAATTGGGCAGTTGGGTCTGGCTGGTCATCAAGAGTCACTGTACCCTCCTTAGAAACTGTTACTAACCATTGCCTAATTGCTGACCACCATTGTAATAGGGCCAATGCTAAAAATAACCCAGTATGTAGACTGCTCTTAACTCTGAACCCTATATAAACTGCTTGTGATTTGGAGTCGGGGTCCTTGTCCAGTCTCTACTGCATTGGATGAGACTTGGACCCTAACTCGAGCTATTGCTGGTTCAGGCTAGTAATAAAGTTCTTTTGCTTTTGCATTATCGTGTGTGGACTTGGTCTCTCCGCAATTTGGGATCTGACACTCAGGCACAACGGGGACTGGAGAGATATAGTACAGAGAGAGGCAAGACACTTGTCTGGCATGCTGCTGACCCGGGTTCAATCCCAGGCACCCCAGAGGGTCCTCCGAACTCTGTGGGGAGTGATCCTCAAGCAAACAGCAAGACTTGAGTCCTGCTGGGTGTGGCCTCCGAACAAAATATAACAATCACAGTGCCTTTTTCCCGACTGGAAAGCCTCTCTGAGAAAGATAAGACTCAGCAGCTAAGGGTCAAGGGTGTGGGAAAATTGGCACTTGAATGTAGTTCTGGGGACAATATGAATTGTTGCAAGCCTTCACGAGGGCAGTTGACCATGTGTGTGTGTCAACAGCCTTCCCCCCTCAATCCCACTTCTCCTGCTTCCTTATTACAAAGAAATAACTGTGGACTCCTCAACTGTTTCTGCCTGAGAGTAAAGTTAGAGGTCAGCTGGGTGCTGCTGTGACAGACTGTTCTGGGTTTTGCAGGCTGGCCCCACCCTCTGCTCGCTGTGTGGCCTGCAGGTTAATTAGTGACTGCAAACAGCTGTGTGATCTCAGGCCAGTTATTTATAGTCGGCATGCAGTCCGTTCCTCATCTCTGAAAGGGTGGTAATAATAGGGTTCGCCACAGAGCACCTTGAGGAATAAGAAAATGCACACCAGTCCTTGGTGTCTAGTGATGAGGAAGAGCTTCAAGCAATTCAAGCAAAATAAACTCCCTAAAGAAGTGTATATTCAGGGGCCAGAGAGATAGTATAGCGGCAGTGTGCTTGCCTAGCCATGAATGACCTCAGTTCTATCCCTGGCACCACATATGGTTTCCTGAGCACTGCAGGAGTGACCCGGGCACAGAGCCAGAAGCGGGAGCACTTCTGGATGTATCCCTCACAATCCCCCCCAAATAGGAGCTGGAGCAATAGCACAGCAGGTAGGGAGTTTGCCTTGCACGCAGCCAACCCGGGTTCGATTCCCAGCATCCCATATGGTCCCCTGAGCACCACCAGGAGTAATTCCTGAGTGCTGAGCCAGGAGCAACCCCTGAGCACCGCCGGATGTGACCCAAAAAGGAAAAAAAAACCCAATCCCCCAAATACACACACACACACACACACACACACACACACACGATCAGCATTATCTTCAATAGTAAACTGTTCCATATAAATTCCCCTTGCAATACAAGTGATATCTCAGGAACGATAGTACAGTGGGTAGGGCATTTGCCTTGCACGCGGCTGACTCGGGTTCGATTCCTCCGTCCCTCTCAGAGAGCCCGGCAAGCTACCGAGAGTATCCCACCCGCATGGCAGAGCCTGGCAAGCTCCCCATGGTATATTCAATATTCCAAAAACTGTCACATCAAATCTCACAATGGAGACGTTACTGGTGCCCGCTCAAGCAAATTGATGAACAACGGGAGGACAGTGCTACAGTGTTACAACCATATGAACATCTCAATCGATGGAATAAAAGAGCTCCAGTGTTGATTTCTGATGAAACATCTCCATAAGATGGGAATAGAAGGAATAGACCTCAACATAATAAGGGTATACATGACAATGTACAGTTACCATAATATTCAGTAGTGAAAATCTGAACGCTTTTCTGCTAGGACCAAGAACAATAAAAAGAAGCCCACTCTCACTGCTAAGAACCCTATGTACTTTTGAAAGCCCTAACTAGAACAGGCAGACAAGAAAATGAAGTATAAGATATCAAATTGCAAAGGGGACAGTGAACCGTCACTATCTGTGAATAGACATATTGCACATGGAAAAATCTTAAGGGCTCCACCAAGAATTGTTACAGTGAATGAACACAGTATAAATATGGTACAAAATAAATTAATAAAGTTTCAGAATACAAAATAGATCTACAGATATCTGCCTTTCTGTTCTTGAACAACAAACTATCAGAGAAATTAAGAAATAATATAATTAATCATTATGTCAAAAAGGATAAAATACCTAAAAATCAATTTAGCCAAGGACACGAAAGACTTATACACAGAAATGTAAGATGCTATTGAAAGAAATCGAAGACACCCAGAAGTAGAAAGACATTCTGTGCTCCTGTATCAAAAGAATTAGTACTGGGGCCAGAATAATAGTATAGCAGGTTGGACATTTGCCTCACATGCGGTCAACCCGGGTTCAATCCCCAGCATCCCATACGGTCTCCATATGGTCCCCCAACACCCGCCAAGAGTAATTTCTGAGTGCAGAGCCAGGAGAAACCTCTGAGCATCACCTGGTGTGACCCAAAAAGAAAAAAAAATTACTGTTATGATTATTATTATTATTATCATCATCATGTTTTGCGGAGTCACACCAGGTGGTGCTCATGGATCACTCCTGGCAGGACTTGGGGATTGAGCCCAGGTCAGCTGTGTGCACGGCAAGTCCCTACCTTGCACTGCTGTTCAATCTCTCCAGTCTCTAAAAGAATTAACATTGTTAACATGTTCATTTTACATAAGGCAACTTACTGATTCAGCATAATCCCTATCAAAATTCCAGACATTTTCTTCCCTAGAATAGAACAAGAACAACAAACCTATAATTTATAAGGCGCTGCAAAAGACCTTGACTAGCCAAATCAATCCCGAGGGGGCAGAAAAGAACAAAACTGCAAGTATCATGTTTCTTGGATCACTGTCACTGTCCTCCCTTTGTTCATCGATTTGCTCGAGCGGGCCCAGTAACATCTCCATTGTGAGACTTGTTGTTACTGTGTTTGGCATGTTGACTATACCACGGGTAGCTTGCCAGGCTTTGCCGTGCGGGTGAGATACTCTCGGTAGCTTGCCAGACTCACTAAGCTATAATATCTGAAACAGTATATTAAAATAAAAAAAAAAACACAGCTCAACAGAACCTGATTGTGAGCCCAGAAGTAAGCCTTCATGTATATGGGCAACTCAAATTTTGTTTTAAAATTCTAGTGTTTGGGCTGGAGCTATAGTACAGAGGGTGGGGCATTTGCCTCGCACGCGACCGACCCGAGTTTGATTCCCAGCATCCCATGTGGTCCCTGAGCACCACCAGGAGTAATTCCTGAGTGCATGAGCCAGGAGTAACCCCTGTGAATCACTGGGTGTGACCCCCCCCCAAAAAAGGTAAAATTCTAGTGTCCTCAAATATCTAGTTGTCTCCTCTCAGCCGCAACTAATACTTGTTATTTTCTGACCTTTGGCATTTAGATTGAATTAGAGTATAGAATTCTGTGCAGGGGAATGCTAAACTAAAATGCCTAAGACCTTAATCATGGCGCAATTAGCCCCACTTACAGGAAGGTATAAAAGCTTCTAAAAAGACTTTGAGCTAATATGTTTTTAACACCTGGCCTCAGAAAAATAATATGAATTAGTTTTGTTATTATGCCGCAGCAAGTGCAAACATGTGATACTCATTCCCTCTCACCTTTGGCAGTGCAGCAACTTTTGTTTCCATCAGTTTCCTTCAAGTCATCTGCTTTTAAAATGATCGCTGTCTTTGCTACAATAGAATTTGCTGGATGCTAGTCTTGATATATCAAAGACATCAGCAAGTAAAAACAGCCTCTTGCCTTGCCTTTATTTTATTTTTGGAGTTTTGAATCTCACCAAGCAGTACTCAGGGATTACTGCTGCACTTCTCTTGAAAATCATTCCTACTCCTGCTCGGGAGACCGTATAGGATGCCAGGCATTGAACCCCAGTTCACTGTGTGTAAGGCAAGCACCCTACCTACTGTACTATCTCTCCAGCCCCAACCTTGATTGTTCTTTTCCCTGTTCTGCTGTGAAGACCAGGGATCATATACTTGGTTCTAATACTTGGGCACTTCATCGCAACGATCACACGCTTTTTTTTTTTTTACTTTTTGGGTCACACCCAGCAATGTTCAGGGGTTACTCCTGGCTCTGCACTCAGGAATTACTCCTGGCGGTGCTCAGGGACCATATGGGATGCTGAGGATCAAATCCAGGTTGACCGTGTGCAAGGCAAATGCCCTACCCGCTGTACTATCGCTCCAGCCCCCCAGGATCACAAACTTTGCTGAATTTGCACACCCTGGTTGGCATGTGCCCGTTGCTCTGGTGCTGGGAATACAAACAGTGGGGCTGCAGGATTGGGGGTGTGGAAGGTAATTTCTACACCATGTCTGCAAAGCAGGTACTATATACTGAGCCATCCCTGTCCCTGTGGCTCGACTACGTGACTAGTTTTCTCTGCCTCTCACATAGCTCAGATCCTCCTCCAACTCTGGGTCTGCCCAAGATTGACTCAAGCCCTAGCCCCTCCGAGAACACATTGAACTGAACAGAAAAGCAGTTCTTGAACTTTGGGGCAACAGCCTGCTCTGTAACATGATTTCACTCATGATGTAGTTTGACTTTCCAATCCGTGTTACTGAGGGCAGTTGGGAAATTCAGTGACACGATTTCAATTTAAATCAATACTTCTCACTTTTTAATGTGCCTGTGAATCATGGAGGAATCTTGTTAACATTCGGATAGCGATTCAGTGGGTTTTCTGGGCGTCTGTTGTTGCATAACAGAGCATCTCAAACTTCGTGCCTGCAAACAGCCACTAAATGGCTCCTGGGCTCATCAGCCTGCATTGTCTGTCCATGGTCAGGGTGCAGTGGGGATGGAAAATTCAAGACAGCTGGTAAGAGTGGAAGCTGGCTGAAGCCTTGCTGACATGCTGCCAGCTGCCGAGTGAGGCGCCAGGTGGGGTGCTTGGCTAAAACCCCCGCACACCCTCTCCCTGTGGGTGCTTAGCTTCCTGGTCGCCTGGTGGCTGGGTGTCATCACATCCTGGAAGAGCAAAGCTGAGGTCAGTAACATTTTGATGCTAAAACCCCCAAACCAGAGTATCCCCTCTGCTAGCCTCAGGTGGGTTAGAAAGTGAGCAAGGTGGCCCCACACTGGGGGGACGGGACATCACCCACTTGGTGAGTGGTGAGGAGAGCATACTTCCTATTTTAAAAAGACTTGAGAACATATTGGAGCAGCTATCTTTGGAAAATACTGCACGCACAGTAGGTTTAGTGGCGCCTGAGTGGGCATCCTTCACTTCTTTTCTCTTTCTTTTTCTTGGGGGTGGGAGGGTTCACACCTGAATGTGCTCAAGGCTTGCTCCTAGCTCTGCACCCAAGAGTCACTCCTGGAGGGCTGGAGGGATGTGCTGAGCATCAGGGTGCTCAGGGCTTTCTTCTGGATCTGTGCTCTGGAGTTACCCCTGGCGGGTAACTGATGCTGAGCCCACAGTTTAAGTAGCAAGGGTCACATTTGGGGGGTGGGGAGTTAGGGCCACACCCAGTGTTGCTTGGTCTTACTCCTGGCTCTGTGCTCAGGGATGACTCCTGGCAGGGCTCAGGGGACCACATTGAGTGCTGAGGATCAAACCCATGCCGGCCACATGTAAGGCGAGTGCCCTGCCCACTGTACTATCACTCCAAGTCGGCTCATGCTGAGCCCACAGAGTAACAAGGGTCACATTTGGGGGTGGGGAGTTGGGGCCACACCCAGTGGTGTTCAGAGGCTACTCCTGGCTCTATGCTCTGGAGTGACCCTTGGTGGTTCCCCGGGGGACTGTATATGGTGTCAGGGATTGAATCAGACTTTGCAGCATGCATCTACATGCCTTACCCCTGCACTTTCTCTCTGACTCAGGGTCACAACCCACCCTCCCCCCATGTTTTTTGCATATAGTTATTTAAGTCCTTGAAATCGAAGAGGGCCTGAGAGGTAACTCCAAGGGCTAGAAAGGCTGTTTTCGCCCATGAGCGCAGTTCTGATCTTCAGCACTGCAAGCTCCCCTGAGCGTCTTTGGGAGTGACTCAGCTGAGTGCAATGCTGAGACGAGCCCCTGAGGACACCACGTGTGACCCCCAAACAAGCAAAAAAGAAGAGAAAACAAACACACATACATGGATGAATATTCTGCATAGTATTGAAAACTATTTTGCACTTTTTCTTTTTTCTTTGTCTTGTTTTGTTTTGTTTTGTTTTCGGGCCACACCCAGTGGTGCTCAGGACTTACTCCTGGCTCTGTGCTCAGGAATCACTCCTGGCAGGGCGCAGAGGACCATATGGGGTGCCAGGGATCAAACCCCTGTTGGCCATGTGTAAGGCAAGTGCCCTCACTGCTGCACTATTCTGCACTGCTCTGGTCCCTCTTCTTATTTCTTGGCTTTACAAATTCTTCCTTTATTTTGCAGCTGCACTGCACTGTAGCACTGTCCTCCCGTTGTTCATGGATTTGCTCAAGCAGGCCCAGTAACGTCTCCATTGTGAGACTTTGTTGTTACTGTGTTTGGCATATCGAATACGTCACAGGTAGCTTGCCAAGCTTTTGTTGTGCGGGCGAGTAGCTTGCAGGGCTCTCTGAGAGAGGCGGAGGAATCGAACCCAACTCGGCCAGGCCGACTGCATGCAAGGCAAACGCCCTACCGCTGTGCTATCACTCCAGAGGCATCTGTTTTAAATTGGGGTTTTCCTCAGCCCCGAGTACCTAGGGGCAGCTGGATGAGCTCATCCCTAGATGGTCTGTCAGTCACTCAGGCCTATTCCAGCCTCACTCAGAAATGGCTGACATCTGGGACTGGAGTGACAATACAGCGGGTAGGACATTGGCCTTGCATATGGCCGACCTAGGTCTGATCCTTGGCATCCCGAGCCCTGCCAGGAGTAATTCCTGAGTGCAGAGCCAGGAGTAACCCCTGAGCATAGCCAGGTGTGACCAAGAAAGCCCAAAACAAAAAAGGTCCACGTCAGCTTCACCCCTTTCCACCCCACCCTCCAAACCACATAGCTTCCAGGCAGCCACTTCGGAGCTTTATGGAAAGCCAGGTATGAGCCGGTTGTGATGGGGCGACTGAAACCTCATGGGAAGGGGGGCATTCCCGGCTCATCCTTCACACCCTACCGAGGTCACGAGTTGCCCCCCACTAGCAGCTCTCCAGCACGGCCATGACTCCAGAGCACAGAAACCAATCTCATAATTATCTGACTCTCAGCAGAAATACTTCCAGGCTTAATAAGTAAAATACCAGAAATCCAAAATTTGATTTGAATCATTTGATTCTTGTGACCAGTTGTAGAAAACAAATTATTTCACAAGGCCTTTTTAGCATGTCTGATTTGGGGGTGTAAACTCTAAATAATAATGGTATAATGGTGCATCTTTTGTCGAAACAATGAATCTAATCAAAGTAGATAGAGTGTTAACTAGAATTCATCTGCCTCACAGGCATTGGGGGCGTTGGGAGGGGGGGTTTATTGGGGTTCTTCGTGGTGAAAAATAAGTATTGGTAAAGGGAAATGTGTTTGATATTTGCATGACCGAGACTTAAACCTGAAAGCTTTGTAACTTTTCCCACAGTGATTCAATAAGTAAATAAATAAATAAATTAAAAAAAAACACATAGTTTCCAGCTTCCTCCATGCTCCCGTGTTTATTTCATGTCCACATTTGCATGTGATGTTGATACTGCCAGGCAGATCTCACCCACCCCATCCACCCCAGCATCCTTCTCTTCACAGCTGCTTCTCTCATCTCAGATGGCCCCTCTTCCAGGAAGCCCTCCTAGCACCCTCGGGCTCTCACAGTCCAACATTTAATTACATTTATTTGGGGGAAGTTTGGTCCACACCCAATGGTGCTCAGAGGCTACTCCTGGTTCTGTGCTCAGGGGCAACTCCTGGGGTTGCTTAGGGGACCATCGCAGTGCAGGGATGGGAACAGAGTCAGATGCATGCAAGGCAAGAGCCTTAACTCCTGAACTATCTCTCCAAACCCCAGCATTTACATGAAACATTTTTATCTCTCCCTTCCCTCCTCTCTGTTGTCCTCACAATGACCAGGGTCCCATGCTGGATTGCCATGTCTGAGCAAACTTGGTTGCAGTGCTGTGGAGATCTTGCACCGTGTTGCCCGTGGGGACCCCAAACACAGGAGCCAGTGGGGTAGCACTCAGCCCTGTCAACCAGTGTTGAGAACTGGACTCACGGCCTCAAGCATACAAAGCAGATTCTTTGGCCACTGAGCTATGTGTGCCCCCAAATCAGCACTTCTCAAAGTGTGGTCTGTGGAGCTTCGGGGAATCCCTGAGATTCTTTCAGAAGCCTGCAAGATCAAATCATGCATAGGTGCTAGCTTCATCTAGAGTACAAATGAACCATGGACTTCAGTATACCAGTACAAAGAGCTCATTGATAAAGTTTCAGATTCCACATTGCACTTAACCTTTCAGAAATGACTTGGCTGGTTTCAGTGTCACACCATAGGGGTATCTCTAGTTCTCTTTAAAAAGAGCTCCATCACCCTCCTGGACTGTTCATCTATATGCGGGCAGGTAACCTTTGTAAACTTCAACCCCAAGGAAGTACTGCTTTGTGGTGAATGCAGATGAGGCTCATGAGAACTGAGCTTTCTGTTAGACTGGATGCTGAGACACGGAGAAGTGTACAACTATATGGCTCTTGTGTCTTTAGGTTGTTTGGGAAAATGTTTGTCATCCAAAATGAAAGTGATTTGTGTTTGCATACATGGAGTTTTTATTTTTTTTTTAAATCAGTTCTTATTTGGAGTCAAAGAGATAGTAATAGCAGGCAAGGTGTTGTCTTGACTTACCTGCATCCTATATGGTCACCTAAACCCCACCGGGAGTGACTCTTGAGCACAGAGTCAGATGTAAGCCCTGAGCACTGTGGGGTGTACCCTCACCAAAAAATCAATTCATGCTTGATAAAACTTTCTGTTTTAATTTTTTTTTTTTGGTATTTTTGGGGCTGGAGCGATAGCACAGTGGGTAGGGTGTTTGCTTTGCACATGGCCAACCTGTGTTTGATTCCTCTGTCCCTCTCGGAGAGCCCGGCAAGCTACCGAGAGTATCCTGCCCGCACGGCAGGGCCTGGCAAGCTACCCATAGCATATTCGATATACCAAAAACAGTAACAACAAGTCTCACTTCGTGTTCCTGGAGTGAGCAGACACCACTGGGCTACACTAGCATGTGACAGGTATGAATGGAGACATTACTGGTGTCTGCTTCAGCAAATCGATGAACAATGAGATGACAGTGCAATGCTGTTGTATTTTTTAACTCACCAGTTCACACATGCATGTGTCCTACTGCTGAACAACACCCCTGGTCCTTGTTTTAATTTCTAAGATGAAAAATGTTGATAGCTAAACCACTTCCAGAAAACCTCTTTGAAAAACTCAAAAAGAACAAAACTTTCCCATGGGTGTAGGAGGCAGGAAATAGAGGGGGAGGTGACCCCTGCATTTCCTTTTCTTTTTTCTTTTCTTTGTAGGGGAGAATCATCCCTAGCAGTTCTTGGGACTTACTCCTGGCTCTGCATTCGGGGATCCCTCCTGGTGGGCTTGGGGGACCATCAAGGATGCTGGAGATCGAACCTGGGCCAGCTGCAGCAAGCATCCTACTGTAGGATAACATTGGTTTGTCCTTTCAGCCTTGTTGCAGGGAGTTTAGGTTTATTGGGTTACTCCCACCACAGTGCTCCCATTCCTCTGTGTTTATTTGTAACTTCTTTCTTTGTTCTCTATTAACTTGTAAATATTGCTTTTTTCTTCTCCTTAAGTCCTTTGCATACTTAATTCAGAGCAATGTCCCTTTTGTATGGATACAGGAAGACAGTTAATGCTATGCTTTGTAACTTGGGAGTTAATTGACTCTGAATGAAATTCACTCTTGGGCATCTGTTCTCTCGACTTACTTACGCCTCAGTTGCCCTTACTTCCTAGCACCTCAAAAGCAGGGTCCCAACGAGGGACTAGATGGACCTGGGGCAAGCAGTGAGCTACCCTGGCATCAAAATGGGCCTGGTCAAAGTGCCATAATACTTAACATGGTCATAGAAAAATTCTGTCATGATTCAGAAAGTAATAATTAGATTTAGATCCTGCTAGAGTTAGGAATGATTAATCCAGCCTGAGCACTGTAGTCTGAGTCTGTGATGTGATGTCTGCAGGAAAGTCACCCTACAAGCTCAATGTATCTCTTATTGTGTCCATACAAAATAACTAATATTAAGAAATAAAATTAAGATGTTAATTAAGGTGTTAATTAAGTTATAGGACTAAGGAGAGGAGAAACACCCCTAAGCAGTATTTCTGACCTTGAGCCCTTTTGATATGTTGATGTGCTACCTGACCTGGGGTGTGGGGCCTACCCTGTAATCAGAAGAGTTGGGGAGAGAAGAGAGAGAGAGAGACAGAGAGAGACAGAAAGAGAGAGAGGTGTGTGTGTGTGTGTGTGTGAGAGAGAGAGAGAGAGAGAGAGAGAGAGAGAGAGAGAGAAAGAGAGTGGCCAGGGCAGCAAGATGGAGTGTAGAAAGACTAGCAAGAGGGACAGAGGAAGAAGAATGTAGGGCAAGAATGCAGGAGCAGGCACATGGAGAGACAAGAGACGCATCAGCGAGATGGAGAGCAGAGAGATGAATGGGAAAGACAGGAGGAGATGGGAATGAGGGGCTCAGTGAGACTGGAACAGGCACACGGGGAGATTAGAATAAATGGCAACTGATCATCAACCAGCGTGGCTCTCATGTCCTCCTTCGTCTGCCCATGGCATGAGCTGCCCCAGAGAGGGCAAGGGGCCAAGCCAACTGAACGCGGACAGCGAGAGAGAGAGCTGTGCCTGGCTTTCCATAGCTGCCCAGGAGATTACACATCCTACCTGCTGTACTGTTATTGCCTTATGCTCTCCTGGGGGCTTCATCGGAGTCAGAAGCAAGAGAGAAAAACTGCTAATGGCCTGACTTTGGGGTGGCAATAGAAGAGCCAGTCCTGCTCTCACGGGCCAAGGACTAGAGAGTAGATAAGTGAAACCTTTGAGAGTCTGAGTCCCAGAGCACACAGCACCAGAGGGCAAGGGGAAAATCAGCATTTCAGAGATGGGCAAGAAAGAGTCTGAGAGCAAGAGGAACCAGAGTGAAGTGTGGAGAAGAAAGCAAGGCTTGTACAGAGGAGAGGTACAGCCACTCGAGGCTGGGCCAGTCTATCGGCTGCAGAGTTCTCAATGGAACTATTGTCACAGTTCTGCGTGAACTTGGCCTTCTAGGGAGGCTGAGCTGGGAGCAGGGGCGGAAGGGACTTTGATGGTCACTTTGGTCCAGGCTCAAAAATCTGAATGTTGATATCCCCTCATGTAGGATAACACCTTTTTGTTCTTCCTGCATAGCCTCAGGTAGTTAGGTTTATTGGGTTGCTCCCATCACAGTGCTCCCATTCCTCTGTGTTTATTTGTATCTTTCTTTGTGCTCTGTTAACTTGTAAATATTGTTTTTCTCTTCTCCTTAAGTCCTTTGCATAGTTTATTTAGAGCAATGTCCTTTTTGTATGGACACAAGAAGACAGTATATTCTATGCTTTTGTAATGTGACTCTCAGTAATATTTCCCTCCTGGGAATCTGTTCTCTCACCTAAATCTCACCTGCCTTTACTTCCTAGCGCCCCCAAAAGCAGGGTCCCTACAAGGGACTGGATGGAACCAGGGCGAGCGGTAAGCTATGTGCTACCCTGGCATTGAGATGGGCCTGGCCAAAACGCCATAATGCTTAACTATAAGTTAAGAGCTTGGTCATGGACAAATGCGGTCATGATCCAAAAAGTAATAACTAGATTTGGACCCTGCTATGGTTAGGAATGATTACTCTGGCCTGAGCGCTGTAGTCTGAGTCTGTGGTAAAATGTTCCCAGGAGAGCTGCCCTACAAGTCTCAATGTTATCTCTTACTGTATCCATACAAAAATAACTGGTATTAAGATGTTGATAGTTCTTGGACTGAGGAAAGGAGAAAAACACTTTAGGAGGTATTTTGCCTGGGGCAGTCAGGAAGGGCTTTAGAATACCTATTAGGTGGGCCCTCAGGAAGGGCTTTCTTATGTTGATTTTGCTACCTGACTGGGGGCAGTGTGAGCCAGACTGCAGGGGAGTTGGAGGCAAGAGAGCTGGAGAGAGGAGAGAGCAGGGCAGCCAGATGGACCGGCGTAGAGGGGGAACAAGTTCTGGAGAGAACCTGGGCCCTCCATAACATAACTTTCTTCTATGGGATAAACTTCCTTGATCAACCAGCCTGGCCCTCGTCTCTTTCTTCATCCAGCCTTGGCCAACAGCCGTCCCGATCCAGGCCACATACAGCAGCTCAAGAGCACCAAATGCGGGCGGTGAGACAGCCGTCCAGAGAGCCCATGAACACACGACCTTCAACGTGCAGTTTTTTACACCCTTGCAGCCAGATATCTTTGCTTCAGTCCTGTAAGAAAGGGTGTCCGGGTTTGCCCTCCCGTATAAGTTATTAGGAGGCTCGGGGTGCTTTCTCAGCCCAGTGGATCTCTCTGTGAGCGAACTTTCTAGCAAGTGGCCAAGAGCGTCCATGAACAGGCTGCTAAACAGTGGGTGTGGCAGAAGTAGAGCCACCTGGTGGACACTGGGCCATAGAAGAACAGAACATGGTTTATCTTTCAATATTTATCATCTTAGACACTAAAACAAGGACCAGAAGTTTTGTTCAGCAGTGGAACACATGCTTGTGTAAACCCCTGAGTTCAAAAATACCAAATATATATATTTGCATATATATATGCATATATATGGGGAAGTGAGGCAAGAAGATTATATATATATATTTTCAAGGGCCAGAGAGATAGCACAATGGGTAGGGCATTTGGTACACACATTGCCAACCTGGGTTCGATTGCTGGCACCACATATGATCCCTGAGCCCAGAATCAGGAGTAAGCCCTGAGAATAGCCAGGTGTGACCCCAAACAAAACAAAAATCAAAACAGAAAGCTTTATAAAGGGTGAATGGATTTGGGGGCAGGATGGGGGGCATTTGGTCTCCTGTATCATAGAAGAGAAACCCACTTTCATTTTCAGTTGAATGTTCTCAGCCTTTAGTGTGTGCTTTTTGTTCATTCTAATTCGCCTACATCTACATGAGAGAAAACTTTGTTTTCAGAGCAGTGTGGAGGGGCTTGTGCACAATTACAGATAGTGCATAGAAAAGTGGCGTCCCTGACTTCATTCTCCAATGAGAAAATAATATACCCAAGCTGGCACTGTGGGTGTTTTCTGTAGTTCATATGGTCTGGTCTATTTCTCAAGAAACAATGGGCATTTATTTGGGATTGCTTAGATTTTAGTCACACCACTTTATGGCTCTCAATGTTCAGTGGGTTGGAAAAATATGTATTCGCTTCTTGAATATTTGAGATAGTTATCCTGAATTCAATTTTACCTACAGAGGAAACATTTGAAAGTTTATAATATAACATTATTTGGGTAAGCTAATATGAAGAACATTAAGTATTTTGATATAGAACATGACACACATACTTCCACCAGTCCTGAATTTCTGTGTAACTTTTCTCTAAAGAAAAAAAAAATGCCTTCCTTGGGCCAGAGAGATAGCTTAAAGGGCTGAGCACATGCTTTGCATGAGGTTTGGTCCTTGGCACCTCAGCTAACTGACCCTTGAGAACAGAAAAACCACTTCCCTTCCAATACTGCTATACTGAACATTAAGAAATGATTAAAAGATGGCATGGAGCTGGAGAGATGCTATAGCAGGTAGGATGCTTGTCTTGCATGCAACCAACCCAGTTTGATCCCTGATGCTGCCCAGAACACCACCAGGAGTGGTCCCTGAGCGCAGGACCAGGAGTAATCCCTGAGCCTCACCAGCGTGGACCAAATCTTCCTGCCTCACTTCCCCAAATGCTTAAGATGGTAAATTTTACTTTGTAAGGTTTTTTGGTCTTTTTTTGTTGCTGTTCACACAGAGTTTTTTTTTTTGGGGGGGGGGGTTATTCATGATGGTGTTCATGGGACCATAAAGGATGCCAGGGATCAAACCTGGTTGGCTGTGGGCAAGTTGGTGTCCTACCCACTGTACCATCTCACTGAGTATTTAACAACAAAATGAAAATGCTGCTAAATCTTAAAGATTGAGAAGCATTCTTTTAATGAAGAACTTTTTTTTTTCATTAGCCTTCTATGAACCCACCATTTAGTCAATCCTAACTAAACTACTCTTTAATGATATAAATCTCTCAAAATATTTAAATGCATCAATAATCCTGCCTTAAAAATAGATCTCTGTGGGGTCAGAGTGATGATACAGTGGCTAGGGTGTTTGTCTTGCACACGACTGAGTTTCATCATCAACACCCCAGATATCCCAAGAAATCACTAGGAGTGATCTCTGAGTGCAGAGCCAGGAATATGCCCTGAGCACTGTTGGGTGTGGCAAAAAGAAACCCAACACCCCCCCCCCCCCCAAAAAAATAGATGTCTGGTTCCAATCTGACTGGTTCCCGTATGGATTGCTCTTGTCACTGTTTTCTGAGTAATTCCATTCTTCTGTCCAACTCTTTCCCAGACCTCACATCTTCCTCTTAGTTTATGATTTTGGTTAAATACCGGTTACCCCGGCAAGCTACCGAGAGTATTCGATATGCCAGACACAGTAACAACAAAGTCTCCAATGGAGACGTTACTGGGCCCGCTCGAGCAAATCGACGATCAACGGGAGGGCCTTTACTTTACTTACTTACCGGTTACCCAAGAGAGGGTGATAAGTAAAAATGTGGGGGTCAGGAACATAGCTCAAGGACTAGAGTGCATGCACAAGACCCCAAGTTTGATCTCCAGCAGCATATTACATCACACACACAAACACACATACCACACCACACACACACACACACACACACACACACACACACACACACACCTCCCCTCTAAGCTCTACCAGCTCTACCCTGGTGGCCTGCAGCACTACTGGGTCTGGACAGCTGTATCACCAGACCTTAGCACCGAGCAGAGCCAAGGCCCCAAGTGTGAGCCCCAGCAGCATAGTACATCACACACACACACACACACACACACACACACACACACACACACACACACACGGCCACCGGGCCACCTGGGCCGGGTACTGCAATAGTGCCAGGAGCTTCTGAGAACTGCTTGGGAGCCCCTTCCCCTCACTATCCCCAACTGTGAAATGCTTGAAATAGGCAGATGATCTGAAGACACTTCTCCAAAGACATACAAATAGCCAAGTGGCTCAGGAAAAGATGTTCATTCCTTCAGAACTGCAGTGAGATATTAGCTCACACCACTGAAAACAGCTATGATTCAAACCACAAGAAACAAGTGCTGGAGACTTGGTGGTGACAGTGATGTTAACTCAGTGCAGTGATTTTAGAAAACAGTATAGGTATTTCTCCAAAAAATTAAAATTAGAAATTCCAGATGAGCCAGTTATCCTACTTCTGGAATACAAAGACACAAGTTTAAAAGATATCTGCATTCTCTCATAGCCAAGACCTGGAAATGACCTACATGCCCTGAAGACAAATGAACAAAGATCTGTTTTATATATAGCATATATAAAAGCAGAGGTGGGGGTCCCCAGGAGGATCTTGTGACAACATCTATATGAGATCTCCAAGCCTACTCAGATGGGACTGGGCCTTCTCCACCCAGATTCCCCAACTTTCAGTAGGAGGCATTACACCCACCAACTGCCCCCAGCGCTGTGTTATCCCATCAACAGCCAAGACCCAGACACTCTAAAACCCAGCTCCTGGAAACCATGAATGCGGCTGCACGACCTCTTATTATCTACTTCTTACTCTTGGAGAAACTGGCAGCCTGCCGAGAGTGTCCTGCTCGCACGGCAGAGTCTGGCAAACTCCCCGTGGCATATTCAATATGCCAAAACCCAGTGGGTCTCATTCCCCTGACCCTGAAAGAGGCTCGAATGTGGTACTTTCTCAAATCTCAGGGCTAGGACGAAGGAGACATTACTGGTGCCTGCTCGAGGAAATCGATGAACAACGAGATGACAGTGATATGGGATATTACTCAGCTATGAAAAAGGTAAAGTCCTGCCATCTGCATCAGTATGGATAGATCTAAAGGGCATTATGCTAAATAAAATGTTAAATGATGAAAGACTCTTAAAATTACACTCAGATGTAAAAGATAAACAAAACCAATGAACAAACAAAAGACTATTAAGAACAAAATAGTAGTTACCAGTAAGGAAGATGGGTGGCTAAAATTGGGTCAATTTAGGGTGACACTTTATGGAATCTAGACTTTTAGTGTTATAGTGTATGTGTGTATGTATTAGTTCACATGATGTACTCTTGAAACCCATTAGTTATTTCAAAAACAAAATTAAAAAGCATGGGAGCTGGAAAAAACAGTACAAGGACTAAGACACTTACCTTGCACACATGTAGCTGACCCTGGTTTAGTTCCTGGTCCTCTGTGTATTGCCAAGAATGAGCCCTGAGCACAGCTGGGTGCAGTTTACTGCCTATATCCCAAATACATAAAAGTCTGGAGAGCAATGGATTAGGGACATCTGAAGGCCTTTAATTTGACTATCTGTGAGAACTCTCCAAGTTAAACCATGTTCTGAGCTGCTGATGAATTTTGGGGAAACAGTTTAGTTCATTATAGCAGTGAAGGTTGTGTTTGGAGAGGCAATAAATCAGTACTGGCATACTTTTTTGTGTGGGAGTGGGGGAATAGGGCACACCCAGCTGTGTTCAGGGCTCACTCATGGCGCTGTGCTCAGGGATTACACGAGGTGGTACCTGCGGGACGACTTGTAGTGCTGGGAATTAAACTGAGTCAGCCAGGTGCAAGGCAGCTCCTCACCTCCTGTACTTTCTCTCCACCCTTCCTGGCCCTTTTAGTTCTTGTGAATTTTTTTTTTGGAGGGGGAAGGGAGTTGTTACATTTGGCAGTGATCAGGGCTTATTTCTGGTTCTGTGCTCAGGGTACTGTACATAATGCCGGGGATTGAACATGGGTTGGCTGTATGCAAGGCAAGATGTGCAAACCCAGATTTGGATTTAGCTAACGTACAACACCTCTAGAGGCAAGACAGATGCACAGTCAGCAACCACACCACATAGCTTGTACCGCTGGAATTGCAATGAAGACAGGAAGCTAAAGGCAGTATGCTATCAAAGTTGATTACCAGAGCCAGTTTTCACCCAAATTATCTGCAGGACACATTGAATGCAGAGGTGGGGGTCCCCAGGAGGATCTTGAGGCAGCATAAGTACCAACTAACAATTCGCAAGTGCTACTGCAAAAATTTACACCATTTACTTAGGTATTGGTGTATAGAAGGGGGAATGCTCAAATATTTTGAAGGCTATTGGCCATGGCATTTTTTTTTTGACACAGGGTCTTAAATGACACACAGGCATCTTGTAGAATTGTCATGGGCGAAACATATTGGGGCACAATAATCAATGGAGTGAAATTATGTGTGTAAGTGCTCACAACGAAAGAGCCTAGGCTCCATGGACCCAGCTGGTAGGCATTTCTGTGTAGTCAGTGAGTCCAACATTCCCTCCATGTTTGCATCTTTGCCCTGTGGACAATCTCAGAGCCTACACAGTACCTTCTGGGCCTTCCTTTCCCTCAACTGGGTTTGGTCCCTGCCATCCCTGAGCACTGCCAGAAGTGATCCTGAGTGCAGAGCCAGGAGTAAGCCCTGAGTATAGCTGGTGGAGCCTCCAAATTAACAAATTGCTATTCTAACCCTCAATAAATCATCTCTCCAGGGCGTAGAGTTAGCTCAAAGGACTGAGAACAAACTTTGCATAGAGACCTGGGTTTGGTCCTGGCACTGTATGGTTCCCAGAGCACTGCCAGGAGTGACCCCTGAATACAGAGGTGGATTAAGCAAACCCCTGAGCAGTGGTGGTTGTGGTCCCAAAAGCAAAACAACAGATCTATAGATCTAGTTGATAAATCTAAACATTATCAATAGCAGCTAAAAGAGACCAGCAAACAAGTGCTTGAGGGAATGCTACTTTTGAGGCAACACTGCCCCCTGCAGGCATAACACAAACCGGAATGTGATCAGTTTGTGGATCTTAAATTTCAGGAAATGCTAGACATTGGAATATATTAAATATGAAGGATGTAATCAGTAAAATCTGGGAAATGTACAGGACAAATAACCTGTATATAGAGAAAAATGAGACGGGGTTATTCCAATGTATTTTAGATCATTCTTGATTAAGCTATTATTTTGGGGGCGCCACAACAAGCAGTACTCAGGGATCACTCCTGGTGTGGCATGGGGACGACCATATGGGACTCCAGGGATTGAACATGTTTGGCCTCACGCAAGGCAAGTGCTCTGTCAACCATCACTTTGGGCCCAATTTAAGCCAGGTTTTGAATAAAGATTGGTATTTAAGAGATTACTAATTTGTGGGGTATGATGGATTGTTGTGGATGCCACACCTAGTGGTCTGGGAACTGAACCCAGAGTCTAACACTTGATCTATATCCCTGGCCCCTGCTATTTGTGTTTTAAGGAGTTTATATATTCCAAAATACATACTGCAATATTGAAAAATAAAAGCACAGAACACCTGGATTTACTTCAAATTATCTGCAGGGAGGAGGCACATTAGAATGGGGTTATGGATGAAATAAAACTAGCTATGACTTGCAACTGCTAAAATCTGGAGTATCACTACTTTTATGTGATTAAAATCTTTCATAGTAATATAAGTAAGAAACAACAGTGGTGGAAGCTAGCCACCACTTGAATTCGTAATTATTTCTTCAGTTTTCTCCAGCTAAATCTGAATGACTGTGAAATTTTTAAAAAGCAAACCTAAAACACTTAAAAGTTATCAAAACAAACTCAAGATAAAAAGAATCACAGAACAGTGGTTTTCAGCCTTTTTATATCTGTGGATAGCTAAGGCAGAAATAATTTTAAGTGTTTTTAGTTTTAAAATATAACATTGAATAAAAACCTCTGTTGAAAGCAGCAGTAACTTTTGTACAGACCTGTAGTTGAAAACCACTCATACAGACTACACTGAGAAACAAAGATGAAACTCAATATTCCTGTCTAGGGCTTAACCACCGACTTCACTCACTGCTGTCCAGAAACTCTGCAACTGGGCCGGGAGAGGGCCAAGTGTCTGCTGTGTACAGGTGAGGGCTGAGTGATCCCCCAGGCTCAACAGGACCCCAGCAGCCCTGCTGCCACAAGGGATTTCAGACTTCACTGCAGTCACACAGGTGTAAGGGCTAAACCAAGACACTTGAACCTGACGAACGTAAGTGCGAGCACAATCCAATGAGTATACACCTCTCAGTAGTGCCACATCATCAACAGGGGGTGGGGGGAAAGGAAGAAGAGAGTATGCGGTATTATTAGAAAACATAACTGGGCTGAATACAGTAACATGAGTCACTATTCTATAAGACAGAATGCTATTTAGTCAGATAAAATCAACTTACTGTTTCATAGAATAACTTAAGTCATAACATGTCAAAAAATTTTCCTCTTTATTTAAACATAAAACACATTTACAGCATGCAGGTTAACTTAAAACAAAATTATATGGCGTATTACCAAACCAATATTTCTGACTACATCTTTAAGCAATGAAATTAAACCTACATATTCCACAGGTAGACCCAGACTGTTCTATCACCTCATGTCAAACTGAGAGTTAAGCACAACAGTTTTCTTAAGTTAGGCAAATAATTTAATTGATCACCATGAATAAATATGACTCTTTTATTTCACTGTTTTCCTTCTGAACAACATATCAATACCATTCAGAGGAACATTAACATATTCAGTCAAAAGAAAAGATAATGCAAACTGAAGTGACAATGTTACAGATGATCAGAGAAGTTCATTTATAAGGGCAAATGCTGTGTTTAGTGGCCTATCAAAGCAAAAAGACAGCTCACTGAAAACAAATTTATGAACTCCTTTGTACATTTTGTGAGTCTGAAATTATAAACAGAAAAGAACGGTTAAGATATTAAAAAAAAATCTAACATTGTGTATGCTGAAGCAACCACATGCTAGTTACAATTCATTGTTTGTTATGCAGCACCAATACCTGTGATGAATCTTACAAGAATGAAACTACCATACTCAGACAAAATAGAAAAAAAAAAAAAACCAAAAAACAAAACACCCTGCTTATTTTAAGAAATGACCAAAAAAAAGTTTTCATTTGAAAACAAGTATGTTCATGTGAAAGCAGCCAGACAATTTTCCATTTAAAAAACTATCCTTGCAAATGGCTGTAGCACTTTTTAAAGTTAACTACAACTCCAATCTTGTCACAAAGTTTCATCTCAGTTTTTGGAGTGTTTTGATTAGTCCTAAAAAGCAACACAGGAAAGGTTGCAGACTATAACAGCAATAATTATTGACTGTTAAAAAAATAAATAAATAAATTTATCTTTTAAATCAAAATTATTATAAAAGTGGAAATTACGATAGTTAAGGAAATAGAAAAATAAGCCAATCATGATACGAATCTTCTGACTATGGCTCCAAATTTAATACAAATATCTGTGTATAAAACTTTTTCAAAAAGTTAATTCTGCCATATCCTAACAGAACTTTCCAAGTTTCTCCACTGACTGAATAACCTTAAAACCCCATTCTCTGCTACCATAATTATAGTCAAACCCCTCCACTGATGAAGCAGTATTAAAATCTCCTCCCCTATTACTTTTATAGTTTCTTAAAAGAAACTTGACTTAATCATCTGAGGAATAAGCAGCAAAACCAGGTTCGCTTAGTACTAATTATAAAATTATGGGCTACAGCCAAAGAAAGTTGAAGATTGGTGACTTGCGAACAATTTACTATTTCTAGAATTAATAAAGCAATAAATTATAGTCTACGACAGTGTAAACATCTCAGGAATTTCAGACCAAAATGTCCTATATCTTTATAAATTTGTCATTTGTCCTGCTCTTCCACATTTCTCCTCAATTTCTGTAGGCTATAAATTTAATCAACCAATGTATCATTAACATTATAACATCACATATAATCCTATCATTTATTTGATCATATTAAAATGACAAATTCCTATCTATCCAATTTGTGTGTGCACATGTGTTTGGGGCACATCTGGTGGTGCTCAGGGCTTACTTCTGGCTCTGCACTCAGGGATCACTCCTGGTTGGGCTCGGGAACCACATAACGCAGGGGTTCCGAGGATCAAAATCAGGTTGGCCACATGCAAGGCAAGGGCCTACCCACTGTACTATATCTATCTGGCCCCTATATCTATCCAATTCTTATGTTAATTACCAGGTTCATCAAAATGAAGCAGGATATTTTCATTCATCAAACAAATTGATTCTAGAATTTGGAAGGAGAAATATAGTTTCCTTCCCAAACTCTCAAACTGAGATCTGATTTTAATATTGTAAATATTTCTATGCAGGATAATCCAGCAACAGGCATTTTGTGAGATAAACAATTAAGCAGCCTTGCTCAAGTCTCAAATGCCTAGGCAGTTTTACAGTTTCAGTGTCAAACAGTAGTTTTCAGAAGCAAACCAGAGATGACACAAAAAATTTAACTCTGAAACCATTTCAAGGAATTTTATAGTACTGATCTATTTTGTCAGCATGTAGTGTTCTAAGTTGTAAATTTGAAATATATCAATATATCATCTAAATGCTTCATTTTTCCTAAAACAAGGAAGACATTTTAATAAGAAAAGGAAAATAAGCAGTAGCAGCTAGATAATTTAAACTGAAGATTAAAATAAACACACACAAAAACAAGTACAAAAAACACAATCCTATATGATACAGTAAGCTTGGCACAGTGAAGACTAAATTTAAGACATGAAAGACAAACTGTGTAATAAATAGGGCCACAGTTGTAAACTGTCATTTTCCCTCCTAAGACGACACAATTGCACTCTAGTGTTGGGAAGCAGCGGAGTTTACAAGAAGAGTGGGTAGGAAACAGCTGTACAGGCCAGGGATGATTTATACACTTAAAAAGTTATTAGTTCTACAGTTCCCAAGGGGGCAGAGGTTATAGTCACTGAATGGTATCATGTCCTCTTCATACTTCAATCATTTCCAACACCTAAAAATGAGAGTAGAAAATGTATTTTTATTTACATAAGACTTAAGATAATCATAAGGGCATAAAACAATAGCTTAAAAAATTGGAGTCAACAGTTTCAACCATTCTCCAAAGTAAAAAGATGGCAATAGTAAAGATTTGATTTCTTCCCATTTCATTTACCCCGTAGGCAGAACCCCCTTAAAAGCAGTAAAATTAGCTCTTTGTTCTTATTCTTCCCAAGAGATTATGAAATATCTCCCCAGGTGATTATGAATCACATTTCAAAAAGATAATTAAAAGGGTGATAGTATAGGAGTTAAGGTAATACAAGGCATCTAGCACAACCAAGTTTAATCTCCAGTCCTACGGGGCCCAAACTGCATTTGCATGTTGAGCCTGGTTGGCTAAGAACGACCAGGAAAGGCTCCTGAGCACTGCTAACAAGGCCTCAAAAAACAAACAAACAAAAAAAACCCAAGCAAACAAACAAACAAAAAGCCCCCAAAAACAGAACCACCACCAACAATGATGAATGAATAAAATGGAAACATAACAGACAGTGACATTCTTAGAGACCACTACTGGAAATGCTACCCAGAGGAGCTACACAAACGGAGGAGTAAGGCATGTGAATGGATAGATAGAAGAGGTATCTATGATAGGAAAGGTGGAAACAAACTATTTCAGCAGTAATGACTACTGGAGACGTTGTCCTCATATCAAATTGTCTACTAACCCATAGGCTCTGAAAGACCCTTTTCAAAGGATTAAGCAAAAACTAGAAGACCAGGGGCTGGAGCGATAGCACAGCGGGTAGGGCGTTTGCCTTGCACGAGGCCAAGCCGGGTTCAATTCAGTAATTCCTGAGTGCAGAGCCAGGAGTAACACCTGTGCATTGTCAGGTGTGACCCAAAAAGCAAAACAAAACAAAACAAAACAAAACAAACTAGAAGACCAGCCACATGAAATTTAGTACTAATGGTGTAATTACTATAAATATATTGCTACTGCCCCCCAAATGAAGACTGCTTCAAAATGTTTCCACAATACTTTGTTTTCCCTTGTTTTTCTTATTAAAATAAAAAACCACTATTCTTTTGACTAGTAATGAAATAGACTTCTGCAGAATTATAATTTTCTAATAACACTGGCTTGAAAACCTAGCTTGTTAGGTTTCCTGTCTCCCTCATGTGTCCCTCCAAAATGTTGTCATTACACTAGGATTAGAACTACCTTCAAGCTAAGACTAGCTATATTAACAAGGACCAAGGTTTAGTCTCTGGCAAATGTCATGAGTTCAAAGATTTTTGACTGGGAACCCTACAGGGCTGGGGACCACCTGCTAAGCATGCACTCCTACTAAGTAACCCCCCCTCCCAAATCGTATTTTGATTTTGTATCAACTGTTTGAACCTTTAAAGTTATAATATGCCAGGGCCAGGAATGGCTCAGAGGGTCAGACAGAGTGCATGCTTTGTACCGTGGGAGGTCTGAACTTGGTCCCGCACAACATGGATCCCCAAGCACTGTGATGGGAGAAGTCCCAGAGCACCGCTGGGTATGGATCCAAAAAAGAAAAGTCATAATACGTATAAAGAAAATTTCTTCTTTTTGATTTTGAGGATCACACAGCTGTGATCAGAGTTTATTTCTGGCTCTGTGCTTTGGGAATCACTCCAGGCAGTGCTCGGGGAACCATGTGCAATGCCAGGAACTGAGCCTAAGTTAGTGGTGTGCAAGGCAAGCCTTACCCACTCTTTCTTCAACCTAGGAGAATCTTGAAAGATACAATACATTGCGTGGCATCTCTGGATAACTCACTCTGATCTTCTAATTGTAATTTTTTAATACCCTCCCCACCTCTGTCCCCTGGAACAGATATAAACTATACAGTTAAATATTCACAACAATCTGAGTTTTACAGAAGACATTCAGATTAGACATTCAGAGTAGACATACAAATAAGGACACAGGGCTGGAGAGACAGTAGAGTGGTTAAGTAAGTAGACTGACTTGTATGAGGCTGACACGAGTTTGATCCCCAAAACTGCAGTTAATCCCTGAGCAGTATCACTTGAGCATACCACCCAACACCCCAATTGTAAGGAAGAGTACATAGAAATGATACAAAGGAAAACATATGGGGGCTGATGAGAGTGCAGCAGGTAGAGTGCTTGCCTTACATGTGGCCAACCTGGGTTCAATCCCCAGTATCTTGTATCGTCCCTGGGGAGCACTGCCAAGAATAATTCCTGAATGCAGAGCTAGGCGCAATCCCTGACACTGCTGGGTGTGACCCAAAAAACAAACCAAAAAGGGGGAAATATGTGGTCTATTAAGTATGAGAAAACCAAGTTTATTAATGTATCAATGATATACTGATTTTTGAATGGGAGACTAACAACCAAGAGTAGTGAAGATAAGAACCAGGAGGTCTGCCTGACGGCTTGGAAACCAGCCTTACATGCTGGGAGAAAAGGCAGCTCAGATAGAGAAGAGAACCCCAAATAAAGGATGTTGGGAGAACCCATTCAGGTTGAAAGATGCATGCTGAAAGTAGACTACAGACCAAACATAATGGCCGCTCAATACCTCTCCTGCAAACCACAACATCCAAAAGGAGAGAGAGAGCAAAAGGGAATGCCCTGCCCCAGAGGTGGGGCAGGGTGGTGGGGGATGAGGTGGGGGAGGTAGGAGGGATGCTAGGTCCATTGGTGGTGGAAAATGGGCACTGGTGGAGGAATAGGTACTTGACTATTGTATGACTGAAATGCAAGCACAAAAGTTTGTAAGTATGTAACTGTACCTCACGGTGATTCACTAATAAATAATAATAATAATAATAATAATAATAAACAATATGCTGATTTTTGCCCTATTTTTGCTTGCAAAGCAAGCCTTACCCACTGCCCTCTCTTCAGTCCAAGAGAATTTTCAAAGATAAAATACATTCTGTGGCACCTCTGGATAACTCACATATACTTTGTAATTTTTTTTATAAAGATGTAACAAAATGGACAATATCATCAGCTAAGAGGCAAGTTTGTAAAGTCTTCCTATATAGCAGTGTTAATATGCTATAAAAACCTTAAGAGCCAGACAAAATGGTGCAGTGCCTTGGACTGCATGCCTTGTAAGCAGGTCATGAGTTCAAAGCCTCAGGGTCCCATACGTGCTGATATATTCCTCACGGCTCCACTGTGTAGGAGCTCTGGTGCCACAAGAAACCTACACTGCCATCCAGTGTTTGAGTACCACAAAATGGAGTACAATCCCCACATCTAAGAAAAATGCATAAGTGCCACAGCCAAGAGTGTGTGTGACCCTTAATCATTTCAGCAACAGCATCAGCTAGAAGAATCAAGGAAAGGAAAGAGGGAAGGGAGGGAAAAACCTTTACACTTCACACTTCTGGGGGCTAATCTGGAAACTAATCTAAAAGGCGAAAGGAAATAAAAGATACTTCACAGTTCAAGTTTCATGTAGGGAAGTTTAACTATTAGAAAATTTCATGTTTGGAAAAAACACAATGGAGTGTCTAGTAAAAGTTATATACTATGACATTAACCAATAGCTTTAAAAAGTAAGGCTACAAATATTAACAGAACTTAAGTAGAAGAAACTGTCAAGTTGTTTTTGTAACATGATACATTTGAAAAAAGACACTAAGTGGGGGGGCTGGAGTGATAGTACAGTGGGTACCGTGATTGCCTTGCCCATGGCTGACTCAGGTTTGATCCCTGGCATGCCTTATGGTCCCCAAAGCACTGCCAGGAGTAACTCCTGGGTGTAGAGCCAGGAGTAACCTCTGAACGTTGTAGGGTGTGATTCAAAAAAACAAAACCACCACCACCACCACAACAAAAACCCACATTAAAAACGTATGATCCAAGAAAATGTAACACTAACTAATGGTAGAACATTCCCATTTAGAGCTGTAATTCAAACCCCAGATAAAAAACCTACAAACCTGTGGGTAACGCATGAAGCCTACGCTTGTTTGCCTCCTCCACCTCTGACTGCCACTGGCTGGCTGTTCTGAACAAACGCACCTCCTCCACGAATTGCACTTGGATGAGTAGGAGAAGCAGCGGGATGTTGCCCAGGACGAATAGGTTTAGCTAACAGGAAAAACAAAAACCAACTTTAGAATTTACACGTGGATGAAATGACTATGTCTCTGTGTTTTACTTCTCCTCCCTAGTTCTTATTTAGGATCAGAGCCATAGTACAGTGGGCAGGGCATTTGCTTTGCACGCAGTTGACCCGGGTTCGATCTCTGGCATCCCATATGGTTCTTCAATACCACCAGGAGTAACCCCTGAACATTGCTGGGTATGACCCAAAAGCAAAAAATAAACTTTGCTCTTCTCCAACAATGCCATTAATTCGGTTAAATTAGAAAATAAAGACAAATACTTTTCAAGTAAGTTACAACATTCAAACTTAACAGGGCTTCTTCAACCTCCTTACACCGATGGACCAGAAACCAGCATTCAGAACCAAGGTGGTAGACTAGCTAATGCCAGACTAACAAATCTTGGGCTAAAGGTTCTAATGTGCTCTACTAACCAATCTGAGCAGAATGTCCTCTTCTGGCCATATTCTTTGACCTCACCGCTTCCTTTATACGATCTACTTCTTGTTGATAGCGTTTGCGATCACGAGATGCATTTTCTTTGGCTTCTTTCAGTGCTGATTCCAAAGCTTTCACTCTTTCTGCTGTGGCTCTCAGTCGCTTTTCCAACTTAGGAAGTTCACAGCGAAGATCTGCATTATCACGTACCAACTATGATACAAAGGAAAAAAATGCATTCTAGCTTTGTCAAGATGACTTGAGGAAATGTTAAGTATTTCATAATTTCTCTTAAGAAATAAAACTATGTTTTATATTAAGATTTACCATTTAGCTAATTTAGTGTAGGTATCAACACGCAAGGGATATACATATCCATCTATTACATATTAATTTCTCACAAAAATATCTTCACTGTTTTGGGGAGATGGGAGATTTTTTTTCCTTTTCTGAAGACACGACAATAGCCAGTACGTTCAGTAAGATGCTAATTCGGTAGAAATGAAAAAAAAAATATATATATAGGCATTTGGGCCACATCGTGGGGTGCTGGGGATTCAAACGAGGGTTAGCCACTTGCAAAAATAGATAGCACATTAATCCCCGTACTCTTTCTCCAGTCCTGAATATTCTTTTAGACACAGTAAGACCTACAAGTAAACAAAAACTCAGGAAACTCCTTTGAAAGTGCTAAAAAAAGGTTAAACTTGCTTGGAGCCAGAGCAGTAGCACAAATGGGTAGGGTGTTTGCCTTGCATGCAGCCGGCATTGGTTCAATACCCTAATCCCGCTTGGAGTGATGCCTGAGCAAAGAATCTAGAGATAAGGAGGAAGCCCTCAGCAAGCCAACTGTGTTCCAAAACCAAATAATAATAATAATAATAGTAATAATAATAATGTTAAACGTTCCTGAAATTCTAATGTAAACATCAAGTTTAACTAGTGAAGATACATAACAAGCGCTTAAACAAACAAACAAACAAACAAAACAAAATAAAAAGCAAAATTACACACAGCGCTATTTTTCAAAATTACCATGAATAAACTGAAAAGAACTAAAATCCTAGAAAGGGAATGTTTTTACCCACCTCCTTTTCACAAGAATTGTTAAAAATACCCCTTTAAATGCTAGATAAAATAATGTAATAGCTGAGTATAAAAATTCCTTAGGACGGGCTGGAGCAATAGCAAAGTGGGTAGGTCGTTTGCCTTGCACGTGGCTGACCTGGGTTCGATTCCCAGCATTCCATATGGTCCCCTGAGCACTGCCAGGAGCGATTCCTGAGTGCAGAGCCAGAAGTAACCCAAAAGCCAAAAAAAAAATTCTTAGGACACTAAAATAAACAGCTGCCTAGCTTCAATTTTTGTGTAAAATGTTGCAATTACCACAAAACATATTCTTTATTACCTGTTTGTGCACTTTAGTGAGCTGTTCAAGATTATTTTCAAGAAAGGAGATTTTCTGCTTTTGGGCAGCGCTGCCTCCAGTGTCATCGGAATCCACCTCAGCACTCTAGAAGATGATCACGATGAAAAAACTGTTAGTTCAACTCCCAAAACTTACATCAAAACTTCACTCATGAACACAAAGAATCACACTAAGCAGAATTTATACATGTAACCACCCTGCATTGTTCATTACCTTTTTAACTCTAGTGGCCAGGTCCTGAACAAAGAGTTTCCTCAAGTTGTGTAAAGTTTGAAGTTCTTTTGCCTTGAAAGAGGAACAGCAACATTTTGGAACTTAAATTCAGTTTAAAAAAAAATAAAAAACATAAAAAAAAGGGGGGGGAATAGGGGGCCCAGGGGCGGAGCTTCAGTAAACATTCCCCAATCTCATTTATTTCCAAGTTTTTCTTACCACTGTCTCTTCTAAACCCTTCAAGTCTTGTCTTGCTTGTTCTCGTCTATCTTGCATAACTCTAAACAGTAAAAGAACAGAAATTTGTATTTCAAATTTTGGGTCCACAAAAATCATAGCTTTATTTTAGTACAAGAGTGAAATCAAGTCTGAAAGGAATAAAAAATGTGGGGGTGGCGGGGTGGAGAATAATGTCAGGGATCAAGACCCAGACTTGTAAGGCATGCACTCTTACAATGCTTTACTTTAAAAAAAAAAAAACAGCTGTATCCTTTAAGAGAAAATTTAATTTACCTTATCTTTTAAATCTACACTTTGTTAGCATTAAACTCACATAGCCAAAGATAAAACATGGCAGACTTCAAAGAATAAGGAGCAGTCCTTCTAAACTGAGAAATTTTTACGTGATACCAGGAATTTAGGAGAATGAGACCCATCATTGTTACTGGTATTTGGCATATTTGGTACGCCACGGGGAGTTTGCCAGACTCTGCCCTGTGGGCAGGCTACCTTCGATAGCCTGCAAGTTTGTCCAAAGTAGGAATGAGATAGTAAGATGTCATAAAAAGATGTCCTGATAAGATGGGTCTCATTCTCCTAAAGAGCCTTGAATATAATCTCAGGGCTAGGATGAAAGAGACGTTACTGGGGCCTGCTCGAGGCAATCGACGAATAACAGGATGATGAATGAATGAATGAAAACCAGGAATTTAACTATATAAAACAGGTATACAAATCAAACACCGATAATAAATCACACAGTAAATTTTAAACAACTTCATATGAGATAACAACCCATAGTTTACAAAGGCAAATTTAAAATATGCTACATAGAACACATTTATTCAAAATAACTCAGATTAACTTGGAATGAGATTCTAATTAGAAGTAAAAACACTTTAGAGCATATATATCCCAAACAAAAAAATGGATGCAATTCAGAAGGATCTGTGTAAAACTGAGATGGTCCTCATAATGAGACAATCCTAACAATAACAGTTAAAATATTTTCTCACAAATTCAAGGCATTCAAGACCTCAGATTCTAAAAAATGAGAACTACAGTCTTAGTAAATTGAGATAAATGGTTAGTTTGTTCAAAAAGCAAGGCTAAAATTTATGCAAGATCATATTTGGCAGAAAGTCATTTTTGGGGCAGATATGAAAATCTAAATTACTTAATGTCATGGTTCAATTAATTTTGTGATAAATTGAAAACGAAAGTGGCACAGAAACAGCAAGCAGTTGATAAATACAAATCTGAATCTTGACTAGCACTGAAGTGACTTTACTGTCACTAACATACAAGAATATATAGCAAGCTTTTAGGTATAAGCCAGTGCACTTCAGAGGCCTTCAGGAAAGCACAAGGAGTTTCTATGCAGGTGGGCCAGCTGTGGTACAAGGAGAGGGCATGGGGGACTACAGGACTCTGTGCATTTCTGTCATCTGAATGCTGAACTGTACCCATTTATTATCACCACACTCTAACCAACTGAGATAGCCGGCCAACTGTATCCATTTATAATGAGGTGGAAATTGTCTCAGTGCTGTGAGCTGGTTTCTAACAAAATGAATCACAGGGCACAGAAATCCAGATTTAAAACTGCTTGGTCTTGTGGGGTGGGGATGGGAGAAAAAGAGAGAGAACAGAGAAGGGGATAGAGAGGAGAGGAATTAGGGAGTGGGGGAGAGAGAAAGAATAGCAAGGAGAGTGGAGAGAGAGAGAGAGAGTGAATAGAGAGAGGACAGTGGAGAGGGAGAAAGAGCGAACAAGAGATTGATCGTGAAAGACAGAAACCCAAAGAAAGAGTTCAATTTAGTATTAGAAACCAGAAAGCTTGCCTAGGCAAGAAGACCCTTACCATTCCCAAACCTAGCCCTTTCTTTGTTTTGATTATCAGTAAGAGAAGTGTGCTAGTGTGCTGCAGGGGACCAAGACACAGGGAATTTACCTGGTGTCCACTGCTCCAGATGAGTTTTCAGAACCCACCTGGTTCTAGAAACAGGCTACCCCATTCTCTGTAAAAACCTATGACCATGCAGAGGAGATGGATACTTGGAGCACAAGAGTCCAACAACTTCCTATATACACTAGCTTGTTTCCTATAAAGTTTTTCTCAATCTATTTTGAAACCGAAAATAAAAACCTATGCCCATAAGCCTGTACAAAGTAAAAAGTGTATATATTGGATGTACCTGAAATACCAGCAATACTGATCCTAGCATTTAAACTCGAATTGAAAAAATTTACTCACGTAAGTTCATGTAGTTTTCTACTCTTTTCCTGATCTGTAGCTTTCAACTTCTCATGTTCTACTCTCAGACGTTCCTGTTCTAACATCATTTTCTGGTTTTGGCTGAAAAGGGAAAACAAAAATATAACAGAATATCAACATCTTCATTTCCTGTATGCTGTCCCTTACAGGAGGACCATTTGTACTTTTCATATTTTGATTTGAAACAAATATTTCATCCCTTTTATCTTTTATTACCTTGAATCACTGTCCCCAATTAATTAGGCTATTAAGACCAGTGTCCTAAACTTTATCATCATTTGTATATTATTTAGTATCCTCCAACACTAAGACCAAATCATAACTTAGCTGTATACTTTCAGTTCCCATAAATTCTATGACCACATGTATGAGATTATAGAGGAAAAAAAATTATTTCAGATGAACTAAACATTATTTCTCAGTGAAATTTTTGTTCTGTTTTTGGGATCATAACTGACTGTACTCAAGGCTTACTCAGATCTGTGCTTGGGGGACCATACGTAGCACCAGGGATTGAACTGGAGTGATCGTATGCAAGATAAATGCCTAACCCCCTGTACTACCTCTCTGGCCCCTCAGTTAATTCCCATCAACCCTGTCCCCAGTAGTGTTGGAGATTTAAGCCAGGCCCTCACACATACAAGGCCAGACTATTCTGCTGAGTCTGGGAACCTGGACCACATCCAATGAGGCTAGAGGGAGGTAGAGGTACATTCTCTCCCTCTTAAGTCATCAACTGGGTACCAGCTAAGCACATATAAGGAAATGATATGAAGAGATGGGGGTATCTTATCTATAATAGAGGGCAGAGATGGAGAAATATTTCGAAGTTACATCAAGAAAACAAAAACCAAAGCAAAATCCAAAAAATAAAGTTTGAATAAAGTTTCAAAAACAATGGGCAGTGGGGACCAGGGGGACAGCTCAAAGGGCTCCAGAGCAGCACGTGCCTTACATGCAGAAACCCATGGTTTGATATCTGGCACCACCAGGCCCCAAGCACAAGCACGATGGATCTCTCTCGACAGAACTGGCCCAAAACCAAAGCAAAGAATATATATAACACATACACATAACTCAGAAGTTACACTCCTAAATAAAAAACTATTTCTCAAGTCAAATTTAATTTCAGCAAAAATGTTTCCAATATACCCATACTTCCCATTAGTAATCAATTATTTTCTAAGCATTCAATCTCTTTCAACTTTTAATATCTTAAAGCAAGAAAGAAGGGAGTACTTACTCTTGAAGATCAGTAATAACCTTTTCTTTTGCCTCAACTTCATCTCTCAAGCTACTAATTTGTTTCTGATGAGTTTCTCTGTGGCTTTGGATCTGCTGTTCAACAGCTTGCTTTAATTATTAAAAAACAAAAATACATGTTAATGAAGTCCAATTCTACAAGATAAAAATGGATTAAAACTATCTTAAGCCATAGAATCCAATGTCATGTCAAACTTGCCTTAACTTCATTTGCAGTCTGAACTTTATTTAAGTGCTCCTTTTCCATTTCGTGAACCTTTTCTGTGGGGAGACAGGAAAAACCCTTCCAGTTATTCATTCACTTAGAAATACATGGGTTTCAAAAGGGATATTCACATCCCTTACCAATACTATAATACTTGGCTTTATTACTTTATCCTGCTTTTATTCATTTCTTTTATCATTTCCAGCTTTTCAGGTTTAAGCCCCAGATTTAATCCCCAGAATCACATGGCCTTCCTCTACATCCACACAACCAGGTATGACCCCAAAACAAAAAAAAAAACATGAAAGGCTTAAGCTGAATGATTAAGTTGCTTGTCTGGCATGCAGTCAACCCTGGTTCAATCCCTGGCACTGCATGGTCCCCGAAGTACCACTGGGTGTGGCCTACCCCAAATCCCCACCAGGGGTTAGTCCTGATTTTGCACTCAGTAATCACTCCTGTTGGTGCTAGGAGGGAGGTATCCGGGGTGCCTGGGATGGAACCTGGGTTAGCTGCATGCAAGGCTAGCACCCTACCCACTGTAATATCTCTCCACCCCCTCTTTGCCCAATTGCTAAACAGATGGCTTGGGACACACTGAGGAAATGAGGCAGCTTTCCAAGAACCGATATCAAGAAACAATACAACATAGACACAGATGCAAAAAGACACACATACACCTTCATTATACCTTGTGGGAAATTCCCTGGCAACTTTTTCAGTTGATTTAGGTTCTCTGATTTATAGTACATCAATGATGGTTTCCCATGCACATAATTCCAACACCACACCCATCACTAGTATATCCACCTCCCTGCTCCAACAGCCCTCCCATTTAACCCCATCCTCTACCAACTCAACTGATGGATCAGTTCTAGACTGGCAAATTTATATAATACTAATTTCAAATTGTTTCCAAAAGTCACATTAAATTGTATCACTTGCTTATTAACTCTTCATGCCATCTGTAATCCTATTCTTTAGTATGAATGTAGGCTTACTACCATTACTGTATAAAGAATAAATCAGTATAAATATAACTCACAAATAACTGGAAATTATTACTTACCTTGTGCTCGAAGCTGGACTAGCTCCTCACTAAGGGAATCAACAGATTCCTCTAGCTGTCTTTTCTTTTGCTCCACGTTCTGAAGGTATTCAGTCAATGATTTGATTTTTGCTTCATGCTATGGGAAAAAATATATACTAAGTAGGAAAATCTAACACATACCTCTTACAAAGAATATCTGGTAGTAAGTTTACCTCTCAAGCCAAATACAACAGATTTAAAGAAAACAGTATTAAATGTTCAGGGACCAAAGTTACAGTAAGAGTTTAATCAACAAAACGGTTATCTATGTAGTTTATTAACATGCACACTAAGATACTGAAGGTTAAGATATGAGATAAAATGCTTATGGCTATCTCCATTTGATCTTACCATCTACCCTTCTACAATTTCTACACGGTGAATGGCCTCATGTATCTATCTGACGGTCAAAGACACACACTAGCCCTGCCATTTTGTCTACCCGAGAATTCTTCCATATTCTTCAACTGTTATACCAGTCACATATTTTTTTCTAGTAAATTTCTCCCTTAACATATACATTAGCAAATAAAACCACTTAAACAATTCATCACTGCAGCTAGTCTAGGGAATAAAATAAACCGACTAGCAACCTTTTCCTGTTACTCAAAATAAGGAAGAAGTTGTTTATAACACATACTTGGGAGATTCGAAGCTGGCATGCTGCTAACTCCTTTTCATTTTCCTCCATTTTTTTGTTGCTCTCAGTCTGTGTGCCTTCTAACTGCTTACAGCGTTTTACCATTGTTTTTACTTCTGATTTCATTTTGCTAATGTAGAGTCTTGCAACAGTGAACTCTTCATCTATCATGCCAGTTCCCTCAGGTTGCTGCAAGACAAAGTGAAATAAAAATTAAAGGCAAAAATGTCCAATGTATTTACCCAATTTGAACCTAAAATCTTAAAACAAAAATATATATTTACAATAAATTAAAGCTAAATTTTTGCCTTTTTTTATTTTTGAAAAATGTTATCTGATGCTTACAAGAGAAAACCACAAAATGTAAACCTAAAAATCAAAAATCTAGATAAGCTGGTTCACTTTTAGATGTCCTTACATGCCTTCTAATAAACAGTGAATCATGTGTTAAGTTTCCTTTAAACCAGTCCATATACTAATAATGAACAAGGGGAATTTGAAATACAAAACACAATTCCATTTACATAAGGACCAAAAATAAAAAGAAAACACTGGGGTATAAATGTCAATATAGTATGTGTTAAGATCAACGTTGAGAGTTACTTATAATTGCCAATCTTGGAAGTAAGCAAGATGGGCCATTACAGATGAATAAACATCCTGGTACACATCCACGCAATAGAAAAAAATTCTTTTAAGTGGATACTGGTGAGGGGATTGGTACTGGGCTATTATGTCTGAGCTCAATTATGAGTAACTTTGTAAATCAGGGAACCTCAACAACAGCAACAAAAGAGCTATCAGGCTGCTCGCTGTAAGAGCTGCAGGTCATGCTTTGCATGCCAGAGCACCAGACTCAATGCCCCTACACTGCTGGGTGTGGTAAAAGCAAAACAAAAGACCCCCACAACCACAAATTCACAAGCTATCATGGCAGAAAAAGATATAGTCTTTAGATATAGTCAAAAGTCTTACACACACAGCTATGGAAGTCAGTCAGTTTGAAAAGGCTATATACTATATGATCCCAATTCTATCATTTTGGGAAAAGCAAAGAGAATAAAAAGATCAGTGGCTGTAAGGTATATAGAAGAGAGGACTGAATAAGAGATTTACTAAGGTGGAAAGCCATTCTATGATACTGCAATGGTGGACCTACAGTATACAATCAAAATACAACAGCGAACCTACTATAAACGAAAGTACAATTCATGATATTAAAGGAAAATAATTAATGTAAATAATAAAATACTGAGCATCCACACTCATAATGGGCAAATTATCTGCAGAGCTGACTTGACTGCAAAGGTCATAGTAGGGGGGAAAGCAGACCAAGAGTCAGTGAACCTGAAGCAAGGAGAGCCTCTTCAACAAAGCTTTGAAAAAGGGTGTCACATGCAACTAAACCCCACCAAAACCCAACCCCATCCAAAACTGGGAAGAGGAGATGAACAGGTATTTCCTCAAAGAGCACATTAAGAAGGCTAATGGACACATTAAAAAAAAGTGGTCATCATCATCATCAGGGAAATGCAAATCAAAACAACGATGAGCTATTATATCATATCAGTGAAAATGGTCTATAAAAAAAAAAAGGCTGGAAACCATGTGGTAAATTCCCATTCACTGCTGGTTCACCCTGGAAAACTGACGACCCAGAGAACAGTCATATGACCCTGTGATACCATCTCCTGGGGCATACCCCAAGAACAGGAACACAAAAAGACAGGTGTTCCTACATTCATTGTAGCACCATTTACAATAGCCAAGATCTGGAAACAATCCAACTGCCCAACAACAAATGAGTGGATAGAGAAATTGTTATATATATATATATATACCAAATATATATACCAATGGAATACTATTCAGCTATGAGAAAACATGAAATGCCGCAGTTTGCTGCAACTTGGATGGAATTGCCACGTGTCATGCTAAGTGAAACAAGTAATAAAGTAAAAGGCAAATATGATATGATCTTGCTCATATGTGGAGTATCAAGCAACAAAGAAAGGAATTAGACAACTGCAATGGAAACAAATCTTGAGACATGATCAACAGAACTGAGAACTGATGGAGGAGGGGCCATCAGTAAAATGATGGTAGGATCTTGAAACACAGTGCAGAGATTGGTATAGTATTCTGCAACTATAAAATAATGTCTTCGTTACTGCTTTAAATTATGCTACTTCAATTCAAAACAAATATTTAAAAACATTAGTTTTGAATAACAACAGAAGAAATGTGCATACCAGATTGAAAAACATCCAACTCGTAAAAACTGGGCTTTTGGTAGGCTTTTTATTACAAATCAAAACAAGTTTTTATCTTTGGTATTATATTTAGGCTTTAATCAAAAGTAAAGTCCAAATAAATTACTGCATGCAGCATACAAATCTTTCATGTTAAATGCACTTTTTTTGCACTTAAAGTGTCTGCACTTAAAAAAAAAATCTGCCAGATCACTAAAATGTTTTGTCATTTATCTAGTACAAATATAAGTAACACCAGTATATTTTAAAAGAGTAAAAAGGAAAAATATATAGCTAAAAGAAATGTGGCAAAATTTTGATAACTGAGTCATAGATTTTTTTAAGTTTGAAAATTTTAGTAAAAATTTAAATCACTGGAGCTCATCTTTTAACTCAAACCATAAGCCAACTCAAATGAGTTTATTCAAAATTTTATTTTCACTGTTGCTCAAACTGTATACTTTCACATATGGTACTTTACTAGGATAAATCTCTGTACAAAATCTCTTCACAGAATCAAATATGGGGTACAAATAAACATCACTTACTGAATATCTCTCTCCCCTTGAGTATTCTTTATTCTCTTTCACTTTCATCTATTTGAAATTAAGTTAATACCATCTAATACTACACATGGCTAGTGTAAGTATGAAAAAATGAGTAAGAAAAGAATCTTTAAAACACAGTTAAGAAGTAAACAGAAGAATGCATTTTACCTTTACATCATTATTTCCTACAGCAATTCCAATTTCTGCAAGGTCTTTTAGTAAAGACGCCATCATCTCAGTTGCTCGTTTTTTTTGGTGGTTGGTCATTTCCTTAAGTTTCTGAAGCTCAGCATCTATACTTGCTAAAGTTGCCTAACAACCAAAAACAAAATGGAGAATTAAACTCATTTAAAGATAAATTCAAACATTCACAGACATTTCAAGTTTTCATCTAGTACTTACACAGGACTGTATTTTCTTGAATTATCTACTGAGTTCTGGGCTAGCTTCCAGATCAAATTTGGGATCTTGTCAGGTTATTAAACAACATACCCACTTAGTACTCCACTGAGAGCAAATAATTTGCAACATTTCACTGATTTTTGAGTTAGTAATGTTAGAAATTAAAACCCTCAAAACAAACATACAATTTTCATATATTTCCACAATATGGCTTATCTTTAGGAACTAAAACAAAGCAAATTAATATTAGAATGGAAATGAACTTTTGAAAATAATCTACTTTCTATATACTTATGGAAAAATATCCACCGAAAATTATTACTATAATAGATGCAAGCAATTATCTGAAGTTAGTGATGAAATTGTATTACTGAGTTTAATTACTATAAATTTTAAGCAACAGCTGATTACCAACAACAAACTCACCACAATTCTGAAAAACCTAACTCAATCAGACTACTTTCAAGGGCTGGAGCAATATTACAGCAGGCAGGGCATGTGCCTTGCACATGGCCAACCCAATTCAATCCCCAGCACCTAAGATGATTCCCCAAACCTGTCAAGATTGATCACAGAGCCAGGAGTAAGCCCTGAACACCACCGGGTGTGGCAGAAAAAAACAAAATTAAAGAAAAAACAAGCAAAAATTCCCTCTTAATTATATGGTAAAACACATGCCTTGCATATGAGATCTACGATCTGATGCTCCAACACCATGAGATATATTTTATTTATAAATAGTAATCAAGTCATAAATCAGATGTTGCCATTTCTGAATGCAATTACTGGCTTTTAAACATTTTAAAAATTAAGAAATTCTATTTTGGGGAGGAGGGGAGCCAGGTCATACAGGTGGTGCTCACAGGATATTCCTGACTGTGCTTTGAAGTGACTCCTAGAGGTGCTGGACAACCACATGTGGTGCTTAGAGTTCAAACAAAGGATGCTAGACAAGTGCTTAACCTCTTAGTAATGCTTCAGTCAAGGTATCATTTTAGCTGCTTATTTCTTCTGGTCATTTCCTTAATCTGGAGTGAGTTGCGTATGTTCACTCAATTTAATCTATAATACAGTTATCACTTAAGTGCATAATATAGCATGACATAGATGGTCACCCATTTTCTTTTATAACTTACAAAGTAACTTCAAGCCTATAAAAATATATGGACCATAAAGAGACTTCTAAATCTTATTACCTAAACTGACATACTAATAAAGAAAAAACTATATCCTACCGATTTCTGATTTAATTCATCACTAAGCAATTCATATTCCTTGGTTTTGTCTTCTACTTCCTGAGATTTCTGATCGTAATTGACAGCAAGTTCCTCTAAAGCTTGTAAAACTTCTTTTACTTCTTCTTTAGAGGCATCGTTTTCTGCCTGAAGGCGATTCAGCTCAGCTTGCATATTATCTTGGTCCCGCCTGGTGGACGCCAGAAGCTACACACAAAAATAAAACACATTTTAATCAAAAGTATACAGTTGTACTGTGAGGGACAAGAAGGAAATCAACAACTTTGGTTGTGAAGAACCTAAGAGAAAACAAGTATAAAAGCAATACAAGATGGAGGAAAGAAAGTCTATAGGAGGAACCAGACAAGAGATTAGTAATTGATAGTTTAGGCAAAGGGAGGGTATTTTTGTAGGGCAGGAGTTGAAAAACATTTTTCCTGCCACTAGTCATCTGAATATTTATAACATACATGGGCAAGCTATGAGAATCATACATGTCAGCTCCAACATGAACAGAGAATAGACCACAAGACTTTGCAGGCCTTGTATGTTAGCAGGCTGGATGGTCTACAACCCTGCCAAAAGGTATTCATGAAGAAGGTGACTAGCTAGGATAGGAAGATTTTAGTCACGCAAATTAACAGAAAAAGAAATGGCATCTCAGTTCATAACTGACACACACAGAAAGAAAGGCCTGATATTTAGAAGATTTGCTCTAAAGTTTAGACTGGGCATTAAAGCACATTTCAGAGTATGAATGTGCAAACTCTATTCAATTTCCAGCACCCCAGCCTGCTGCCAGGGATGATCCCAAAACAAACAAACAAAAAAAATAAAGTCAAAAATTTTCTTCGGGGGGGGGGGGGGGGCTGGAGCGATAGCACAGCGGGTAGGGCATTTGCCTTGCACGCAGCCAAAATGGCCGACCCTGGTTCGATTCCCAGCATCCCATATGGTTCCCCGAGCACTGCCAGGAGTAATTTCTGAGTGCATGAGCCAGGAGTAACCCCTGAGCATTGCTGGGTGTGACCCAAAAGCAAAAAAAAAAAAAAAAAAAAAAAAAAAGGCAAAAATAAAATTTCTTTGGGCAACAACAAATGGGACCTCAGGGAAATTTGCATCATAAAATTCAACAAGGGAAACCAAGAGACAAGTAAGAAGGAGACCACAACTACCAGTGACAAACACCTGGAAATGTGTGCAAGTATTAATAATGGGGTGAAATGATAATGTAATCAGAAACAGGGGCAAGAGATGCTAAATGCAAAGAACAACAGAATCATGCAGTTGTGAGTTGTGGTCCTCTGGGAAATAATGCTACAGTTGATGTTAGTATAAAAAGTCTGAGGAGTCTGAAAGATGGCTCAGTGGCTTACAGCATCTGACAGAAAAAAAGAAAAGCAAGGGGTCAGGAGTTCTAATCCTGATGCCGCAACATGCACTGAGGTAATCCCGACAGCCCTGTTAGGAAAGCACAGAAAAGAGTTCATCCAGTGACTAAGCAGGAACCACGTGAGAGAAAACAGAAAGATGCGACCACGATTAATTTTACCAATGGTAGATCTAATTCTCATTGATGTTTTAAATCTTTACCTCCATAAACTTTAAATGAAGGAATGCTGGGGCTGAGAGATAGTACAGAAGGTAGGGTGCTTGGAAACTTTAAAAACTATCTCCCTGCTGTGCCAGGTGAAATAAAATGAGGGTAAATCAGGTGACAAACTAGAGAACAGACACAGAAGACAAAAATAAAGATGGCAAACATAAACAGTAAGTTAAATGTATACACAGTGGAGGAATTAAAAAATTATTTGTTATTTACATTCCCATAATAGAATCAAAGCAGAATACAAATCAGTATTCTGTAAAAGTATTTTCAGATTTATATCTAAGTCAGTAAAAATGAAACATAGTTTTATACTCCTTCCTTCATTTCTGTATGTGAATACTTTACACACAGAAGGGACACCTAATGTTATTCTAGTCCAGTATAGTAAGTTTTCTTCATTATTCAGCAAAAAATATTTCAGGATGGAAGAGACAAAATAGCACTATACTTCAAGCTAGAAAGCATAAAGTTTATTCTTTAACAATCACCTATTAGCTTAAAAATGTAATAGGTCAATGTATTTACTAAAGAATACATACCAAGGAAAAGTTATCTTTTCCCTTCAGTCAGATTAAAAATGAAATCGAAGAATCTTAAGAGGAAATTCATGTGGCTTCAAACCGTAAGATAAACTGATTTTATATGGTATCTACATAAAAGCATGCATATATCAAAAATACTCTTGTAGGACATTTTTAAGACTATTTAGAGCTCTGTCAAATTTGTTTAAATGATAACAACAATTAAGCTCTTCTAGAAGCAATGAGAGACAATTAACTTACCTCTTCCTGATCCAACATTTGTGTCTTCAGTTTCTCTACCAACTGACTCTGTTGATTAATTTCTTCATCCTAAAATTTTAAAGTAATAAATTAACAAAGTAGCTCCAAATTCAGTACAGCTTATTTCAATCTCTTAAGAAGCTGAGGTCAAGCCAAGAAGAGAGCTCAGAGGGTAGGTGTGAATGCTATTAGGAAACCCAGTCCGAGCCTTGCCATACCACATGGTCTCCATGGAGTAGGCCTCCAAAACAGAAAAATAAAATACAATCAGATGTTGAAAAATGAAACTTTCAGTTCTCAGTAATTATTTATAATCAATTTCTATTACAGTATTAAAAATTTTTGTTTGCACGTTAAGTACTACATAAAAGGCTTGTTTTTAAGAGCTACTCATTAAGGGTTAGAGTGATGGTACAGCAGGTAAGTTCTTGTTTTGTACATGGTCAACCTGGGTTTGATCCCAGGTACCCCATACAGTCTCCCGAGCACCAATCAGGAGTGATTCCTGAGTGCAGAGCCAGAAGTAACACCTGAGCATTGCTGAATGTGAACCCAAACCCAAAAAACCAAGAGAGGGAGAGAGGGAGGGATGGAAAGGAGGAGGGGGAGAAGAGAGAGAGAGAGAGAGAGAGAGAGAGAGAGAGAGAGAGAGAGAGAGAGATTAAGCTGTTCTTTAAATGCTAAAAAATAATTCACAAGTTTACAATTTGCCCCGACATGAATGGAGTAAGAGGATATGCAGAGTGACCTCTGTCAGAAGGACTGACAGACACAGAATCATCTCTCTCAGATGTGGAACTTAAAGACACACAGCAAGGCAGCTACATAACAACAAAGGGCTAAAAGCGACACAATGGGATAACTGATTCACACAACCAAGTCTGTGAGTGAGGGTTTAAAGGAAGGGGCACTGAGTCAATGAGGGAAGGTGGATACATAGGTGATGGGTGTGGTGTTGGAATTACATACAGGTGTGAAACCATCAATAATATCTGTGAACCATAGATCTCAATAAAAGAATTTAAAAAAATTAACATGTTGAGGGCTATTACTGAATATATCTATGCAGCCACTTTAAACCTATGAACTGCTTAAAATACATAACAAGTACCACCTAAAGGCCAAACATGACACAGCGGTGGAGCACATGCCCTGCATACAAAGGCCCTAGATTTGATGCACAGCACTACAAAAACATAAGTATTTTAAATACTTAGCAGTGAAACAAGAAAAAAAGCCAGAACTTTCTTAGAGTCTACTATTCTGTTTTCCCTTCCTCTAATTATTTTTCACACTACTGAATGGTACAATCAAACCAAGTTACTATTTTTACTCTAATCTCTTATGTAAGTGCTCTCCCCAGTTTATATTGTGGGGGGGAGAAGGGAGAGGAGAGAGACCATGTGGTGCCAGGAATCAGAATCAAGACTCCCTCGGGCAAAGCATGTGCTCTTAGCCCTCAAGCTATTTCATGTCCCCATTACTTTTCAGAAAAGCCCTCAGATTCCAGATTCTAAGCCTGTCCAATGATCTAATGTCAAATCTCCTTTGAAAGCTTTTAAAGGGCAGCAGCTGGGGAGCTAGAACAGAGGTGTGTATGATGCAAGGGTGAACCCATGGGTTCTCTGCAGTTCTGAGCATGGCAGGTGCAGTTTAGGTGGTCCAGCTTAGACAAACAGGCCCAGGCTGTGTGGTCAAGGATTACTAGGTGTGGCTGCTGGGTCTAGTATCTAAAGCACTTTTTGGAGGTCCCTCTACCAAATAAAATAATTAAGATGAGAAATAGATATTCCTCATAGTTTCTACACAGAAACTGAAATCATGTTTTTATTTTGTGGTGCTCAAGGATTACTCCTGGCAGTAGTGAAGTGATGTAAGGGGCTGAACTAGGGTCAGTCACATGCTAGGTAAATGCCTCAAAATCATTTTACTAACATTCTGGACCCCAATATTTTACACAATTAATAGAGCATTTTTCAAAAGTTCAACATATTTCAAGGATGAGTACATAGGCGGTAAGAACTATAACATTCAAATTAGAAAATAAAAACACCCACGTTAATAATACTCTAACAACATAAATAATACTTACTTTGTCATCAAGTTGTTTGTACAATTTAGCGATTTCTTCTTCACACTTTCTTCTTTCAGCATCAGTAAAGTTCCCAGTGACTCCAATTGGAGCTGCTGGTTTATCACTAATAATAGAAATTTCCTTATCTGATGCAAAAGCTTCCAAGTTTGCTTTCTCTTTGTCAAACTGTTCATCAATAGGCACTGTCTCTCCTAAAATAAGACAAGAGATTATTAAAAATCTACATCTGTGTCATTAATTTTTATTTTATCCAATTATATCAGAACTTATTATCTGCTTAGCCCCTGAGATTTTTTTTTTTGCTTTTTGGGTCATACCCGGGTATGCACAGGGGATACTCCTGGCTCTTCACTCAGGAATTACTCTTGGCTCAGGAATTACTCGGTGCTCGGGGGACCATATGGGATGCTGGGAATCGAACCCGTGCTGGCTGCATGCAAGGCAAAGGCCCTACCCGCTGTGCTATCGCTCCAGCCCCTAGCCCCTAGCCCCTGAGATTTGAAAAATTGACATTACTTTGATTCTACCCCCAAAATCCAGTTGCCTAATCTTGTGTCTTTTATTTTTATTTAAATCAAGGGACCCTGCCATCTATGGCACAGTGCCTTTCAAAAGCTTCCAGTTGGCATTTTATCTGTTATTTGAGATAAAAAATCAGAGCTTAATGTAACATTTTTATTTCCCCTCCTGGTTTGAGGAAACACCTGGCAGTGCTCAGGGTTTACTCCTGATTCTATGCTCCGAGTTTATACCTGGCAAGTTGTGGGGAGACCACATAGGATGCTGGGGATCGAACCTGGGACAGCTGCATGTAAAGCAAACGCCCAACCTGCTGCACTAACATTCTCGCCCTAAAATATTTTTTCTTATTTACTGTGCAAATCGGGGCTGGAGCGATAGCACCATGGGTAAGACGTTTGCCTTGCACGCAGCCAACCCGGGTTCAATTCTTCCGTCCCTCTCGGAGAGCCTGGCAAGCTACCAAGAATACTCCGCCTGCACAGCATAGCCTGGCAAGCTCCCCGTGGCGTATTTGATATGCCAAACACAGTAACAACAAGTCTCACAATGGAGACGTTACAGGTGCCCGCTCGAGCAAATCAAATGAATAATGGAAAGACAGTGCAACAGAGCTATTGTGCGCGTCATCCCTGGCAGTGGTTGAGGCCCAGAGTCAGTCCTGTAAATAGGTAGGGGACAATATGGAAATGAGTACTGAACTCAGGGTAGGGCCACTACTTGAACCACATCACTGGCCCTAAAATGTTTAATGATCCCTAATTCTTGAAAAGTGAACACGACATGCTATTATTTTCACTTATATTCTTAACAGAATTTTAAATTCATAGAATAGCCCTAAATCTTTATTAAATTCAAAATGACAAAGTCTTAAGTTATTACCATTACGCCATCGGTTGAGCTCATTTTCAAGCCACTGTATGGTATTCCGCAGTGTCTTATTCTTCTCTTTTTCTCTTTCATACTTCTTTTTCCATTGTTCTGCAGTTAACTCTACGTTGACACAAACTGTGTTCTTGATTGTTTTGGCTCTATGAGAATTGGAGGAGAAATTAAAAGGAAATGAATTTCTTTTTAATATTATAGCTATAGCTCTGTGTATATGTGGACAACTGACTAAGTAACTTCCCTGAACTATTCTTGTCCAGTTCTTTGGCTAATACTAGGATTTAAACTTAGTACATTACAAGGACGAAAGAAATAGTTTAATAGGTTGAGAGTGTGCTTCGCATGAGGGAGACTGAGTTTTGTTCTCTGGAGTGCTGATGGGAGTGAGCCTTGAGCACCAAGTTGGGAGTACTACTAGGTACGACCCCAAACCAAAATCAAAGCTAAAACCAAAAATTTGTGTCTATTCACAGCCCAACTAAACTTGGGTTAATCCACTTCTGTGAATAGCTTTTGAAAAAGAATCCGGAAGGACTGAATTCTAATGGGAGGTAAGGCTAGTATGAATTCACATATGGCTCCCTAGGACCATGAGGGGGTCACTGCTGAGCACAGAGAAAGAAACAGCCCCTGAACACTGCTGGGTGAGGTCACCAAACCAAAAGCTACTAATACTACTAATAAACATTTTAAAGAAATTTAAAAAATACAAAAAAGTAGGGTCTATATATTCTCATTTCATCTACAAGGCTGAATATAAAAAATATCACTGAAGGTCAAAAGAAAAGTCATCATTGATTTTTCTAGGCTTACCATCTTATGCATTTCAATCTGTCACACTTAACAAGCTTAACAGAGATGACATTTCTCAGGCTTACTTATTATCTATCTGACATTTATCTAGATTTAACGAAGAAAGGACAACAACTTGATTTTGTTTACAACCAACCTTTGGCCAAAAAGCAGTGTAGATTTTGTTTCGGATTCATTGTATGATGATGGAGAGCAGCAAATTACAATAGTAGTTCTACAGTTCCCACCTAGTGAATCTTGAAGGATTCTTGTCATTTTGCTATCTCTATATGGGACATATGTCTACAAAAAAACCAAAACAACAGAACATCAATGGAGTTCTACATAATAAAGTATCATATGACTAAATCACAAAAGACATTGCTATTATTTTTTTTTGCTTTTTGGGTCACACCCAGCGATGCTCAGGGGTTACTCCTGGCTCATGCACTCAGGAATTGCTCCTGGTGGTGCTCGGGGGACCATATGGGATGCTGGGAATCGAACCTGTGTTGGCCATGTTGGCTGCATGCAAGGCAAACGCCCTACCCGCTGTATTATTGCTCCAGCCCCAGACATTGCTATTATTTTAACTGGGAATTAGAACATAAATAGTAATACCATGAAACAAATTCCTAAAAGACAATACATACATAGTGATTCAGTTTGTTTACTTATACATCCAAGCACACACATACACACTTGTGAATGAACACATATAGGACTACACTGTCCTCCTGTTGTTCATCGATTTGCTCGAGCAGGCCCAGTAACGTCTCCATTGTGAGACTCGTTGTTACTGTGTTTGGCATATCGAATACTTGCCAGGCTTTGCTGTGAGGGCGAGATACTCTCGGTAGCTTGCCGAGCTCTCCGAGAAGGGCGGAGGAATCGTGGAGGCATCAAACCCCGCTTGGCGCCAGCTGGCCGCGCACAAGGCTAATACCCTACTGCTGTGCTATCGCTCCAGCCCAAGAACACATATACCACACACTAATTAGCTTTCCATAAGGTGACAATAGAGAATAGAAGTCTGAATACTCACACTACCCTCAGCCAAAGCAGAAATAACATTCCCAAGAGCAGAGAGCGACTTGTTGATATTCTTGGCTTCATCCAGCACTGCACCCTCTGCTCCAGTTTTACTAACCTATAATTTAAAAAAGTAACACAAAATGACAAGCTTAAAATAATATCCTTTGAATTTAAAGAAAAGTTCAGGTTATCAATAAGCAACAATAAGGTACCATCATTTTGTATTAATGTCTGTGAAATTAATTAAGCAACTAACTGCGTGACAAAGAATGAAGACTAAGGAGAAACCAAATTTAATTTTAACATTTTTATTTGGGTACTGTGACTTATAATATAATCACTATCTTAACACAGCCTCAACAAATGGAGATTATGTGTCAATTGACCAATGTCTCAACTGCACTTCCCGCAACTTAGCTGACCCTCAAGGACTGCTGATGTAAAAAGATTCTCTAGTACAATTTTGCTCTTTAAAGTAACCCCTTCCTTGAGGGTACAGGGTGGGGGTGGTGGAAGGGATGCTGGGACCTTTGGTGGTGGAAATTGGGCACTGGTAGAAGGATGGGTGCTTGATCATTGTATGACTGAAACACAAGCACCAAAGTTTGTAAGCCTGTAACTGTACCTTATGGTGATTCACTAATAAATAAATAAATAAATAAATAAATAAAGTAACCCCTTCCCTCCTGTTTTATATAGCACAATCTGCAGTGCTCAAAAGCACTCCCAGCTCATTGCTTACTTTTGAAGGTGCTCAGATGACCATGAGCCACTGGAAATCGAACCCAGGGACATACACGGAAGGCAGTGCTCTACAACTAAGCCATGTCCTGACACTAAAACACCTAATTTTCAAGTAAATTCGTAATTCACTAATTTGTTTACTATATTATAAAGAGGAATATATTAAAATTTGCTAAAGCATAATGCTGATGAAGTTAACAACTGTTAGGAAACAGTAAACAAACCAATCAAATTGGCTCTGAAAGATGTATTTAAGACTTGAAGAGTAAGGGGGTATGGTGACGCCAGCAGGTCAATCTGTATCTGTGAGGCGAGCATCCGCAGCCTGATGGCGCCTTCAGACTTCCAGATACCCCAAAATTGTTGCTGTGCCTTTGGCGAGACCCCCAAAACTTGGGGCAAAGTTTTACCAAGAAAGTAAACAGCCAAAAGTTAGGTATGTGGGAGACACACCCACAAACCACCTCCGGCTCAACTATGTAATTGGAGGCATGGCCTCTCTGGTTCCTGATTGAACTGCTTAATGGCCATGATCCCAGAGACTCAGAAACAAATCTCAAAACCCAGCGGCTTTTGGCAGAAATGCATCCGTTCCCTGCAGTAGGTTACCAGTGCTGGACCAACCCAGGTGGGAATAGGCTTTGTGCCCTGGCCTATTTCCCCTAGCGGCCCAGTGGCTGCCATCCTCCAGAGGCCACTAGACAGTCAGGCTTAGACCCGCCATGATGAGAAACGCAGGGCCTCACGGGATGGGGGTGGAGCCGGTCCTTTCCTCCCGGGTCATGGCCCACGAACGGCCTCTCTGGCTCCTTATTAAGCTGCTTAACGGCCATGATCCAAGAGTCTCAGAAACAAATCTCAAAACCCAGTGGCTTTTGGCAGAAATGCGTCTGGACCCCGCAGTAGGTTACTGTCGCTGGGCCACCCCAGGGGGGAAAGGGTGTTGTCCCTCCACCTGCTCCCTGTAGGCGGCTCAGTGGCCACCATCCTTCAGAGGCCACTGAACAGTCAAGTTTGGGCCCTCAGTGACGAGACACATAGGGCCTCATGGGATGGGGGTGGAGCCGGCTTTTTCCTCCCTTTCCCAAGTTGCTGCCCTTTCCCAGTAGCTGCCCATGAATGGCCTTTCTGGCTCCTGATCAAGCTGCTTAATGGAAATGGTCTCAGAGACTCAGGAGCAAAACTTGGAACCCAGCAGGTTTTGGTAGAAATCCTTCCAGATTTAAGTGTTAAAATTTCAGAATTTCAAAATCACGCGGCCACTACTACAGCCACGCGACATCGTATGTTATTCGTAACCAGCAACAGAAAACAAATTGTCTACTGTTGCCTTTTCAGCAGATCTGAGTATTGGGGTAAAATCTCAAATAATAATGGTGGGTCTGGTGTCAAGATATTGAATGTGATCAAAGTAGAGAGAGAGAGTAATGTAGAAATCATCTGCCCCATAGGTAGGGGGAGAGTATGGGATGGGGATATACTGGGGTTGTTGGGGGTGGAGAATGGGCACTGGTGAAGGTACGGGTGTTTCATTTTACGACCAAGACTTAGACCCGAAAGCTTTGTAACTGCTCTCACGGTGATTCAATAAATAAAATTATAAAAAATGAAATGTTTTCACAGGTATGAGACCATTTCCAATAAGGGTAATAAAGCAAGTATAAAAATTAGAAAAGAATACCTTTTTAAAAAGTTACAATATTCTGAACAAGTATTCAATTAAAAACAAAAACCCAAGTGATCAGACAGTGCAGCAGGTAAGGGGCTCACCCTGCATGTGGGTGGCCCATGTTTGATCGCCATCATCACCAGGAATGATCCCTGAGTGCAAAAGTAGGAGAAAACCCTGAACACAGTTGGGTGTGGCTCAAAAATCAAAACAAAATTTTAAAAATAAAATAAAAACACATCTACATAAAAGGAAAGACTGGTCTAAATGACAGCTATGGTGGATTTATTCAGTTTATATAATAATAAGTATTGCCATCAATGCTTTTAACTCTAAAAACCAAACCCAGCTTGGGAGGTTTTCAAGACGCAACAATGAATACATAAACTCAAATTTAAACTACAATTAAAATGCAAAGCTATCGATAGGAAAATAAAGGTTTTACCTTTTCACTACCAGCTAAATCAACGAGATAAAGTTTTCCACTCAGCTTTTGTTCCGTTTGTGTGTTCTCTTGTTTAACATTGATGAGAAATATACTGTGACTCCTAGAACTGTGCTCATTCATATCTATGAGGAAATCACATAAATGTTAAGGCTGTATGGATTTTCCTTTAATAATTTCTAAAGCAAATTTTTACATAAGAAAAATTACACAATTGAATAAACCTGACAAAAAATATTTTAAGGCTGCTTTGTATCTGAATGACTACTTACTTGTAACTGCTACATGTCTGTTGGACTTCCCTTCATCAATGGTATCCATAACTTCATCTGGACTACATACAAAACGCTCTGTACAGCCCTGCAAAAAAAAAAAATGCAAAGTATGTCTGACGCCTTACAAACTTTTATTACAAGGTTTTTATGAAGTCATTTTTTAAGTACCTTTACGTATGGAACTCGATTTTTATCTTCATGAACTGAAAGGTTGGTCTTTGAAACTGAAAAAGAAAATTAAGTTGTATCAATATTCTCTTAAATTCTAACAGACAGTGAAATAGCTAAATCAGTTATTTCATTTCCTGAGCAGTCTAAAGATAGGCAAATGTTTTTTTAAAAATAGGAAAATATCATCATTAAAGCATGACCCTGCTGAATTAATATTTAAATAGAAATTCACAAACAATTTAGAATTTTAGGTTCAGTCCAACTCATCCACCCACACATTGGAAATAAGCCATTATGGTCAAACAGTTTCCCCCAAGGACCTGGTACCTAGCTGACAGAAAATCAGAATTCATGTTGTCTAGCTCAATTTGATGCTCTAATTAAAGAACCCATAAATAATGTGCTTTAAAAAAGTTATTCTTTGTATCAAAGGCATCAACCTAATCTAATTTAAAGAATTTTAAAATGCCAGTTTCTTATAGTTTAAGTGAATTTTATATTGATTACTAGCAGTGGCCCCACATCAACTACTAAAATAATAATGTATTATTTTTATTTATGTTTTTCGGGGCACATCCACCAGTGCTTAAGGCTTACTTTTTGCTTTGTGCTTAGGGTTCACTCCTGGCAGGGCTGCAGATCATATAGGACGCTGTTGATTAAACCTAACGTGGCTGTTTGCAGGGCAAGCAGCCTACCACCATACTAATATTCTGGATCTCTGTAATGTACTGTTTTTTTTAAAGAACAAAGAATTTAACTTACCATCTAGTAGGTCCCTTATTTTATCCAAATAAATTTCAAAATATGAAACCTAAAACAGAAAAAGATATCAACAAATAAAAACTATAAAAACACTTACTGACTCACTAAATGTTGAGTGAATTCTGAATGCCAGGTACCAGACTACGGGTACAGAGTTATCAACAACTCAGCCACATTTCATATTCTATTGTTAAATTATTTAACAACAACAACAAAAAATTTTCACTGTAACATTTAAAATGAGTTAGACTAGTTAAGAGTGGTGGGAACTTTTGAATTCTATAGAAAATCAATATCCTTCATTTTATGGAGAAGGAGGCTAAGGAACGTAGCACAGGGATGTAGCTCAGTAGACAGAGAACAATTTCCCATGTATGAGATCCTGAGCTGGATGCTAGGCACATTCCCTCACCCCAGCTGTGTCTCCCTAAGAGAGACTGAGCTAACTTACTTAATACCATCTGAAGATATATAAAGAATCTAAATTTTGTGATTCTGAAGATCTTAAAATCATACTTAACCACTGACCTTTTAAAGACTAAAAAAAAAAAAAAAGCAAAGCATCTATTATTTGGGGGACAGACAGCAAAGAAAAACTTCCTTAAGGTTTTTACCTTAATATGAAATTCCAAATTTTCATCCATGGAGTAAATGTAGTTAAAAATATCTTGCACTATTCTTGGAATAATTCCCATGCCCTCTGGATCATGAAGTTTACCCTAAATAGGAAACAAAACTAGTCTTAAACAATAAAGTATGAATTAAATCAGAACTTCGCATCTACAATTACGGTAACATAGAAAAAAGAAAATATTATTATCATTTTTTAGTGAAAATGCCTCTATAATAACTGAAATTACTACGTATTTCCTAAAATATGTAAAAATTCAGTATTACATATTTGGGTAGTTATAGAGAAATATCATACATGTCAACCTCATATAGCTAGCTTGCTAATTTTAGTTTCGTAATCATTGGATTTACTTTCTCTTTTTAGGGACGGGGGTTGTAGTTCAGTGGTAGAGCTCTTACCTTACATGTAATCCTGGGTTTGACCCCAGGTACCACAAAAACAAAAAACTAATGAAACAACAAAAAACATTTTCTAAAATATGTTGTTTTATTTCTACATAAATCTCCAATATTCCTTCTACTTAGGATGAATTCATTCAAGTGCAAAGAATATCCATGTTCTTTATAAAAATAAGCAGTAACATAACACTAAAATAAGCACCTATTTACTTGAAATGGGATAATATACTTTTATATCATGAATTAGCTTATTAGTTTGAAAAAAAAAAATCAAGCATGCTAATATAGATTTTTTTTAAAAAGGGAAATGCTCCTTAAATCCACTGCTAGTAGTAGCAATAGATCACAGGTCTTTTTCTAGAAGCCAAGCAAGAAAGGACCCAGTCAATGACTGGTAGTAACCACTGATAACTGTGGGGAGGGAATAAGGAGAGGAAGGGGGGGAAAAATAACCCCTCCTAAACTAAACTGGAAACACTTAAAAATTTTCCTATTTTTGTCAGGCGAAATTCACATTGAATTCTAAAATGCTATGATTTTGTGGTTAAGCTAACCAATACAACAAAGTGAGATATGATTTCAAATATAATTTCACTACTCCAACTCCAGAACTGAACAGATTCCAACAATGATGCTATCTGATTTTTTGCATAATAGAGAGTAATACAATGTAATTATGGCAAAATAATTTCACATTAATAAAGGAATATACTATCTGCTACTGCAAACTACATCCAAATACAGATGACAAAATGTTACCTCCATTGTGTGTGTCTTCCCTGAGGATGTTTGCCCATAAGCAAATATTGTTCCGTTGTATCCCTCAAGTACATCTAGAAGAAATAAGAGATTTTTATGTTTCAATGAATTCTTTTTCTTAGGCAAAATTTACAAGAATGTTAGTAAACACCTAAAAAATTCATGTTCGCCCCACTCCTTATTCATGCATAACCAACTGCATAATAAAATATTTGTGGTATGATTCACATTTTCTTTACACTAATATGAAAGATTTGATAGAAGTCAAAGATTAATACATGAAAATTTTAAAATTTTACATGATTATATTATATTCTAAGAATATATTTTATATTTCTTTGATTCCTAAGCAATTATTTTCACCCATCTTAGATTTAAGTAACAAAATTTAAATTCTGTTGCTTCTAATCATATCAGTATATATCACAAATATCACATTGTTTCAAAACTGTGACATAAAAGAAAAAATTCTATTAATTTTATACTACTGATTGGTGGTTAACTGGAGGCAAAACCTTCCTTATACAGAGTATAACAAGTCCATTCCCAATAGGAAAAAAAAAATTTTAGCCCTTAAAGTACCCCCAAGATCTAAGATCTACCATTTAACATGTTATTAGATTTGCTATTAACATTCCTTTAAAAGGTTGAAGGAGCAAACAAGAAGGTAATGTTTTGAATTCCAATTTTTAGGGACTATTTGTTCTTTGAAACTATATTCTATTTCAGAGTAAGCCCCTGTATAGAGAAGCATCTTTAAGAAATATGGGGCTAGAGCAATAGCACAGCGGGTAGGGCGTTTGCCTCGCACAAGGCTGACCCAGGTTCGATTCCCAGCATCCCATATGGTTCCCCCAAGCACTGCCAGGAGTGATTCCTGAGTGCAGAGCCAGGAGTCACCCTTGAGCATCGCTGGGAGTGACCCAAAAAGAAAAAAAAAAAAGGCAAGGAAATAATAGAAAGAAAAGTCAATTATTGTTTTTTAAATTTATTTATTTTAAATATATGTAAGTGATCCCATCACTGGGCGCTGTAGCACCACACTGTCCTCCCACTGTTCATCAATTTGCTCGAGCGGGCACCAGTAACGTCTCCATTGTGAGACTTGTTACTGTTTTCGGCATATCGAATACACCATGGGGAGCTTGCCAGAGAGGGGCGGAGGAATAGAACCGGGGTCGGCCCGGGTCAGCTGCGTGCAAGGCAAGCGCCCTACCTGCGCTGTGCTATCGCTCCAGCCCATCACTGGGCACAACCACAAAAATTATTAATAAGAAAAAAGACAAAATTCTTACTTTCCTGGGAAGATATTTTGGGATTATGGGAGTGGGATTAGTGCAAGGGATGGAATCCAGATCTGAACACAAATAATTCATATGCTTTACCACTGAGCAGCAAATACCACCTTTCCCTGGGAAGATGTTTAAGAAATCTCAAATAAAGAAATAACTGGAATGTGTCACCATAAATTTATAGCATCCAATAGCTTGATGTGGATGCTGTTGGTTTAACTGACTTACATATGAATGTCGCCTTCTCATAGACACAGTATGCTTTTAATTTTAAGGGCAGCAAAATAATTTCAAGTCATTTGGCTTAAGATTTTTGCTTGTTTTGGGCTCACACCCAGCAGTGCTCAGGGGCTTCTCCCAGTTCACTGCTTGGGGGAACAGTACAGGTACCAAGAATAGGGATAGAGTCTAGGAGTTTCACACTCAAGGAATGTACTTGAGCACTTTGAACTAGTTCTCAGTCGCTGGCTTAAGATTTTTTGTTTTGTTTTGTTTTGTGTCATACCCGGTGATGCACAGGGGTTATTCCTGGCTCTGTACTCAGGAATTACTACTCCTAGTGGTGCTTGGGGGACCATTTGGAATGCTGAGAATTGAACCCGGGCCGATTTGCAAACGCCCTACCCACTGTGTCATCGCTCCAGTCCGCAGCTTAAGATTTTTTATTCAAATCACTAAACTAAGGATAAATTCTGCTTCCACTTTTTTGGCCAGATCTATACAACGTCCATTCATGATATGAGTCAACATTTAGCAACTAAAAAGACACTTTAAAATTTGTAGATGAGTAAGTCATTGCCCCCAAATCACATTAATAGTATATGTCTATATGAAAGTACAGAACACTGTTATCTAAAACTGTATTTAATGAGCTTTGTTACAGTAAGTGCATGTAACACATGTATGTGGAACTTCACAGCGGTAGGGCGTTTGCCTTGCACGCAGCCAACATGGCCTACCCGAGTTCGATTCCTCCACCCCTCTCGGAGAGCCCGGCAAGCTACTGAGAGTATCTCGCCCACGGCAGAGGCTGGCAAGCTCCCCGTGATGTATTCGATATGCCAAACACAGTAACAATAAAGTCTCCAATGGAGACGTTACTGGGCCCACTCGAGCAAATCGATGATCAACGGGAGGGCCTTTACTTTACTTTACTTTTTTTCTGTGGTTTAGTAACATTAGGAAACACTCGGGATGCATACATAGTACAGTGAGTAAGGCCTTGCCTATACATAGAAACCTGGGTTTGATCCCTAGTACCAATTATGGTCCAATTATGCTATGCACCACCATAAGTGATTCCTGAGCACAAAGTCGTAAGTAAACCCTGAGCATTAGTGAGGTGGGTATATTTCAAAAGCAAAAAAACTTAAATATTTACTTAGAGCCCACTGTGATTTAGGTTCTGCTCTGGGAGCAGAAGACGTTAGTTGCTGATTAGGTGATTTCTAGACAGAACATATGTCTTAAAGTAGTAAGAACTGAGGGGATGTGTGTGGGGGGAGAGGCAGTTATTTTGCTGGGCAGATGGGGGCTACTCGCAGTTCTGTGTTAAGAGGTCACTACCTGAGGTCAGAGTGATAGTACAGTGGGTAGGCGCTATCCCTGTATGCGGTTGACTCGGGTTCAATCCCCAGCATCAGCAGGAGTAATTCCTGAATGCAGAGCCAGGAGTAATACCCTAAACATCACGGGTGTATCCCCCACACCATCCCCCCAAAAAGAGGTCACTCCCTGTGGTGCTTAGGGACCATGTAGCTTTGGTAATTGACCCTGACCTTCCTATAGCATAGCGTGTGATCAGATGGTTGAGCTATGTAGCCAGCTCTCACCTGGTTCTTTTGCTATTTCAGCAACGTCTTGACCCATTCTTCCGCCAATAATGCTGTTTTTATTGGTAAAAGTGGCAAACAACAACTTCTTACAGCTAATTTCATAGTCACACCATACTCAAACCACAATGCTTGCTATTCTCCAAACCCACAATGTGGGGATGCATTAGCCTAACTGAGGCACCTCTCTCCTCGCTTCCTACTTTTTGTGCATTCTTAAGATTAGCTCAAACTCTACTTCTGCCCTCAACCTAATACCACAACTCCCTGTCCCCAAATAACTGGTCAAGAGTTCTAGCCTATAATGTTCTTTTTTGTGTGTTTTTTGAGGCACAATGGGTGATAATCAGGGGTTACTCCTCATTCTGTGCCCAGGAATTACAACCAGCAGTACTTGGAGGGCCATTTGGATGCTGGGGGTCAACTCATGTTGGCCTTATACAAAGCAAAAGCTCTAACCACTGTACTATCATTCTAGTTCCTTTTAAATGTTTTTGTTTGTTCGTTTTGTTATGGGAGAGGGGTAGAGGTGGGGGAGCTTTAGGGACACATCCAGTGGTGCTCAGGGCTTAACTCCTAGCTCTGCTCAGAGGATGATTTAGGGCGCTAGGGTTAGCCACATGTAAGAGAACACTTCAACCACTGTACTACGGTCCAATATATTCGTGTAGATCTGTATTCAGTTATAATAGTTCATGCTTGCTGAATGATTGTAAATATCACTAATACTAAACTGTTTTAAAAATAGGGGACTTCTCAGCCATCAGGCCTGGAGCTGGTGGAATTTAGAAGTGGGGGTGGGCATTAGGGACTGGGCATCAAATTTGGAGCCTATGATCCTTTGAAGTATTTCCCTGACACGGTCACGGTCCTCCCATTGTTCATTGATTTGCTCGAGTGGGCCCAGTAACATCTCCATCGTGAGACTTGTTGTTACTGTGTTTGGCATATCGAGTACGTCAAGGGTAGCTTGCCAGGCTCTGCCGTGCGAGCTCTCGGTAGCTTGTCGGGCTCTCCGAGAGGGCCGGAGGAATCGAACTCGAGTCGGCCATGTTGGCTGAGCGCAAGGCAAACGCCCTACCGCTCTATCGCTCCCGCGCACATCAGGTATTTTTTTTTTCTTCTGCTTTTTGGGTCACACCCGGAGATGCACAGAGTTTACTCCTGGCTCTGCACTCAAGAATCAACCCTGGCGGTGCTCAGAGGACCATATGGGATGCTGGGAATCGAACCTGGGTTGGCCGTGTGCAAGGCAAATGCCCTACCCGCTGTGCTATTGCTCCAGTCCCCACATCAGGTATTTTTAAGTCCCCCCCCACCCCAATTCTCTCATGACAACCAGTGATAAACAACAGAGGAGAAATGTTACTTCTTCCATAATTTATAAACAAGAAAATTAGTCCAAGTCAGATAAGAGCACACTGCCTTCTAATCTTTCTGAATGTCAGCTTGTCAGCAAGTATCTAACTAAGGGAAGTCTGTGAGATTCAGGTCACAAGAGAAAATGGCTGTTAACTCTGAGAGTATACAATGTGCCCACCTCTAATATTTTCATCTATTAATGAATTTTCAGAAAATCCTATGGAAGGTGGAACCTTCCTCTTCCTCTCTACCTCTTTTTCCTTTATAGAAGAAACCAAGGCGTAGAAAAATTATATAACTTGCCCCTAGTTCCAGAGATGGAGCTGACATGCCAACCCTAAAAATGTTAGCTCCAAAGAGATGCTTTTAACCCTATATTATATTGCCAAGGAGCACAGAACTGAATCTATGGCAGGTTGTATAAGGGAAATTAAAGGTGGATATAATGGCAGCCAGTACAGGTCAGGAAACTGTGATAGGAAATTAGTTTTTCTATAATGGCCTAATATGATACCTGGCATGGTACAAGCACTGAATACATGCCAATTACTTCATCAGGAAAAACAAATCAGGAGCAGATATCACTCAAGATTCAGAACTCAAAAGAGAAACACAGATAGGCAACTGTTGTTTAATATAAAAAGAAAACTGGGATCAGAGAGACAGTACAGGAGATAAAATGCTTGCCTTGCATGTGGCTGTGGGTATGACCGTAGTTCAAATCTCTGGCAATACATAGGTAGGAACTGGCCCCCAGTACAATAGGATGTGCCCCCACCAAGAAAAAGTCTAATGAATCCCTAAAAAGGCAAAATTTTTATATATAAACCCATATAGAATGCTCATGCTTACAGAATGCAACCCCAGTGGATTTGAGGGGTCCAGAAAGTACAGTTGCTCTTCAATTCAAATCTTAGAAGAAAATACCAATTTGGATCATCATTTTGCTGATTCTTGCTTGGAACAGTTTCTAACCATAGCCTGATAACCATTCTACCTGATCCATTTACCAATGACTGCCCCAGATTCAACATGCCACATACTTCATAATTTTCTGTACTCAAAACTCCCTAGCTAACCATTACCTATCCCCATCCCAACCCCATCCTGTGTGTGTGTGTGTGTGTGTGTGTGTGTGTGTGTGTGCGCGCGCGCGCGCGCGTGTGTTGCGGGAGGGGGAGAGGGAAGGGAAGGGCGGTGGCAGGTAGTATATGGACCATATTGAGTGATGCCTGTGCTAAAAAAGGAAATGCTATTCAGAATTCAATTCTCAACAAAACAGCAGGAGTTTGTTGGTTAAGTAAAAGGAAACAAAATACTGAGAAAATGAAGCAAATTTCAGGAAAAGGAAGTCATTTTAGAATTATAAAAGGGTAGAAAACATGTGTCCTCTGGGTTTCTGAGAAAGGAATGAGACTATAAAAGATTAGGGAACCAAAGACATACAAGAAATAAAATCACCAGAGTAACAGGAGAAAAGTAAAAGCCCAGGACAAGCAAATCTTTAAAAACAAAAACAAAAAAACTAAGAGCCTTTAAAATATGAAGTAGGCCTGCACAGACAGATATTCCTATTTTATAACATCCTCTATAACTTTACCCTCAGAATTGAACAAAGAATAAACACTACTGAGAGACTTTGCAGTAAAGGTAGGTAGGATAGCCAAAGAATGGTTTGTAATGTGAGTCCAGAACATCCAACTGATAAAAATTTCACTGCTTACAATAGAAAAGACAAAATCTTGTCTTTTACTACAACATGGGTTGAACTACAGAGTCAGATAAGCAAAATAAATTAGAAGAAAGACAAATAACAGATAATGTCCCTTGTGTATATATAGAAATAAGCATGGAAATAGATGATGTTTGATAAAAAAAACAAACTCTTTATGAAAGGTGGGAGAGTAGCCAAAAAAGTGGAGAGGGTCCAAAGCACTGCAGAGATACCAGCACTTTGGTGGTGGGTTATGAGATGGTACACTGTACCCTGAAAACATAACGACATTTAAAAGGGGCGGGGGAGGAGGGAGCAGCTCAAAGAGTGAACTGCAAGACTGCATACCCTAAATGCACAAGGCCCTCCAGGTTCAATCCCCAGCACTGCATACCTCCCAGAGCAGAGCTGAGATCTCAAACAAAAATCAGATAAATTTTTAAAAGTCATAAAGAGAGATCCCTGCAAGCACTGAGTATGGTTCAAAAATAAACAAATAAAGTAAATCCCCAAGGACCAAAAACCTAACATTCAAGGATGAACTGGTATTTCATTGTGGGAGCAGCAGATCTACACAATTAAGTTTTTGTTTTGTTTTTTGGGCCACACCCCAGAGTGCTTAGGGCTTACTCCCAGCCTGGCTTTCAGGGATCACTCCTCAAAGGCCCAGGGGACTATATGGGATGCCAGGGATAGAAACAGGGTCAGCCGTGGGTAAGATCAAGTAACCTACCCAGTTTCTTATATAATTTTTTCTTTTAGATTTACACATTTAAACTGTTGGTGAGTTCATGGATTTTTAATTTTATTTTGGTTTGTCTTTTTAGGCCACACCTAGTACTGCTAAGGACTTATACCTGGCTATGCATTAGATCACTTCTTAAGACTATATGGAGTTGAGGATTGAACCTGGATAAGCTTCATGTAAGACAAGCTCCCTGCCTGCTGATTTCCTCTCCAGCCCTGGATCTTTTATTATTAACACTAATTCAACCAAACTATACTTTGAAGAAATATGTCAGATTCAAAATTTTAATTTAATAATTTTAATAATATTTTTAAAACTATTTGGTGCTTACAACAAAACACTGTTACTCTTTACTGAAGTAATTTGCAAAATAAATTCTCCCTCATTTTATGAAGATTTCAGCACTTTTGTTCATTGTCTTTCTAAATTATTTATATATATAATTCCTGTTGTACTTTTTGATTCTTTCAATGTCCATGCAGTTATTGAGCCCACTAAAATAACCCTGACCTCTAGGATCCTTGATGGAATTTTTTCCCAGGACCTATTTTGTTTGGGACTATAGTCAGGGTATCTCTGGCTTAGTGTTTGAGGGACTGAGTGGTGAGAAAAATCTCACTTTTTCCTGCACTTATCAAAAAGGCAACAAAATAAAAAGAATACTGATGGAGCTGAAGATAGTACAGGGGTTAAGCTGTTTGCCTTGCATGTGGCAGACGGTTTGATCTCAGCACCACACCTGACCACTACCAGCAGTGATCCCTAAGCACAGACAGGAGTAAGCTCTGAGTAGCACTTTTAATTTATTAAAGCCTAAATAAATAGAATGCTTTTGATGGTAGATATTGGTATTTTGATGGTAAATGTGTTATGGTATTGCTGTAACCCTAAAATTATAACATTTACACTCCAAAAGCAAACCAACTGGTACCTCAATTGAAAAAGAGAGACAATGTTTGGTAAGAGAAGAACCATAAACAAAATTTTACTTATTGCCGGGACAATGCAGGATGTAAAATACATTTACTTACCTTTAACAATCTTCTTTGCACAGTCATTATATACTTGTTCTTGAGATGTGTTTGACTGGAACACCCGATCAAATGCGTATGGTTTGGACTGAAACAGAAACAAAGATTTCAATTATACAAACTAAAGGTGAATGGAAATTTTTAATAAAGTAAAACAAGAATAACTGGTTCATCTCTTCTATATTTTCAGGGCCTAGCAAAAAAAAAAATCACAACTATTCAGTAAGGTAGCATTGTTCTCCCATTGTTCATCGATTTGCTCACTAGTAACGTCTTACAACAAATTGTGAGACTTGTTACTGTTTTTGGCATATCGAATACGTCATGGGTAGCTTGCCAGGCTTTGCCGTGGGGGCGAGATACTCTTGACAGCTTCCTGGGCTCTCTGAGAGGGGTGGAGAATCGAATCTGGGTTGGCCACATGCAAGGCAAATGCCTTACCGGCTGTGCTATCGCTCCAGCCCCAAAGCACCCAAATATTGCCGAGCAAATTTTTATTTAACAAGGACCTACTCTGGCACAGTCAAAACCAGTATCATTTTGCACAGAAGAAAACTAGAACCTTCAAAGTAAAAAACTGCTCATAATAAAACTAAAGTTCAAATCTAAATATTATCAGCAGAGGGTTCTTTCTACCACTCAGCTTTTCAGTTTAATGCAAATTAAACTTTTTTTTTTTGGCTTTTGCTTTTTGGGTCACACCCGGCGATACACAGGAATTACTCCTGGCTCTGCACTCAGGATTTACCCCGGGAGGTGCTCGGGGGACCATGTGGGATGCTGGGAATAGAACCCGGGCCTGCCGCCTGCAAGGCAAATGCCCTACCTGCTGTGCTATTGCTCTAGCCCCTATGTAATGTAACACTTTTAAATCATCCATTCAGTTAAAAAATATTTATGAAATACTTATTGTGCTAGGTGCTGTACTGAAACCTGAGTACATGCATAGATATGGAAGGATAGACAGAAGAATACCAGGGAAACCCTTCAAAGAAGTGGCATTTAAAAACTGAACATTAAGTGACAACTTAGCTCACTCTCTCAATATTAATCATGAAAGAGAGTATGAGTGTGGCAAAGTAGTCTATGAACTGCAAATGGGATAATTAAAGAACCTAAGGCAAAAAAGGAATTTATAGCATTCAAGAAATCAGAGAAACAAAGACTGAATGCAAATGTCAACATGTGAAAAAGGCAAATAATACCTTATTTCTAAAACCTGTAACATTGTGGATGCACTAAAAGGAAACTGGGAACTCTATCCTGAGGACACACGTAGAAAATAGTCAACATATTCTGAGGAATCAAGAGCCATAAAATGGAAAAGCAAAACATAAGTATTTTAGCCAGCCAAGAAAAGAGAATTATTTCTAAAGTATACTATGTCAAATACAGCTTTGTCAAAGAGAGACCTCACATGTATCCAGCAACAATTGTCAAACTGGAATAGGAAGAACGGGAGAACTGTTGTTGGTGGTGCTCAGAGGAATATATGTGGTAGCAGGTACCAAACCCAGTTGGCTATTGTGATAGGCAAGCGCCTTATCCACTGTACTAACTCTCTGGCCATGAAAGATTTTTTTTAAACATGAAAAAAACCTAAGTCAAATTTAAAAGTTAGTACAAAAAGCAAGGATAGCAAGGACCTAAAGACAAGAGGAGGCAGGGGATTCTGAGTATTTCCAAGCATATACCTGAGTCATTTTAGCCTCTTTTAAATTAAAAGGAAGCTGAGCCATACAAACAATCATAACCCCAGAAAATCCTTAACTTTATAGAACATTGCCTAGTTCTTAACTAGAAAAGACACTACTTTTGTAGGTGGCTTTGCAACTATAAGCCACTCATTCAGTTCTGGATACTATGAGGTGGTAGTCTGTAGACAGTTGTCTCATGAGAGGTTTTGCTTTCCTGATAAAAGGAAAAGTTTTGTTTCCCTGTCTCAGCTGAAGCTGCCCTTTCTCCTTTCTGAAATGAATGTCTGCAGCTGTTGCATCAAAATTTTTCTTTGGGTTTTTGGACCACACCCGGCAGTGTTCAGGGGTTACTCCTGGCCCTGCACTCAGGAATTACTCCTGGCATTACTTGGAGGACTATACGTGATACCGGGATTGAACCCAGATCAGGAGTGTACAAAGCAAACATCCTACCTGATGTATTATCGCTCCAGCCCTGGAGCTGTAGCATCAATCTTACAAATATGATGATGAAAAGGCAATAGTTAAGAATATTTTTCTCTCTTTGTTTATCCAGTAAACATTTGTGATTATAAAGTATCAAATATGATTATCACAAATTTAGAAATGGTATTCAATCAGTAAAGATCATATATTTCAAAGAGTAGCACTGTAGCATGGTCCTCCCGTTGTTCATTGATTTGCTCGAGTGGGCCCAGTAACATCTCCATTGTGAGACTTATTGTAGTGTGTTTTGGCATATTATTATTATTATTATTATTATTATTATTATCTCATTCCTACTTTGGACATACTGGCAGGCTACCGAATGTAACCTGCCCACACGGCAGAGTCTGGCAAACGCCCCATGGTGTACCCAATATGCCAAATACCAGTAACAATGATGGGTCTTATTCTCCTAAAGAGAATATGGGGCTGGAGCGATAGCACAGCGGGTAAGGCGTTCGCCTTACAAGCGGCCAACATGGTCGACCCGAGTTCGATTCCTCCGCCCCTCTCGGAAAGCCCAGCAAGCTACCGAGAGTATTCGATATGCCAGACACAGTAACAACAAAGTCTCCAATGGAGACGTTACTGGGCCCGCTCGAGCAAATCGACGATCAATGGGAGGGCCTTTACCTTACCTTTACCTTATTCTCCTAAAGAGCCTTGAATATGGCACTTTCTTAAAAATCTCAGGGCTAGGATGAAAGAGACGTTACTGGGGCCTGCTCGAGGCAATCGACGAATAACAGGATGATCGTGATTGTTTTGGCATATCGGATATGTCATGGGGAGCTTGCCAGGCTTTGCCGTGCAGGCAAGATACTCTTGGTAGCTTGCCGGGCTCTCGGAGGGGGGCGGAGGAATCGAACCCAGGTCGCCCTGGTTGGCTGCATACAAGGCAAACGCCCTTCCCGCTGTGCTAGAAGATAAGGTCCAGAAGAACTTGAAGACCAGGAAGCGCTACACCAGAACCTGTTATCAATGATCAACTGTTATGGCCCTGAGGGAACTCACAATTTAGTAAAGAGACTGCAAGCAATTGAAACCTTTTATTCAATGAACAGATTAAAAGAAAAATTGGAGGTGGAGTGATAGTACAGTGGGTAGGGAGTTTTCCTTGCATAAGGTTGACTCTGGTTTGATCCCCAGCGTATGGTTCCCTGGGCACCGCCAGAAATAAGTCCTGAGTGCAGAGGCAGGAGTTATACCTAAGCATTGCCAGTGTGGTTCAAAACCAAAAAATAAAAAATATAAAAGCAAAAGTAAACAAGGATTAATTCTGATTTTTCTTGCAATAAATAAGCTAATAACTGAATAGATTAAAGCATAAAAACAACTGTATTCCTCTAATTGAATTAATAGAATCTTATTAAAATAAATATTTAAAGACTATTAAGAACACTATTAAACTTCAAGATACATCTCCAGGTACTGGTGAGATAGCAAAAGGGCTGGAGAAAATGGTTTGCCTGCAGAAGCCCGGGTTTGGCCCTCAGCACTGCACAGTCCTCTCAGTGCCTCCAGGAGTGATCCCCAAGCACTGGACTGGGAAGCAGCCTTTAAACTTCAATGAGTATGACTTGAAATCAAAAATAATTTTTAAAAATGTTATAAGACACATTCCCAGTTTATATTCATAATCAATGATATGAACCAGTTATATATTCCAAATTTAATGGATAATAGTAAAGTCCGACTCATGAATATGTTATGCAGTTCTTTAGCATTACTTTTTAACAAACATGCATATGACCACTATGATTCTAGTAGGTAATATGAACACACAAACATTTTAAAAGATTTAGGTCGAAGGGCTAGAGAGATAGTACAGAGGACAGGGCACTTGCCTTCCATGCAGTTGACCCAGGTTTGATCCGGGTACCCCATATGGTTCTCTGTGGACCACCAGAAACAATTCCTAAGTGCAGAGCAAAGAGTGACCTCTGGACATCACCAGGTATGACCCAAAAACCAAATGGAAGTTTTAAAAATCAAGGTTAAGACCGATTTTTTTTTTAAGGTTTTCTTTTAAGCTGGATCTGGAGAGCTGGCTCAAAGGGCTAGAACAAAAAGCTTTATGTGTAGGAGTTCAGGGTTCAAACCCTGGCACCAAAAGGTTCCCCTAAGCACTCCCCAGCACAAAGCTGGGAGTAGCCCCTGAAAAATCCAGGTGAGGTTTGTTTAAAGTTAGAAGCTAAACACAAAACTTAAGGTAGGCAAGACAGCACAGAGGGTAGGTGTCTGTCTTTACACACAACCGGGGCTCAATCCCTGGCACCCCCATTCACTCTCCTAAAGCCTGCCAAAAGTAACTGCTGAGCACAGAGCCAAAGTCGGTTAGAAGCACTGTTGGATATAGCACCCTCCCCCCCCCCAAAAAAAACCCTGAAAGTGCTTAGCATTAAACAGTGACAAATTATCTTTAATAACAAAACTAAACTATAACTTTAAGCAAGACAGAGATACTTCTGATTAGAGACCCTGTTTCAATTTTTTTCACCTGCAGACTGGCTCCAGCCTGGACGTTCAAAGCCATGATTCTAAACTAAATGAAGTACACTGGTATTTTTCAACCTTCTGCATCTCTACAGGTATGGTAACTCCTCAAAAGGTGGTAAAGTCACTAACGTACACTGGCTTCCTAGGATGAAAACAAGATTTGTGAAACATAAAAACTACTTCTAACTGCCTATAATTAAAGGACACTTTTTAACTAGTAATTTTTCAAATAAATTAGACCCTTATTCTTCAACCTGTGGTCTGGAGAAATTTCCTGGTGGTCTAATTTTCCAGTAACGCAGTGGGCTAAGCAGCAGATGCTGCAGTACCAAAAAATTATGTTGTAATTTTATAACATTGTACTTAAGAAATAAAATACTACACTAGCTTTTGTTTTTTTCTTAACCCTCAGCTATCCACAAAATATTCCTACTCTCCCCAGTCCTCAGGTATAAAAGGCCGAGGAATGCTGGCTTAACCAACTCAGTATTTAGATATCTATACTGAATTGTTCTATTATATAGTTTCTTTGCCTTACAATAGCTATTTTACAGTCTTTATATAACTTCAGATTTCAACTAAAAAAAAACCAAAGTCACAAAGATGCATTTACAGCTAATGAGTTTCAATGGGACAAAAACAAATAGTTCATCTGAACTGCAACCACTTTTTAAGATTTTATTGGTTGACAGTAGTTGCAGCTTCCAGTGGTCGCACACTAGGTGGCAGTTACCCAGTGAAGTGATTTGCTGCATTTGCAGAAGAATGAACAAGTTCAGTTAGAAAAGAGCATTCTGGCAAAGACATGCCATGCCTGTCCCCAGATTTCTGAAAACTGATCTTTAGAACACAGGATTATATAAAATTTGATTTTCTGTAGTTTGATACTGTAGGTAACCTTCCATATTGTAAAGGTATGTGATAATGGCTCCTTCAATTTTTTTTTCTTGTTTTGTGGGCCACACCTAGCAGTGGATAGAACTTGGGCTCTACGCATGCATGCAAAGTATGTGCTCTAGTCCTCTGAGTCATCTCCTCTAAAGGTAATCAGGATCAAACATGAAATGATCATTCTCTTGGTAACAGGATGATCATTCTTTTGGTAATAGGGAACTTGGTAAAATAATCTCGTTAGGTTTAATCTCTAACTTCAATGATACAGAACCTGTTTTGGTTTCTGCCAGCCTCTATACTATAGTATCCATTCTATAGAGGCAAAACTGCAATCAGCGTCTGCAGGTGCGGGACTTACGATGGGTCACTGAAGATACTAACACTGAGGATGCTTTCTGTTTCCTTAAAGAAGGTACTGAATTTTTGTTTGTTTTTTTCCCTGAAAATGGGGTGGGGCTATAGGCCAAATAAACATGGGAACCTCTGCTCTATAGTGAGGTTAAGTAAAGATACATGACAATGCAAACGTGAACACTCTACTTCTATGATGTCTAAATGCTGAATTCTATTGGTATTTTTCCTGGTATTCTCCACAGATGAGTGCTACACAAGGTATTTACGCTTACAACCCCTTCTCCCCCCTCCTTCCTTTTTTGTGGATAACAATGTCCTCTTAAAACAAATAAATACCATAAGATTACAAGATTTGTCAGTCCTGGGGCTATATTCAAAACCACTCACTACGTGGGTAACAAGAAAAATATTGGGACAAAGTATTGGAAAATGAAGTGACCTGAAAATCGGAATCCTTAAAACTTACTTCTCACTGATACATAAATTGTACTTTCATCATAAATACCCTAAATATTCTTTAAACTACTTACAACTTAAATTATAATGAGAAGAGTGTATAAAATGTTAAATTGATGATTAAAAGTCATGTTTTAGGGGCTAGAATGATAGTACAGCAACTGCCTGACTCATGGTCAACCCAAGTTCAATCCAGGACACCTGGCCCCCACCAACAGTGATCCCTGAGCACAGAGTCAGGAATAAACCCTAAGCACTGGCGGGTGTGGCCCTGAAACAAAACAAAGAAGTTGTTTTAAACACTGCATTGCAGCAACCCATTCTTAAACTATTTTCAATCATTTATAAAATGAACAAAACCAAGAGATAATTTAATTAAGAGTAATTTTACCCCTCTCACCTGCCCTGACAAATCCCCAAACCTAAAAAGTCATTAATAAGATACCTCAATGCAAGAAATTTGTTTCTTAAAATAATGGATTAAAAATATCGCTTTACATTTATTAAGACTATGTAACTATGCTGTACTGTATTGGGGCATATACTACTTGTCTACAGCTTACCAGTTTACCTAGGTCAACTAACTGGTCACTACAGATTCGCAACTCAATCTAACCATTGCTCTGAATGCTACCATGAGGCATTACTAAAAAAAAAGCTTGATGATTTTAAGATTCTCACAACTTTATCCTAGCAATATATGCTTCCTGCAGCAATCACTTTTTTCTTCTAACTCTTCTTTTATGCTGTATTTGATCTGTATCAGAAAGGGAATCATGTGCCAAGAATTGGATCAGTAGCCTCATACATGTGGGGCATATACTCCAACACTGATCGCCATTCCCTGGCCCCTCACTGAGTATCATCAAGAAGACATGGCATGAGTCCTAAATCTAGCTTTCCAACCACTTAAACTTAGTGATACGGATAATCCTGTACATACAATGAGGCATTTTCAATACAAGACCTGAAGTGTCAACCACTGTTGAAGCAGAGTAATCACAAAAAGTATGGAAAATTAGTAGCCTTATGCTCACCAACTAACAAAGCTTCCTTGCCATCTTAAACACATCATTCTCTAGGCAAAGGGGGAATAGTCTGCTTAATTTCTTGGCCTAAGAGCTTCTTTTGTGCACTTGTTAACTTTAGTGCTGCCCTATATATCAATGCTTTTATTCTTCAACGTCCAGCCCTTCCGCAGTGGCCTTTTTGTCATATCTCCAAATTAAGCTGCACAAACAACACATTAAATATGGAATGCCATTAGAGACAAAGTTAATATTGAATTTTTGTACCACAATAGTAATGTAGAAAAAAGTTCTGCCACATGGCATTACCAAGAACATGGAATTTAATTTCTAGCCACAGATCAGTGTTCTGTAGGAAGTATTTATAATTTATTTCAATCTCCTTGAACTGGAAATGCTATTTCCAGCTACCTTTCAATACTAGAAATTCGATCTCAAAATAAAAAAGAAAGCCAACCTTACATTCTGGTCTCCCAGACAATGCAGCCAACTCTATGGTACATATTAATGTAGATCGCACCATCCTAGATATTACCAAAACACTTCCTAAAGTGAGATCTCAATTGCAGCATTAGGACCCTAAATACTACAAGAAACCTCATCTATCGCTGATTTTTCTTTAAATCATTTTAAAAGCTATCATAACACTCGATAAACATTTGAAAAAAAGAAAAACCACAATCTTCCCTAGGCCACGACCCCCTAAAATCCCTCTGCAGCGAGATTATGGCTCTTCCTGTGCACTTACTTAACCCAACGCGGACCCGGCTCGATCTGCGAGCAGATTACACAAAACCGACCCACTCGGATTTCAAAAGGGAACGCTGGACGCGTCCACCCGGGGCCGCCATCTGCAGATCGACATGAAAATTCATTCATGACCCAGAAGGCGTTGGGCGGGCGGGGAATGGTACAGGCACAGGTACAGCCACGGCTGCAGTCTGTCCTCCTCCCGCGGGGCCAACCACGGGGCTCAACCCTCAGTGCGTCTCACTGTCAATGAAAGGCGGAGGTAGGTTGGCAGTCTCGGGGACTGGAGGGCAGGGTCCCTGACGCCACTCCCTAAGAGAACTTCAATCTCACACTTTGGAGAGCGAGGCACTAGCAACACCACTCCCCCCCCCCACACACACACACTCCCTGAAAGAACTTCAATCTCACTTTGGAGGGCGAGGCACAGATTCAATGGCACCAGCAACACTAAACACACACACACACACACACACACACACACACACACAAAGAGAACTTCAATCTCACACTTTGGAGAGCGAGGCACTAGCAACACCACTCCCCCCCCCACACACACACACTCCCTGAAAGAACTTCAATCTCACTTTGGAGGGCGAGGCACAGATTCAATGGCACCAGCAACACTAAACACACACACACACACACACACACACACAAAGAGAACTTCAATCTCACACTTTGGAAGACAAGGAACATCGACTGCACCGACACTAAACACACACACACACACACACACACACACCAGCCAACAAGAATATCACACTTTGGAGGGCTAGGCACATCGACGGCACCAGCGACACACACACTCCCTAAGAGAACTTCAATCTCATACTTTGGAAGTGAGACACATCGACGGCACCAGCCACACACACACACACATACGGCCATCGAGCACTCCACGCGCTACACACACACACACACGCGGGGCCAACAGGCACTCCACACGCTCCCCAGACAGTTCCTCCCGCGCCCCAGATGGGGGAGTGTCCCCGCCTGAGCCTCCCCGCAGCGCAGGCCGGGGTGGGGGCGGCGATCCCCGACGCCCCTGGGCGCCGGCCTGGCCCGGCTCGGCCGCGGGTGAGGCTCGCGACGTGCCAGGAGGGCTGCGCGCTCCGGGGGGGCTCCCTCTTCCTTCTGCACCCCGACCCCCCGCCCCCGGCGCCCCCGGCCGCACTCACCGCGATCATGACCGTGTCTTCGCCCTGGAACTTGGCGACGTACTTGTCGCCGCGGTTCACCTCGGAGTCGTTGAGCGGTCTGAAGCGACACATCACTTTGATGTTGCATTCCGCCGGGTCCGCCATCTTTCTCGCGGCCGGCGCCCGGCAGCCACTCGCCGCCTCTCAAGCCTCGGAGGAGCAGAGCCCGGGTGGGCTGGGGGTGGGCGAAGGCCGAGAGGAGTCGGGGAAGGAGAAGGGGGGCCTGCAGTCGGCCGCGTCGCGCTGAGACCCCCACGGGGGCGGCCGGGGAAACGGGCCTCGAAGCGCCGGCGCCGGCAGCCGTCGCCCTGAGGCTCACTTCCGATCCATCATGGCAGCCATGGCGGCCCGGCACCGGAGGAGTGTCCGCGCCTCCTCAGCGTCTGCCTCGCGAGCTCTGAGCCGGGTACGGGGGCCGAGAGGGGCCCTGCGCGGCGGGGCTGTGACTGTCTCGCTTCTCCAGGGAAAGGGCGCGCCGGCTCCGGCGTCTGCCCGCCCGCCCGCTCGCTCGCTCTCCGGCCTCGCCAGCTACCGCCCGACCACTCCTGAGGCCGCAGACCGGCGACGGGCGGCAGGATGGGCGGCGCGGGAGCAGCACGGCGCAGGCGCGAAGGACCCGGCGCGCCTGGCGGCCAATCAGCGCCCGCCTTCGCCACCGCCCCGCAGCCTCTGTGTGCCGGGGGACAGGAGGGGGAGGGTGGCTGGGGGTCGCAGGTTCAAGTTTTCCTGGACGCTCAGTTGCAAAAGTGCTCTCGGTCCCTGGCAGCCGCTGCGCCCAGCTGCTCTCTTCTCGCTGCAGAAGGCCCGGGCCTAATCGGACCGACGCGCTTTGCTTCCTGTTCTTTAAGGGAGAGGGATCTGTTAGAGCTATTTTTAACGATCAACGGTGTTTATTTTAAATAAAAGACGATAGCCCTGTCCGGAAGTGGCTGCTAGCTCATTGGTCCGGAGCAACGAACGGGAAGATTTGACTGGCAGTGGGAACGTGGCTCTTTGGTTTATGTCATTGCTCTTATTTGGGCTGGGCAGGCAGTGATGTGAAAGAAAAAAGGAAGTTTGTCCTAAGAAACGAGGAAGGTTGCTGAAGAAATGTGGAGCCTTAGGGTGAGAAGGGAGAAAGCATTTAGTGACCCCGCAGCAGCTCCACTTTCCGGTAATAAACGTGGAACTCACCGGTCCCAAGGTCGGAGCAACCACTGACCCCGAGTGTAAAGATGGTCTTAACAGGCCAGGGTAGGTTGGTAATTGCTTGTCGAAGGAAGAATCCCACACTGTTGAACTCGCCACCGGTTTTTAGCCTCCCTCCAAAGGCTCTTGCTAGAAAATGGTTCTATGGGAGAACAGGTAAAGCTTTCCTCGGAAAGCTTTCTGAGGAGGCCTTCTTATCCTCCCATTCGTCCTTAGTACCTCCAGGAAAGAATAAAAATTCCAACAAATTAAGAAAGTTTTATTGACCTACATGAAGGAAGAGGTCACACCTGGGGAATGTAGGGCACCTCCCAAACTAAATGAAGTGGTTGCAGAGCTTTGAGAAAACTGTGAAGTTTGGGTAAAAATTAAATAAATATGCTATAATAATTAGTATGTAGAATTTTAAAAGTTCCCAGAAAAAGCAGAGCTGCAGGCTACCATTGGACCTTAGGGTCTACTTTCCTAACTATAAAATTAAGATAGAGGTAGAATGTTGTCTTCAGAGACACCGTCTCCAAAATTCTGTGCCTGGCTCAGAAGTCCATCAGAGCCCCTTTCCTACATTGCTAACCCTCCAGGAAAGACTGTGATATTTTACTGATAGAGTTACAGACATTTTCTGGGAGTTTGATTTTTGAGGATAACATTTGCAGCAAATAAGAAAGCAGAAGCGTGTAATAGCAGGTAGTCAGAAGTTATAAGTCTTTGCTTGCTGCTTCTTATGAAGCTCTTTTCTTTCCAGTCATCTGCTCTTTTCTCTCTGAGCTCCCATCAACAATTGCTGGAATATTTTATTATTTCAGTTGTTGGGCTGCACCTGGCGGTGCTCAGGGATCACCCCTATCGGGCTCAGGGGGCCCATGGATGTCCTGGATCAAATGTGGGTTTACTGCATGCAAGGCAGGCACCATTCCCCCCTGTACTATAGCTCCAGCCCCATGGAACCTCTTATCTACAGACCGACCTTAGTTTTAGTGCCACATCCAGCAGTTCTCCCAGACTGTTTCCAGCTCAGTGCTTGAGGGTCATTTCCAGCAGTGCTCAGAGACTGCTCCTCACAGGGTATCTAGCCCAATTCTTGATAAGCAAAACTCTCACTCCAGCCTTTTGCCCTGTCTTCCCAGTTCTCTAACCTTGAACTTGTAACCTTTGTAATATTCCCATCTCTCCAGCTATCTAAATATTTTTGCCTTGGAGTTTTTATTTATTTGGTTTGGGGGCCACACCTGGACATGTTCAGGGGTTACTCCTGGCTCTGTGCTTCAGGGATATCTCCTGGTTGTACTGGGAGACCAGATTGGTGCTGGGGGGTTGAATTTCGGTCTGAGGTTTACAAAAGCCTTAATCCCTGCCATTTAATTATCTTTTCGGTATCTTTAATTATCTGTAGATGCACATTCTCTGGTCATTGAGCTTATCCAGGTGTACAAAACATCCAAGATGCGTCACAGAACTTACAGGGCTCATGGGCAAATTAAGCCCTATATGATCTCTCCCTGCCACATTGAGATGCCTCTAACTGAAAAAGAGCAGATTGCTTCTAAACTGAAGAGGGAGTTGGATAGAACATAAAGAAAAACAAAAGAAGCAAAAACGTATAACCCGGGAATAAACTCAGAATCAAATAAATAGAAATCTAAGTAGACTGAAAAAAAATATCCTCCTCCCCATCCCTTGCCTTTGGTGTCTGGAGTTTGAGGGTTGCACAATTGTACTTGCTCATTTTGTGGTGCTCACACAGTGGTTGCAGTGTGCCGGAGGTCACACAGCTGTTGTGGTGCTGTGGATCATAACATCAGTGCTAGAGATTGTGGTCAGAGATTTGGGATGGGGCCAGGGATCAACTTTGTGACCTCATACATATCAGACCGGTGCTTTGTCCACCGAGTCCCTTGCCCGAGTCTCAGGCTATGAGTGGTACTTTCACCCATACAGATTTAGACCATTAACTCTCCACTGTGGAAGTTCATTCCCAAAGATAGTTCTCCAAAGAACTAACTATAGTAACCTGGATTCGAAGCATGATCTAGCCTTTCTCCTTGAGTCCTGCCTTGTCCTTGACATCCAAGATAATGTGAGAGAAGCGAGTCACTGCATGCTATCTGAGACTAGGCGAAAAGTCTGGTAATTTCAAGTTTGGTCTCGTATATTTTTTATGGGTGCATTGAATGCTATCTAAGAAGACTCACCATGGGTGTGAGTGGGGGGGATACGAACTGGTCAATGGTACAAGGGCCTTTGGAGTCTCAAGATTGAGGCTGAGAATATCACCTACAAGCACTGAGCATAATCCTGAGAAATAGGTTTCTTGCTGATTGATTCCCAAATTAAAAGTGTGTGAGCACAGCAACTTAAAAAAATGTATGGCAGTCAGTTGTGGGACCCCCATGCACCCACCCCCAGCAACCACGTGTGTAAGTATTGAAAATAAAGTATGAGTGCCACAGTCAAGTGCATGTGTGATCCCAAATCATCATAGCAATTGCAAAATCATGAATGTCAGCACCATTACAAACACATGACCTTGACTGTAATAAGTTTTTAAAAATATATCAAGAGTTGTCAAAGACATAGAACAAGTAAAAGACTCATGCCTAGCTTATGAGAATAAAAAGTGTGACAGGAAAGGGTGGGGGGCGGTGAGGGGAAATCAAGAAAATGACTATCTCTTTGAGAATACCATGGTTCAAAAGCAATCTAAATGTCGAGACTCTAGTTTCACTGGTCCTTCCTGATCTCCAGCCAACCTTTCCCAGCTCCCAGAACCAGATTTATAAGCGAAGTCACCTTGAACAGTTCAGACCAACACACCCATCAGCAGAATGCCAGTGAACAACCTCAACCAACACCTTGAAAGCAAAATAATTTCCCTGGCTGTGAGCTGCCCAAATTCCTGGTTCTTAAAATCATGAGATGTAATGAAATGATTTGAGATTGAATCTAGTTATTCCATTTCAAAGTGTTAGTTACACAACAGTAGATAACTGCAATCAGAAGCCAAAACTAGTTTATATCCTGGAAATAATTCAACTATCCTTTTTCAAATGTGTATTAGAGATACCTCTTTCCATTACTTTTCTTAGTCCTAGACACTACTGCTTTGGTTTTTATAATGACTATGACAACTCCTATTTGACCAGTCAGTAAATATGGGCTGAGGGCCTTCTAGAAACAGGGCACCAAGATACATGTTGGGAATATAACAGGGGGTAGGGATGGGTGGTGGGGGAGAAATAAAACAGCTTCCTCCTCTAGGCAGTACTTTGCGTATAGTTTTCAGATTAAATTTCCTAAAATGGTGCTGGGGAGATGACTCAGTGGCCTGGAATGCATGCTTTGCAAGCATGGTCCAGGTTCCTCCAGAACTGCAAGGAGAGATCCCCTAGCACCAGAGCCTGAAGTGCAGTGCCAGGGATCGAACCCAGGTCTGCTGAGTACAAAGCAAGTGCCTTACACACTGTACTATCTCTTTGGCCCCAGAAAATGTTTGGGGGATATAGTTATTTTATGTGAGGCACTAGAGTTTTAGGCTGGAGCGATAGCACAGTGGGTAGGGTGTTTGCCTTGCACAAGGCCAACCTAGGTTCGATTCCTCTGTCCCTCTCAGAGAGCCGAGCAAGCTACCAAGAGTATCCTGCCCGCAAGGCAGAGCCTGGCAAGCTCTCTGTGAAGTAACAACAAGTCTCACAATGGAGACGTTACTGGTGCCTGCTCGAGCAAATCAATGAACAACGGGAGGACAGTGCTACAGTGCTACAGGCACTGGAGAATTAGTACAGTGGGTAAGGTAGCTGACTCAGGTTCAGTCCCACTGCACATGGTCCCCAAACACCTCCAGCAGTGATTCCTGATCTTAGAAACAGGAGTAAGCCCTGAACAACACTGGGTGTGGCCCCCAAACCAAAACAACAACAAAAAGGAATTATTTTAGAGGTCAGACAGAAAACGGATGCACTTTATTTAGTGCCATAAGTATTTTTTAGATCTCTTTATTAAAAAAAGGCCCTCCTGTTGATCGTCGATTTGCTCGAGCGGCCCAGTAACGTCTCCATTGGAGACTTTGTTGTTACTGTGTCTGGCATATCGAATACTCTCGGTAGCTTGCCAGGCTCTCCGAGAGGGGCGGAGGAATCAAACTCGGGTCGGCCATGTTGGCCGCTTGTAAGGTGAGCGCCCTACCTGCTGTGCTATCGCTCCAGCTCGCCCACATGGCAGAGCCTGGCAAGCTCCCCATGATGTATTCGATATGCCAAACACAGCAACAACAAAGTCTCCAATGGAGACGTTACTGGGCCTGCTCAAGCAAATCGACGAACAACAGGAGGGCCTTTACCTCTTTATTAAAACATAGTCAAAATTTAAAACTAAAAATTAGAGCAATTAAAAAAAACCTGCTCCAACCACTTCCGTACTTTTTTCTATTGTTCAAGACAGTCGTTTTAACTCTTAGCATTTTCTTCTGGCATTTACTTCTAAGTTCTAAATAACATCTTTACTGTTATGCTTGATTTATTAATTATTCTTATGAAATGCAGTTTTAACTTCTTTTTAAACTGCCTTTTAGCTGAATCAAACATACATTTTCTCCCTTTCATCTTCTCAATGATTTCTGTTCCTAATTTTAGTTAAATTTGTGTATACTGTTTATATTCCAAGTAATCGTCATTCACAGTTTAGTTAAATGTGCTCTTATAATTATATTGCCTACCTTGGAAAATTCTTGTTTTTCTTTTCCTAGTTAATAATTGCCTTACTTTTCTCCCAGTTAGTTATCACTAACACATTCCAAATCTCCACTAGAAATATAAAGCTACTCTTGATATTTTGCAGGCATTTGGTTACAGCCTTCTACTGCCTATTGTTAGAAAATTTGTGCCTTTAGAGTCCTGATCATTTGTATGTGGCCTAAATTTTTCTTCCAGAGAGTTTTTAAGTACACTTTTTATATTACTTCTTTTATTTTTCTTATTTTCCACCTTTAATGTTCTTCTCTTTGGAAGAATCAAGTTTTGTTTTCTTCTGTTGATTATGTGGAAGGGGAGGGAGAGAGGGAGAGAGAGAATTGTATTTTTAATTAAAAAGTGAAATTTAATTATAATAGTTTAGGTCACATTTTTATATAGAATTATTAACGTTTATGGGTTTTTTTTTTCCTTTTTGGGTCACACCTGGCGATGCACAGGGGTTACTCCTGGCTCTTCACTCAGGAATTACCCCTGGCGGTGCTCAGGGGACCAGATGGGATGCTGTGAATCGAACCCTGGTCAGCCACGTGCAAGGCAAATGCCCTACCCGCTGTGCTATCACTCCAGCCCCATAACTTCTTTTTTTAAAATTTTTATTAGTGACACACCATGAGGTACAGTTGTAGACTTACAGATTTTTGTGCTTGGGTTTCAGTTATGCAATGATCGAATACCCATCCCTCCACCAGTGCCTATTCTCGACCACCACTAATCCCAGTATCCCTCCCACCCCCCAACCCCCATCCCACCCTGCCTCTGTGGCAGGGTACTCCCTTCTGTTCTCTCTCTCCTTTTGGGTGCTGTGGTTTGCAAAAGAGGAATTGAGTAGCAATCATGTTCGGTCTATAGTCTACTTTCAGCATGCATCTCCCATCCTGGGCGGATTTTCCCAATACCCTCTATTTGGTGCTCCCTTCTCTGTCTGAGCTGCCTTTACCCCTAGAGTGTGCGGCTGACCTGCAAGCCATGGAGTAAACCTCCTGGTATTTATCTCAGCTATTCTTGGGTGTTAGTCTCCTATTTTGTTACTTTATGTTCCCCAGATGAATGCGATCTTTCTATGTCTGTCCTCTTTCTGACTCATTTCGCTTAGCATGATACTTTCCATGCAGTACCACTTGTATGTAAATTTCATGACTTCATCCTTTCTAACAGCTACATAGTACTCCATTGTGTAGATGTACCAAAGTTTCTTTAACCAGTCATCTGTTCTCGGGCACTCAGGTTTTTTCCAGATTCTAGCTATTGTAAACAGTGCTGCAATGAACAAACAAGTGCAAATGTCACTTCGACTATACTTTTTTGCCTCTCCAGGGTATATTCCCAGGAGTGGTATTGCTGGGTCAAATGGGAGCTCAATTTCTAATTTTTGGAGAATCGTCCATACTGTTTTCCAAAAGGGCTGAACCAGTCGACATACCCACCAGCAGTGAAGGAGGGTCCCTTGCTCGCCACATCCACGCCAACACGGGTTGCTTTTGTTCTTTTGGATGTGGGCCAGTTTCTGTGGTGTGAAATGATATCTCATTGTTGTTTTGATCTGCATCTCCCTGATAATTAATGATGTAGAACATTTTCTCATGCGCCTTTTAGCCATTCTGTTTCTATTCATTTTGTCGCCCCAGTTTTTGATGGTGTTGGATGTTTTCTTCTTGTGGAGTTCAACCAGTATTTTGTATATCCTTGATATCAACCCCTTGTCAGATGTGTATTCGGTGAATATGCTTTCCCATTCTGTAGACTGTCTTTGTATTTTGGTCACTGTTTCTTTTGAGGTGCAGAAGCTTCTTAGTTTAAGATAGTTCCATTTGTCTATCTCTGTTTTCACTTGCTTGGCCAGTGGCATGACATCTTTGAAGATACCATTAGCTTCAATGTCATGGAGGGTTTTGCCAACTTTGTCTTCAATGTACCTTATGGATTCCGGTCTGATGTTGAGGTCTTTAATCCATTTTGATCTTACTTTTGTACATGGTGTTAGGCAGAGATCTGAGCCCACTTTTTTTTGCATGTAGCCATCCAATTTTGCCAGCACAATTTGTTAAAGAGGCTTTCCTACGTTTATGGTTTTGATGTACATAGTCACCACACCTCACCACCACCAAAATGCCGCCACTTTGGATTTAAATTTAAAGAAAAGAAATTCTAAATGACTTTTTATATCCCCAGAGGTAAATAATTTTAATAAAATTTGGTTTTCTTTCCAAGGCCAATATGTTAACATTTTGAGAATCTATGGATCTTTTGTGTTTTAAAATTTTTTGTTTGTTTGTTTTTGTTTGGGGGCCAGACGTGGCTGTGCTCAGGGTTTACTCCCAGCTCTGTGCTCAGGAATCACTGCTGGCAATGCTCAAGTGACCACATGTGGTGTCAGGATCGAACTGGGTCACATAGTACCCTACCTGCTGACTATCACTCCAGCTCTGTGCTTTGCTTTTCAAATTTCTTATGTTTTCTTAGTTTTCTCTTGATTGGTTTTGGTCTTCATCACTCATCTGGATTTCCTGTCATACACGGTGGCCCTTAGTGGTATAACATATTTGAGTAAGAAATTAAAACATGTATTGGAAACTATACACTTATGGTTTGCAGATTGATGATTTCAACTGTGTAGTCAGGCAATTTCACCTGGGAAATTCTAAATGACACTTTATGTAGACATTGTCTTTGGACTTTGTCTTTGGTAAGTTTCTCTGAGAGGAATTCTTTAATTCTTTTCCTTCAGTTTTCTCATTTCTTTCCTTCCTTTTTCCTTTTCCTTTCCTTGCCTTTGCTTGCCTTGTCTTCTCTTTGCTTCCCTTCCCTTTCCTTCCCTCCCCCGCTCTCTATTTTTTTTGTGAGTTTTTTTTTTAATCATTTTTTTTTATTAGTGAAACACCATGAGGTACATTTATAGACTTATAAATTTTTGTGCTTGGGTTTCAGTTATACAATGATCAAGTACCCATCCCTCCACCAGTGCCCATCCTCCCCCATCACGGGTCCTAGCATCCCTCCCACCTCCCATCCCCCCCGCCCCCCCACCCCGTCCCACCCTGCCACTGTGGCAGGGCATTCCCCCTTGTTCTCTCTCTCTTCTTTTGGGAACTGTGTTTTTTGGGAACTGTGTTTTGCCAGAGAGGCATTGAGTGGCTCTCTCTATTTTTTTAGCCATACCTAGTAGTGCTCAGCACTTCCTCCTCTCTGTGTGCTCAGAGCTCATTCCTGGAGGTGCTCAGGAGACCATATGCAGTGCGTGGGAATGGAACTGGGGTCAGCTGTGTGTGAGGAAAGGGCCTTAACCACTCTCTAAGCTCCAGCTCTTAGCTCTCCAATTTCTTGAAGGTAAGAAGGGTTGGATAATCTCAAATAATCAGTGGTAATTTTATTTTATCTCCCCATTTTCATAACCCCTCTCACCAGTTATATCTGTGTCCCTGAATCCATGGGGATTTCTCTCTGGTCTCCCTTTTCTAGGGAAGGGGAGCCTCCTTATTTTTAAGTTTCCTGAGCATTTAGAATGGGGGAAATTGTTTTTCAACTGTTCCTTATATAAGCTTTCAACTAAACTTTCCTATTTCCTACTCTGTCCTGTACCCTGTCTCCTGATATCTGCAGGAGAATGCCTGAAACTTTCTGGTATTTTTTGTAGATAATTGACTCACTTCTTGGCTCTTTTCCCAGCAAGCTTAAGTTTTAGCTTTCTCAAGGCTCTTTAGGTAGTTAAACGTTTCCTATACTTTGCTGAAATCCTGTTTGCTGAGGATCATCTTTCAAGTTTTCTTTACACTTGTGGCTTTAGGACTTTTACATTCCTTTACTTCCTTTGCTGTTATTTCAGTAGAGAATCAGGGACTCAAAGATGAATGTGACTATACAACCTGCCCATATAACCAACTACCATTCACTGATCTTTAGCTGTTTAGTACATTATAACTCTAAGAATAGTATAAGTTCCTCGATGGTAGTAAGTGTGACTCATTTTCTCCAACAATGCTTGGCTTAGTACTCAGGATCTTATAAAGGTAAAGGTAAAGGCCCTCCCGTTGATGGTCGATTTGCTCGAGCGGGCCCAGTAACGTCTCCATTGGAGACTTTGTGGTTACTGTGTTTGGCATATTGAATACGACACGGGGAGCTTGCCAGGCTCTGCCGTGCGGGCGAGATACTCTCGGTAGCTTGCCAGGCTCTCCGAGAGGGGCGGAGGAATCGAACTCGGGTCAGCCATGTTGGCCGCTTGTAAGGAGAACGCCCTACCGCTGTGCTATCGCTCCAGGATCTTATAGGCACTGATATATCCTTTGATACTGATTGAAACTGGAATTCAATGAGTGTCAAAGAGTATCTATCTGCTTTTTCAAGAGGTAGCAGACTACAGATGTGAATCATTACCAATTGATGAAGTCCTAGTCTATTGCGGATGTAAATAACAATAAATTATAACAATAACAATAAATCATAGGACTAGGTCCTATAAATAAATTTATCTCCGATAAATCACAGGGATAGAAATAGCAATAAAATCACAGGGTAGGTTCTATAAAAGCCATGTCACAGGGGCCCAAAGACAGTTCAATGATTTTATTGGTGCCCCAAGATGAGCCCTGGCACTATGTGGCCGCTTAGCACTGCTGGGTCTAGCCATAATCGAGTCATCATTCTAAGAATGGCTAGTAATGGTCTCTGAGCTTCTCAGCACTGAGCGGGATTCCCCTCCTCCACAAATGCAGTGCCATAAAAGCACAAAATCTGTATGTTTTGATATTTTTTTCTTGGCTTTTTGGGTCACACCCAGCGATGCTCAAGGGTCACTTTTGGCTCTGCACTCAGGAATTACTTCTGGTAGTGCTCAGGGGACCATATGAGATGCCGGAATCAAACCTGGGTTAGCTGCATACAAGGCAAATACCCTCCCCACTGTACTATCACTCCAGTCCCTATATTTTGAATTTTGAGAAAACTTTCTGACATTTTAAAATTGATATTAGGAATGATACATTTAAGATCTCTTGCTGGTATATTTGATTGAATATCTGATTGGATTTACTATGGCTTTGTTGGTCTTTTTGTTTGTTTATTGGCACCAAGAATCAAACTCAGCATCTCACGCAGGCAAGACATGAGCTTTACAACACTGACGAACTTTCTCACACCAAGATGCACCATGGTTTGACAAGGTACATCATACATCCTGATTATGTATTTGGTCCCCAATATTTCAATATTATTCAGCAAGTCACCACTATTAACAATTAATTGTATTATAAGAATTGGCACAATTGTAAACATAGAAACTGAGAAGTCTGTTTTATTTGTTCACATATTTAATGTGATTTGGCAATCTAGTTCTATTTTTAATCTAAATTTGTACATATTTTATACATTTTAAATATTTTAATAGTCCTCTTAAAATTAACAGATACACAATCCCTAGGATTAAGCTGACAGAAACACAGGAAAACCAGCAGGAAGTTTATTGCAGCCAGTCCATTTGATCAAAGCAAAGTAACTAATGCAATGATAATCTACAATGACAAAAATGAGACATCTTTATTACTGTTTTTTGGGGGGGGTTTGGTGCCACAACTAATGGTACTCAGGGGTTACTCCCAGCCAAGTGCTTAGGGGTCATGCCTCACAATGCTTAGTATTCTCTTTCTAGCTACACCCATCAGTATTTAGCTCTGTGATCAGGGGTCACTCCTGGTGCTGGGGGATGATGTAGTGCTGGAGGTTAATCCAGGGTCTCCCAGTTCAGCCAACTGAATGATCTCTTTGGTCCTAAAAATGGTTATTTTTAATCCACAAGGGAATTTGTCAAACATCTTCATTTGAATACAATAAGGAAAGTCTCTAAGACAGAAATCTGCTTCCAGAAGGTTAATGGGGTGTAATCTGGACATCACCTGCAAGGGAATAAAGAAAGCAGGATGAATCTGAGAAGTTGAGCCCCGTGCAATTGCTGCAGAGGCCTCAACTGATGTTACTGTAAAATTCTGGAGAAGCGATCAGAACTGCAGTCAGTCATTAGATGTCGGCTGTCTCTGGGGGAAGGGGCAACGTGTTAGCTGAGACAACTCCTTTCTGTGGAGGCCAGTTCTGAGGAAGGCTGGGTCTATCCTGAGGCTTGGTATAACTGGCATTTAGAGACCTACTTGATTTCTCACAGCATCCACTATAGAAATATCACAGAGCCCTTGGGAAGTTTTTATTTCTACTAATAGGAAGAAAGTCAATGCCTTTTCATCAACCACTTGCTCTTTTCTTTACCAGAATCAAGGGAAAACACAAATGTCTGCAAAGCTCAACTGAAAGCCAGACAACCTGAAATTCCTTTTCAGTGAGCACCTTCCCAAAGTTCAGGTACTTTCAGTTTTTCTGTCAGGCCTAAGGATCTCCTGCGCGTGCTTCTTCAAGTCAAAGAACCTTTGAAATCTTGAACCTCGATGTCTCACTAATGTCCACCTTCCTTCCGGTTCTATTCATTATTGCCAATCGGCAAGATGGGAAGTCAGGAAAAAACTGATTTGGAAGGATCATGATTTCCCCTGCCCCCTCTGAGAGACTCTGACAGAGAATTATCAAGAGTGAAGTCTAAATTTTTACATTTTTTTTATCCTAAGCATCATGTTAGAGATAGGATTAAAGTAGGAGACTCTTAAAGGCAAGAAGGTGAAGCTCCTCTCATGCTAATGCTAATCATGCTATAACATGTCTGTTCTAGTGAAGTCTTCGCCTGAGAGAGGGCTACATGAATCAGGGCAGCTGCTGCCCCACCTTTGGGTTTCAGCTGTACAAATATGCAAAGTAATCAAATGATTTACAATGGCACAGATGTATTCACCCAATTTTTAATAAGGACCGTGGTCTTTTTAAGATCTGGGAACTGTAAATAGAGCATTGTGGGTAACAATGGAATAATACTGGCAGAAAAATCGTGTTATAATCAATTCTTTGTTGCTGAACCTAAAAAGTAAACCTTTTACTCACAACATTAAGATGGATGTGGTTGTTTGATGTTTTGAGATGTTATTTGTGTTGAGTACATTTTCAGCTGGCAATTCTAGCTCTTGAGACTACAGAGTTATCTTTACTATTGACGAATGAAGAAGTCACTAAAAGGAAAATGTGTTGTTCTGTTCAAATCAGAAATAAAATGTAAACATTTAGGTTGAAGGAGTAATTAAGCATTACTTTCATGGGCAATACTTTTATGTTATATTCTAAAGGTCATCTGAATTTATGTATTAAAATAAAGGGAAGGGGGCCAGGGTATGGTTCAGTGGCAAAATTCTTGTCTTTGCATGTGTAAGGTCATGATTCAATCCCTAGCAGCATCAAAATAAAAGGTTGGCAGATCTTGAACACTTTTTTTGCATGCTAGAGCCTCAGTTTAGACTTCTAATACTGTATGATCCCTGTACACACACTGCTGGGTGTGGCCCAGCACCCCCCCCAAAGACCCCAAACCAAAATAAACAAATAAATAAAAGGAAGAGTTATTGCATCATATATTTAGTTTATCTAAACACAAACAAAATATGTTCCTATTTTTTTTCATGGTGGGGAAACACCTGGAAATGCTTAGGGATCACTCCTGGCAGTGATGTGGATCAAACTCAGATCAGCTGCATGCAAGAATCTTACCCTCTACTCACAGTACTATATCTCCAACCCTCTATCTCATTTTATTATTAATTCACTGAAGTGCCATCAGTTTACAAGAATATATACACACACATTAAGCTTTGTTTTTGTTTTGGGCCACACTCACCTGTACTCAGGTCTTATTCTTGACTCTGTACTCAGGGATCATTCTTGGCAGGGCTCAGGGGACCAAATGGAGAGCCGAATTCAAACCCAAGTCAGCTAGGTTAAAGGTAAGTGCCTTACTGATTGTATTATCTCTCTTGCTACTTACAAATACATTTTTAAGTACAATGTTACTGCAACATGTCCACCTCCAAAGTGCCATATCTGCCCACCACAGTAAAAAAAGACCCTTGCCTTTCATTTCCCTTATCCTTGCCCCACTTAAGGTAGCCTCAGTTCCGTTGTTTGAGTCCTAAGGTGTGTTTTTATTGAACATCATCCATTCCATTGCTTGTTTTTTTAAAAATATATATACTACGTAGGATTGAAATCATCTGATATTTGTCTCTCTCCTTCTGACTTTTGCTTCACACAATTTCGCTTAGCATGACCCTCTCTAGTTCCACCCATGTTATAGCAAAAGACAAGATTAAGTGGTTGTAGTCCATTTTCTACACCAAACACAACTTCCTTATCCAATTATCAGTTGCTGGGCTCTTGGCTTCTTACTAGATCTTGGCTGTTGTAAATTGCACTGCAGTGAATATGGATTTTGGGATAATTGTTTTGTGTTCCTGAGATATATATCTAAGAGTAGAATTGCTGGATCTTATGATGGTTCTATTTTTATTTTTCTGTGAAATCTCTGTCCTGTTTTCCTTAGAGCTGGGTTTTACATTCCTACTAGCACAGACCCCTTTCCTCCACATCCCACCAGCACTTGTGTCCATCCTTCTCCAATACAGGCTATTCTTACTGGCATGAGGTGAGAGTTCACTGCCTTTTTGATTCACGTTTCCCTGATAGTCAGTGCTGATGGACACTTTTTCATGAACCTTGGCCTTCTCTGTATCTCCTTTGGGGAATTGTTCATTTTTCTCTCCATTTTTGTGCGGGCTTGTTTTTGTTGTTGAATTTTGTAAGTGCCTTTATTTATATTTTTTTCCTTTTAAATTTTTATTGCATCATCATGAATTGCAAAGTTTGAAAATAATTCATACCTGAGCTTCAGGCATACAATGTTCCAACACCACTCTCTTCACCAGGGCTCACTTGCCTCACCAATGTCCCCAGCTGCCCCAAACCTCCCAACCCTGACTGCCTCTGTGGCAGGCACTTTTTGTGGGGGGCATTTTGTTTTACAATACAATTACTGATAGGGCATCATACATATCCCTTATACCTCCTTCCCTGACCTCTCCACCTGTCCGTCCCCCTTTTCTCCCTACTGACAATCTGTTCTATAACTCTTCATTTCTGTAACCTCTGAGTGCCTTTATGTTAGATATTAGTTCTTTACTAGAAGTATGGTGTGAAAATTATTTCTCCTGTTTGATTGGTTGTCTTATTATGCTTTGTAGATATTTTCTTTCTCAGTGCAGGTGATTTTTATTTTGATGACTCCAATTTATTTGTTTTTGTTTTTCTTTTCTTTTCCAACGGCATTGAATCATTGAAGAGAGCAGAGAAGTAAAAATCATAGAATATTTTTTAAATGTATCTTATGAACTCAGACCTAACATCTAAGTCTTTAATCCACTTGAGGTTAATGTTTGTGCCTAGTGTGAAATATGTTGGTTTCTATTCTTTTAATGGGTAGCATTCAATTTCATATTTGTCTATATTATACACAGTTCATTGAGCTACCTACAGAATATTTGCCAGGTTTCCATTTTAACTTACATTTTGTTTTTTGGGGTAGGGGTGCTTGGGGGCTACTACCCACTCTATGCTTAGGGGTCACTAGTTAGTACCACTCAGGGGATCAGGAGGTGTAGGGGAAGCATCCAAGGTCTCCTGAACACAAAGCATGTGTTTAGCATTCTGAATTTTCTCTCTTTTCTTACTTTGTGTTCTGTTTTGCTTTTGTTTGTAGGTCACACCCAGCAGTGATCAGGCTTACTTCTGGCTTTGTGCTCAGGGCTTGCTGCTGGCTGGGAGCCAGGGATCCAACCCTGTGGGGTCATAGGCAGCACAAACACCTTACCTGCAGTCCCTATTCTGTGTTTTCTTGAGGAAAACTGAAGCTCTATGGAGCATTTCCATTTGAGTTATCTTCCTGATTTTGGAGATTTAGTTTACTTGGAATAATATTAGGCTACACACTAAAAATGTGAAAACTAATGTTTATGGCAAAGTGGGAAAAAGTCGCTTTGATTGATTGAGCAAATCAAAATGGAAACTTTAAGTAGGGTATCTATAATTCACACGCAGCTTTTCCATTTCCTAATTGGTTTGCTGAGAATAAGCACATGACTTACCAGCATCAGAGTACAGTGTGTGTCCTGACTACAAAATCTTCAAATCAATTTGCAAAAGTAGTTCAAGGTATCTTTTGCCAAATTGGACTCACTGTGAAATAACTTGCTCTTCTTTGTAGGACCGTAAGGAAAATTTATTTAATAACTGACTAAACTCATAATATAATCTTTTGCTATCTTTTTTACACTTACAAATGCTTACAAATGCATACAATATGATAGCATATACATTTAAATGCACCTATATGTGATTTATTTTTTATGTGTAAATGATCATCTATATCTTGGGATCAATCATGCAAATTCATGGTTATACCCACCTCAGCCCTTCCCTTCACTTCAAATCTTTTCAGTCCCATTTCTTACAGCTTTAGGAAGGGCAAACAGCAAAAATTGTGTTCCTACAAATCTTGTTTTGGGTTTTTAGGCCACATCTGGCGATGCTCGGGGTTACACCAGGCTCTGCACTCAGGAGTCACTCTCAGCAGTGCTAAGGATATCATATGTACTTGCGTACAAAGCAAGCACCTTACCCACGTTCTATCTCTTCAACCCCTGCTCCTGGAAGTATTCAAGGAAGTCTTTGTCCACTACTGAATGAAGACTAGGACAAATGCATATCACTCATCATTCATTTTGATTCTGTGCAGTGAGGAGTTGATGGGAAAGTTGTTTTTAGCTCAGCCAATGAGGAACAGGGAAGAGGGTGAACTCGGGACTCAGTTTCCTAACTCTTGGCACCAGTGCTTGACAAAAATACAGATACAAAAAATATAAATTCCCAACCCCCTCTGTATATCTTCTGGACCTGAGTTCTTCATTCTCATGTCCTTCAACAAGTATTTACTGACCCCTTAGAAGGCACCAAGACCTGCTGGGAAGAGACCCAGGTGCAGATGGTTGAATTAAAGCAGAATGGATGACTAACTGAAACAAGGACCCTTCCCCATGTCCCCAGCATCAAGAATAAAATATCCATTCCCTACTATAGAGTGATTACACCAAGATCCTATATATTCATGGGTATGTTTCTGGGATCTCTGTGATTAAGCACTCACTTATATTTTTGTTATCCCTTCACTTTTTATTTTAAAATTTATGAGAAATTTTTAGGGGAGGGGAGCTGCCCAGTGGTGCTTCCCAACCATATAATATAATACTGTGGATGGTACATTGTAGGATAACACTATTTTGTCCTTCCTCAGGTAGCTTAGGTTTATCGGGTCATACCCATCTAAGGACACTGAACTTGTATTGTAAGCAATGTACTTTCTGTATGGACACAGGAAGACAGTTAATATTATGCTTTGTAACTTGGGAGTTGATTGACTCCGAATAATATTTACTCCTGGGCATCTGCTTTATTGACTCAGTTGCCCTTAGTTCCTAGCACCCCAAAAGCAGGGTCCCGACGAGGGACTGAATGGACCCTGGGCAAGCTGTGAGCTACCCTGGCATCGAAATAGGCCAGGCCAAAGCGCCATGATACTCAACTATAAGTTGAGGGCATGATCATGGACAAATGCTGTCATGATCCAAAAATAAGTAACGAGGAGACTAGGACCCTGCTGGGGCTAGGAAGACTAACCTGGCCTGAGAACTGCAGAATGTATAATAAGATGTTTATATCTCTTACTGTGCTCACACAGAATGACATTGCTAGAAATATTAGAAATAGATTTACTACAACTATTTAAGTAGATTACTAGTTGAGGAAAGAACACACCCTTGTTAGGATCCCACCCTTGAGTGGATCTCCTAATTATCTGGAGTAATCGCTTTAGATGAGATTTTATCCTTGAGTTAATCTCCTGGAAGAGTGGTCTTACCTCTCATTGTTGATTTGTCAATATTCAACCCACCTTTGTGTCACCACCTTATGCCTTACTTGATGTGATTGCTATATAAACTAAGACTGTAAGCTCGGAGAGTGGAGTCAGCAGTGAGAGGGCTTGGGCTCCAGAGATCCATAGTCAGAGTCAGAAGGAGAAAGGTTCCAGATTGGGGCCCAGGAGAGATTCAGAGTCAGAGTGAAAGGGACTCAAGCTTGAAAGAGAGAACAGCCATCCTGATTCAGGCCACACATAGGGCCCAAGAGACCGAACGCGAGTGGTGAGAAAGAGCTGCCCAGAGAACCTGTGAACACACAACCTTTGGCATGCTAAGATTTTACAATACATGAACCTTTAGACTTGCAAGCATGCACTCCAATCTTTAAATTATCCCTCTGGTCCCCTATAGAATATCAAAACTATTTTCTAAGTCGAAAGAATTTGGGGGCGAACAACTGTATTCTAGCACCTATAGTACTTGTTCGTCTATAGTATTTTATTTATCCACTAACATTTTATTATACTTTCTTTACTATATATTCTATTGATTATTCTAGCCATCTATTAATTCATCTTCTTTTGGGTACCCATTTTATTTAATTATTAGAAATCAGTATATTTCTCTACAACACAGCACTTTAAGAACTTATTATAATTTTATAATTTATAATATGCTTATAGTTTCACTGTTTTTGTGGCCAAAGTTTTAGTTATGTATTTCAGAAATGCCAATATTTAGAGAATTCTCAATTAATACTGAAAAATAATAAAAATTGGCACCATAAAGACTTGTATAGTCAAGAATAAATGGGACATAGGCTTCTCCTGTGCATGGTCTTTCTGGACCAAGAGAACGTGGAAGCTGAGCTGAGAACGTGGAAGAGAACATGCTAGGGGAAAAGGGAGCTCAGATAGAGAAGGGAGCACCAAATAAAGGGTGTTGGGAGGATCCTCCCAGGATGGGAGAAGCATGCTGAAACTAGACTATAGACCGAACATGATTGCCACTCAATGCCTCTTTTGCAAACCACAACACCCAAAAGGAGAGAGAGAACAAAATGGAATGCCCTGCCACAGAGGCAGGGTGGGATGGGGGAGATGGGGGAGTGGGAGGAATACTGGTATCCGTGGTGGTGGGAAATGGGCACTGGTGGAGGGATGGGTATTTGATCATTGTATGATTGAAACCCAAGCACAAAAATTTGTAAGTCCACAACTGTACCTCATGGTGTCTCACTAATAAAAATTAAAAAATTAAAAAAAACAACATGCTACAGGACTTTTTGGTCAAGAATAGTTCTATTTAGGAGTGCAGAGCCATAGTACAGAGAGTAGGACGTTTGCTTTGCACACGGCTGACCTGGGTTCCATTTCCCAGAACTCCATGTGGTTCCATGAGCCTGCCAGTAGTGATCCCTGAGCAGTGCTGAAAACAAACAAACAAAAGAATGATCCCATTTTATAATAAGTCCTTAGAAAGTGAGACACTATATTTTTGAGTAATATTTCCAGAATTTGGAAATTTTCTTTATTCTTAGAGTTACAATTCTGCAAATTATGACTTCTTTAGGATAATGTTTCTTATATATGATTTTGCTCTTTGCTGTCCTTGAAAAATTGTTGATTATTCATGCAGATGTATTATCTGTGTCTATAAGTTCTTAAAGATCAAAGTGACACATAAAATGTACTCAATAAAAGTTAATTATTATTAATAATAAAAGTACCAGACTTTTATTGGTCATACAGAATGGAAGCCCAGACTATTTTTATTTCGGTATAAGGGGAAGTGAACTCTTACGAGAGGCATATGTGAAGGCTAGATTGTTAGAAAACATTACTGCCCAACAAGCTAATTATTGTGGCTATTTAATTTTCCAGAGAAAGAAATGCTAGCTAGTGGGAACTTATTGGCTGGGGATTTCTGCTAGAAAGTTAGGCAGATGGACAGAGGAAAGTTTTGAAAGATGGGAGGATCGTGGGAAATCAGCAAAGATTAAGGGGAAAAGAATGAAAAGACTCAACTTTCCGTTTTCTCAGAGTCCAGTGTCTCTCTTTTTTCCTCTCAGCAGCTATTACTTCCCTCCTCCCACAGTATCTCTCTTTAGTAGAGGAGTTTAAATTTAGTTCACAATAAAGCACAAACCATAACAATAAAAAGTATTAGCCTCTGCCAGGAGCATTAACATTTTAATTTGAATTCAATTTAATTTAACTCCCTGCAGGGCTGCAGAAATAAGTGAAATAGTCTAGCCCAAGACTACTGTCTGGTAGGAACTCTGTAGAAATTTAAATTCATGGGTTTTGTTGTTGTTGTTGATTTTCTTAAAGAATCACCACATTAAAAACTGGAGTGATCACAACGCTGTTTCAGCATGTCTGATTGTGGGGGGTGGGTCGTAAACTCTAAACAATAATTGTGCATCTTCTATTGAAATAATCTATCTAGTCAAAGTAGATAGAGTATTAACTAGAACTCATCTGCCTCACAAGAATTGGGAGGGGTGGGAGGTGGGGGTCTATTGGGGTTCGGGGTTAAAAATAAGTATTGCTAAAGGGAAATGTGTTTGATATCTACATGACTGAGACCTAAACCCGAAAGCTCTGTAACTTTTCCCACAGTGATTCAATAAATAAATAGATTATAAAAAAAAAAACTGGAGTGATATAACAGTGATATTACAGTCATTTGTTTTGCATGCAGCCAACCTGAGTTCAATCCCCAATACCCTGTGTGGTCCCCTGATACCCTCTAGGAATGATCCTTGAGAGTAGAGCCAGGAGTCAGGCTTGAGCATCACTGAGTGTGACCCCAAAACAAAACAAAACAAAAAATTACCATGCTAAACAAAAACACTTTAAAAGACCAGGTCCAGCTTGCTGTTGCCTGGTTTCTAATTTATAAGTTGAAAAAATTCTAAATGGGCAATTCTAATCATTGTCCAGTATACAATTGAAAGATTGAAAGACCCTGAACAATTGGTTTGAGGCTGTTCATGTTTCTAGAATGAGCAGATGCCATTGGGCTACACTAGCACGCGACAGGGATGAATGGAGATGTTACTGGTGCCTGCTCGAGCAAATTGATGAGTAACAGGATATCAAGTGATACAATTGAAAAATAATATCGTGTGGATCCTATTTTTAGGGAAGCAGAGATAAAGAATAGGAAGAACAAAAAGTTTAATAGCTTTTCAAGTATGAGAGTATTCACCGATGATTCCCTGCATTCAGAACTCCAGACATCTAGCTTCCAATTCTTACTGCATGTAGTTACTTTCTTGCTGTTGTATCTGTGTGATAAGGTTTCTTGTTTATTCATCTGTCTGATGAGAGCGATTCTCACCCTTAGGAGCTGGGAGTTTCCATGAGACAACACATAATATGCCTGTAAGATCTCATCTTACTAGCATCTTCAACAATATAGACAAAGATCATCTTAAGATCTGAAAACAAAGAGAACAAATTCTGTTAAGAAATGGAGGGTGCTGCTACTTGACAGCACTCCATCTAGGGCTTCTCTCTGGGCTCTTGCAGTTTTCTTAACTTCTGAGTCAATTCTTGTCTGCTGAGTCAATTCCACCAGCTCTTTGTTCAGAGTCTGGCCTGTTCTTGCCTGGACTTCTGCAATTGCCTCCACGCTGATCTCATTCTGCAATCATTCTCTACACTGCTGCTAATATAATCTTCACAATCACTTACTCAACAACTGAACAGACTTTCAACATCTTCCCATTACCTTTTTTTCTTTATTAGGGTATTTTCTGCAGACAACGAAGTCCTCACATTTAAAAGATTTGATGGAATTGGTGAAGATGCTCAATGGTGCATAATAGTCCCCCCTCCTACCCACTACCCCTTTTTCACCAATTCCCTCTCAGCCTTTCCTTAGGCAACCATGATAGACCTTCTGCTTCAGTTGTTTCTTTCTTTTAAAAATTTTCTTTCCAGGCCAGGGCGGTTGGACAGTGGGCAGGACACTTGCCTTGCCTATAGCTGACCCTGGCTCAATTCTAGGCACCATATATGGTTCCTTGAGCTCCACCAGGAGTGTTCCCTAAGTAAAGAACCAGGAGAAAGCCCTGGGCACTGCTGAGTGTGACCACTCTTGCTCCCCAATGTTTTTTCTTCATTGTTGCTGCTTCCCTTCACTGTTGCTGTGATGACCGGGAGTCTCACACCCACCCACCACCTGTGGTCCTTGCATGTTTAGCTGTGTGCTCACTAGTGGTCCCATACTGGGCTGCAGTGCTCATCAGGAGTGACCCTCCTTGCTCCTGGTGCTGTCACATTCTGGATGGAGTGCTTATGAGGGACACTTCTGTGCTCACACATGTGCTTGCCCAGGGTCACATTTCCTGTCTATAGTACTTGCACATCTTCAGGGATTTTGCTTGGAGGGGGAGTTGGTGGTGGTGGCAGTTGCAGTGCTTTTCCCCCTTTCCTTTGCAATGCTCACACACACACACACACACACAAACACACACACACACACATCTGTTGGCAGTGTGGCCAGAAATCACCTGCAGGGTGGGAATCCCAGACAGAAGAATTAACAGAACCAGGGGCCAGAGCAATAGTATACAGGTACGACGCTTGCCTTGCATGAGACTGACCAGGGTTTTATATCTGGTATCCCATATGGTCCCCCGGGCAACTCCACGAGTGATTCTTTTTTTTTTTTTTAATTTTTTGTGCTTGGGTTTCGATCATACAATGATCAGATACCCATCCCTCCACCAGTGCCCATTTTCCACCACCATGGATAATATCCCCCCCCATCCCCCCATCCCCCCCCCCCCCCCGTCTCTGCCACGAGTGATTCTTAAGGGAAGAATTAGAGTAATCCCTGGGCATCACTGGGTGTGACCCCAAAACAAGAAAGAAAAAAAGAATTGCCAGGACCATCTTTAGCACATGTGGCCACAGCAGGAGTTGAATCCACAGCCCAACACTTAGGCAGGTGCTCTGAGCCACTGAGTCACCCCCCCCCCCCCAGGTCCCCTAAGAATCTGATAGAAATGCTTTTTATTCAAAAACAATAAAATTTAAGTACTTTAAAGGCTACCTTCTAGGCCCCACCAAGAGTAAATTAAGTTTAAGGATACTTTAAATTTTATATATTTTTTTGTGGGGGGGACCCACATGACAGTGCTCAGGGCTTACTCTTGGCTCTGTCCTAAGGGATCACTCCTGGAAGGGCTCAGTGGTCCTTGTGGGGTGCTGGGGATCAATCCCAAGTTAGCCACTTGCAAGGCAAGTGCACTACCTGCTGTCCTTTATCTCTGGCCCTTCGTAATCAATATTTTTTGGCTCCTCTTGGCTGTGAAAATGTTTCAAACTTCCCATGTGTTTGGTGAATTTGACAATGATTTATTATTATTTTCAGACACATTTTCATTCTTAACTGTGGTCTTCTAAGCCCTTTAATAACTCTTCTTACCTTTAGCTAGCACCACAAAAACAAAACATCACACACTGAGAAACTTTAACAATAGAATTAATTCTCTCTCTGCTTTGGAGTTTTTAAGTCTGAGATGATAGTGTTGATAGGATTGTTTTTGTCTGAGGGCTCCGTGTTTGTTTGACTTACAGATGTTCTCTCTCTCTCTCTCTCTCTCTCTCTCTCTCTCTCTGTTTCTCTGTCTCTCTCTGTCTGTCTATCTATCTATCTATCTCCTTGAGCTCTACAGCAGTACTCAGGGCTTGGTGATGCTGGGGACTATATGAGGTACCAAGGATTAAACTGGGGTCAGCATGCAAAGCAACCATTTTAATCCCTGTACAATCTCTCTGGCTCTCTTTCTTTAATTGACATTTTTTTGAGGGCCACAACCTATGATACACAGAGGTTCTCCCAACCCTGTGCTTGGGGATTCTCCTACTGGTGCTCAGGGGACTATGCGGTGCCTGGAACTGAACCTGGGCCTCTTGCTTGCAAAGCGTGTGCTAAATCAGATAAACTCTGTTTCCAAGATGACTGCTTCTCAATGTGCTTTCATTTGGCTGTTCTCCCATCCCTGGTGTCTCCTTGTGCTTGAATTTCCTCTTTCCACATGAGCACCAGGAGATTGGACTAGGGTGCACACTTAGGCCTCTTTAAGAACCCTATCTCCCAAGTAGAATCACTGTGCTGAGCACCAACTAAGTATTGTATGTTAATTGTACTTCAAATAAACTAATCTCCAAACACAGTTACATTCTGCGTGAAAGGGGTTAGTGCTTCTCATGAGAATTTGGGGCAGGAATACAATTCAGCCCATACACACTCCAGCCCCTAGAGCAGCCCCCACACTCCCCACCTTCTCTTCAGCATCGTCTTCACACTGTCCCAAGTGTCACGGCCTTTTTGTCATCTTAGAAACCCATAACGCTCAGTTGAGGAAAACCTATCACTCTACCAGCCTTCCCACCAGTTCATTGCAGTGTCTCATAGGCCTGCCTAAGAAGCGACTTTTTACCTCATTGTCAGAAGAGAAACTTTGTTAGCTAGACTTGCCATTCTTGTTTGCCTGCCACAGAAATGAAACCACCTACTCCTATGAAGGTATAACTTGGGATTCTGCCTCCAGAACAGTGAGCTTGTGTGACAAGTGGGAAGAAGGGGCAGCTGGGGACACGGTCCAGGAGCAGGAGAGTCCCCTATTGGCAGCCAAGACCGTTGCTGTCTCACTGCCCTACGTATCTTGGCAACCTGGGCATCCATATTCCCTGCTGAAGTGTCGTCAGATTTTCGTACTTAAGCGATGAGGCGAGTTGACCCCCAGTTCTCCTTCACACTTATTTCTTGACATTATTTCTGCATTGTATACTCAGGGCAATTTCCATGCCTCATGGAAATTCCACGCCAGCTGGTTCACTGGCTGCTCTGACTGCAAAAGGATCCTGTTAGGTAGACTGTTGTTTAGTTTTCCCCACCTTTTCTTGTTTATGGTTTTTGGACCACATCTGGTAGTGTTCAGAGCGTACTCCTGGTTCTGTGCTCACAGATCACTCTTGAAGGTTCTATGCTGAGGATCAAGACTAGAAACTGGGGATCGGAGCCAGAGTGATAGTAGAGCAGGTAGGGCATTTGCCTTGCATGTGATGACCCAGATTTGATCCCCAGCACCCCACATGGTCCCCGGAGCACCCCCAGAAGTAATTCCTGAGTACAGAGCCAGGAGTAACCCCTGAGCACTTCCAGATGTGACCCCAAAACAAACAAACAAACAAACAAACAAAAGGAACAGAAACAAAACAAAACCCTGAGGTTGGCCTTGTGCAAGGAGAATGTCTCAATCCCTGCACTGTTTCTCTGACCCCAGATAGAAGTCTTTCGTCTTTAACTCACTTGTCCTTCAATCCATAAACACAATGAGATCCATCTGTTTCTCATATACTTATCTTTGTTAGTACGCGTATCTGAAGTGTGTGTAAAATATATGTACCTCTCAATTGCTTACTTGGTCAGTGATCAGATTCTTTGTCCCTACCTCTACCTTTGCTGTGATGTCAGAGGGCTGCATGCACCTGGAGATATGTTCAGAAGATCACACCCTCTGCTGTGTTGCCAGGTCCCAGACAGCAGAGCTACTGGTACTATTCTTGGTGCATGCAGGTTGCACTGTGGGTCATATTCATGGTCTCACGCTTGCAAGACAGACACTTTTAGCCATTGAATCACCCCACAAGAGATGAGAGTGAGAGAAACAGAAATAGAAATAGAGAAAGAGGGAGAAAGGGAGGGAGGGAGGGAGGGAGGGAGGGAGGGAGGGAGGGAGGGAGGGAGAGCCTTTGGTTACTCTTGGTCAAGAGTTGCTCCTAGTGGTGCTTGAGGGAACATATGGGACCCTGGGAATCAAACCTCAGGTCAGCTTCAGACAATGCAAGTGTCCTACCTTCTGTACTATCTCTCTGGCTCCATAAAGAGAGCCTTTCTTGAGGAGGAAGTCTCCAAGCAGGATTTAGGGCACCTGGGTCCACTCCCAGAGATCCGTGGCCAGGCTCTGAGGACCTAGGGCTTGGGCAGGTGGTGCTGGGGGCCACCAGGTGCTTGAGGAAGGGTCTGAAGTGCCAGGATCAAACTGGGGATCTCCACAAACAAGGCATGCACTTTGGTCCTTAGAGGAAGCTCCCCAGTTTTGAGATTCTTAACTCTAAGCTTTGGAATTCAAGTAGCCAGAATAATAACCAGAAGAAAAAAAGTAAGTCAGAAGTGGAATTTTGATAAAGCAGATATGAATTTTAGATATGTTGAGAATGAGGTGTCATGGGAACTCCTGTTTAATATGATCCTGTTAGCTTTGTGAGCACGAAAGATGCAACATTGGAGAGGAAGCTTGGGGAATTAGGTCCCAAAGGCGACATAGGAAGAGAAAGTTAGAATGTTCAAGGTTGCCACTTCCAAACTCAAGTTACTTACGAAAATATCTTGCTGGTTGTAGCAGATTATGGTGTTGGATTTTAGTAGCAAACTTTGCTACAAAAGGGGAACTTGAAAATTCAATGTGATTTAATTGGCAATGATATGTATATAGCACTCTCACACTGTCCTCCTGGTTTGCTCCAGCGGGCACCAGTAATCTCTCCATTGTGAGACTTGTTGTTACTGTTTTTGGCATATCAAATACACCATGGGGAGCTTGCCAGGCTCTGCTGTGCGGGTGGGATACTCTTGGTAGCTTGTCGGACAGAGGAATGGAACCCACATCGGCCACATGCAAGGCAAACACCCTACCTGCTGTGCTATCGCTCCAGCCTTCAAATATTAGGACAGAGTATATTGTGGAGTTTTCCTCCCCGCCCCGACCAGGGCTCTGGCAGCCGAAGACCTCCAGAACCAGCCACCACCATGCTGAGACCACTCTCCGCACACGTGAAGGTACCGGCAGAGGAACAAAGGCATGCGGGTCCCGGGGCTGAGATCTCCAAACCTACTCGGATCGGGGCTGAGCATCCTCCACCCAGATCCTCCAAATTCCAGTAGGCAGGGGTCACACCCACCAACTGGCCCCCTGGTGCCGTGTAATCCCATCAATGGCCAAGACTCAGAGACTATAAAACCCAGCTCCCGGAAGCACGCGGCTGCATTTGCGGCCGCACAACATCTTATTATGACATCTTATTATCTCATTCCTAATTTGGACAAACTCCAGGCTACTGAATATAACCTGCCCACACGGCAGAGTCTGGCAAACTCCCTGTGGAGTACCCAATATGCCAAATACCAGTAACAATGATGGGTCTCATTCTCCTAAAGAACCTTGAATATAGCACTTTCTTAAAAATCTCAGGGCTAGGATGAAGGAGACGTTACTGGGGCCTGCTCGAGGCAATTGACAAATAACAGGAAGGCCGTGATTCGTCGTGATATTGTGGAGAATTTCCACTGAAGCTCACCTGTAGTGTGGAATTTGCTTTATGATATTAGAGAAGAGATAGAACAGCACGTTGTTGTATGACTATATTTGTGAGGTTTAGCATATGCATTTTTCTACTCTTATAATTTTAATATGGTTTCTAATGCAAAAGTGTAAGCTGGGAAACAAGATGCTCATACCTCCGTGCTGAGAAACTCCCAGGAGGGACTGAGTGTGCCCTCATGAGCAATAAGGTGACAGAGCTAAGCCACCACATCACTGCCTTGGTTAGCTCTGCACCTCACTTTTGGCTGATCTGAAACTCCTAGCACTTTCTGAAGGCAAGTGTTCTATTCAGAGAGGAGGGCGGAGAAGCCTGCACAAGGGGGAATGTGCACTGCCAGGTCTGATAGGTGTTTTCAGAGGAAAAGAGAGAGAGAGAGAGAGAGAGAGAGAGAGAGAGAGAGAAACAGTAGCAAAATGATTTTTGCATTACTAAAATGGAGAATCAGAGAGCAGAATTATTGCTGTGAATTCCCCCTCCCCTCCCCCTCATCCCTTTTACATCCCCTCCCTCCTCCCCTTCCCCTCATCCCTTTTACATACGACTAACATGCACAAGTTCTGACTCTGGTAGAGCTATCAGAAAGCTGGTCAGAGACTAGATAAATCTGGTCAGACTCAGAATTTTAGTCATGAACAACTTAGTAATTATTTAGCAATGAATAACTCCCTGATTGACTAAACCTTGATAGTCAAGAAGGAGATAAACCTTGATAGTCAAGAAGGAGAGAAGGACCCGTTGTGAATAAGCATCAGAATGACAGAAGCTGGGAAACAAATCTGAGTGTTTGAACAAGATGCATTCAAAGATCAAAAGAAGTGAAAAAAATAAGTCTCCAGGGCTGAGATCTCCAAGCCTGCTGCCAGGCTGCCCTCACAGAGCTTCCAGGAGATCCACTGCAGACTGACCCCAGAGGAATTCAAGATATGTATATGGTAAAACATATCCTAAGTAAGCTTCTTTTTTTTTTGTTTGTTTTGATTTGAGGACCACATCCAGCAGTGCACAGGGCTTACTCCTGGCTCTAAACTCCTGTTGTTGCTGGGGGACCATATGGGGTATGGGGGATCCAACCCAGGCTGTCCTCATGCAAGGCAAACCCCCGCCCCACTGTACTGTCTCTCCAGCCCCCAAGGCACATTTCTGATTCATAACAAATTGTGGGTTTAAAAAAACATGGTTCATGATAGTTTTACACTCAAATCACTAAAAGTAGTTGATTCTCTGAATTGGAAACTTCAAAAGTGACCATTTGCAGTTGGTAGAAGGAAGAGATGCCGCGGATCAATCAGACACAGCACATATTAATTTCAGCAAATCAGGCAGAGGTGGAGCTGCACCCTCTTGGGAGAAAGATGCTGCTGCTCCTCAGCCAGACAGACGTTTATTGAGCAAGGATCAAGGTACTACGTGCCAAGGGGAAGGGACCAGGGGCAGGAACAGTGAAGCAGTGAAGCTCAAAGCAATTCCTGAGATGAATGTGTAAACCAGGATCAAGGTCAATTTTCAAAGGAGACTCAGGGAGGATGTGGGCTGTGGGCAATAGTGCAAGACCCATGTTTGCACGTGTCTCTGTTCTCAGAGAACACTTGGGTTATGTCAAGGAGTACGTGACAGCTTTGACTGTGCCAGGCCTTCAACAAAGAGGTGTGTTTCATACTAGTGGAGACCATCCATAGGGGACAAGTGTCTATGATTTTGTTACGAATTCTGACCCTTTTAAAAGAGTGCAACTACTTCTCAATTTATACAGTGAAATCAGACTGTAAAGACAACCAGGGAAGGAGCCCCTGGATAGCTCAGTAGTAAGGTACCAGCCTGGCAGGCATGAGACCTTGAGTTGGATCCTGCGTGCCACCTGGCATGCGAGGGACTATCTTAGCAACTATACTGATTAGGGTCCCTTGCACCACAACAGAGTTGCAACCTCCAGTATATATGACACCAGCAAGAGTGTGAGCACAACTGAAATGTGCAGTCTCCAGCAAATGCCATAAGTAAGTGTTTAGGCACGACAATCAAGTTTAAGTCTAGTCACAGAAATTACAACCACCCAGGGGAAGGGAAGGGGAAAATGACTTTGTAACTTGCGATCATGCAGAACAATCTTAGCAAAAGGAAAAGAGACAATTATTTTACAGCTTTAAAATTTTTCTGCCAAAATATAAAACATTTGCAGGCAGCTATTAAAGGCATAGGAAGGTGAGGAATCTAGTGGCACGAATTTGGTACACTGCGCTTTAATACATTAGAAACATTCACAACTGAAGTTTCATTGATTTGTAAGAAACATGTCACGAGAAGTTTAGAGTGTGGACAGTGCCTTCTTCTCAGATAGCTGGCAGCATGGAACCAGCAGCTTTTCTCTGTCTTGGTAGTGTCTCGTTCATGTCTACATTTGGGTGGCCTCTGACGTCTTAGCTTTGCGCTTTCAACACTGCACAGAGTTATCATGATTTCCTTTGAAGGGTAAAGTTCTGATAGCTGCATTTTTTTCTGGAACATCTTTTCCGTATGACCCTTTCAATGTACTGTGGTCACCTAAAGTTGCCACTGTGTACTGACACACAACATCATGAGGTCCCTCTGCTTCACACCTAGAGGCACTTAGGATGCAGGGTAACCTTCCCACCATTAGTTCTTTTTTCCTAGAACCCGTGAGTGCTGGGTGTAGATTCACATCTAGTATCTATCCTGTTTCTTTGTTTTCTTTTGCTGCACTTTCATCTGTATCGGTCAGTTCCTTTTTTTTTTTTCTTTTTGGGTCACACCCAGCGATACTCAGAGGTTACTCCTGGCTCTGCACTCAGGAATTACTCCTGGCGCTGCTTGGGGGACCATATGGGACACCGGAAATCGAACCCAGGTCTGCTGCGTGTAAGGCAAACACCTTACCTGCTGTACTATCACTTTGGCCCCTCAATTCTTTTTATTACCCATTTTTATGAAGTCCCATGAGAGCCCATCACTGGAAGACAAAGTAGCTGTTGGCTGGCTACAACTTTACCCTTTGCTGTTTCCCTGAACTAAGAAAGAGGCAACTAGTAACTAGTGACAGATAAACACCACCCCCACCCAAATAAGATCTCTATTTATGATGTATATTCTTACTTTAGTCATTTAGGTAATAAATGGGGCACCAAAGTGGTTACTTTAGCAACCAGTGCACATTGTAAGGGATGGTAACTGAAATTTGAATTTTATTTTTATTTATTATTATTTTTTATTTGGGAGGCTCTATCCAGCAGTGCTCAGGACTGACTCCTGACTTTGTGCTCAGGGATCACTCCTGGCAGGGTTGGGAGACCATATATGGTACCAGGGATAGAACCTAGAATGGCCATACGCAAGGAAAGTGCCCTACCTGCTGTACTACAGCTCCAACATGTGAACTTTAAAAGGTACTGGGGGGTTAGTGTTGTTTACGCGAACCAGGGTAATTGAAGCTATGCAAAGTGAGGGCTGCTGTGTATAAATCTGTAAAGTCTTCCTCTTTGCCACGACTTTAGCCTCTTTATAAAGTGAACAGGAAAGTTCAGTTAGTAGTGTGGTAAGCACTATGTCACCAGGGGGTAAATCCATACCATGCGGGAAGGAAGCTCTAAAATGGCAACGCTGCAGCTTTTTCTTTCCTGAGTGCTCAGGAAACAACCTCAACAACAGTAAAGATTAAGTCTATGGAACTGTAACTTTAATTAGAGTCCTTGTTTTGAAAGTGGGCTCACCCTGCAGTGCTCTAGGCTTATTCCTGGCTCTGTGCTCAAGGTTCACTCCAGGCAGCACCCATGGGACACTACATGGTGCCAGAGGTTGAATCCAAGTTGGGCACATGCAAGGCAAACATTTTATTCACTGCGCTGTCTCTCCAGGCTGATAATTAGTCTTTTGCCACTGTGCTTATAGAGTCTCCCTGAGAATCAATGACTGTATATGACATACACTAAAGTATTAAAACATTAATAATAGCCCAAATACTGGCAAGTGCTTAATACTGGAGTACTCTGCACTTAACTATTTCTGAGATCGTTTTTGTTTCTCTAATTTAATGAATGTTATTGCATCTTTATTGGGACTATGTTAATTATCCTTTCTCCACGCGTGAAATCTTAAATTACTAATTACAGAGGAGAAATGCCTCCATGATACCACTGATAATTGGTACAATCTCTTTAGAATATTAATTAACTTCAAAGCCATTAATTTCTCAAGGTCATTTTCCACAATCTCCTTTAGATGATTTAAATATGGATCCTTCTTTTAAAGAAAGAGCTCTGGAACCTGGAATGTGGCTGAGCAGCCGAGCACTTGCCTTGCATGTCTGAGGCCCTGGCTTCATCTTCCAGCAGAGGAGAAAAAGAGAGAAAGAGAGGAAGGAAGGAAGGAAGGAAGGAAGGAAGGAAGGAAGGAAGGAAGGAGGGAGAGAGAGAAAGGAAGAAGGAAAGAGGGGAAGGAGAATTAAAGAAGGAAAAAGGAAAAAAGGAACGAAAGGGACAAAGAAAAGAAGGGAGGGAGGGAGGGTGGGAGGGAGAAAAAAAGAGAAATAAAAAGGAAGGAAGAAAGGAAGGAAGGAAGGAAGGAAGGAAGGAAGGAAGGGAGGGAGGGAGGGAGGGAGGAAGGAAGGAAGGAAAGGAGGGAGGGAGGGAGGGAGGAAGGAAGGAATGAAGGAGGAGATAGAGGAAAGAAGAATTGAAGAAGGAAAAACAAAATGAAGAAAAAAGAATGGAGCAAAGGAAAGGAAGAAGAAGAGAAAGAAAGGTAGAAAGAAATGAGGGAGGAAGGGAGCAAGGAAGAAAAAAATGAGAGAAAGAGAGAAAGAGAAAGGAAGAAAGGACAAAAGATAGGAAGGAGAAGTACAGAGGAGGAAAGGACAGAAAGGAAGGGAAAAGAGAAGAATAAAAGGAATGAAAGAATGAGAGAAAAAAGAAGGAAAGAAGAAATCAGAGAAGGAAGGAAGGAAGGAAGGAAGGAAGGAAGGAAGGAAGGAAGGAAAAAGCAAGCTAGCCAAGCTGTCTAGGAATCCAGAGTAATCCCTCTGCAGCTCTGACTTGCGAGGAAGGAAGGGGGAAGGCTTGCATTCAATCCCTAGGGCTGATCTGGCAGCTCTGCTGTCTGTGATCCCCAGCACCACCATAGATTTCTGGCCCCACAACCAGATATACACAATCACTGGAACTCAAGGAGTGCAAACCTTCCTGAGTATATGATCCCTGAAGTGTGTGACCCCGCAGGAAGCAGCACAAATGCATGCACCTCCAGTCACCACAACATCCACTGGGACGGGAAGAAGAGAAAATAATCAAATAAAATGGTTTACTTGTGTGTTCTGTTTTGCAGCCACACGTGTCAGTACTGCCAGCTCAGAGTGTAGCAAGCCCTTTTGGCTGTGCTTGGCAATCCTGCAGTGCCAGAGAGGGAAACTGAGCCTCCTGCCATGGGGTGCATGCACTCAGGCTGCCAAGCTTTGTCTCTAGTCGAAGGCAGTTTACTTTTGAAATAGGTCAGGAATGTAGCTGAGTGGCAGAGCATTTGCCTTGTATGTGTGAGGTGTGAGGCTCTGATTTCCATTCTCAACACACACACACACACACACACACACTCTCTCTCTCTCTCTCTCTCTCTCTCTCTCTCTCTCTCTCTCTATCCTTATTACCTGGAAGACTTATTGCTAGCTTTTGTCTCTGAGGTAGCTGGAACTCTGCTCTATCCCCATTTTTGCATCTTAAGTGAATATCTATAATGAATTGTTAACCCCTCCTGCTACGTGTAACTGCTGGGAATGAACAGTCTTCTGGCCTTTGCATCATATTTTTACTTTCTGGGGGCATTTTCAAAGTATCCCCTATTTACCATTTTTACTTACACCAATAGAAGTAAGTTCATGCCCATTTCATAAAAGGTCAGAGCAAGAGGGAAGGATAAAAATACACATGCACAATCTTTTACATATGAAAATCAATACAAATAAAGCCTCTCATAATCACTTGAGTTTTTACCACAATTGCCTTTTTGTATAATTTATGTTAATATGTCTTTGGGGGCCCCATAAACTCATGGTCTTTTGTAGCTTCAACTCCTGCTAATTAACTATATGAACAATGACATTTATTGTTCTTTGAGTCTCTGGTACACAGAGGGAGATTGTTTAGGCAACATCCTTTGTCCTTTAACTCTTTCTGGCATCCTTAAAAGCCTTTCTGCTTTTTTGGCAAGACACGAGGTTCCTAAATACCCTCATCTTTCTTGCCCAAGACATCAAGTCTGGTGCCGCAGACTGGCTCGGTCGGGAACCACCAGGCTGAGGGACGTGGGAGAAGGTTTACAGGAAAGCAGGAGATTCGGCGATGACAGACAGACACCAACACAAGTGAGGTTGAGTGCTGCTGCGATTTTACTGAGCACAGAGTTCCTTTTTTATACAGTCAAGGCAAAATCATAGAACAAAGGGCCAGAATACAATCGAACATTACATCATATCGTGGTCACTTATTGGTGACATATTCCAAAAAATATCGAGGGACAAAAACACTTTCTTAATACACTTCCTGCTTCAAATTAGGACAAAACGTTTACCTATGAATTCTTTACAGTGATTACACAGGATTTAATGTCTAACCATGGTTCCCCTTTCTACAGAGTTCTTTATCATTGTTTTTCTTCAGCAACTTATGTTTTCATCTGACAGGGTCTTAACCACACATCACAATCCAGGAAGGGTCTCGGACCTTCCCATATATTGGTTTGCAACACTTTGTTTTTCTGTTAATAAACTCCAGGATGTATGTACTTAGACCAGTTTTTGTATGGGGGGATAGAGGTTTCACAATGTCCCTCATTCTCTCAGACGGTAACTTATTGTTTTCTTTTATGTTAGGCACCCTTGCTTGAAATTAAGGGCTGTACTGTATGCTAAGGATCTAATTGTTTCAGCCACAATATTTGGCGGTTTTTCTGGCTCCTGTTATTGTTTGGTTTCACTTATGACTCCTGACCTTTGTCAAACCTAACATCTCCTTAGTTTCCTACAGATTTCACAATGATTAAAAGCAAACTATAACTACAAAGCTTCTACCTATTAATTCTAAATACCTAACTTATAAGTAAAATTGGCAGGCAACCATTATAAACTCCATCCGGGATGCAGAAGAGCCACATACCAAAGTGCCACAGAAGCACACAAAGCAGGATAAGAAAAAAGGGGACGCCGGAGGCATAGACCCGAAGGTCGCGAACCTCCCTTTCCCGCGGGACCTGGGCCAGGCCCAGGCCACCTTAGCTGGTTGCTACGCGGGCGACACCGTTGACGGCGTGGCAATTCCTCCCTTTTTATTTTTTAGACGCTCGGCATACAGATCTTCTTTAACCCGTTGGAGAGATTGTGCCATGCCTCTAAAACAACAAGGAAATATGAACAAAATAACTCCTATGACAGCTGCTAATAAGGCAAATATAAGAATATATTGGATCCAATCTAATGGGTTTAATGCTTTGATTCCAGCAGTCAGGCTAGTAGCCAGGTCACTTAATTCCGTTGCCTTATCATACGCTTGACTCATGGCTGCAATATCTCTTTGTATTCCTTCAAGATCATGTGTAATGGATTGGTCTTGCCAAACACCCATGAGATGATGTTTAACCTTATTCCCATCTAAAGAGGTGTTGTATGGCAAAGGGGTAACGCAAATAGCTTTAAATTGTTCGTGACAACGGGTTTCCATTACTCTTTTTAAATTATTAACGTCCTGACCAAGGGCTAACACTACTTCTTCCAATACATTTAATTTTGCTTCTAATTTCTTATCAATAATAACTTGTTCAGATAAAGCAAACGTAATATTTTTGTTTAGGTTATTCACAAAATGGGCTGTATGAATTTCTTGGACCAATGCTGTTGTGGCTACTGCAAATGTGGTAATGATAGATATTAATGCTGTGATTCCTAAAATCAATGCAGCAATAAACCTTTTTGGTCGAATTAAAGCTGTTAACTCTTCAAGAACTTGCATAGCTGAATTATCATACCAAGTTATATTGGGTAAATGTACTGGTAACATCACAAAAGATGGCCTCCATACCAATAACAAGACTGTTGCATTATTCCTTTGTTCCGGAGAGACACAATTAGTTAAGATGCAATTAATGCAAGACACATGATAGGAATTGTTACCAAAGGAAGTTATAGCTAAATTTTTTGAAGACCCTAATAACACAGCATAAGGATAAGAAACACAACTTCTCACAGCCAGGATAGTAGTTTTTGACCACTGTCCAGGGCGGTCTTATAACACCATATTAGAAGCAACAATTAAGCAAAAAGGTCAAAGTGTATTTGCTGTCTAACAAAAGCGGTAATTCAGTTAAAAATGCAGAGCCCACCCAGAGCTAGAAGACTCGCTCTAAACCTTCCCTTAATTCTTGCATGGAGTTTTTAATCACTACACTGTGGTTAACATAAAAGCAACATTCTTCCCCCAAGGCAGCACACAATCCCCCCTCTTTCATAAAATGCAAGTCCAGTCCTCTGCGGTTTTGAAGAGCAACTTCCGAAAGAGATGTCAGAGAATCCTCGAGGTGAGAGATGGATTGTTCAAGGCACTCTAAATCGGCATCCACGGCAGCACGAAGTGTGGCTAGACCAGAGTGCTGAGAAGCCAGGGCAGCGATGCCTGTGCCGGCGCCCACAAGGCCAAGGATGAACAGGGTGGTGATGGTGAAGGCGGAGACAGGCTCAGGGCGGAATCGGTGGGGTGAGGCAACATCGCTTGGAGTCTGGCATCTACACCCCAAAGATCAGGCCTGGCTAGCACCTGAGATCTGCTCTGTGAGATAAGAGAAGCTGCCTCTAACAGCAAGGTTTCTGTGAGATAAGGGAAGCTGCCTCTTGGAGTATACTGAGATTATTACTTAAGGCTGTTTGAAAGGAAAAAATGTTTAGCCTCATCCAAACTAGTCAGAACATTCTTCTAGGACAGATTCTCACTTAGCAGATGACTCGCAATTTACAACACAAGTTCAGTGTCCTAGAAGGATCTGATCTTACAAATTAACAGATTCTGACTAGGGGGAAAGCTGATTAGCTGGTTGGGGAGGAGAGCATATAGATATAGAAGTGATTACAAAAAACAAAGGAATGGAAGTAACTCAGGAGCACTGTGATGGGTGTAGCCTGATAAACCTTAGCTCCTTGTGTCAAGGGAGAATGGACAAATCCAATTGTTATCCTATAAATTGCCACTGTTTAGGAAAATAAGGAAACTTAATGTCTTTTGTACCTATGTAGTTTGTAAAAGCGGCCTAGTTTTTCATTAAAGTTAGCTGAGGCTTGTAAGATAAGGTCTTGCTTTCTCTGAACTCTTATTTCACTTTAGCTTCAGGCTCTAGTTCCATAGCTCTTCTAGATACTACAAGATTCTTAAGATCAAAAGGATTTCAACTGTTAATCACATAATCATTAATGTTATTCTACCAAGAAATTTAGATTGAGAATTCTGCTTTCTCTATAGGCTCAACCTTCTGATAAGGATTAACCCTTGTCTAACAGGTTCCAAAAACAACTGCATTTCTTAAATCACTGGGTTGCATATCACTAACTTCTCTAAAATTTCTACTTCTGATTTCAGCCTGGTTCCAACACTCAAGTGTTTCACAGAGACAGATAGACAGACAGACAGACAAAACAGACAGACAGACAGACAATGAACTGACTAAAACACCAAACATACATGTGCACACATCTGCAATTGATTGATCAATCTGACCCTTCAAAAATGACAGGGAAAAACTGATGGTCTGAGAAAGGAAGGGACAGTCCCCAGGGCGGAGAAACACTGCTCCCCATTTCCCAGCCTGACCAGCCAGTCTCCTGTTTGTTAAAAATGGGTCAGGAAAGCGCTTTTGTTGATATAAGCCGGCAAAATAAACTATGACAAAGATGTTACCGTTTTTTAGCCAAGGCTAATTCTGAGGCAGGGAGATTCTTATCAGACATGGGGATTGGCTCCTTAGTGACACACTTCTTTGTTTCTGATGTCAAACAGTTAATCATAAGATGTTGCATTTTCCTGCCTCCTCTGCTTTGATACTCCTATTTCTTTAGTTTACCTGCAAAGATCTGACTCTAAAATAATCTGGTAATGCAAACTGCCATTTACTGGCTATCTTTCCCCACTATACTCAGGCAACAAGGTGTTACAGAGGTCAACAAGATACTCTTTATCTAAACTACCTAGTTGGAGGCTCCTAGGATGTTTTTCTAATTGCAAGCAATAATCTATATAAAAAAAAAAGGATGGTTCCTTGGCAAAACTTTTTTTCCAGGTCTGTCACTTTGGCCTCTCCAAGGGGATTCTAAGCCCTTGTAAATTGGCCTTTACTTTGGCCTTTTACCCCCCCCCCCTTTTTTTTTTGAACTGTCTTCATTAACATTTCAATTGACCTCTATCTTCTAGTTAGACCTGGGTGGGAAAAAGGATCTTATGCCTGGAAATTGGCCTGCCTTAGTTTCCCAGAGTCTTTCTCACTAGTGGGCTTCTTCCTAGTGGAGGGTGACACAAAACAGGCAAAGAAGGGGTGCCTCTTTTGCAGAGACCATTCACACAGAGGTTATCACATTCCTTCCCCATGCCCCCTAGAGATTTCCAGGGGAGTATACCTTCACAGCAGATTTTCTACAGATTACCTCTTTTACTGGAGCCACATGGTTTGTTGAGAAGGAATCTTGTGGGGGCCAATCCACATCAAAAGAAGGTCATTCTGATGAACAATAAATGCCAAACTTTCTTGACCCTCAAGCCCAGATCCTGAACTTTCCTGTGGATCTCAGAGAAGTGATTAAGAATTAAAGCTTTGGGGGTCGTTCGATTCTGACCCATGTTAAACAATCTTAATTAACAGAACTAGGAGAAAGATATTAAGAAAATACACACACTAGGAACACACGCACAGATCACACTCCTACACTCGCTCGGACCGGTCCTCCATTTACACAGGTGCGCACCACACTCACCAGTCACACAGAGATTTCTGAATTTGCCCAAAGGGCGTGTACGTGATTTTCACTTTTGAGGTTTCAGTTCTTCCAAGTCTTCTCCTGGCGCCAGGTTTTCCAGATCAAGTTACTAATTAGCAGTGCATAACTCTGGAATTCTGCAGCCAAAGAGAGGTCAATTTTCTCTTGCAAATACATTTTAGGGTTGTAAGGGGGAGGTCAGGAAGAAAAGGTAGGGAGGTGTGGGGGCCATTTGCACTCTAGATATTGGGCAGCCTCCTGCTGGAGGTCTGCCTCATCTCTGGGGATAGGACAGAAGGGAAGTCATGGTGGGGAGCAAAGGGTGGATCTGTGGGATTGTCCTTAAGAACTGGGTATAAATGAGGAACATTAGCCTCGGAAACAGGCATGGGGATAGTAACCAAGGGGCACTGGGATATGGGCTTCTTCATGGGAGAGGAGGCCCGAGAGGCTTTTCTCTCATAAGAAGGCCTCTGAATCTTTCACAGCATCCTCTACATCTGATTCAAAAATGCCCTACAATCCGCAAGGCTCTGGGCACCTGCTCTGATCCCTCAGAGGGGTTTTCCACTGCCACAGAGGCATAGGCCGTGGAGGCAGTTTCTTCCTCCAAGCCCTCTAGGTCAGATGTCTGTGCTAATAACTCCTTTATTTGCAACCATAATGCATAAGTGCATAGGGGTAGCTTATCCTCCCCTTCTTCTTTACCGTATTTATGCAATGCTTTGCCCACTTTCCTCCATTCAGTTAGAGTAAGACTGCCGTCTTCTGGAAACCAAGGGCAAAGTTTCTTTACTAAATTCAAGAACTCTGATAGAGCTGAACTAGTCACTTTCAATCCCTTCTCAGATAGCATGCGCCCGATTACAGCTGCAAAGAGCTTGTCCTCCTTTGACATTTGCAAACCCATGATTACCTGCACTTAACCGGTGAGCCTTTACCGGCGGATCCGCGGAATCCTGACAGGAGCCGATCCCTGCTTTGGAAAGAAAAGAAAAGAAAGAGAAGATTACCTGTCCTTCTCGCCACGCGTTGGGCGCCACCTGCCGCAGACTGGCTCGGTCGGGAACCACCAGGCTGAGGGACGTGGGAGAAGGTTTACAGGAAAGCAGGAGATTCGGCGATGACAGACAGACACCAACACAAGTGAGGTTGAGTGCTGCTGCGATTTTACTGAGCACAGAGTTCCTTTTTTATACAGTCAAGGCAAAATCATAGAACAAAGGGCCAGAATACAATCGAACATTACATCATATCGTGGTCACTTATTGGTGACATATTCCAAAAAATATCGAGGGACAAAAACACTTTCTTAATACACTTCCTGCTTCAAATTAGGACAAAACGTTTACCTATGAATTCTTTACAGTGATTACACAGGATTTAATGTCTAACCATGGTTCCCCTTTCTACAGAGTTCTTTATCATTGTTTTTCTTCAGCAACTTATGTTTTCATCTGACAGGGTCTTAACCACACATCACAATCCAGGAAGGGTCTCGGACCTTCCCATATATTGGTTTGCAACACTTTGTTTTTCTGTTAATAAACTCCAGGATGTATGTACTTAGACCAGTTTTTGTATGGGGGGATAGAGGTTTCACAATGTCCCTCATTCTCTCAGACGGTAACTTATTGTTTTCTTTTATGTTAGGCACCCTTGCTTGAAATTAAGGGCTGTACTGTATGCTAAGGATCTAATTGTTTCAGCCACAATATTTGGCGGTTTTTCTGGCTCCTGTTATTGTTTGGTTTCACTTATGACTCCTGACCTTTGTCAAACCTAACATCTCCTTAGTTTCCTACAGATTTCACAATGATTAAAAGCAAACTATAACTACAAAGCTTCTACCTATTAATTCTAAATACCTAACTTATAAGTAAAATTGGCAGGCAACCATTATAAACTCCATCCGGGATGCAGAAGAGCCACATACCAAAGTGCCACAGAAGCACACAAAGCAGGATAAGAAAAAAGGGGACGCCGGAGGCATAGACCCGAAGGTCGCGAACCTCCCTTTCCCGCGGGACCTGGGCCAGGCCCAGGCCACCTTAGCTGGTTGCTACGCGGGCGACACCGTTGACGGCGTGGCAGTCTGGTCCCTTCCAAGGTTTCCTTTATCTATCGTAGAGAATGGTACTAGGTCCCCAAGTTTTAGGGTGATAAATGTACAGTGTTGTGAGAGCCCACTTAATAGTGAAAGAGCTGGACAGTAGGCCTTTATCCCTTTTTCTTCTTCAAAGTTTGGATCTCCCAAACAAAGTTCAGAGAACGCAAGGGTTCTGGCAATACTTGACCTGGCAATACTTGACTGAGTACTGCTCACCTCGGTGGTTCTTTGGGGGACCAGCGTCCAGGAGACCCAGCTCTTTGAAACAGACGCATGTCCTTATGTATGTGGCGGGCGGGGGAGGGCACACCTTGGCAGTGCTCAAGGCTTACTCCTCCTGGCTCTGTGTTTGGGGTGACTCCTGATGGTGCACGGGGACCATGTGTGGTATCAGGGAACAATTGTATGCAAGACAAGTGTCCTATCTCTCTAGCCCAATATCAACATGTTTTTAAAAGTCAACATTTCATGGGCCAGAGATGTCACTCGCAGAGCTGAATGTGTACTTTACTCAGAATTGTCCCCTGAGCACCTCTAGGTGTGATCACTGGGCGCAGAGCTGGGAAGAGGCCCTGAGAAGCACCAAGTGTGATCCCAAGTTTCCTCCTCACACAAGAGAGAGAGAGAGAGAGAGAGAGAGAGAGAGAGAGAGAGAGAGAGAAAGGGAGGGAAGGAGGGAGGGAGGGAGGGAGGGAAGGAGAAAAAGGTAGAAAGGGGGTGAGGGGGTGGAGATATAGTACAGAGGTTACGGTATTTGGACGCACCACTGGGTGTGCCCCAAATCTCCTCAAGCCAACAACAACAAAAATAATATTTCAAATAGATTTCCCCCATTTTAGCTTATTTATCACTATATTCTGGTTTTGGAGGTATTTTTTTTTTGACTAGAGCATTTCATCATTATACAGCTAAGAATAAAACATTCATTTCAACAAAAAGAAAAATTCTCATTCTAAATGCGAAATTGTAATTCACCAAAACCACACCCAGGAAACATAGGCTTTTCAAAGAGCCACATTTTGACTTCTTTCACTTATTGAATCAATTTATAACTGGAGCTTTCTGGTTCTCTGGGTTTGAAGATCAACTCCAGCATCCTAAGTGTGGTCAGAGTGGCAATACTCAAGTTTTCCTAGGGGTCCTAGGAGCATAAGCAGTGAGGATTTTAATTTGCTCCAAGATTGTGTGAAAGACTCTCAATTCTCATTTAAAAGGCTTTATATTTTGGGTTTCTTAATCAACTTAAAGGCTGAATGTTCTGCTTCATTCAACTGTTTCCTTCACGAAATTCAAAATGGAACACCTCCATTTCCAGAGCAAGCAATCTGCCTTTATTAGAATTTCTTGGGTTGTCTCCAAACAGCCAGGCTATGCGACTTATCTGAGAGCTCTCAGTCTCTGAAGCATGTGAGCTTGGCATTTCTATGAGCTGACCTGAGTTAGCTTTTGTCTTTGTTATCCATACAGAGGCAGAGGGACAAAGCCACGCGGGTTCCGGGGCCGAGATCTCCAAGCCTACTCGGACTGGAGTCGAGCATCTTCCACCCAGATCCTCCAAATGCCAGTAGGCGGGGGTCACACCCACCACCTGGCCCCCTGGCGCCGTGTAATCCCATCAACGGCCAAGACCCAGAGACTATAAAATCCAGCTCCCGGCCACGCGATGTCTTATCAGGACATTTTTTTTTATGACATCTTATTATCTCATTCCTACTTTGGACAAACTTGCAGGCTATCGAATGTAGCCTGCCCACAGGGCAGAGTCTGGCAAACTCCCCGTACCAAATATGCCAAATACCAGTAACAATGATGGGTCTCATTCTCCTAAAGAGCCTTGAATATAATCTCAGGGCTAGGATGAAAGAGACGTTACTGGGGCCTGCTCGAGGCAATCGACGAATAACAGGATGATGAAATGAAAAAAAAATGAAAAATCCATACAGACCTCAGATATATGGAAATGAAAATAATGTGTTTTTCTTTAAGTCATCTCTCAAAGCTGACCTAGTCTATCAGAGCCAAGGATGCAGGTCCATCAGATCCTTCTCCTAAGAGGACCACATTAACCCTTTCAATACCTTATTGCTCCAGGGCAAATGGGACAGTCCCAGAACTAGCTCTTGGGTTGAATCTAGCTGAAGATTGAGCAATAGTGGCCTCAGTTATGGAGTTGTTATAGACAGAAGGGAAAAAGAGGAGGGAGAGGTACAGTAAGTTAGGAAGTAAAAAGCCCCCAGATGTTCAGCCTGACCCCAGATCTGGCCCTAAACTATCTTTTGACCATATTGCAATAGACTCAGGAGCACAAAGCTGTAGCTCTCTTTCCACCCAGGGAAGCTGATGTCTGTGGGCCAAGGAGTGACACATCTCATTGTTCTGGAACTTGGGAGTCCAGGAAGCTGCTCTTACCAGGACAGTGGGGACCAAGCACTACAATGTGCATCTGTGTGTCTGAAGTTTTAGGTAATGACAAAGAGAACTATTAATTTACATCATCAAAGAAATCAAATTTGGCAACTACATGCGAGTTTTAGCACTCATGTTTTAGCACTCATTCTCAGTGTTATTTTATTATTTTTGTTTTTTTTGTTTGGGAGCCACACCTGGTAGTATTCAGGGTCTATTCCCTGCTCTGAACTCAGGGATCACTTGAGGGTTCCTATGGAGTGCCAGGGATTGTCCCCAGCTCTGCCATGTGCAAGGCAAACATTCTACCCACTGTATTGCTCCAGCCCCTTCAATGTTACTTTAAAGGTCATCTTTAGATTATGACTTTTTCTTTTCATGCATTCACTAATTCATTCCATTAATAATCACCAAGATTTTATCGGCACATTGCAGTAATCCAGAAACTGCGGGATTAACAGGAGCAAAAAAATGTACATAGGTGACTGCAGTAGGTGACTGTGTGCCAGACTTACAGTTGACATGTAAACTGTCCTCATTCCCAAATCTCAAATTGCCCTCAAATTTCCAAGACATTGTTTTATTATAGAGGCGTGTTTTAAAAATGACAATCTGAGTTTGAGGTTAATTGGAACAAAACTTCAGTGCACAAGACCAACCATCCATATAATTTATTCAACTTGGATAATATTAATGTATCGGTGTCTCCTGAAATATTAACAATAACTTTAAGTGTACTTTATGATCTGGGAAAACACAACAAGAGGTGATGCTATAATGCTGTAACGAGAGCAAACTTAGTGTCCTAAAAATATGATGTAAAACATTCTCCAGGGTGTCTAGAGAAAAGAAAATAATAGGCAGGCATTCCTTATCTGTAAAGAGGTTGCTCCAGAGAGAAGGCTAATAACACTTACGGAGTACTCTGGTTTATAATGTGCCTTCACTGGACATTATCTCTTTCAACATTCAAAATTGCCCCATGAACTCAGTGTCATTATCATTTTTGTTTTATTGGAAGAGGAAATGGAACCCAGGAGGCTAAGTGTCTTTCCAAAGTCCTCATGAGAAGCAGAACTAGAAGTAACCTGACTGCAAGGTGAGATCACCCCCAGGACCCTTGAGTTATCTAACATACAATAGTAGAAAAGGCACCAAGCTAAGCTAATGGGTCAAAGCATCTTGGCAACACCCAGTTTCCATCGTCTGGCTTCATTTTCCACCAGATCCTAAAAATTATGTTGCTGGTCCTAACTGCACAAATGATGGCTATACACTGAGTATGGGCCTCTATATAATAAAACAATGTCTTGGAAGTTTGAGGGGATTTTGAGATTTGGGAATGAGGACAGGAGAGGAAAAGGAGGATGGTCTTGCTAGTGGACAAATTTTGGGGAAGGCAGTGGTAGAGTGTACAATGCATGTTCTCAGGAGTAAGCATGCTCTTTGGTGCATTCCAGAATATGGAAAGAGATACTACAGCAGCTTTGTATGCTAATTCCTTATACACCTTGAATAATTGATGCTTGGTCAATACCTAGAATGTGGTCTCCGGAAGCACCTTCATGTTAGTGATGGATAATTTTATTATAAACCTTAAGAGCAATAGACCAGGATGTACTGACCTGTCAAGTTGCTTTGCACAAATCCTCCAGGGAGAACTTGGTTGCATGTTTGGAGCTTTGATTTTGGTTTTTATAGATGGTGACATAGCAGAATGTATCACTGTGACATGTCTCTTATAGAGGTCAGATTCCAAGAGATAAATGAACATTCCATATACTTTTCAGATAGATCTTTCAGAGAGAAAATACTCCTATGGGCTTGTATAAGGATATATATCAAAAGGTAGCATTGAACTTATCTGGACTTCCCTGCATCATGCCTATCTCTTGCTGCTTTTGCTCACTTTCCTTTGCTGTAATTCATTTTAGCCACCAGAGTCCAACCTGCCACTGAATCTTATGAGTGCTTTTGGCATATCAACAATCAAAACAGTCTTACATAACTTCAAAAACAGTCTGTGGGCTATTTTCTGCTTTCTTAGTAATCAGAATCATGTGTTTTTATGCAATATTCTCATCGAATCATATTAAGAATGGATCATAACAATATTTATAATGATAACCTCTGGTTCAATGATTGCTTTTTTCCTTAAATTACTTTCTGAATTGCAAAAGTTATTTATTTCACTTGAGATCTTGGAAAGTCTTATTGGATTGGAATAATTTCTAAAGGGCTTAAAAAAAAACCCTATATGATCCAGATGCCACCCAACCATTTGGAAAATATCTTTCACTTTGGAGACATGTGCGTTTGCTAAAATAAACTTGGAGCAGCTCACAGAGCACATGCTGTTGTGCCCTCTTGGATTGATTACTGCCATTCTTTCTTCGCCAGCATTCCGGAGAAACTGACTCATAGATTACAAGGTTTCAAAATTCTATCACATACTTCCCTGCCAACCAGAGCTCAAATATTTATATCTTTGCAAAAACTTGGCCTCTATGAGGACTTAAGTTTATTTCATAATCCACTTAGTTAAAAATAACGAGGGTTAAATTCCTTTGTAAATTCCTTTGTCTGAATACTTAGTGCTTATACCAGTGGTTGACTTTATAGCATTAAAAGCTAAAGTGCATTTCTAGAAAATGTCTAAGAAATTTATTTTTGAAATCTTCAAAGTTTGTTTTTTCCTATCTGTCATTTCTGTCCATCAAGAATGCTCATTTGTATTGTGCATGTGGTTACTTGACCATTTACCAAGTAACCAAGATTTCGTTAAAATTTTTTAATTAAAACCCCTTGTTATATAATGTACACGATATGTAGTGAGATGCAAATATAATGTAATGTATTTTGGTTAATAGTATGATTTAAATATATGTATATATATATATATATAAACTCTATTTTGCCCAGCATCTGTATTATAATCAGTTTACTATAGAGGCACATTCTTGTAAATTAAGTACACTTTTTAGAGTTTCATCATCACAACTGAAGTTTATATAAAATGTTCATTATTTTACTCAATCTCTCAACCTTCCTAACATCTAGGTATTATGAGAAGGAAAGAAAATTGCCATTGAAAATTTCTATGGGAAAGCTTGAAAAATTAAGTTCATCCTGCCACATCCACATTAAAAAATATTCAAAATTTCTCCATTTCCAACTAAATTTAGTTTATTTATTTGTTATTTTTGTAATATTGGGGATTGAACCCAGCAAATCAAATGTCCATATCTCTGCTATGATTTTGAATATCCTTTGTAATCTGACTCCTCCCTACATCCTGCCCTTATTCCTAGCTATTTCCTATAGGGCCGTTACCTCTTCATTGTGCTCAGAACAATACTGGGTACATACATGTAAGTGTTCAAACTTAGTGATGGATTTTAAAGATAAAAACATGATATTCCCATAGGTTACCAATAAGATAGATTTTTTTTAAATTAAAAAACTTTGATTTGAGGGAGAGAGAGAGAAAGAGAAGAAAAATGTCTGCCATAGACATAGAGGCAAGCTTCAGGGGCAGAGTTGGAGGAGGCAGACAGGATGGAAACTGAGAACATTGATGGTGGAAAATGTGCACTGGTTTAGGGATGGGCATTTATGACTGAGACTTGATCATGAACAACTTTGTAACTTATACCTCATGGTGATCAGTTAGAAAAAACTGTGATTATTAACAAAATTATTAACAAAATTATTGATAGTTGAATTTTAGCATATAATATTTCAACACCAATCCCAGCATCAGGGTCAACTTCCCTCTACCAGTGTTCCCATATTACTTGCCTAACCCAATCTATACCCCCACCCTGCCTGTCACCTTGGCAGATACATTACAAAGTTTTAGTGGTTGCAGTTTAGATCTCATGTTTTTCGTTGTGTTGAGTCTGTGTACCACTCACCCATATCACCGGTATAACTGAAGCCATGTTTTTCTCACCCACTACTTCCCATTCTCTTCCTATCCCCTTGATTTCTTTCCTTCTCTGTCCTTATCCTCTCTAAACACTGGGCTCAAGGGTGATTTAGGCATCTCTCCTTTTACTACAGTCCATTTCCTTAACCAGTATTTTATATTTTATATCTCACAGATAAGTGAGATCATCTTGTGTTTGTCATTCTTCTCACTTCACTCAACATGGTATTTTCCAGTTCCAACCATGTTGCAGCAAATTGCACGATTTCATCCTTTTCAGCAGCTGCATAGTATTTCATTGCATATATACATAAATATATATACATATACACATACACACGACATCTTCATAATCCATTCATCTATCACTAATAAGAAAGAATTTTTTTTTTGCTTTTTGGGTCACACCAGGGGTTATTCCTGGCTCTGCACTCAGGAATTATTCCTGGCGGTGCTTGGGGGACCATATGGGATGCCAGGGATCGAACCCAGGTCAGTCACGTGCAAGGCAAATGCGCTACCCGCTGTGTTATCACTCCGGCCCCAAGAAAGAATTTTGAGATAATTATAAACATTATGGGGCTGGAGCGATAGCACAGCGGTAGGGTGTTTGCCTTGCACGCACCCATCATGGCCGACCCGAGTTCGATTCCTCCACCCCTCTTGGAGAGCCCGGCGAGTTACCGAGAGTATCTCGCCCGCACGGCAGAGCAAGCTACCCGTGACGTATTCAATATGCCAAACACAGTAACAACAAAAGTCTTCAATGGAGACATTACTGGGCCCACTCGAGCAAATCGATGAACAACGGGAGGACAGTGACTGATAAACATTATGACAATTAGATAAAGTTTGAATAATAATTCAAAATAATAATTTTAAAATAAAGACCCTCCCGTTGATCGTCAATTTGCTCGAGCGGGCCCAGTAACGTCTCCATTGGAGACTTTGTTGTTACTGTGTCTGGCATATCGAATACTCTCGGTAGCTTGCCGGGCTCTCCGAGAGGGGTGGAGGAATCGAACTCGGGTCGGCCATCTTGGCCGCTTGTAAGGTGAACGCCCTACCGCTGTGCTATCGCTCCAGCCCAATTTTAAAATTTTAAATTTTAAAATATTGAATAATATATGATAGTAAAATAGTTTTTTAGGGGACATGATGTTTTTTATTGTTTTAAAAAATCCTTTTGCTTTGGATTAAATTGTGTGCTCCCAAATTCACGTGTCTGAGTGCTGAATTCTAGATTGCCTTTGGAGACAGCTAACTAGAAAATGACCTATACAAAGAGAAAATTTTCAGATAATGGTTGTAGTAGGCATACTCTGGAGAGAAAACTGTGTTCCGCCTTCACCCCCACCAACAAAGGCTGAATTAGTAGGCCTAGAGCAGCATTTTCCAAGGGTGGGGGACACATGGAGCTCCTGTGGGCCCACAGAATATTCCAAGGGGGCCACAGAAAAGGAAAAATAAGAAGGGGGGCCATAATGAGAAAAAGTTGAGAAATACTGACTTAAACTATCACTGAATTTGCAGTAATGAGGCTCCTGCTTTTGTGTTGTCAGAAGGGGCCTAAGGGAGAGTGTCCCCAGATCCCAATGATAAATATGGGGGCCAGTAAAAAGACATGCCTGCACCTCCATCCAGGGTGGCATTAGTGAACCCTGCTCTGTTGTCATAGGGCACGCTTGTCCCCCAGGTGTTAAAGGATGCAGTGGGAAACTGAATTTCAATCCATTACTGGTTCTCCTGAGAAATACCCTGTACCCCTTACATCCCAGTGCTGTGTGAGAGGATTCGTCCACTTAAACAAGGTTTAACTAATTCTTATTTCAATAAAACAGAAGACTTAAATAAGATCTGGTTCCCAACATGACATCCCAAATACCCAAATTTCAGTTGAAAATCACTCTTCATACAAAGAACCAGGGAAATCTCAATTGAAGTGAGAAAAGACACCACCATGAGGCAGCTGTTAGAATGATCTGACATGAATTTTTAAATAGTTATCATTAAAAACGCTTCAATACGCAGTCACAAACATGCTCCAAACAAAACAACAACAACAAAACCAGAACATTTGGCAAAGGTGCAAGCATTATCAAGAACAAAACAAAATTTTAGAACTGAAAATACAGTAACCAAAATGAAAAACTGGTTGGACAAGCTCAACAGTAGGAGTGTGGGTAGGGCGGGGTGATGAACTGAAAGGTAGAAAAATTAGAATTTTTTTTGCCTCTTGGGTCACACTTGGCGGTGCACAGGGGCTACTCCTGGCTCTGCACACAGGAATTACTCCTCGCGGTGCTCAGGGGACCATATGGGATGCTGGGAATCAAACCCCAGTCAGCCTCGTGCAAGGCCTTACCCACTGTGCTATTGCTCCAGCCCCAGAAATTTCTTAATAGAAGAATTACTTTAAAAAAATTAAGTAAAAATAATACACTACTATGCCATATGAATGGAATGCAGACAGTGGTTGTTCTTCTTTAAAGTGAGGTTATGTCTCAATCACCTTTGTGGTTACAAATGATGGAAAACTAAATCTAAGTGAATTTAAATAAGCAAATTTAAATTTAAACCAGAAACTTTATAGTTCACATAATGCCATCTTTACAGACTGGTCTTATTTTATCCTCTTTTCGGGAAAGAGAAGTCTAAAGAGAAACGGTTAGAATTCAAGATCCAAGAACAAAAGAGTCTCTCTCCCAGTGGCCAAAGTGACCGGGCTCTGGTTTGCCTAGCTTGGTCATGTGATCATCTTTGGGCCAATCACTGTCGTTGGAAGGGGTGTTGTGCTTGATAGCCCGCCTCCCCTCTCCCCACTCACCAAGTGGGATTAGAAGGGAGGACTTTCAACAGACGAAGGAAGAGGTGATGGAGAGTAAGCACGTTAGATGTCCTCCATAGAGCACCCACCTGTCCTCCAGGGATAAAAGTACCCAGAGACTTGGGGTGAGGTTGGCTTGAAGTGGTGGGAGGGAAACTGGGAACATTGGTGCTGGGAAATTACACTGGTGGAGAGATGGATGTTGGAACATTGTATGACTGAAACGCAATCATGAACAATTTTGTAATGCTCTATCTCATGGTGATTCAATAAAAATAAATTTAAAAAAATAGATTTTTTTAAAGCGCCCAGAGAATGATAGGATTTTTTGTTTGTTTGTGGGCCATATCCAGCAGTGCTCAGGGGTTACTCATATTTCTGCACTCTGAAATTGCTCCTGGTGATGCTCAGGGACTACATGGAATGCCAGAGATCAAACCTGGGTGGGCCGTGTGCAAGGCAAACTCCCTACTCGCTGTACTATCACTCCATTCCCAACAGTAGGATTTTAAAACTAGGGAAATTTCATGAGATATCAAAATCACTGCAAAAATCAGAAAGCACTGCAAAAATAAAAGAGATGTTAGAGGACAAATAGAAGTAGAATCAGGGCTGGCAACTCATGGCTTCTGACCAAAGCTCCTCCAGGTCCAGCAGAGGAACAGATGATGTCTTTGAGCTAAAAGACCAGAGAGCTTCTTGGAACTTTACCAAGAACGTTTGCAAGAATTTAAATTTCCATCTGAATCCAGAAATTCCAGCAAGTTGTAGGCAGATGGTCAGCACGAATGCTTTCATTTCTAATTCGAGGCGAGCAAAGTGAAAATTGAAGAAATCTCTTTTGCTGTCGGCACCAATTTTCATAAAAGCAAAGCAGAAAGGGAAATCCAGCTCAGAAATCAGATAAATGAGCAGGCAGAAAAATAAGAACAACAAAAGGGAGAAAGTGAATAGGAGAGTTTGGTATCATGCAAGTCTTTTGTCCTGGAAGGAAACATTCTGAAGGCCATCTGGTGTGAGTTACAGTTTAGTTAGTGCTTATCATAGTAACTTGTATCAAAGAAAGAAAATACTCTGGGACCCAACATCATCAGTCCACTGCAGGGCGACAGGTATGCTGTGTCTGACTAGCAACTCTCCCCATCAGTGGTCTGGAGAGTTCTGTGTCCTTCCATGAACCTGGCTGGTGTGTAGGGAGCTTCAAAGCATCGCACCTATAGGAAATAGTAAGCAGCACAATTAACAACTTCCATTATCCTAAACTCTGAATGGTGTGTTTACAAACACAATAATTGCTTTAGGAGCACCATGCTAGAACTTTTGATCTCTCTTGCTCACCACAACAATCCTATAAAATAGGGAATATTATTGCTGCTGTGATAAGGCAATATTATTATTGCCACCTATGGAGGACATGGGTTGTAGAGCCAGATTCTTAGGGGCAGGAATCAAAGCTAGGACTTCAGTGCAAAGCATATGTTCTGCCACTGAGTTACATCCCTGGCCCAAAGACTGCAGACATTGAAATTATTTATTTTAATGTAGACAAAGCCACAACTGTGATATAATTCTAGAGTTGAAGTTGATTAAATAATAAAGCTCCAGTACTAAGATAAAGGTGTATAAAAACCCTCAAATTTTTACATGAAAATTGTTATATCCCATCAAGGGGTTAAGTCCTTATCTCAGATTTGTTCATCTGTTTGTTGCTAGTTGAGCTTTATGTGTTATTGTTTTTGTTTCTTGAGTTTAGTTGGCTACTGTTACTTTCCCATCTAATTTTGTGTGCTCCTACTGGAAGTTCAGTATGGAGGTACTTGGAGGTATTACATGACCACATGTGCAGCCACCAGTCCAGAGACTTCAGGATCTATGGTCTGGTACAATGAGTTGACATGGTGGAGGATATGGAAGATGGGTATGGGAGCTGGGGCTTCTGGAAATATGAGGGTTGGGAGGAGGCTACCCACCTTGGCTCCAAGAAGACTCAGGAGTACTCAGCCTGGCCACCAGGGTATCTGAAAAAAAATTGCAATTTGGCCACTCTGCAGAGAATCTTATTTTTGTTTTTTAAATCTTTATTGGGGGATAGGGATACAGCTTGCAGTGCTCAAGGGTTATATTTGGTAGCGCTTGGGAAACCGTCTCTAGTTCCAGGGATTGAACTGGGGTCTACTGCATCCAAGACAAGTGCCTTAATGCTTGCACTATTCCTCTGGCCCAGGACTATGCTTTTGACTTCTTCCCCAAGGCCTTCTGCTAAAAGAGGAATTCTAACTATTTTCCCAAATGCAAATGAATTCGATTGTGGGAGTGGGGGTGTTGGGGGAAAATGTAGACAACTGATACTTAATTTTGAAGTAAGGAGAAATAAAGGAGAATTTTGCAATATGTTATGTTTTTTTCATACAAAATATAAGCGAAGTTCCAACGACTCCATGTTGGTTATCAAAACAGAGATTAATAGTCTGAGTCATAGAGGAGTTTATTTCAAAGTTGGCTCCAGTACCATTGCTAAGTAATTTCAAAAGTGGGCCAAAGGCGTGGGAACGGCTTGAATGACATCATAATTAAGCAACACCATTCCCACCCTAAGAGGCAGAGACCTGGATTCAAATGTGGCGTTGCCTCCTGCCCCCTCCCCCCGCCCCTATTTCCTCTCCCATCCAGAGTCCAATTAAGCAAGCTCCCGTTTTGTGGTTTTTATCTCCTAGCTTTGCAGCTGCCTGCTGCACTCTCATCTTTCAGGCTGAGCTGCCAACTTTCCACCGCAAGCTCCAGAATTAAGACAAAGACTCATGCTCCAAAATGATGCTGGGACTTTTTACTTGTAACTCTTTTTCAGCATTGGTGTTTTTAACGGAAACCTGGTTCACTTGTCACTGAAACAACACAGAGAGGGCTGCATCAGAAGAACTGACAAACCTCTTCCTGCTGGGCTCCAATCTCAGGGGTAATCACCTGCAAGCCAAGGAGCAAGCTCCAGAGAAAGAGCAGAGGGGCAGTTCCCAGGGGCTCGGGCAGAGCATTTCTGAAACATGGGAGAGATTCATAAGCAGATGATATCCCAGTGCAAGAGTTGTGCCAGCAGAGTCAATCCTGTGAGTTTTTTTTTTTTGTCTTCAGGACAAATCTCCCACAATTTAATGATAGTAAATATGACTATATTCAGGTTGAAAAATATTTTTTAATCCTAAATAGGAGCGATAGCACAGCGGGTAGGGCGTTCGCCTTACAAGTGGCCAACATGGCCAACCCGAGTTCGATTCCTCCGCCCCTCTCGGAGAGCCCGGCAAGCTACCGAGAGTATTCGATATGCCAGACACAGTAACAACAAAGTCTCCAATGGAGACATTACTGGGCCTGCTCGAGCAAATCGACGATCAACGGGAGGGCCTTTACCTTTACCTTTACCTAAATAGAACACTCTAGAATAGAACACTCTCCTCCCGTTGTTCATCGATTTGCTCGAGTGGGCCCAGTAACATCTCCATTTTTTTGAGACTTGTTGTTACTGTGTTTGGCATATTGAATACGTCATGGGTAGCTTGCCAGGCTCTGCCGTGAGGACGAGATACTCTCTGTAGCTTGCTAGGCTCTCCGAGAGGGGCGGAGGAATCGAACCCGGCTCGGCTATGCTGGCTGCATGCAAGGCAAACGCCCTACCGCTGTCAATTTTTCTTGTTCTCAGGGATGGCCACTTACCAACTTTTGGTCAAACTGTAGAATGGGAAAAATGATAGCAGTCCCTACTTCAAGGGTTTGTTGTGAGGGTTAAATGAGATGAGGAAAATGGAACAAAGACCAGCCACCCAGAGAGCAGGAAAGGAAGACAGTGAATGGCAGGGACTCGGAACCCAGTAGCTTGGGTTAAAAATCCTTGATGACAATTGTGTGTGAGGGGGTGGAGGGGGTGCTTGGGTCTTACCCAGTGGTGCTCAGGGGGGTGCTTTGGCTCTGGGCTCCGGAGTGACCTATACCAGGGCTCAGAGGACCATATGCAGTGCCAGAGATGGAACCTGGGTTGGCCACATGCAACTAACTCTCTAGCCCTAAAATCTATTACTACCTTTTCTTAGCAGAGTAGCACTGTGGCACTGTCCTCCCAGTGTTCATCGATTTTGCTCAAGCGGTCACCAGTAATGTCTCCATTGTGTGACTTGTTGTTACTGTTTTTGGCATATTAAATATGCCACGGTAGCTTGCCAGGTTCTGCCGTGCGGGCGGGATACTCTTGGTAGCTTGCTGGGCTCTCTAAGAGGGACGAAGGAATAGAACCCGGATTGGCCACATGCAAGACAAACGCCCTACCCACTGTGTTATTGCTCCAGCCTCTTAGCAGAGTAAACTAGCAAAATTATTTGACCTCCAGGACTCTCCATGACTTCATTTAAAAAGGGTTGAAAATGATAATAATAGTGTGTTTTCATAAAACTATTGTGGTTGTTCAATAAGGTCAGATACAAAAAGCATCTAGAGGGCTAAAATGATTGTACAGCAGATAGGGGCTTGTTTTGCCTGAGTCTGACTTGGGTTAGATTCCCAGCATCACATACAGTTCCCTAAGCCTATCAAGAGCGATCCCTAAGCTCAGAGTCCTGTGCACCTGCCTGGTGTTGCTTTAAAAAGAGAGAAAAAAGGAAGGAAGGAAGGAAGGAAGGAAGGAAGGAAGGAAGGAAGGAAGGAAGGAAGGAAGGAAGGAGAAAAAGAAAGAAGGAAAGAAAGAATAGGAAGAAGGAAAGAAAGAAAGAAGAAAGAAAGAAAGAAAGAAAGAAAGAAAGAAAGAAGAAAGAAAGAAGTAATGGAGGAAAAGAAAAGCATATATAATCATTCTTTGCTTATAATCTGTCCTGTACAAATATTTCCTGCCATGATTAAGTGTACAATAGATGTTTGCCATCTTTTTTTACTGAACCTAACATAACCCCTTTCTTCTTTAAATCTACAGGCTAGCCTTTAAAGAGGAGTACATGAATAGCCTTTGAGAAATGCCATATAAATGATCTCTAGATAAACACTGCCTGTACACAGAATAAGCATATGCTTGTTAGGTCTGGGTTGAGAGAGACAAAGACAAATAATTTATTGAGCCTTTTCTGTCAGATATATTACATGCATAAATTCATTCAATCCCCATAACACTGAAGGAAAGTGTACTTCAGGTGAGAACAAAGTGCTGTGAAATGTTAATCTACTCCCAATCTCAGGATGGGCAGGAACAAAGCCAAGATATGGAGGTGATTGTCTGACTCTGAAAGTCCTCTCCTGTTCCTCCTTCCATGGAAAGGAAAAGACTGAGGGTATGCCATCTCATCCCAGTCCTACTGTTAGCCAAAGACAAGGACTTTCTCACTCCACATTAGAATGGAGAGTAAAAGCTGCAGACAAACTTACTCACAACAGCATAAAAGCCCCACTGATGTGTCCATATCTGCTGTTAGTTCATGACAGCAGATTTGTTGCAGAAGAAATACAAGAACATTTGTCTGAGAAGGGGAAAGTCAATAAAATTCAATAAAGAGGAGAGTCAATAAAATAGTAAGGCTTAACTTACTATTACCTTCCTGGTCAGTTTTCTCTAGTAAACTAATTTATTATTGTTATTTTGTGTCCAAGTAAAACCCTCACATATTTATTACTGAGTTGCAAACTAGAATTAGAAGCATATAGAAGAAAGTGATTTCCTAATCAAGCACATCCAGTGCCAGTGATGTTCGCAGCTGGGTATGGCAAGATGGGAACAACCTATTAAAGCATATCCGTGCCATGTCATGCGTGATTCCCTGTAGAAGCAATTGGTTCCACTCTTGGAGGTGCACCTGATTTTCTTATGTTTTTATCTTAATTCACTGGGATAATGGGATGATTCTACTTTTGCTTCTTGATCAGAAACTGCTTGATTCTGAAAGTCTTATGGAAAGACATGGTGAAGAACAGACCCAGTGACATGAAAGGTGATGGAGAAAAGGAGAGAAAGCAAAAACTTAAAGTTTAAAGTCAGCTCTTTGTCAGGCTCTAAACTAAGAGACTTTCTTCTTCTTCTTCTTCTTCTTCTTCTTCTTTTTTTTTTAGTATAAGCATGCCCCTTGCAATATTTGGGGCATTCTAAAAATTTGTCTTTTAATTGACATGCAAATTTAATAGGGTATCCTGCATGTTTCTGGCAAACCTAGTTTCTCACCTACAAGCATTCCATTGGGTGGATGACAGAGATAGTTGTAATAAGATACCATCACTAAGCATTTTGCGTCAGAGAAACGATCCTGTGTCTTCCTAACCCATAAACTTAGCACGAACTTTGTGCTTCTCTCTGGAATGTGTGGCCTGAGTTTAGCAACATTTCCACAGAATACTAGAAAGACCCATTGGCTAAGGGAGTAGCTATAGATGGAGACACAGGTGGAGGTAGAGGGGAGAGAACCTGTCTTCACACTGTGTTTTTGAACTTGTGTTTTCGTTTCTGCCCAAACAAATTGCCACAGATTTGCTGTTTTAGGACAACACTTATTGCTGATCTCAGTTTCTAGATGGGACAGGTTCAGCTGGGCTTCTCAAGTACTCAGCTGATGGTCTCCTGGGGCTGAAATCAAGGCATGGTCTAGACTGGACTCTTCTTTTTTTTTTTTTAGATTTATAAATGTTTGTGCTTGGGTTTCAGTTATACAGTGATTGAATTGGACTCTTCTTTCTGAAGGAAAATTCCCAGGTTTGTTCAAGTTGTTGGCAGAATTTTGTTCCTTCTCGTGCAGTTGTGGCTCTGACCTCTTGTGTCTTTTCTTGTCATTGGTCAGGAAAAGGTGGGGCTGAGGAGTCAGGAGGAGGTGTGGGTCCCCTCTTGGAGGGACCACCCACTTCTTGGTTCGGGTCCTCTTCCATCTTCAAAGCCAGCCAGCAACAGTGCAGCAAATTCTTTTCCCAGGTCAAATCTCTCTGACCTTCCCTTCCCTGACCTCCGCTTTCCTCTTTTACTAAAAAGTTATGGGATTATATTGGAAGCACAGATAATCCAGCATAATCTTATTTTAAGGTTAACTTGCTAATAACCTTAATTATATCTGCAAAGTCTTATTGGTATGCAACGTGGTATATCCACAGGCATTTGCATCCCTATTAAAGTCGTGGGGTCAAAATTCTGTCAGTCGCAACAGTCTTGGGAAGTGGACCCTTCCTTCTGGACAACTGCCCAGATTAAAATAACAATTTCTCGTGGTAGCCAGGGCCAATATATATGTTCACACACCTATTGGTGAAGAAACCAGGGTAGCTCCAGTGTGAAGAAACCAGGGTAGAACCAAGACAACTCTCCTCTGATTCTATCTCTTGCACTAAGCCACATCCCCGATATCTCTCGAGCAGATGGAGTTTACAGGCTGGGGAGTCTAGTCCTTGGCCGATATCTTGCGTTTCCAGGTCCAGCCAGAGGCTATTGGGAAGGCTCCCCAGGGCTCATGGTGTAGGGCACAGCTGCCTTCCCTACAACAAGCCTGGTGCACAGCCAAGCACTGTAGTCTCAGAAGAGTGTTGCAATCAAGGGCCCAGACTCTCCTGGACAGCCTGGTTCCAACAGAGCTTTGCATTGTTCCCAGCTCAAACACCCTACCTGAAGCTTCTTAATCGGGGAGGTTTCAGCAGCATCCTTCCCGAAATCCTCTCTGCAGGAGGGAGAAGCTTGAAGACACCCTTCCCTGTGCTTGCACGTGTTTCCCCCACTCCTCCAGCCTGGCTCTAGGAGACTGCAGGAATTTTGGACTCTGGGTTCTCCAGAAGGAGATATTCCTTGTGGCGCAGCTCTGCACTCAGGTCCCGTCTAGCCCCGCCAGGAGTGACCCCTGAGCATCGCCAGGTGTGCTGAGTCTCCCATGGTGTCACCCCAGGGGGACAGGAGGTTCCAGCACTGTGGCCACCTAGCCTCAGCTCACACTCTGGCAGGGAACCACTAAAGGCTTGTTGGGTTTTAGGTGGCAGGATGTCCTTGTAGGTGTGTTGGGTCAGGAAGGGAACAAGAGGTCCCTGAAGAGATGAAGAAGCAGGAAGGACAAGAAGAGAAGGCCTTCAAGGAGTAGTGGAGGGGAGCCAGAGCAGTAGCAGAGGGAAAGCTATTTGCTACGTATAATGCCGACCCAGGTTGCACCGAGGGTCTCTAACACAATTTTAAAAGAAAAGCAAAAGAGGGGTCCAGAGAGCTAGTACAGTCAGTAAGGTGTTTGCCTTACACACAGGTGACCCAGGTACAATTTTTGACACCATATATGGTCCCTGAGCCCCTCCAAGAGGAAGCCCTGAGCACAACCAGGTATGGTCCTCAGAGCAAAAAATAATCAATCAAGGTATGACTGGTACTTTCATTTTTTCTTTTTGTTTTTTTTTGTCATACCTGGCAGGGCTCAAGGTTAATCCTGGCTCTGCACTCAGGCGTTACTCCTGGTGGTGCTTGGGAACCATGTATGGTGCCAGGGATCAAACCCAGATCAGCTACTTGCAAGACAAGAGCTTTATCTGCTATACGATCTCGTAGGCCCCACTTTATTTTGACTTGTAGTTTTTTCCTTTTAAATGGGAGAGACTTTGAGGCCATGCCCAGTAATGCTCAGGGCTAAACCCTAGATCTGTTCTCAGGGTCACTCCTGGCAGTGCTCAGGGGACAATATGCTGCATGCAAGTCAGCATGTGCTGACCATATGCTCAGTGCAACCTGGGTCAGTTGTATACGTGGCAAATAGCCTACTCTCTGCTACTGCTCTTAGCCCCCTTTACTACTCCTTGAAGGCCTTCTCATACTATCTCTGGGAGTTCAACCTTTCAAGTCAGCAGAACTCTCAACAGCTCTGGCCAGTCTTTGTGCTCTAGGAAGGACATGAGTTATAAGGCTCCTTCATTCATCAACTCGGTAACATGTATTCAACACCTCTAATGGGTTGGGCATTTGCTAGGTTCCAGGAATACAATAGTGAGTAAAACCTGTTCCATCACTGGTGGGAAAGTGACATTCCTGTAAAGGCATGTGGCCAATTAAATACGATAGAGGGCAGGTAAATCTCCCCACCTGTAACTTTTGAGAGTCTAACTTCTTGTTTGAGATCTCACATAATCCTCACCATGATTCTTTGAGATATACTTATGATTACCTTTACTTTGTAGATAAGTAGGCCAAGGAGAATAAAATACATGGCTCCAGGCCCCACAGCAATTAAGTAATGGCTCATGATTCAAGCTTAGGAGGTCTGATTTCATTTCAGTGCTCTCTTGCCTTCATCCCTGCCAGAGATAAATTTAATAAGGATGCAGGGGAAGGGATCATTATTTCTGGGGCTCAATAAAGAGGATATGCTGTAATTCCTCCCATTTTGAAAACAGGCAAGTGCTCACCATGGTTACTGTTGTTATTGTCATCGTTTAAACTTTTTATTTGGGAGAGGGCCACACCCAGCAGTGCTTAGGTACTCCCAGCCCTGTGCTTGGGGGTTGCTGATGGAAATGCTCAGAGGAACAGGCAGTGCCAGGAATTGAACCCAGGCCTCCTGCATGCAAAGCCCTGCCCACTTTTTGAGGTGGAAAGACCCATCATCTATGTCAGCCACCTCAGTCCCTTTCAGTTCCTATGAACTGATGACAATAAGCTCACGACAAGGGTGACTTCTCTGGGTTTGGGGAACCTCTGTTTGTGTATCACGATGACCCATTAAACACAATGACTCTCAAAAATACTGTTGTGGTGGTGGGTTTTTTTTTGTTTTTTAAATGAGGCTATTTAAGCATCAGGGCCCTATCCAGACATAAAGAAACCCATTTTCCTTCTTACTGGCTTGAAGGGAGAAAAGTTAAACATGAGTGTCTGCAGAATTCTTGGGTAACCAGAAAGGGCGCAGTACCCGGGGCTGGAAGAAGAGCCAAAGCTAGCATGATGTAATAGCCTCCTCCCTCTGATACTTCCTCCCAGTTTCCATAAGGGTAAAGTTGTTGGTAAATAGTGAAGATAGGTGCTTTTGTCCCAATCTGCCTGGTGTTCTTGAGCTGTGTTCAAAGGAAGAAGAACGTCATGAGGGTTGCCCTAGGACCTGGCCCCATAAAGGGGGCTTCTTATTCTCACTTGCCTCCCAGGCTCATCATGAAGACTTGGCAATGCATGTGGCCTTAGAAGCTCTGACTCTTGGCCTTTCATCGTTCCCCTGAAAAATTCTGCAAGCACAGACTAAATGTAATTTTCTTCTCTTAGAGTTTGCTTCTGTCTAGATAACAAATTCAAGGTGCAAAAAAGGAAGAGCAAATTTTAGACTGTCTTTGGTGGTCACCAAGTCATAACATCTCAACTTGGACCTTCCTAGTTCTCAAATAGGATGAGTGATTTCACTTATTACCTAAAATTTTATAGGAAGACTTTCAATTGATTGAAGACTACCCATAAGGCTTATACTATCGTTAATAGTCATAGTAATAAGAGAAGTTTTATGCTACCCTTAACAATAATCAATGGGATTCCTCATGCCCTTGTGTTTCTCTTCTAGAGTTTTATTTGTTTTGGTTTGGGGTCCACACCCAGCAGTGCTCAGGGCTCTGACTTCCTCATGGCTCTGACCTCAGGGCTCACTGCTGGTGGTACAGGTCAGCTACCTGCAAGGCAAGCGTCTTCCCCCTATTATCTCTCCCCTCACTTCAATTTCTTGATTAACAATCCAGGGAGCACCCACTGCATGAAGAGCCCTCTGCTGGACACCCACAGGGGTACAGAGAGTCCATCTTGGAACAGAGTCCTAAAGAGGAGGAATGAGGTGTCCTTGGTGATGTGTTGGCTTGTTTCCCATCAATGGATCACAGACTCTGGCACGTTGAATAACCCAACAGGGTAATGCTGACACAGCTGGCTTCTGCCCTGCCTGGCAGGCCCCCAGTCCTCTCCTTAGAATTAATGCAGGTGGAGAGTTCGGAATCTGCCCAAGGCCAGCAGATTGAAGTTCAGGTCTGTTAGTCGGCACTTTGGGCTTTAAGTGCAGTCATTTTTAATTCATGAGATTCAAAGGAGATGCTGGCATAATTGGCTCTGCAGCTTTAAAGGACTAATGGGGGGCTGAGGCATTCTGTACGGGATTAGCAGAGCCACACCTTAATTGGGGCTTGGAGTGATGACTCACCCTGAGCCACATGGGTTGGGCAGGAAACAGCTGATTCTTTTGTTGCTACTCCACAGCAGGGATCTGCATTTCCCTAATGGACAGGTTGAATTTGAAATTTGGTGTGGTTTAAAATTTTTTTATTTTATTTTCTAGTTTTTATTCACAATAGCAGAATGTTCTTTAAATATTGTTTTCCCAGTTTTTTTTTTTGTTTTATTAAAGTACCGTGAGTTACAAAGTTATTCAGAGATGGGTTTTTGACATACCATGTTCCACCACCAATCCCACCACCACTGTAAACTGGTGAGATTCTTTTTTTTTTTTTTAACAGCAGCTGCTATCTTTATATTCCCTGGGTGGCTGAGGAAGAGTGGGATATAGGGTGAGCTCAACTAGTAAGGGAAGGAAATGTGTTTTTTGAGGTCAAAGATGGTGACAAGAAATTTGAGCTGTGGAGCATCCTGGGGAGAGGAATGGAGCCAAGGGCCACACTTGATAAACAAGTCATCCTTGTCACACTTGTCCTTGGAGCTCAGAGCACCTGGAAGGAAATACCCCAAGTTGTTTTTGTCTAGGAACCACCAGCAGACAAGAGCAACTTCTTCCAGAAGCAGAAGTAGCAGAATAAAATCATGCACATGTGCACCTGGGTAAAGCTCCGCTCCATCACGGTGCTTGTAGCTTCCAGTCTCGGTGTCTCAGAGTCTTCATCTGCAAAGTAAGGTGACTAATGGAAAATGCCCACAGGGTTTCTGTGGATTAATGAATAAAAACTTATGCAGAGCTGGGATGTGGCTAATTGGTAAAGTGCATGCATTACATGCATGCAATACTCAGAAAAAACAATATATGCTCTGTTACCTGTAAATGTAAGAAAAATAACCTTCCTATTTGCAGGTAAACTTCATTTTTTGGTGTGTGTGTGTGTGTGTGTGTGTGTGTGTGTGTGTGTGTGTTGGGCCACACCAACGATGCACAGGGGTTACTCCTGGCTCTGCAAACAGGAATTACATCTGTCAATGCTTGGTTGACCATATGGGATGCTGGGGATCAAGCCTGGGCTGGCTACATGCATGGCAAACATCTTACCCTCTGCACTATCACTCCAGCCTCGAAGGTAAACTTCCTGAAAAAGCAGTCTGACCCAGTTCCTTCCCTTATTTTGCTCTGGAATTAAAACCATTGTTTATTATCTGTGTGTTGGTAAAGGGGAAAAAATGAAGTGGCTAAAGATTCATTCAGTGATAGTCTCAGCTCTTGTTTTTCTTGGAGCTCTTTAGTGCATACCTGTGAAATAGCCAATGTTCTGGAACTCACACTTTGCATGCAGGAAAGTCCAGGCTTGGTCCCCCAGCACAGAGTTGAGAGTAAAAAATACTTAAGGCTACAATAATTATCTTTTACTTAATGAAAGTAGAAAGTAACTTTTATATCCACATTATATTTATTAAAGGTGTTATAGGGATGAGACATATATATGTATCATTATGTATTCACATAATTAATATACATATATATATATAGAGAGAGAGAGCTATTGGGGGCCACACCAGCTATGTTCAGGGATCATTTCTGGCAATGCTTAAGGGACCATACGCAGTTCAGGGATCAAACCATGCTTGGTTATGTGCAAGGCAAGTGTTTCGACCCCTGTACTATCTCTCCAGCTGGGGATAAGGCATATTGAGAGACAACTCAATATTTACCATGTCACATGACCAGTTTATGAGTGTTGGAAAAATCATGTGTTAAATCTCACTGAAGAATCAAACTGAGTTTTCCTGCCATTGTAAATAGTGAAAGAGGGTATGGGGAATGTGGGAGGCTACCATCAAAATTCATATAGAAATTAAGGTAGGTTTAAACTTTAAGTAAAAGGTAAAGGTAAAGGTAAAGGCTCTCCCGTTGATCATCGATTTGCTCGAGCGGGCCCAGTAACGTCTCCATTGGAGACTTTGTTGTTACTGTGTTTGGCATATCGAATACGTCACGGGGAGCTTGCCAGGCTCTACCGTGCGGGCGAGATACTCTCGGTAGCTTGCCGGGCTCTCCGAGAGGGCTGGAGGAATCGAACTTGGGTCGGCCATGTTGGCTGTGTGCAAGGCAAACGCCCTACCGCTGTACTAGTGTCTTGGATAATAGATGATTAAATATTGAACATTTTGTTTGTTCTGACATAACCCCATTTTTTAAAAAAATAAAGTAACATGACTTATAAATGTTTCTATATTATTTTACATTTTTTTTTTTTACTTTTTGCACCCAGTGATGCACAGGGGTTACTCCTGGCTTTGCACTCAGGAATTACTCCTAGTGGTGCTCAGGGGACCATATGGGATGCTGGGAATTGAACCCAGGTCAGCCACATGCAAGGCAAACTCCCTACCCCCTAGGCTATCGCTCCAGCCCTTTATTTTACACTTCCAGTGCTGCTTCAACACCATCACCACCAATTAGTAATCCTCTACCTCTGTCCCAAGACCCTCCTCACCCCATCAGTCTTCTGCTTCCAGGCCTTTGCAACCTCAAATCACTTTTTTTTTTCCTTTTTTGGGTCACACCGAGCAATGCTCAGGGATTACTCCTGGCTCTGCACTCAGGAATTACTTCTGGTGGTGCTTGGGGGATCATATGGGATGCTGGGAATCAAACCTGGGTCAGCCGTGTGCAAGGCAAAAACCTTCCCCGCTGTACTATTGCTTCAGCCCCTCAGATCACTTTTTGTTGACAATACCTTGGGGCTTGTCTCTCTTGGAGACTGTCCAATCCCTTGATTTATTTCCTTATGCTCCATATATGAATGAGATCACCCAGGCTATGGCTTTTTCCTTTTGACTCACTTCACTCAGTATGATATCCTTCAATTTTGTTCAGATTCTGGCAAACTGCATGATCTCATCTTTCCTCATAGTTGTCTATAGACCACAATTTTATTACCCACTCATTGTTTCCAGATCTTGACTGTTGTGAACAATGATGCAGTGAAAAATATATATATATATATTTATGTTACAATCCTTGTGGATTAATTTCTTGATGTTCTTTGGTTAAATGCTAAGTAGATAAATCTGAGTTTTAGGGAGGTTCTCTTAACTTTCTGAGGCATCTCTGCACCATGTTCCATAAGTGGTGAGCCAGACAATTGTTCCACCAACGCTGAATGATGTGGGCGGGGTGGGGTTATGTATACTTTATTCTCCATCTCTCCCACACTGGTGGTTTTCACTCTTTTTTTTTTTCTTTTTGGGTCACACCCGGCGATGCACAGGGCTCATGCACTCAGGAATTACTCCTGGTGGTACTCAGGGGACTATATGGAATGCTGGGGATTGAACTTGGGTTGACCATATGCAAGGCAAATGCCCCACCCGCTGTGCTATCGCTCCAGCCCCTCCACTCTTTTAGATGTAGGCTGTTCTCACTGGTGTGAGATAATATTTCATTGTTGATTTGATTTGTATTTCCCGAATGATAATCAGTGATGCTGAACACTTTTTCATGTGCCTGCTGGCCATCTTTATATCTTCTTTATGTCATGACTCTTCATAGATTCAAGATGAATTCAAGATGTGCTAGAAAGAGACAAAAAAAAAAAAACCGGATTCCTTCTCACAGATGAATGTGTCTGGGAAGACAATCTTGCAAGTATGAAATGGTAAGTATGTAAGGAACACAGTAATGGAAAACCCCTCACTGGTCACAGGACAAGGTAAAGTAAGTAAAAGTAAAGGCCCTCCCGTTGATCATAGATTTGCTCGAGCGGGCCCAGTAACGTCTCCATTGGAGACTTTGTTGTTACTGTGTTTGGCATATCGAATACTCTCGGTAGCTTGCTGGGCTCTCCGAGAGGGGCGGAGGAATCGAACTCGGGTCGGCCATGTTGGCTGCGTGCAAGGCAGACGCCCTACCCGCTGTGTTATCCCAAGAAGATCAAGGAAAGAAATTCTCAGTGAAGATTATGACATTTATGTCTAATGGCTGGGATGTGTCTGCAGAAATCTAAGTTCATGTATTGAATGTCTTGGGAGCGGTTGAACTCAGCTGCCTCTGTTTGAACCCAAGCCTAGAGTGCTCCCACATACACACACACCAGACCCTTCTTCTGTTGTGATTGTTATTACACATTCCTATTAACAAAGCACTGAATAGCAATTAGCCAGTAGTAATTAGCCACTGAGTCTCTAGCCAGTTTAATGTATTTGAAAAGAGATAAAGGGATTGAATGGAGGGCAAATAGAAATGCAAAATCAGGGGCCTAAGTGATAGTACAGAAGGTAGGGCGTTTGCCTTGCACACGGCAGACCAGGATTCAGTTCCCGGCTTCCCATCTGATCCCCCGGGGCACCGCCAGGAGTAATTCCTGAGTGCAGAACCAGGAGTAACCCCTGAGCATTGCTGGGTGTGACCACCTTCAAACAAAGCAAATTAAATTTAAAAAAATTTTTTAAAAATGCAAAATTATTTCAAAGTCGATTGCTGATTAAGCAGCACTTCTGGACTAGGATTCTTTGGGTTGAAATGTGGATTCCCAAGTCAAAGTGGCTCAGCTAAAACGAAGTTGCTCAAGAGTACTAGCATGTCCTCTGGAGCCTGAGGAGAAAAATGATCTCAGCTTCTGGCAAGGTCAGCAACAGCTCTCCTAACTCTCCAGAACTTTGTCTTATCTCTTTTGGGGGCCCCCGCCTTCCTCTCTCCCCATGCTTGGTCATCCAGGCCCTGATTATGGCCATGTTACATAATCACAGCCATGTTAGAGCTCAAGTTACTTTTTTACTTGCCCCTCTGACATCTTGAGATACAGGGAGGATTGTTAAGTATTAACTTCTGCTTCTTTCTGCGTGGCCTCCTTCTCCCCCACCAAGACCCTCCGTGAAACTTCTAGGCTTCTTTTTATTTACCTATTTTGCTTGTTTTGGGGTCATGACTGATGGTGCTCAGAGGTTACTTCTGGCTCAGCACTCTGGCACTTTTCCTGGTGATGCTTGGGGGACCATATGAGATGCCAGGGATCGAACCCAGGTTGGCCATGTGCAAGGTAAGCCTCCTACCTTCTGAACTAGCTCTCCAGGCCTAGGCTTCTGATTATACCCTGAAAGAAATTTGGACCTTTTGTTTCCTTTACCTGCTAAAGTACTAGTCACTCTTCAGGGTCCAGTTCAATCTATAAAAGCCACTCCAGGTTAGCCCCTCCTTTCTTAGCGTGCCGTTAGAATTTTGTTTTGGGGCCACTCCTGGCAGTCCTCAGGATTACTCCCTGCTCCCAGTCATTCTAGGTGAGCCTCGCAGTGATGGAGACCTAATCCAGGGTCTCCACATGCCAGACCTGGGCTCCAGTCCTCTGAACCATCTCCCCAGTTCTTGCCCTCTCTTGCTAAGGATGATATTAGTCCTTTAAGTCCTTTCTCACCACTGAGCTGGGAGCTGTCAATCTTGGCATTGGTCTGATCTCAATCAATAGGCACCTAGACCACCAAAACAAAAACATTTCTTCTGGCAGGTCTGTTTCCCATAGGACACCTCACATAGGATGGTGATATTTGCCTCCGGCTTGTCCCAGCAAGCTTTAACTCACTCATTATTTCAAATGAGAGGAAAGGCAGCAGGAACAGTATGCAAATGTATCTTTCGAGGTCGAAAAGAGATGCAAATGATGCTCGGAGAACCTCAGAGGAGACAGTGGTGTCTTGTCTCCTATGTCGCCCTTCATGTCCAATAGGTAAAAGGTAAAGGTAAAGGCCCTCCCGTTGTTCATCGATTTGCTCGAGCGGGCCCAGTAACGTCTCCATTGGAGACTTTGTTGTTACTGTGTCTGGCATATCGAATATGTCACGGGGAATTTGCCAGGCTCTGCCGTGCAGGCGAGATACTCTCGGTAGCTTGCCGGGCTCTCCGAGAGGGGCGAAGGAATCGAACTCGGGTCGGCCATGTTGCCCGCGTGCAAGGCAAACGCCCTACCCGCTGTGCTATGGTTTTGTGCTCCGAAGTCCCATCCTGGCATCAAGGCATGAATTGATCCCAGTTTGATGAAGAGGCACTTTCTACTCTGTCAGATTCCAGAGAGTAGGATGTAGGAAAAGAGCAATAATTTTTGTTTTTGTTTGGGGGGGGTGTTATTTTTATTTATTTATTTATTTATTTATTTTGGACTATACCTGGAAACACTCTGGAGTTGCTCCCACAGTGCCTAGGCAACCCATACATTACCAGCAATTAAAATTAAAAGTGGGCCTCCTGCGTACAAAGCATGTGCTTAGCTTGTTGAACTATATCTGTGGCCCTCAAATAAGCTAAAGTTATTTCATTTATTCAAGATTCTCTAGGATGTGTGTCTAGTTCTTTTTTTTTTTTTTTTTTTTTTTTTTTTTTTTTTTTTTTAGTGAAACACCATGAGGTACAGTTGTAGATTTACAAATTTTTGTGCTTGGATCTCGGTCATACCATGATCAAATACCCATCCCTCCACCAGTGCCCATTTTCCACCACCAGGATAATATCCCTCCCCCCCCATCCTCCCATCCCCCCCATCCCCCCCTGCCACTGTGGCAGGGCATTCCCTTTTGTTTTCTCTCTCCTCCTGGGTGTTGTGATCAGCCAAAGAGGCATTGAGTGGCGAACATGTTCAGTCCAGTCTACTTTCAACCTGCATCTCCCCTCCTGGGAGGATCCTCCAAACACCCTCCACTTGGTGTTCCCCTTTCTATCTGAATTGTCCTTTCCCCTAGAATACCCAGCTGGCCTCTAAGTTATGGAGTAATTCTCCTGGTGTTGCTCTCAGCTATTCTTGGGTATTAATCTCATATTTTATTATTTTATATCCCCCAGATGAATGCTATCTTTCTATGTCTATCCCTCTCTTCCTGACTCATTTCGCTTAGCATGATACTTTCCATGTTGTACCACTTGTATGTAAAGTTCATGACTTCATCTTTTCTAAGAGCCACATAGTACTCCATTGTGTAGATGTACCAAAGTTTCTTTAACCAGTCATCTGTTCTTGGGCACTCAGGTCTCTTCCAGTTTCTGGCTACTGTAAAGAGTGCTGCAATGAACAAACAAGTGCAGATGTCACTTCAACTATACATTTTTGCCTCTCTGGGATATATTCCCAGGAGTGGTATTGCTGGGTCAAATGGGAGCTCAATTTCTAATTTTTGGAGAATCGTCCATACTGCTTTCCAAAAGGGCTGAACCAGTCGGCATTCCCACCAGCAGCGAAGGAGTGTCCCTTTCTCGCCACATCCGCGCCAGCAACGGTTGCTTTTGTTCTTTTGAATGTGGGCCAGTCTCTGAGGTGTGAGATGGTATCTCATTGTGGTTTTGATCTGCATCTCCCTGATGATTAATGATGTAGAGCATTTTCTCATGTGCTTTTTTTGCCATTTGGATTTCTTCTTTGAGAAAGTTTCTGTTCATTTCAATGCCCCATTTTTGGATGGGGTTGGATGTTTTCTTCTTGTGGAGTTCAACCAGTATTTTGTATATCCTTGATATCAACCCCTTGTCAGATGTGTATTCGGCGAATATCCTTTCCCATTCTGTAGACTGTCTTTGTATTTTGGTCACTGTTTCTTTGGAGGTACAGAAGCTTCTTAGTTTAAGATAGTCCCATTTATCTATCTCTGTTTTCACTTGCTCAGCCAGTGGCGTGTCATCTTTGAACATACCATTAGCCTCAATGTCACGGAGGGTTTTGCCAACTTTGTCTTCAATGTATCTTATGGTTTCTGGTCTGATGTTGAGGTCTTTAATCCATTTTGATCTTACCTTTGTACATGGTGTTAGGCAGAGTTCTGAGCCCATTTTTTTGCATGTAGCCGTCCAGTGATGCCAGCACAATTTGTTAAAGAGGCTTTCCTTACTCCACTTCACATTTCTTGCACCTTTATCAAAGATTAGATGAGCATATGATTGGGGGGAGATGTCAGTGTATTCAACTCTGTTCCATTGGTCTGCAGTTCTGCCTTTGTTCCAGTACCATGCTGTTTTGATTATTACCGCTTTGTAGTAAAGTTTGAAGTTAGGGAGTTTGATTCCTCCCATTTTCTTTTTCCCCAGAATTGCTTTAGCTATTCGTGGGGGTTTATTGTTCCATATAAATTTCAGGAGTGTTTTCTCCATTTCTTTGAAGAATGTCATGGGTATCCTTATAGGAATTGCATTGAATTTGTACAGTGCTTTTGGTAGTATTGCCATTTTGACAATGTTAAGTCTTCCGACCCATGAGCAAGGGATGTCTTTCCATTTCCTCATGTCCTCTTTTATTTCCTGAAGTAGCGTTTTGTAGTTTTCTTTGTACAGGTCCTTTACTTCCTTAGTTAAGCTGATTCCTAGGTACTTGATTTTCTGGGGCACAATTGTGAACGGGATTGATTTTTTCATATAGCTTTCCTCTCTCTCACTGTTTGCGTATAGGAAAGCCATGGACTTTTGGGTATTGATTTTATAACCTGCAACTTTACTATACAAGTCTATTGTTTCTAGGAGTTTTTTGGTGGAGGTTATTGGGTTCTCTAAGTATAGTATCATATCATCTGCGAATAGTGAGAGCTTTATTTCTTCCTTTCCTACCTGAATGCCCTTAATGTCTTTTTCTTGCCTAATTGCTATTGCAAGTACTTCCAGTACTATATTGAACAGCAGTGGAGAGAGTGGGCATCCTTGTCTCATCCCTGATCTTAGAGGGAAGGCTCTCAGTTTTTCCCCATTGAGGATGATGCTTGCTGTAGGCTTGTGGTAGATGGCTTTAACTATGTTGAGGAAAGTCCCCTCTATGCCCATTTTGGCTAGGGTTTTCATCATAAAGGGGTGCTGGATCTTGTCAAATGCTTTCTCTGCATCTATTGATATGATCATATGCTTTTTATCTTTTCTTTTGTTGATATGATGGATTATGTTGATTGATTTCCGAATGTTGAACCATCCTTGCATCCCTGGGATGAATCCTACTTGGTCATGGTGTATGATCTTTTTGATGAGTAGTTGGATTCTATTTGCTAGTAGTTTGTTGAGGATCTTTGCATCTGTGTTCATCAGGGATATCGGCCTGTAGTTCTCTTTCTTTGTGTTATCTCTGTCTGCTTTTGGTATCAGTGTGATATTTGCTTCATAGAAACTGTTCGGAAGTGTTTTTGATATTTCAATTTCATGGAAAAGCTTAAAGAGGATTGGGAGTAAGTCTTCTTTAAAGATTTGGAAGAATTCACTGGTGAATCCATCCGGGCCAGGGCTTTTGTGCTTGGGGAGACTTTTTATTACCATTTCAATTTCCTTGATGGTGATAGGTCTGTTCAGGTATTCCAGGTCTTCTTGGTTCAGCCTTGGGAGTCTGTAGGAGTCTAGGAATTTATCCATTTCCTCGAGGTTTTGATGTTCTGTGGCATAAAGCTTTTCAAAATACTCCCTGAGGATCCTTTGAATTTCTGTAGTTTCTGTTGTAATGACCCCCTTTTCATTTCTGATTCGGTTTATTAGGGTTTTCTCTCTCCCTTTCTTTGTGAGTTTTGCTAGGGGCTTATCGATTTTGTTAATTTTCTCAAAGAACCAGCTCTTGGTTTCATTGATCTTTCGGATTGTTTTCTGGGTTTCCATCTCGTTAATCTCTGCTCTGAGTTTTATTATTTCCTTCCTCCTGTTAGGGTTGTGCTCCTTTTGTTGGTCCTTCTCCAAGTTCTTAAGCTGTGAGGTTAGTTTATTTATGTGGGCTCGCTCCTCCTTTCTGAGGAATGCTTGTAGAGCTATAAACTTTCCTCTTAAGACTGCTTTTGCTGTGTCCCATAAGTTTTGGTAACTCGTGTCCTCATTTTCATTCGTTTCTAGGAATCTTTTGATTTCCTCTTTAATTTCCTGTCTAAGCCACTCGTTGTTTAGGGGGGGGTGTCATTTGCAACCATTCTTTTTTTTAATTTTTGTGGCTGATGTCTGAGGGTGATGTCTTCTCTGTGGAGAAGCAGTAACATAATGCCTCATTGTCTGGGCCTTCGCATCCCTCCGCACAGCTCTTGCTGCGTCCTGGCATGCTGTTCTCTCCTTTCTGGGCAGTCCCACACTCCTATTCAGAGACCAGCATCCAGCAGCACTGGGCATTGCCCCCAGACCTGAAAACTTATTCCTGTCAATGAGACTAAGTGTCATATTATGGTGTATTAAATGATTTGGATTTCTTTTATTTATATAAACTAAAAATCATATCACAATCAATCATCACAAATTGACTTTTCTGATAATTCCATTTGCCATTCCTTCAAATTTTGTTGGAACCAGCATTGAGAAGTAAAAGTATGTGCCTCGGGGCTGGAGTGATAGCACAGCGGGTAGGGCATTTGCCTTGCATGCGGCCAACCCAGGTTCGATTCCCAGCATTCCATATGGTCCCTTGAGCACTGCCAGGAGTAATTTCTGAGTGCAGAACCAGGAGTAACCCCTGAGCTGGCCAACCCAGGTTCGATTCCCAGCATTCCATATGGTCCCTTGAGCACTGCCAGGAGTAATTCCTGAGTGCAGAACCAGGAGTAACCCCTGAGCATCACCAGGTGTGACCCAAAAGCAAAAAATAAATAAATAAAAGTTAAAAAAAAAAAGTATGTGCCTCTTAAGAGGGCAGATTGGGAGGGTGAAAGTGCAACTGAGGACAGGGAAGGTCACCTTGGTGGTGGGATTGATATTGGAACATTGTATGCCTGAAACAACTCTATTATGAACAACTTCGTATATCACAGTGGTTTGTTTGTTTTTTTTAAACTGAATCACAGTGAGATACACAAAATCACAGTGTTTTAATATTTATTTATTTTTTGCCTGATTGGGTCATGACTGTCGATGCTTGATGCTTAGGGGTTTCTCCTGGCTCTGCACTCAGGAATTACTCTTGACGGTGCTCAGGGGACCATATGGAATGCCAGGGGATAGAACCTGGGTCAACTGCATGCAAGGCAAACACCTAATGTGCTGTCCTATAGTTCTAGCCCCCAAATCACAGTGTTTTAATAAAAATAAAAAATGAATTATAAAAAAGATTAATGCACAGAGGTAGTGTATGCTGATCACTGTCAGACACGAGGGGGCTTTTTCCCCAGGAACGACTCCCAGAGAAGAGGTGGTCCCCGGGTGCTTCAGTCAGTCTTGCTGCCTGGACTGAATCCTGTACTATGGCATGGGGCTTGTCCCTCCAGTGGCCAGAGTGAGGAAAGGTTGTTCTTTCCCGCCACAGTGCCTGGGGCATAGATGCTGCTGATTGCTGAGGTGCCTGACACCCAGAAATTCCCTAAGCAGAAGAGGTCCTTGTGGTTGTCAGCAAAATTCACCATTTCATTGCTGACCACCAAGATCTAGAGCCTTTTGCTTTGCTTTGTGTCTAACTGGTGGTGGCTGTGGTGGGGGGGAGTGCTTGGGTCTCACCCAGTGGTGCTTGGGATTTATTCCTAGCTCTGTGCTTAGGGATCACTCATGGCAGGACTTTGGGAACCAGAGTGAACCCGTCAGCTGCATGCAAGGCAAGTGCCCTATTCACTGGTGCTGCCTTTCTGGCCCCAGTGTGTCACACAATTTAAGCTCAATGGTCTTGTATCCCTAAGACATCACTTTCTTTTTTTTTTCTTTTTTTTTTAAGACATCACTTTCAACCTGATGGTGCTTTGTAGATCTTGAGTAATAAAACAACAAAGCAATAAAGGAACATCTATTTCGGGTTGGTGGAGTGGCAGCTATTTTTATTACTCTTGTTCTTCTAAGTTTGGTTAGATCACAATTCTCAGATGCTTAAAAAAAAGAACAAAATGGAGTTGTTTCCTGATCCACTTGATAACAAAGCCCTGGGTCTCTGCTGTCTTTCAGAGTTCAGGAGACTGAATTGAAGAGCCGAAGTACTGGGTTTAAATAGGAGAGAATTCACTGGGAAACAGCAAGTCAAGATTCTATTTTCAAAAATCGGGACCACAAAACTTGGCTTGTCACAAGAAAAGAAGAAATTATGAAATTTACTGCTATGTGGATGGAGCTGGAGGGTATCATGCTGAGTGATGTGGAATGATCTGTCATGTGTGGGATGTAAAGGAACACAGTAGGGGAATAACGCATGCGCATGGGCAACAGAAACTGAGAATGGGGCTTTAGTAGGAAACTACCACAGGGAGGGAAGAAGAGAATAAGGCAAGGGGAGGACCTCTGGACAATGGTGGAGGGAAACGGAAATTCCGGAAGAGGCTGTGGTGAAGAATTGTGCTACACATGAAGCTCCTCCAACAGTATTGTAAACCATAGTGCCTAAAATAAAATTTAAAAAAATTATTTGATAAAGGAAGGCGGATTCTAAAATAATAATATAAAAATTTTAATATAAAATAAAATTTGACTTGAAAGATCTTGCAAGTAAAAATGCCTGAAGAAGTTGATCAATAGCTTAATTCCTATTATTATTATTATTATTATTCCTTTTAAAATTTTCATTTGGGGGCAAAAGAAATCCAGATTTCTCTTTACAATATGAGTTTTGTCCCCATGATTACTTGGACTTTTCCTTCTCCTTAACCAAAGGCATACCATTTTGTCTTTATTTAGTTATGGCTTACTTAAAGAGAAATTTGGTAGAGACCTTTGGTTATCAAGCAGAGCTTGAGAATATTTCACTCTGTATTTCAGGACTTTCCTTGTTTTCCTTAAAAAATCTGCCCTAAGAAAATGACATTTGATAAAATGTGACTTAAATCTCCATAACATGAATTATCATTCTCTAAATTTTTGATTAAAGCACCATGATTTACAAAGTTATTCATAGTTGAGTTCCAGGCACACAATGTTCCATCATCAGTTCCACCACCTGTGTCAACTTCCCTCCAGAAAATGTCCCCAGGTTCTTCTTCCTCTACGAACACTTCCTCAGCCTGCCTCCTCAGCAGGTTTTTTTTTTTTTTGGAATTTTGGGACACACCCAGTAATTCTTAGGGGTTACTCCTGGCTCTGCACTCAGGAATTACTCCTGGTGGTGCTCGGGGACCATATGGGACACCTGGGATCAAACCCAGGTCGGCCGTGTGCAAGGCAAACGTCCTACCAGCTGTGCTATTGCTCCAGCCCCAGCAGGCACGTCTTTAAGTGTAAACAATTTTTTCTTTTTGGGTCAACTCAGCAATGCTCAGGGGTTACTCCTGACTCTTCACTCAGGAGTTACTCCTGGCGGTTCTCGAGGGACCATGTGGGATGCCAGGGATCGAATCTGGCTTGGCGATGTGCAAAGCAAATGTCCTACCTACTATACTATCTCACTGGTCCCTGAACTATTTTATTGTGTGTTTTAATGAGACAAAAGCACCCTTGAGCATAGAGCAAGAAAAACATTTTCTACTGGAGTAGCCACTTCACATAAAAACAATCCTAAGTATTTCAGAGAGAACGAAAGAGCTCAGACATCACAGTCTGAAGGTTTTTTGTTAACACTAACCTAGTCTATAGATAGTTGTGAGTCTGTTGTTATTACATGTTCCCTATGCTGTTCATGCTCTCCTAACTTATAAGATAACCTGTACCCA